>NC_088099.1:130183144-130844187 GCF_036370855.1 Dromaius novaehollandiae
TGAGCTCCATGGCATTCCCCTCCCCTATGGGGAACTGCACCTTTAAAAGGCATGAGCCATATGAAGCTAACTTTAGGCTTCTTCCATACAGAACAAAGGCAGCCATGCTCCTCGCTCTCCTTCCCCTCACCCTCTGGCCACATACTTTTTACTTTTTCTCCTGATCCAGTGGTGTGCTCCTCATCAGACCACATGCTGAGTCACTGAGCTAAATCAACACAACACTCTTCACTTTTTTTGCAGGATTCCTTTTCTTCCATTTCAGCTCTCCAAACTGGTTAGCAGTAATATCAGACAAGCACCAGTGCTAGAACAAGAACGGCAGGAATGGTCAGCCACAGTTGAAGATGAGCAGGACATGCAGCAACTGGCTACCAGATCAGCCTCAGAATTTCTCACTCCAGAGTACCTGGAGTAAAACAAGCTATGAGGGGACGAATGATTCAATTAAAAAGGCTCCAACACAGCTGAAAGACACAAATTCCAATTATTCCTGCCCCAGAAAAGAGCTCCTCCAGAAGCTAACAAAAGAGCTTGATAAGCTTATTGTTCCAGCTACTATGGAGAAATCTGGTGAGTGAATAGAGTGATTTCATTCGCTGAATACTGCAGGGAGCTAGCAGTATAAGGAGAAAGAAAGAATCCTTCACATAAATACACAAGAAGGTAACAATTTCCACTCTCCATATGGACAGAAATTTTGCAAAAAATGACTGATGGAAAATAGTCCTCTATATATTATATATCAGAAAATGTATACACATTGTTTTGTATGGGCACTTCCTATAATTGTAACATGTTTTCCTCACATTGCTATGTAAGGTTATGTTCAAAACTCAGGTGTTTCACTGGGAAGTATAATAAATGTTTAGTGCAAAGACAATACTTCGCATTTTATATGAACAACGGAAAAAAACCTGCCAAAATAACAAAAAAGCAAAACCAGAGATGCAGTATAACTTTAGCCTAACAACTCTGCCTGAACATCTCTGGATGTAACTAAAGACTGATGTTCAATAAAACAGAGTAGCTAAAAGAGAAATTAACACAGCATGGCATACTGTACCTGTCATAGAAGTTAAGACATTAAAAGGTGTCTGTTGCAAGCTTTTAATAAGGATATTTTCCTTCATACCGAGAGCAAATACGGATGTTTTGGGCGGTCATCTCAAAGACATATAGGTGTGCTTTTCAAACGATCATGCTCTCCTTGTACATCCTGGAATTAAACTTACAAATTTTATTCCTCCTATCAAATGGATGCTGCTTTTCATTTACTTTCAGTAAGTCTGAAACAGCACAGTGTCTTCATCAAGAGGCCAACATTTTTCTACAGCAACTGTATTTAAAAATAATTTTCCTTCTAGTAAGGTTGCAACTGTTTCTCTCAGTTTCTGGTAGCAGAGAAGACAAGCCTCCCTCATATTTCATGGCTAGAAGAACAAGAAAAGAGTGCAACTGTATGCAAGGGGGAGAATACTCAATACAGTAGATAATACCTCATTTTTATCTGGATAGTAGCAACACTAAGGGTTTCGGGCAGTCTTTGGTCCAGAAGTTGCTGAACATAAAAAGTCTGAGACCATCTCTCAAGTCCAGAGATAATAAAATATCTCCATTAACCCTCAATCATACAAAAAGCACATATGCTTTCCAAAAAAATCACAAGACCAATCACAATGACTTATTTGTCCCTGCTTCTTTGTGTTTGGTGTCTGGGAATGGCCTCAGCAAAGCATGGTAATACACAAGGTAAAAGGAAGCTGCGGGTATACAGCAAGAATTTCAGAATTCAGAATGGAACACAGGTAACAGGAGAATATGTTGGAATGCAACAATGGAAGAAAACTGCGGTAAAAAAGCAAAAAACAGTGGAGATAATGAAGAAACAAAAGATACACATTTGGCCACTGGGGGACTGGACATTCAATAAAAAGATGTGAGAATACAAACAAGACAGAAAATGGAAAGGAGCAAGTGGGAAGCAAAGACATGGGAAAAAAAGAGAAAGAATCTGATTAGAGGGGAGATGTAAAACAATGTGATATTAAGATGCTCTTGAATATTATACTTCTAACTCAATTTTTGAGTGCTTCAGCTTGCAAAGTACCATTCTAAAAGAAACAAGCACTAATAACAGGCACCTCTTCTGCCACACTATGTATGTGCATTCAGCAAATCTGTAAACCACAGATATCATACTGAAATGAAGAAGCTAAGAAACCCATTTGTTTTGTAACAGTATAGAAGTTTTCTGCATGCTGTAGAAATTCTGTTTAAGGTACTGGCTGCCCAAACCTTTCAGAATTGTATTCCATCTAGGAGGTACAAAAAAAAAAGACCGAGACTGTGCTGGCTCTGGGGTACAGATAGTATCTAGCACACTTGGAAAAGCATAAACCAGTAACAGCAAAGAACACACAAGAAAAAATTAAAGATCAAGTTAAAGCCATTGAAGTTTCTTTTATTTAATATTGGATATTTATATTTGTCCATTGTAACAAAAGATTGGATTAATCAAAAGAAACAAAACAGCTGAGGAGCTCACTTCCAGTTTATTTAAGACATTCACATGATCCAGAGCAGACTCTTGCATGCTAGGATCAGAGTCTAACCAATTAGGCATAAAACCAAAATAAAATATAACATGAGCAAATCCAAAAGAAAACAATTCTGTAAGAGCATCAGTATTATCCACCTCACAGATATTACACCTTAAAACAATCTGATACTGTAAGAAATCTTAAACTGGTAACTGAGACGCTCAACTTGACAGTCTCTGCCTCTGTGTATTTAAGACCTGAGGACAAAGGTTGCTTCAGAAAATGATCCAAACTCCAAGATTCACTCACAAACTTTGACTAACTGACTCACAAGACACACTATAAATGCTGTTATTCACCAAACAGATGCATTAGAATGTGTCCAGGTTTACATTTAAAGTTATAAACACAGTTATTTTGGTTAAATTATCTACAGGAAGTCAATGGATAATATACTTTCACAATACTCTCTCATTTAGAAAAAAAAAACCACACTAAATATAGAACAGTTTCCTTTTATATTTCATTCAGGAATTTGTCTGCCAAAAGGAAAAAAGCTAACTCTGGTAGTATGAACTTAGTCTTTATTTTGTTCAAAATGAAAAATTATAGTTCCAAGCCCACATTTCTTTGAGAAAACAATTCTCAGATAGCCAGGGTTTTCATATGTTTATTTTCAGAAGAGTTGTTTTGGCTTTTTATAGCTCAAAGGAATTACAGTATTCTGGTTTGCATGACAACAATACACCTGCTCAATATTTTAGCTGCAGTTCTATAAATAAGAAAATTTAAAAATATTAAATTTATCTAGGAGCTCTCAAAATTTATTGCTATCTGTTCTTAAGACTGTTGATCCAGCTTTCAAATTCATAGGAAAAAAACTCTCCAGGAACACAACTAGATCCTGAAGAGACAGAGAGGTACAAAAGTCCAGAAGTATAGATACTGACAGGCGTCAGGATTATTCATTGAGATTATTAGTACAAGAAAGGAATTTGTTGGATTGGACGCTTAAAACACAAAGTGGGTCAATACTTCACTCAGACAGAAATGAGTGGGTGCTGATTCTGAATACTCTGTCCCAGCCAATTTTAAGCACACACCTCCTGTTCACATTTCAGAAAGATGGAAAAAAACAACAGCGAAGCTTCTTCTCAGAAATAATTCACATTTAGAATTCTCGTTACATTCCGAGAGTTCAATGCAAAAAAAGATCAGGTAGTGCTATGATGAGTATTGCCACGAAATCCCAGAAGAGAGGCGTTTCTAAAGGGCATTCCTCAAATCTAAACTAGGTATCCAACCACAGTATTCTCAGACACCAATAAACTCTTACAGGAAGAAGACTAAGTTTTCAAAATTGAAAGGAACAAAAAAAAGCCCTGCAAACCAGGATAAGATAAGGAAGAGCCAGTTCACGAAAACTGACAGAATTTAGAGGGTTGGCTTAAGACCATATTACTGTCAGCACTACCAACACCTGCACAGCTTGGGGCATTTAGAAGTTGCCTATAGGTTCACAAGGAATTTTAACAGCAAAAAAACCTTAGGCACCTGTAAGCTGAAATAGCAGCTAAATAAGAATTTTGAAAAGCCATGATTTGAGGACCTACATTAAATGGGGGGAAATAGTGCTGAAGGATCTCAGTTGTCTTAAAATCTGCCTCAAAGTCCCAAAATTGACACAGTCTCAGATGTAAACACTAATTCCCACCCACCTCCCTTCCCACCTTTCAGCCATAAATAAGAATTTAACCGGTAAAAATGTCTGTAGTCAAGTGAATCTGGGAATTACCTTTTTCAGTTGGCTGGATAGGACTTTCTACAATGCGTTAAGTGATACTGGTAGTCAGTAGGAGACTGATGCCTGCTGAGGCAGTCTGATAAGCTCATTAATTCCTTTTCCAGAAGGTTACTCCTACCTTTCTTTATACAGAGATGGAAACAACTTTTTAACAAAGGGAGGGCCTACAGCCTATTTGCATTTCACATATCAGTACTTCTTTTGAATGCTTCTCTCTTTTACACCAATTAGAAAGATAATACAAGTGTCAAATCACACAAAACTTCAATGAAGAAGTAAAATGTACTCATCTCCATAAACAGCATATGCAGAAGGAACAAAAGATGAAGTCCCAAAGAATAGGTAGATGCTGCTGGCTAATGAAGTATAGAAAGCCCTAACAATGGTAAAAGAGGGGAAAAAATACCAGACAGAAAGGAGAAAAGATACATTATCATAGAAACTGCAAGCAACTGTAACAGAACGACCAAGTGACAACTAACAGCATCTAGGGCTCTTGACTATAATACAGGGCAATTATACTTCATCATCAGAAAACAGACTAGTAGTATTCCTGCCATCAGCTCACTGTGCCGGCATTATCATCTAAGATATACAGTGGTATTCCTCCTGATCACTTAGCATTCATTTGTGCAGGTGTGCAATATGATCTATTTATGCATCACCACTGCTGCCTTCTTAAAAAGCCTTCATGTCCTGCCTTCATTTTCTTCTCTCTTGTGATTGCCCTCAGTTATCCACTATTATTTTATGCATTCCCTAAAATGTTGAAGTATGTATTGAACAATTATAGTCTGCTCTGCAAATAACACTGCAGAAAACTGAATCCAAGCCTACTGTGTTCTGAGTTGGTATTAGAAAATTAGTACTCACTGCAAAAGAAGATGGCTGTCATCTATGACAACCGGTGATTCATTAGCATCAAAACCAGAAGTGGGATAAACCTATCAGAAACAGTGTGAAGACAATGCTAGTTGTTTCTCAATGAAAGCTGAAGTGCACGTCTTTTTTCATGATGTGACAGAACTGCTACAGATGTGGAAAACTGATGTATTACTGAATATATCTGACTGTGATCATACATTATGCCCGATATGCAACAATTCCATATGCAATAGGAATATTAGTATACAGTATAAGCTTTACCTTATGCACAGTCTTTGATCAACTCTCATTAACTTTAGAAACATGCCTCCCGCTTACTAAGGACTACAAGATCAAGTACAAGTTGTAGATCTCCAAAAAACTGTTGAGAACAAAAAACACATTACCAAAATGAAATAAACATGAATAGAGTTTAGGTAGAAGGTGGGGCTATTAAGGAAGTGGAGAAGATAAGAATTAAGATGCTTTTTCTCACAGTGTTACGGACTAAAATAACTTTTGCCAGCTGCATGAATGCTGCAGCACTGCATCTTAAATTCACTCCCTACTATTGAGGTCTATGTGGGTTTGGCATAAAAATTTCTTCACGGTATAGCGGAGCACGCTAACAACCTGTAGACAGTCTACAAGGTTTAAGGGATGTGAAGAGCCTTCCACAGGCTCTTTATACCAAGACGAAATCTCTACATTATTAGTGATTAGTGAAATATTTAGAGACATAAGGAATGCTTAACAAATACAACCTCTTCATTTTTTTCCTCCACTGTTGATAATTAAAGCATCCTTCTATTTTACTAAAAGAAATGAGCACCTTACACTATCGAGAAACTAGGTTAAAGGACAGTGATTCGGAACAGCAATGTCAGGTAAAGTTTGAATTTTTATATGTAAAATGACAGGTCAATTAGAGAAAATTCAGAAGAAAATGACAGCTGTCAAAGGCCTGGCTCCTCAACTACATCGAGGCACTTAATTCTCATTGTAATAAACAGGAATCAGTTAGCTATATAGGCCTAGCAACTGCATTGATTAAAACAAAGTCTTCTGTTCAGAAATTGAACCACACAAATGTTTCAATTTTTATGAAAACTAGAAGTAGAAAACTCACCAACTGCTCCCTCATATCAATTTACAGTTCTTTCAAATGAGGTCTTACTTATTGCAAAATGAAAATATCTAACACTTCTAATACTAAATCAACATAATTGGTAATAACAGCTTCAGTCCATGCAAAATGTAAAACCTGACCACGGGCAATTAGTTTTCTAAAAAATTCGAATCTTGTAAGGGTTTGCAAATGCCACTCAAAACATGTACTGAAGACAAAGTATCCACCACACTATTTGCTTCAATAAACCAGCAATACACAGATTTCATATGTAGTAAGCTTGACTGAGAACAAGTTAAATACCGAAAAAAGGAGACAAGTCTTAGGATAATACTGCTGAGTATAACATATGTGCATTTAGATGTAAAAACAGTATTAGAAAAGGGATGTTAGAATAGTAATAATTGTGATTGCTCTAGTACCTTTTCAAATCGTAAGTATTCGTAGTTTATGCACAGAAATAGTAAAATATGCACATCTGTGCATCTTCATAATACCAAGGGAAATCTATAGCAAAAATGCTGTTCCCAAGTGTATGATTGCAGATAAAAATTTTACAAAACATCATCGCCACACACTTTTTCGTAGGACAAATTTACTCCCAAGTGGCCCTTCTTGCTTGCTTTAGGTCTCGCCCACAGGGCAGTGGGGCACCCACTGCCCGGGCTTCACCGCTCAGCGCTGCCCTGGGCTGTCTCCCTAGAGACAGCGGGACTCGGGAGCACTACCTCTGCCTCACATCGCAGGGAAGGGCAGCCCTCACACGCCCCCCACGCCGGGACCGGGTCGCCGTCCCACCACAGCGCGGCCCCGCGCCCGCCGCCCCCTGCAGCGCCCCGGGGCTCCGCAGGCAGCTCCGGGGCCGGCGCCCGGCCCGGGGAGAGCTGCGGGGCGCCTCCAGGAGCCTGCGGTGCCTACGGCCGCGGGTGGGGGCGAGGAGGCACCTGTTTCACGGGCCGTGGGGCAGCACATGTGCCGCGGGGAAACGAAGCCGGGCACATCCACGGGCGCGCCACGGGGCAGCGCTGCTGCGGCGGGACAGCGCCGGGAAGGGGGCCAAGGAGCATGTGTGCGAGGGGGAGGAAGGAGTGCCCGGAGCCCCGACGTTCAGAGGGATGGGGAAGGGGGACACGAGGGCTAGAAGGGCATCGTCTTTCCTGAGGAACATGGGCGGTATGAGGCAGGAGGGCGGGGGGAGGGCAGCGTGTGCCGAAGTGCCGTGTGTGCAAGGCTCGCCCTCCCCTTCCCGGCCGGACACACGGCAAAGGGACCCCTCCACTCACCTTCCCCCTGCGGGGGCTCCCCGGAGGCGGGGAGCTGGGGGCCTCCTGGGCGCACCCCGCCCCCACCGCTGCCCTCCGCGGAGGAGCCGGCCGCGATGAGCGCACCTTACCTCGAAGAGGGGCCCGATCTTATTCTTCTCCAGGTAGGCTTGTATCCTGGTCTGCTGGTGAGACGCCATGAAGAGCTCCGGGGATGGGGGCTGAGGCTCCTCTACCCCGGCCACGGCGGCTGCTGCCAGCTCGCTCCCCCGCCGCCGAAGGGCTGCCACAGCAGGAGCGGGGGCAGGCGCTGCGAAGGGACGGCAGCCCAAGTCCCGGGGACGGCGCTAACTCAGGTAACAGGGCGCAGGGGGAACGAGGTGGGTGTGAATCGCCCGCTCAACTAGGCAGAAGCCGGCGGCGGGCGGCAGGCTTCCCCTCAGGGAGCAGCGGGCAGGCGCTGCCTGGAGCAGAGCATGGTGCAGGGAGGAGAAGAGCTGCAAAGGCGGCCCCCGAGCTCGCTTCGCTCAGTGTTTTGTGTGCGTCTCTGGCAGCGCCTTGGTTACGGGAACAGCACCGGCTCCTGCCGAGCTGCCGCCCTAGCGACAGCGCCGCCCCCGAAGCCAGTGGCCGGGGGCTCCCGTCAGCGCGCGGCCCAGCGCCGCGGCCGTTGGCGGCCGTTAACGCCCGGCTCCCGCGCGCAAAAGGCGGGAGCGGGGGGAGGGGAGCGGGGCGGAGACGGCTCTGCCGGCCTCTTTCCGCTGCCGCTGCCTTTCCCCGGCGGAGCGGAGCCTTCGCTCCGTAGCGGCGCTACCTGCTTGCCGGTGACCCCATGCCTCGCCCCCTCCCCGAGGCTGAAAGTTGCTTGGTGCAGGGGGACGCCCGGCGTGAGGGGCTTCACAGGCACACACTGAACTCGTGGGGGCTTGGGGGAAGGTAAACGAGCCCTTCACAGCACAGGGAGTGTGTGCTGGGGCTACAGCCAGTGCTTTTCCTTCCTTATCATGTTTAAATCTTAAAATGCTGTCTTTCCAATGATACTGATGAAATTCCCGGCCAGAGCCTAATAAAATAATTCAACTAGCTATGTAGATGTTCCCTGGTGGCAGGTTGAGTCCCCTACAGTAGCCAAGGGCCCTTGTCCAAAACCCATTGGAATGAATGAGAAGTTTCCAGGTGGCTTCAGGGGAAAGCATGTTAATGTCTTCATCGAGGAAGCAGTATTTATTCTTTCTGCACTTCAAGTAATTAGTTCCTCCCCTTTTCTGGAAGCAGGGTCAGACTCTTTTTTTTTTTTCCTCTTCACAGAAGAGCAAACAAAAACACGCTTCTCAGGGTTTGGCACTTCTGTTCTTCTGCAAGAACTGATTCCACTGTACCAGAATTCCTCTCTTAAAATATCGACATTAGAAGAAGGCACATCTTAATTTTTCAGATGACTTTAAAAAAAGCACAAAACAGCTTTGAAGAATGCCCAGGTACTGGGAACATTCAGCACATCTGCTGAATCAGACTGCCTGCTCCCAATCAAGCAGTGCTCTGCAAACGCCTCTCCCAATTCAAACACCATTAGAGAAAAGGATGAATTTTGTCAACAATCAAAAGATGGTGAGTTCTGCTCCCACAGCCATTGAGTATTGTTTGACTTCAGAGCCCTGGTTACTGAGCTAAACCTTACCCCCTACATAGAAGGAGGTCAGGTGTAAGTCTGCATTATAGAGAGAGTTTGCAGTGCACCCTGCAACATAAGCTGTAGCTTGGAGAATTTTGGAATGCTTTGGCTGGAACACGCTCAGTTTCACTATTCATCCCAGACTCAGGGAGACAAGGTTTTTATTTTCCATAGTAGCCACTATTTGGATTTTTAATATGTTGATAGCAAGTCTTCTAATATTCATATCAGCTCAGAGTTTTAGGATACAGTCTCCTGCAGCCTGGTGCCACTAAAATAATGCAGTCCTAAGCTAGTTTAATCAGCCTAATGAGGATCTTACAGTCATAAGGGTAATTGCCAGTGATGCAGGTTCTCTATAGTGGCTCTAATGATTCCCATCGGATGAGGATGTTTTTAATTTCACAGATCTCACCAGAACTCAGACTGCTCCAGGAGATAGAAGTCTCTCACTTTCCAGAATGATACCTCCCTCCCATCACCGAAAAATCAGAGCATATGTCTTTATAACCCCTCCACATAGAAGAGGCTTTTCAAAGTAGCAGTATTTCTGGACCTGCTCAGACCCAACTGCACCAGGACCTGCAAACAATTACTGCTCTATATAGACTAATATGAGGACTGAGGAAGGAAACAAGCCAGTCAATAATACAGATAGAAAACAACAGAACTTTTTAAGGGAGATTTTAAAGACAGCCTAACTATCTATGATTGCATGTTGTGCAATTTAGCTAGATCCTAAGATCTCAGTGTTTAAAACCTTAGTTTTGAAGGTCTTTGAGGGTTTTTTTTTGTTTTTGTTTTGTTCCTTTCTGGAATCTTATGTCATTTTTGCTACCTATTTCTCTGGAACTTTTTCCCCCACTCCTAATCCTCACCCAGATATATAATCTGGACTTTCCAGCTGGTTTGAGGGACATGCTGACAAAGCTACTGTGGGTGGGAAAGCTTCCGATGCCAAAAGCATACAGCACACTTAGCTTTCTCAACAGATGCACACCATAATCCCACAGCTCCCATAACATTTAACAGACAGGTTATCCATTGACATGGACTAGACAGTCCGGGGACACAAGAACACAAACAGCTCCTTACCAAAAGCCTAAAGTTACTGTTTTCTACTTCAGAGTCTTCAGTGGCTCTCTAACAAGAAAGCTATCTCAATGCTGAAGTATGTGAGTGCAGGTGTCTCCTGCAGAGAACGTAGGCTCAGTGACATGATAGAGTATTGGCAAATAAGCACAGAGATCTGGGTATGTCCCCTTTGTCCCCTCAGCTGTTATAGGGAAAACCTTATTTTAAATTCAGATACTTTAAAAGAGTTTTTAAAAAATTATATTAACACAGCTCTTTAAAAATAAACTTTCATTTTAATATTGAAGCATGACATATTTTTAAAACCTCTTGGATCGTAAATACTGATAGGGACACATATAACCTTATATTACTCTCAGCAGTTTTTTTGTATGAGCTACTGCACACTAAATTACTTTACAACCCATTCTCCATTTTGTGCTGTCCTATGATCCTTGCTTTATTTTGTAGATATTTTTCTTTAAAGCCAAACAAGATTATTCATATGAGTTTATGGCTGCAGGAATTTGCACACAGGGAAATAGTGAGGCATCATAAAAACAAAAGGTGTGCCAATTTGAAATTATATGCACCACACAAAATAGAAACCATCAGAGGATAAAAAAAATTTGAGGGGGGGGAAGAGCCACTTTTAAAAAGCTTGTGGCAACACTCTATTCAGGTTCTTATACAGTGCCCGCCTCTTTCATACCTGTGTCCCACAACTATTATCATCACATGTCTTCCCCTTTTCACCAAGGAGAGAAAATCCTGCAGTCGCCTGTCCTGTTTTGGTACGTTGTTTATGTTCTGACTTACTTAGTTCAAGGACTTCACTAGAGTAGGGGCCCATGAAGTACCTCTAGCTACAACAGTATTCGGCATAATTTCAGTCATGTCATCCGTTTTGTCAGGAGTAAGATTGCTGCAGTTCAAACATTGAGCACTGAATTTTCAAAGTTACAGGGCACTTGCAGTACCCATTCGTCATTGCTAGAGTTAAAATGCTCTGGTTTTAGATGCAAAGAAGGTATTCTTCAGAAGAGTCAGCTGCCACTGCCTAGCAGAAAAGGAAACTGATGACTTGGCTGCCTGTAAAGGTACCCTGTGGGTCACAAATACCCAGTGCCAAGTCAACAATCTTCTCTCTGCTGGCTAGAATTTGATCCATATGCTCTGTGGGAAGTTTTTTTTCTTTATTCCAGATGGCATTTGGAGTGCAAAACAGACTTATTAATGTCTAAGAGAAATCCATAATAGCAATATATGAATTTATTGCAGATCTGTACATGGCTTTGTAGCTCTCATTAAGTGCTTTATGCTTCAGCTACCAAAATCTTCACTAGAAATTTCTTAATAAACCTTTCAGAAAGCAATTGGGGGGAAAAAAAGCTAGTAGGCACATTAAAAAAGACTATTCCTCAAACCTGGTGATTTTTTCTTGATTAAGTTTTCAGTTTGTCAGTATTTTCTTTTATATGTAATAAGTTTATAAAAGATTGTCTTCCATTACCATAGTCTGTTTCTGTTGAGTTTGATATTCCATGCAAAGTCTTTATCTATTTCAAGAAGAGGTAAGAGAGCCATTCATCAACAGGTAACTAGAAGAGGTTCTTACAGGATGTTTGCTCTTTAAAAAAATGCAACTTAAGTTTCCTTAAAAAATGCACCAAAACTCCCATCTTTTGATTTAGATAGATTTTGTCTGTTTCATTCCTAGTTACTTTCAAGAAAATAAAATCTCTACGTTCCTGCGTCTTATGCATGAGATAATATTTTTTGTATGCCCTTTACAACCCCTTTTGTAAAATTTTCTGGAGCAGCACTCACACACTGAACGTTACAGTGCTTCAGGCTGTTTAAAATAATGGAGGTCTAGCAGTTCCTGACCTAGAAAGCTGCCATCTAGCTTCTTACTTTAGTATTCCCCTAAAAAGGGATTTGCTCAGATACTATGTTGTCAAAACCAATTGAAGCCTCTTAATTTGTTGTTCTGAAATACCCAATTTACCTTTTATCCCATATCAGGCTAGTGAGCAGAATTGGGAATAACATCACTGAAAGGGCCATGCTAATGCTTTGGTGTAGGGTTTTTGTTTTGTTTTGTTTGGTGAGTTTTTTAAACTTCCTCAGTAAATGAAAATATCCCCAACAAGCATCAGCTTGAGCTTAGATGACTTTGAACATCCTTCCTATGTTTTTACATTAATACAACTTTAAAATCTGGGCTAGACTCAGTCTTGTTGTAAATAGGATTGCTTTGTATCATCATTCTCCTGGCGCATTCAACCCATCTACGTATTGTATATTTTGTCCTTTTTATATTGTGTGTCCAATTTATATATTGGCCACAAATAGTCTCTGGTGAAACATTGCCTGTTCCCTGCAGGACAGGAACCCTTTGGAACTTCAAAGCTTGCATTATCCTCAAGCTCTCAGTAAGGACAAGAATGAATCACTAGCAAATCCTAGATTCATAAACCCACTGCATCTTAGGGAGGATGGGTGACTATCTCTTTGACTCCTTTTATTCTCAGATGTACTGTGTGATTTGTTCTCATTCATAACGTTCACCTTCCTCCTTCCAATAGCTTGTTTAGGAACACTCTTCTCTCATCCTATTCAGAGAAAAGTCCGTCTAATCATAAACTTCAAAAAATTAAGTTCATGCCATATTACCAATCCAACCATTAGTAGAAATTCCTACCCTTTCAAGACTTTATTCTCACTTATATCCAGTTTTAGCACTTTTATAGTTGCTTTACTTCTGTTTGGCTACACATAAGTTTAAACATAATATATCAGTAGAAGTACTAGTAGTGCTACTATGAGCACACTGATCATAGAGCAGGACCTGGTTGTATATATTAAATGCGTTCCAAGGACAGATCAGCTCTAAGATTTTACAATTTAAGTGCAGTGCAGGAGACTACAGATAGGCATTATGAGGAAGCAAACTAAGACTGCAAGTTAGCCTGATAAGCAGAGCTCTCAGTAGTATCATAAAGATGAATAGGCCAGGTTCATATTCAGCAACACTAACACCTAAGGCCACAAATAATTAAATAATAGATTTGTAATACCAACTGACAGGAGCATTCTTCTTCCTTTCAGAGGTATACAAAAATTAACTACTTACTAGTGGCTAAGAACATAAAATACAATTCCTAAAAAAATGTTCCTTTCCCCAACCCTCCATACCACTATCACACTGCAGGAGCATTTGTCTGTGCAGTGTTGTCATTCTGATAGGATGACAGTGAAGACTGAGCCAAGCACTTTTGGCATATACTTCTGTCCCTTGAGTCAGGTCTAGTTCTTCTGGCAAGTGGCTAGTAGTTCTAACATTATGCAGACCAACCACTAGAGGGGAATAAAGAGTCACACTCTACTAGCGTGGATTACATGTGTAAACTGCTTTGCAGGAAGGATCTCAGACGTTTGCATTAACAAGTGCCGTCCTTGGGTCAGCTGGCAACTGCGGTGCATATTCTACTCAGCTCACTTTTGTGCGTGCATATTGCACTCAGCTTCCAAGGTTTACTCAAGGGTCTATACACCTGGAATATGTTTGTATATTCACTGCATAATTATTATGAATGCTTGTACTTTTACTGTATATCCTAATTACTTGCAGAGGTAAAGTCATGTAGGCTTTGAGCCAACAAGCATTTCAGCATGTTTTTTAGCTTGAAGCATTCATGTGAGTCAAGTTGTCAGGTGCTTAAAGATAAACATATTCAAAGTGCTTTGCTAGATCAGGATATTTTCAGTATTAGGTCATGGGGGCAACAGGGGAGGTCAGTGGCAGCTAACTTTAGCCTAGAAAGCAGTTAAGCCTTGGCTTTCCATAAGAGATACACTCCTCCAGGAAGCAATTGGAAGCAGGTAAGAGTGAATCAGAGCAGAAGCCAATTTAATCCATTGATGATAGAGGAAATTTAGGATAACTAGTTTTCAGAGGCTAAAGTTAGCTTTTATTTATACAGCTTGGACTCCTTGACTCTTAACAACACAAGTCAACACTACTCAAGGATTCTCCTTACTCATTGGGAATTCTCAAAGAGCAAAACAGATTGCTTTTCTGGTTGCGTTTTATTACCAGAACTTACCTAAGAATGAACAAAGTTGTTCAATGAGCATACCAATAAGCATACCAGCTTCCAAAATTTAAAGAAGGGGAAAAAAAGATGGATCTAAGCCAAAATCATCAAGAGAAATTTTAAAGTAGATTTTAAAAATAAACCCTGAATTTTAAACTTTTAGATTTCACCTTGTCAAGATTTCTCATCCCCTTCTGACCTGCCCCCTCTTGCTGACGCAAAGCCACCATCTCTAGTAACTTTGTTTTGTAGTGAAAGCAAAGATTCATGCATAGCCATTTGATTGCTGGAACTAGAGGTGGGAAAAAACACTAAATATAATAGGAGGAATGGTAAAAAATATACAGGTTGGCAACACTTGCTGACGCAAAGCCACCATCTCTAGTAACTTTGTTTTGTAGTGAAAGCAAAGATTCATGCATAGCCATTTGATTGCTGGAACTAGAGGTGGGAAAAAACACTAAATATAATAGGAGGAATGGTAAAAAATATACAGGTTGGCAACACTGCTGTATCTTCTTTTCCAGCTTTAATAGAGCTGAATTTGAAGACAATACCCAGGGACAAGAGCTTGAAAATTCAGAATTTATTAACCTAAAGATTGCTATCTCCATGCAAAAATGCAGGCAAAGAGATATGTGTTGCTTTTTTTCCTGAGCGGGAGGCTAACAATGATGCCATCTTAATTTCCTGTAGTAGGAAGCTTAGCAACTGTTCGGTCTCATCCTTAGGTGATTACTACATATACTTGGAGTGATATGAAATTAGAGGAAGTCCTTGAAATATTCATGCCAATGCCCATCACGGTCCTTGAAGAGGAGGACAAGGACCTTGGCCTGAATGTACCACTGAATACTTGCCCTTGGCAGTGTTGCAGCCATCACACACACATCTGATTCTTTCTAAAAGGGGAAAATTCTTGGCTGAAGATCCATCCCCTAGGGTTTATTCTCACAGAAAATGCTGGATGCAAGGTGACTTCATCATGGCTGATTTGCTTAATTGGAAAGAGAGACTGATATTTCTGACATGAAAGTAACTGGACATTAACGTTTCTGCAACTATCTGATTTTATAAAGTTTCAGCTGATTTTCCTAATATTAAAGCAGCATGTGTGCATGCTGCTTCTTCATATGTAGCTGCCTTGATAATGAGTTGTATTTTCCACCTGATGCACCAAATCTTAGCCATACAGGTGTCTCCTGCTAGCATTTATGAACTTGGCACATTTAATAGAATAAGCATTACGATAAGAACATGCATCAGACAATTATGAAAAAGGTAATTGAATTTGTCTCATGCCTCAAAATAGAAGGAAAAGCTTGGCTTGTGATTAGTAATATAACATCTTTAATAACATTTAAAAATGTATTTTTAATCTAGAATTAATTTTCAAGGACTTGATAAAGCAATTTACATTTCATAAGCTTCATTGTCCTAAACATTTTTGAAATAAAGGATTAGCTTTCACAACAAAATTGAAAGGCTTATATGGAGACTAGGTTACCTATTTGTCTGAGCTTTTTTATGGAAAGATGTAGACAATTATTTTGTGGGATATTTCTTTCATGCAAATAGAGAAATGTATTATCTATTTTACAAAAATATTTTGGGTTCAGTCATGCTCTTATCAAGAAATTTAAATTTAAAACTCTTAGTATAAAAAATAATATACTGGTTGGCATCCCTCTCCCCTAAAAAGCATAAAGCAAGTAAATGTAGGCCACATATATTATACAGATACTAATTCAGTGGTTATAAACAACACTTTGGTTAACAATTAATCGTATTTTTAAGTGTTTTAAAGGCCAAGATTTTAATGGTTTGGTAGTTGTTGTCTGACCTCCATTAAATTTTCAACTAGTGTGTTTATACGAATTGGACTGCAATTCTTCTATTCTGGTTGGATTTGCAGACCGAGTCTTGAATGGTTTGTTCTGTGGTAAATGTTCATGCCAAATGACATGTGTTGAATTACAGTGTATTTTTCATAACACACTATAGAAATCCAGCATAGGGCTTTCTTCTTTACAACAAGAACTATTTTTTAATTGATAGATAAGTGTTATTACATGACTTAAAAGGTTGTAGTTTATGGACTTTACTACACTGTCAAAGATAAGCATAGGAAAAATTTTATATTTGTCTGGCTTTAAAACTTGTTTAGCAAATGCTGCAGGGCAGAGAGATTTTAAAGGAATGGGGATACTCACAAAGGTGAATTAACTTAAGGACTTTTTGATGACATGTCCAAATGATGACACAGAAGCTGAAACACCATGGAGAGGGACACAAGGAAATAAGTGGTTGGAAAACTTAGGGGAGGAAACTATGCAAGTATCTACAGAACTATTGAGAGAACAGCAGGAGTGAGCAAAGTGCCAGAATCACACAACATTCATTCACTGGAGGATGTGGAAAGGATTGTGAACCAGCTATGATGGTTCATAAGAAAATTATGACTATCAAGCTCACTATTCTGTGCTACACTGATAGTTTTGTCAAAATGGCAAAACAAACAACACATTTGTCTACTCGTGCTTAAAAACAGAGAAAAAAATTCCAATAGGTTTGGAATTACACCTGTGAGACTGAAGCTATGCCTCTAAATTTAGTGGGATTTTTATGAGGTCCACAGTATGTATAAAGGGTAAATGGAAAGGAAAGCCTGACGCTTTGAAAGGAGTTTCAAGAATTTATGTTTCAGAAAACAGAAATAATTTGATAGTCAGATTTGTTGGTGCAGCAGTCTTAAGTAGCAGCATGCTGCACTTGAGGAAAAAAAACAAATGAATGAACAGTCTGTTCAAAGCAGAGAACGTGAATAAGAAAGATAACAGCATTTTCTGCATTTCCAACAGAATGTGAGCACATACACAGGTTGCTATTACTGAGCTTTAGATCTAGTACACCAGTATTTGGAACATTTCAAAAGGTTTGGAGAATCAGTTTGAATAATTATTGGAAATTGCATTGGTAAAGAGTGAACATTCTTCTGGTCAATTAGTCCACAAGCCTGTTCAGGAATACAATCCCCTTCCTCTTTAAAGGTTTTTCCCATTCCTTTCTCCCCTGCTTACTTCCTATTTATCATTTATGATTACTGTGAAGAGGTATTCAAAATGGATGAGTACATTATCTAGTTCTTTGTTGTTTCTTAGTAAGGATGCTCTGCAGATTCAATATGAGTTAAAAAGAGAAAAAGGTTAAAAAAAAAGATAAAGATGACTGGATTTTGGTTTCTAGTCCCTACACATGTCACAGAGAGCAATCCAGATGTTCACTGAAAATGAATTTCCCTACACTAAAAGCAGCATCTCTCTTCCTGCTTTCCACCAAGTTTTCTCATTACCCGCTTAGTCTGAAAAGGCCTCTTACACACCCCACCTTTCTTTCTACCCCTTTTCAGTATAGATGAAGCATTCCTCCCACTGAAAAAACCTCTTTATCCCAGGATCCACCCTAACTACTCTCATCTCAGGTGCTACCATGGGTTCCAAGGATAGAGATACCAGTATTTGTTATGATAAGCTTTGTTCTGCCCCTCTCAGTCTGTCATTGCAGTAAGGATACTTTTGCTTCAGGTTGCAAATATGATGTCTCAACTCAATTCTAAAGACGGTAACCAGCTTCAGTACAAGCTTGTTTCAATGAGTTTAAGGACTAGTAGTACCTCAGGATTTAGTTCTCTGTCTACACCAAAGGTAAAGTCATGCTTCATCAAATCCTTGTTTTGGTCTTTCTGGTCATAATTACTCAAGCTTCTCAGGACAGAGAAAAAAAATTGTAGTTATCCAGCATCAGCTCTGTAGAACAAATGGCTTCATTGCAGATGTCCTCCTTCATCATAAACGAACTCCATTCACCGCTGAGTTGAGTTTGAAGCAGTCACACTGATTTAGAAAATTCTACAATCCCCCACAGCCCCGGCAACAGTCTTGACAAGAAATTGTCCATCTCAGCCACTGCACTCACTCACTGCACTCAGTAGTGCTGGTGTCATCTCTTACCTGACCCACAATCTGCAATCACGAAAAGTTGATATTCTCCCTCACTTATTATAAATAAAATATTAATATTAAAAAATCTGTCACTATTCCTCTGAATCATTTGTTTGTCAACATCACCACAAAACTTTTGCTTCTGTTTAGTTTACAAATGGCTACCCGTCTGTGTCCTTATGCACTACAGCAGTGATGCTGTGTACAAAGACATTTCATTTATAGCACTATGACTGGCTGGTCCAAATTGATCAGCTCTTTTCTACTGCATTCCATTTCAACAGAAATTCAATTAGGGATATATACTGGTACAAGCTAACAAGTTATATGTCTTTTCACAGCAAAAGTAACTCTCACTGAAACCAAATTTTCTTTTAAAGGTAGGTAAGTAACAAGAAATATTAACCTTCTAGTTTGTTAGTGTTTCTAGTCAGTTGAATAAACTGGTATTTCAAATACAAACCCCTATTCCACTGTAACCAGCGCCTTAAACCAGTACATTCCAGTCAAAAGTTGGATAGCATATGGGCATCCTCTTCAAATTTGCATTCAAGAAATTAAAAAAATACATAATATTTCAAAATTATTTGGCTCTGGTTTCTGAAAGGGTCAAAAACACTCCTACCTCCCATGAGGAGATTATCTAGGTGTGGAGAGAAACTGCCACTGGAGAATTATTTTTGAAGCATGTCTAATGTATCTTAAAAGTGCTGTAAATGTTCACAGAAAGTGTTGCGTGGAGAAGGGAAGCAAATGGAAATAAAACAGGAACACATTTTCCTTAAAAGCATAGAACAGAATGTAATTTGGTTTCTGTTCACATACAACAAGCTTGAAAAACAACGTATCAGAAATGCAAATGTATACAATATGTTTAAAGACAAATATAATGCAATTGGTCTGGGTAGTAGCTAAATCAGGAAATTGACTGGAATTGTAGTTTACTTTATGAGAATATAATGTAATTACAAGGCTGTTGAAAGAGAAGGTTATATGCATCAAAATTACTGGAGTAGGACATTGTGTTATAAAATCCTGCCATCGAAACATGAGGTAAAGGATAAAGTGGATGAGAGCGTGGTAATGGAGGTAAGAGGCCCATGGCGCACTAGAGAAAGCCATACTGCCAACAGGATTGAGGTGAGAGTGCAAGAAAGGTGTTGCAGTATCATTTCTAAATGAAGCAACACATGAGCAGGAACTGCTTGGGACCCACCACATACCCATCCTTCTAACAAGCTTCAGATCAGCCCACCCCCGACTCACCCAGAACACAAGTAAAGTGCATGAGGATACATGTAGCCAGCAGCATCCAGCCTGAGTATTGGAGGATAAAGTTATCCAGGCGCATGTGATGACCTCCCCCTGATCTGGTGCCAGGAGACAAAAACAAGGCTGTCTCCTTAGTGCTTAAGTGCAGTATCGCACAGAGTAAGATTTGCCGCCATGTGTTAACAGAAAACTGATACTGAGAGCAAGAGAAGCAATGCTTGGAGATTTGGTTGGACATTAAAATGACCTGTAAAAGGATTAGTTCATAAATCCTACAGAATCTCAATTAGATTTTTACAGTAAGTGAAGAAAAATCTAGCATGACTAAGAAAATTTATGTGGGAATGCAATGATGGTGATGAGCCATGGAGTAAGATCAGATATGTTTTCTTATATGGCCTGCTGAACACTAAGATTGGAGGCCATTTTGGGTATAGTCCAAGGACCATATCAAGCGGAACAAAAAAAACCCACATGAACTGATGGGACATTAGAAAATAAGTGATTATAACAAAATCAGATAAAAGATTGCTATAAAGATGTGTACAAAATGCATGCTGTAAGAGTTATTGTGCTTTTAAGAAGTGGATTGGAACCAGGTTTTGGGAAGATGTAAATTGCCATGGTTGATCTTGTCTAATGACAAGGATCATTTCACATTGGGCAAAATAAGGATCAGAAATCAGGCCATATAGATACAAGGTATTCTAGTGACAGACTAGGAATCAAATAGGTTTCATATTACATTCTATTCAATTAAGTTTTCCTAAAGCAAGTGGATTATGATTATAATTGGCAGTTTGATATTAATAGACCAGTCAAAAGTTTCTTAAAATGCCCCCCACACTTCAGCAAGGTGACAGCCCACTGCAGAATCACATTTAAAATATTTGCAATGTCTTTAGAAAGTACAGTCAAAATGAAAAAAGCTATCATTACAGAGAGATTTCTGTGGTGCTGTATTTTCTATCAGCACTTTTCTTCTGTTTATTTGAACTCTTCTCTGCTCCTGGATAACATAGGGAAGCTTTTCACTCTGAAGAAATTTCAAATATTAGGTCAGGGTTCTAGAAATAACAGGCTTCCTAGACTGCCAGGCATAAGTCTTTTAACAGGTGAATGAAGAGCTGCTTGGTATAAATGTGGTACTTTCTACTAACGTTCATAAAAGGCATTCCCTTTCCCAGCTCAGATTTTCTAGCAAGTGGGCATGTTAGTAATCTTCCAATGAGACTAATAATGCACTGGCTGGTAGTAAAGACCTGTGGCGTACTCCTTATTTCTCCTCATAAAAGAAATACTGAGTGGTGCAGCCTCACATACTACAAGGAGGTACGCTGTCCTTCCATATGCCCCAAAGTTTTACCCTTTCAATACAGAATCAACCAGGATATGGCTATTTAGACTTGGCGGAGATATGGAGGTTCAGTTTTCTTTTATTAGCCTTGTCCTATCCAGCTCTGCAATGGAGACATACCATAGGACTGGCAATAGAAATAGGCAAAAAATCTTCATCTTAGAGAAACCTTAAGGATCCAGAAGAGTTTAGCTGCAGCTTGGGCACGCAAACCAAAGTTTTCAGGCAATACCTTTAACAATAACCCTTTTGTTTTATGCATGAAGGTGTTTATATGCTCATTCCATTGAGTGTGGAAGAAACTAGTCAGTAGGTAGGAAAGTGCTTGGCTTTTCACGACTGTGATTACCACTGGATTAAAAAAACTCTGCCCTACATCTTCTTGTGTCTCCCCTCCAGCTGGCAGTCAGCATGAACTTTCAGCCTTGCAGTACAGTTAACAGTTATACCAACAATTTGTCATAGTTTTCTATTCCAAGAGACCACTTGATTTTACAACCTTTTCCCTTTTAACTATTTGGATACTATTATTATGTAAATGTTAATACTTATTTAATTATTTAATGTAATTAACAAGTCTTTATAGCTCCCCTTTGTATAATATGGTCATCATATTCACTACTTTTTTTTTTTTCCTGATGATGGAAGAAGTGAACATTAGCATTCACTGCTCTCTGATCTCATCAGCTCATACAAACTAATTAAGGTCAGGGCTGTACCAGGTTTGCTACCAAAATACATAGAGAGGCTTTAGTAGGTTGAATTAGTGATTTGTTACTTGCCAATTAATCTGTTGTGAACTGAAGCCAAATAACCTAGGAGGCACTAGATTGCTGCAGGGAATATTTGTGAGATAAAGAGGAGATTCCAGCTCCTGACCAAATTCTGCTGTCTTCCTTAGAAGGGTTTTATGCAAGTAAAATCATTATCATTAAGACATATAATAAAACTTTACAGTTATACATAGAATTCTTGCTGAGCACAAATCCCTCCAGTCTGCTCTGTGCATATGAAAATCAATTCCAGAAGCTAAAAAGCAAGGGAGGAGAAGGAAGAGGGAAACCCACCTTTTCTCCAAATCTTCAGTTCCTTCATCTATTCTTGTAATGACCCAAAGTCTCCATTCCTCTTCTGAAAGTTTTCTAAACTCCACTAATCTCTAGATATTTTACATTTGCTATTTTCCTGCCTTTGTGTCGCTTTGCGATTTTCTCACCAACTATTCTACTAACAAAGCTAGTCTTAAAAAAACAGTGGGATTTAGGGGTGGAGTTTTTCTTTTGGGGACAGGGGGGAGGTGTTTTCTGAATAGAAGATTATTCCTTTAGGATCCACAAATGTGAGATCTGCTACCTGACTGCAGGAGTACTGCAAAATTGTAGTTGATGCATTGAATGAACATAAGATAACAGCAAGGAACAAACACATTTATAATGAAATTGCAGTCCCTCTGTAAGACTTTTAGCCCTATAGAGTGTGTAAACATCGTTGAGGGTCGGTTAAAAAAACACAATTACTACAAGTGTAAGTATTTGAGGAGCGTGCCAGAGATTACAGTATAAACTTCTTAGCAAAACAAGGACTAGTAGATAAAATTTTGTGGAAGGTTATTTGGAAATTCTCAGAATTTGGAGGGTGAATCATAAGAAAAAATAAAAAATAATGATTTTAGATCAATTGGGATCAAAAGTACTAGCACAATACCTGCTAAATAGTTTCAGTGTCTCATTTGTGAAATTTTTTCAGCAGATAATATGGACAAAATTGTAACTACTTTCAATAACATGCTTTTTAACTTCATAGAGCATTTATGCATTTCTTTATATATAATATATATATATAGGTTAATTAAACTTTAAAACCTTTTGAGATAAGTACTCACTATACATGGAAAACATATTGTTAAAAGAAATGTAAATGCACATATATCACATATTTGACCAGAACTAATGATTTAAGTGGCAGTTAGATTTTAGGTTGGTGGGTTTGTTATATAGCCATGTCAAATAAATGCCTACATCCCAAGAGCAAGAAATATTTAGAAAAATAAATTAAAAACAAAAAAATAACAGAACATAGTGGAATCCTAAAAATATATGCAGGTTACAAAGAAAACTGGCTAATAAATTATCAGTAATTAGTACTTATGATGACAGTTTCTCACTCAGAAAGAGATTCATTGCAGAATTCAGCATGGTTAGAAACTCCTACACAAAAAGGATGAGTCAACAATTGTCTCAGAACAGGAAGGTGCACAGATAGAAATTGCTTACCACAATTTGGTGAAAATCCACAAAGACTGAAAAATGTACTGCGTAATCATTCCTGATATCTAATAAGGGAACCAGGAACAGTAGGAGCACAAAAGCAATTAGGTTAGCCTGGTTATAATAGAAGTCATAGAAACTATAAGATCAAATAGAAGCAATAGCCAAATGTTTAAATTTAGGTGTCTAGAGACAGCTGAGACCTTGTTCCTGAAATATTTATAATACACCTAACTTTACAAATCTTAGTAGTTTCATGAGCCTAAAGTCAACAGGAGCTGAGCATTCTGCAGCTCAGGAAGCAGATCAGTCAACAGGCAGCCAATCTGGGAAGCAAGGACCAATGCAAATGATAAGAATTACACACACACACACACACCCCTGTAAATGCCCAAGAAATGAAGGAAAAGGAATAAAAAAGTACAAGATTGCATATCTGTTTATATGTGCCTCGAAAAAAAACCCACCAAAGTACGGTTGGTTTGAAAACTGTCCATATTCCACCAGCTGGGCTAAATACGGTTAATGTTTGCTATAGAGTATAGCATGCCCTTTCCAGTTCATTTGGGTCCTGATTCCAGTTGTTTTACAGGTCAACCTCACGTACTTTTGTTCCAGTCTACATTTCACTAGATCTAGCTCTGACATAATACCTAGTTCATGCTATATAAAATCCTAATAGGTAAGGTAGCAAGAATCTTCCCAAAAGCAGCATTGGCCAGTAACTTTTATTTCTCTAATATACGCACAGTTGTATAGCAAACTGCTTATGAGCAGACAACCTTTTGGAGTAGGCTGAAGTAGTTTCATTGATCTCTGGAGTGCCGTTTTGATTTATTCCAACTGAAAGTGGGCATATTCATATTTAACTTCTATTTTGCACAATTTCACTTTGTAATGACAGGGAGTAACTTAGCTCAAGTCTAAAGTAGAAATTTCATAGTAATGGTTGTTTTTGAAGTAGTTTTATGTTTGTACTAAATGACCACATACTGTCAGTTCTAAAATGTTACTTTGAATATTCAAAGTAGAGAAAGAGCTATTTTCTGTTGATGCTAACAGATGTGCAAAAGCATAAATGCTATAAACAAACATTGATTGTGTTTCATTATCAACCTATGGATCAGGACAAGCTCAGCTTCATACTAGAATGTCCTAGAAACATTGAAAAATAGGATTAGAAAGCATTTCAGGAAGTCATTTATGCCATTCTTTGGTCCATAAGCAAAAATCAGCTACATCTATGTCATTTGTGACATATGCTTGTCAAATATATTCCTAAAGACCTCCAGTGTGAGAGATTGCACACCTCTCGTATTCCAGCTCTTCACTGTCCTTATACGTTTCCTAATTTTCACTTGTATGTTCTCTGCCCTTTGAGATCTCTCCCAAAAAAGATGTGGGAAAAAAAATCCCCTTCCTCTCTGCAGCAGCCCTCGAAATATGTGAAACTCAGTTCTAGCTAAAACAAGAGCTTGTTTTTCTGGTCAATGAAGAATAAGTCTGTTAAAAAGGTTTACCAAAAAAGTTAGACTAAACCAAAATTTTCCAGAAAAGTAAAAGTTTTCTATACAAAATCCAGACAGCCAACAGAAAAACTGCTGGGTTTTTTTTGGAAAACACAAGTTTACTCTTTGCTTTAGAGTAGAAACAAACCTTTAGAAAGGTTTGTTTAGAAACAAACCTTAAGGTATAAACTGAGGATTTATTTTTCTCAGTCTCATTGAATCATTGTGTTTTCAGCTGTTGCTTCACTGTAGCGATGAAAGCATGTGTTCTTCATCATCACAATCGCAGTATTCTGCTATTAATTTTTCAATAGGTAACCAAAACCATTCTGTATCTTCCAAAAATGAAGCAGAGGCTTCCAGTCTTCATAGGGAGGCTATATTTTAGCCAGATTTCCATCTCTGCATTATAATTTCTTTGAGGAACTCCATGTCTTTATTGGCAGGAAATAAAACCAAGTATTCAAATATTCTTTTAATATTTATTTATATACATGCTATATAATTTTTAATGCTATATTTTAGGAATCTCTTCTCCATCTCACATCTAGGCCCTAAAACTTACAAGATGAGCCACAACCCTATCCTTGATATATTCCTGGATTGAAAATTCTGATTATAGTAAAAATATTTCTGGTTTTAGTCTAAAAATCATGTTTTATTCATCATTTACTTTAAATAAGTCCTGTAGATAACTACTTGATGGCATTTGATTCTGGTTAACAGTCTGGGTATTTTATTCCTCCTACTTCTTTCACTTTTTGTTATCCTTTTTATAGGTCCCTGTACTACAGGAAATGAAATCTTTACTCCTAATTCCTATGCAGGTGTCCAGGGTTATTTGAGTAGGACTGAAAAATGTGTTATTAGTTTCAAAGTGGCATTCATATTTCTTCTGTATTTCTTCTTTGAATATTTTTATCCAGAAGTGATGAAGCATTCGATCTTTGTATTTCTTTGCCTTTTATTTGACAGTCTAGTGAAATTGCTGAAGCATCCAGCACACATTTGAAGTGAAGAGTAATAATCGGGTTAGTGGTATATAATCATGCTTTTGGCATGTAAAAAACTCTAAGCAGGTGTCTCCATTATCTGTGGGATTCATACAAGGGAGAAGTCGTCAACTAGTTTTGGCAAGGTCAAGTTCAAGACTAGTGCTTTCTTGAGCAGACTGACTTCATCCATGCTGCAGAGTTGCTAGAGTGCAGCTTGGCATACCTCTTAACTTGCATCTCTTGGCACCTACACAGAGGCCTCTCTTGTGTGACACTTTGTGAAGCATCTTGCAGTACAGAGATGTCCAGACCAACAGCTTCTGGTTAGCAGTACTTGCTACTTGCTGTTGTCCCTCTTGCTTCTCTAAAACAGTGGTTCCTCCTAAATGAAGGACACCGTGAGGGCTTCTAGAGCGTGATGGTCAGGTATGAGAGGAAACCCAAATAAGCTCCCAAAGGAGTTAGAGTAGTTCCTATGTCCCTCACCTCCTGCCCTCGTGCTCCCATGCTCCTTACGGCACTCCTCTGGAAGTCGCTGCCTTTGTGGCCAACTGGGCGCTAGAGCAGCCCCGTACTCTCACAGGACTCACAGTGATTCAGGCTGTGGATTTGCTCTAGGATGATCTCCAGTACCCACTGCTTAGACACTCTGAGTATCGCAATGTCCTGGGCCTGATGTTTGGTGTGGTTGAAGCTGAAGTCTTACACTTTTCTACACTTTTTCCTGGCAAGGTAATGGTATGAAGCATGCACATCTTTGGTCGTGTCTGGGAATGCACAGTATTCGGCATTGCTGCACATATCAGCTGCCTAAGAAACCAGTAGTCCAATGCCAAGCTTTGCAGCTGTTATGAGCATGGCTGGGGTAGGCTCATTCCTAGGGAAATATGACTTGGAGCCTTAAGGTACCGACTGGGGTTTCCAAAGCTGCTTTTGAAAATTCCCATCACCTGGCTTTCATGTGAAGTCAGACAAAGTTTGAAAATGTCAAGGTATTTAAAAACAAACAAACAAAATTTAAAACACTTTACAGAAGGGGTTTCATTGTTTTCAAGTTTGACAGAGCCTTCTTTCATCCCTGTTTAATTCTGGCTCCTTGCTTGTTCCAAACCCATAAGAAGGCATTCTGCTTCACAGAGGGTTTGTTAAGACTTGAAACCAAGTTTGGCAATATATTAAAAAAAAAGTTAGGTAACAGGGCTGATTTTTTTGTGATACCATATCTGCACACACTGAGCTGTTCTGCACAGAAATCAATGCCGTAACAGTTTACTGAGGCTTGTTCTAGAATAATCTTAGTTTGGAAGAGAGGATGAGTTTCTGAAATTGCTTCATAGCAGGTTTCATTGTTTGGATTTATTTTTCTATTGCACTTTATTTTTTAAATAATAATTGTTTAATTACATTATTTTTAGGAAATTTCTTCCTGTACCAGTTGAATTTTAAAGTTTCAATTAGCAGATGAACCTTATTTTTCATGTTAAGTGTTCCACCACGATGAACGGACAAGCTGTCAGCTTCAGTGAACACACATGAATCTTAGTGAAATCAGTGGCAATTCTGGAGTTCAACACTACTCAAAATCTGGTCATAATGACCATGTTCAGTTTTGATGCAAGTCCTCTGAAGTCAGTGGAGTTGCTCCAGAAAAGAATATGATCCATAATATAACTGTGTAGGCATTATCTATGTATCAGTACCATGCACATTTTTTTTAGGAAAAAAAGCTTCTGAATGACAGTGGTTTTCACTTAAGTAAGAAATATGTTTTCTCCCTCCACTCAGTGTCACAAATTTTACAAAATACAAGGGTATTGAAGGAAATTCTACCTCATGTTTGATTAAAAAAAACCTTTACAATAAGAGCTTTCAATTTTTTTTTTTACATTATACATAGCAGAACACAGATGCAAGATGTAATATTGACAGTGCCTCATTTTACCAGAAAAATCATGTAGCAAGAAGTGTCATTTTGTTTTATGTTCATAACCATCACACTATATAAAGCTGCTCCTCAGAATCTGTTTTGTTACAGACCTAGACAGGAAGGTTTAGAGTAAAATGCTTAGACTCCTTAAAGCACTGCAGAGCCTCCCTGACTCAGCAGTTATGTTTTCAAAAGATTTCAAAAACACCTTTAGCCTTAAGAAGCATAATTATTATTACCCTTCAGTCAACACTGAAGTCACTTTTGATCCAGTACTTGATTTAGACATGCAAATCCGTGTTTAGCACTTATGCAGCCAGTAACAGGTCCTGGAACGTATTGAAATGTAGATTCAGTTCTGTAGCATCTCTTTCAGCACTTCTGTCAAAAGGAAACATCTTGACAATCTCTCTGGATAAATATGATCACCGGTATTTCAAAAAGGTGGAATAAAATTGAAGTTACTTGAGGTTCTAGTGAGTCAGAGTTATCAGAGCCAAACACATTTAGTCCTAACTGAAACTCTCACTATCCCTTCTCCACTGTTTCACTGCAGCCAAGTAGAAACATCCTGGCTAATATTTATGCTACAAACAGCACAAGAGACAAAGACACATTTACAGCTCCAGAACCACTGGGCCAGCAAATTTCTTGTCGGTTGAGACTTCAGAGAAACCCTTTTCTTTTTCCTTTCCCAAGACAATAAGACTAATTTAATTCAGATGCATATGATTATTGCAAGTGTAAAGGATAAAGCTCAAGTTTTCCTCCGCGAATGTTCAGCTCTCGAAGACACTCCCCAATGGAGTCTGAAAAATTCATCTGGAACAACTGATGCAGCTTCCAACTTAAAGCTTTATGTCGCTGCTTCTCAGGTCTTCCCAACTGACAAGCCGTGATGATTTTTTTCAACCGCTTTACAGGTTATAAAATGCCAGCTCTGAGTTGTTTCTGAGATAGGTAACAAAAAATTTAAGCTAATGCCACTTACTTGGATGTGGGTCACTCCAAAAGCCTCATGGGATAATGAGAAGTGACAGCTCAGCTGCTTCTATTGGAATAACTTTTTTTCTTTTTTGCAGCCATTTGAATAAAAAATGGGAAGGAGTGGATTTTACCCCTGTTTTTGTTTTAATTCAAGCTTAAAGTGTGAGCTCTGAAACACAGTCCCCCTTCAGAGAGGAGAATCTCTAGGAGTGAGCACATCTGAGAATTTTGAAAATACAGCACAACAGAGAAGAAGCATGCTAATTTTTTTGCCTAGTTTTTATGGGTGACCCCAATCCTGAATGCAATCTTTGTGATTTCAGCCCTGGGTGCTTAGTAATTCAAGTGTTTCAGTAGTTGATAGTCCTTCTCTGCTAAGAAGATTCTTTGGGTCTTCTTTCTCACAGGAAAAAAAAAAATGTTTCATTTTTCCACTGAAGATAAAGCTAGCTGGTGTTGCATATATTCCAGTAAGGAAAAAGAAAAGAAAAGAAAAAGTTTCAGTAAAGCAGACCCCCCTCCTCCTGGAATTAAAGTCCCGGTCAGTACAAAGCAGCCAAAAGTGGTGGCTCCATGTTCTTCACATTTCTGTGGTACTTACTTTGCTTGTGCCTATTGTAGTCCAGCCATACAGTGTTTTCTGCTTAAGTAAGTGGTTATTTTGTTCTTAAGTTTTACAAATATATTGTTCTCCTAGAACACATGTTCTTCTACCACACATTTCTCATTGCAAATTCTGAAGAATCATTGAAAATTAATGGCCAAATTGTGCTTTGTTTGGATATGAAACAGCCATGTCATGGAAATTACAGGAAGAATGAAATAATACAATCCTAAGAACTTCACATTTACAGTCTCTGGATTTTTTTCTTTTTAGTACATTTTGAAAATTCTGGACACAGCCATTAAGAGTTAATTGATGTATTAATGAGTTTTGTGCTAGCTTTCCCAGTAAGCATTCTACAATGGCATAGAAGCAAAGGCATATTGGCAATATAATCCTTTTCTTCATTCCTCTCCTGAATAATCTTTCTTTGGG
The DNA here is from genome assembly GCF_036370855.1 of Dromaius novaehollandiae. Lineage (NCBI taxonomy): Eukaryota > Metazoa > Chordata > Aves > Casuariiformes > Dromaiidae > Dromaius > Dromaius novaehollandiae. Next base: position 130,212,949 of record NC_088099.1, read on the forward strand.
ATGCAACATGAAACATATTTTTCCTGTTTCACAACTTTTATACACACACACACAGTGGCATCAAACCTCTCTAAACAGCTAGAAGTAGAAGGAATGTTCTGTACTAAGTAAATGTTCTAGAGCTTTTTCTTCCAAACAAATTAAAGCAATCATCCACTTCAAGGCTCAATCAATCAAATCTAAATGTAATCCACTATCAGCCTGGCCACCTGAGCCTGGAAGATGCTTTCACACACTGAATATCTTCAAGGGCTCTTCAAAACACTCTCCACCAACAAAAAAGTAGAAATTCTGAAACAGACTTTTTTCACTTATGATTGAAAGTGTGCTTTTGGTACCAGAAACCTCTTCACAGCATTAAAAACATTACAGCAGTCAACTGTGCATATTTAATGTAGCTTCTGAGCAATGTCAATGGCTAAAGCCACCTCTTTGTGGAATTAAAAAATACAGTTTATATAACTAACTCAGCTCAAGTCATAATAAGACTGTGGAGTTATGTCATTATCTGAGCAAATTTCATGAAGAAAAAAAATCACCCTGCATGTAATCCAAAACCCATTCAAATCCACAGATGTGTGAAAGGTGAATCAACTGCTTTAATTCTTCTGTAATAATTTTTCCTCCATGTAACCTGAATGGATGAGAATCTATATTTTTCACAAATATGCAATCTTCAATGCACTTTTCCAGCTTCCGAGCCCTACATAATGTGAGAAGGCAGCTTTTCAGAGCACTGTCTGTTTCTTGGCAGTTTTATACTGCCATTCTGATCATTCTGCTAGGTTCACCTGTAAGAGCATGAGAGAGTGTCCTCTGCATCAGATAAAGGCTGCTTCAAAGCCACCTTCGGCCAACAAGGGGTTTTGCTGGTTGATGCTATTGGGGTTTGAGCAAGCCCTCTATCTAAGCTTATTCTAAGAGACTATCATCTCCCCTCCTCATTCGCTGATCACTACCTCCTTGCTGACTTAGGCAATTTGGAGGCACTTGGGAAAGGAAGGTTCTGTATGCTTAGAGAGCAATGATGTGCTAAATAATGAACACACTGATGTAAAACTTTACTTGGCTTGCTCACTGTGAACACAGAATGCAGAAATATTGCTGAACATATTCTTTTGCAAATGTCCCATTTGTTAGAACATTTAGGGTGTATAGAGCAAAGCAGAGCTAATTATCACAAGCAGAATAATAGACTCAATAAATTGCATAGCTTCTCTTTTGATAGCTTTGGAAAAAATACCATCCTAATAGTTAGCCTGAAGGGCCTGAATTGACATGTCTAGCCCATCTAAGCCCTTATTATAGGAATAATCTATAGCAACACAGGAAAATAATTAGGGTTCAATTGTTCCTGGAAGTCTCTGACAGGAGAACTGAATGATTCAGCTGTGCTCTCCCCTCTTTCACATGGTCTTCAAAAAAGGTATCAGTTCTCAAGAAATTCCAGAGGACACAGACCTTCCACTTCCACTTCCAGCCAACTGTATGTAGTGGCTTACTGCTAGCAAAATCAATGAGTGCAGATGGGCTGGACTCCCTACCCATTGGAGGATGATCTGGCACTACTACCTCACTCTGCAGGTTGTCTGTGAGCTCTGATCTGACATATATAAGAAAACTTCTGCTAGTGAGATGTGCAGGTCAGTATCTACTTTGTGTTTCCCAAGAGGTTAAATCATTTATTAGATAATGATCAAAGTTATATAGTTTGAAAATGCCCCAAAGCAGGCAGGCAGTTGACTATGGAATTTTTCTGGCGCAGATACCATGACTTTCAAGATTAGGTGGCAGCTAAATAGGAATTAAGAGGATCAAATCTTGGATATAGAGTCTTCTAAGTAGCATTTGCATCCTTTTATAGAGAAAGAGACAACAGAAACAGAAAAACCTTAAATGGTAAGGAAATGGTCTTATTCATATTTGTATTGCCTTAGTAAATCCTTACATGTATGTTAGCAATTGGAAACTGATCCCAGACTTCTTAATTCCTTGCCATGGTCTTGAACTGTCTTTCTTTCCTAACTTACAATCTTGCAATAGGATAGTGCAAAATAACATTTGCACACAGATCTAAAATGAAGTAATATTTAGAGGACTGAACAACAACACAAATACAATAACTGTATAAAAATTCTGTAAGATTGTTATGGTGCCTTGGGTTATCCTTAGGGAGTCCTTGTTGGAGATTAGTTCTGTTGCACCAGAAATGCTGATCCACTCAAGTCCTGATCTTCCAGATGATGCACAGATTTTTTTAAATCTGAGGATAGTTGAGATACCTGGGAAGCTGTGGTGGGACAGATACAATATGAGTCATAAGGTTAGCAGTGGATGGGAGACAGCCATACAATCTGTCTGAGACATTTATATATTCAAGGACATTTGGGAAGAAGGTTAGAGAAGACGAAGCTCTGAATATAAGCCAAGATCTCTGAATAACTGATCATTTTGCCAGTAAAGATTTAAATATAACTTGCCATGCACTGACTGGAATTGGCAGTTACAGGAAAAGATCTATACAGCAATGACTCAAGCTTATTAGAGAAATACATAGGGAATTGAACTACATGTGAAATATAGGCAGTTGCTTTGACAGTATTAAATACTTCATGTGAGCACGAAAAAATTTGCACTGCTCTTGTGACCAGAAAATCCTAAATGCAAACATCAGGTTTGTTTCTAAGAGTTTGTATTTCTCTTCTCTTGTTCTACAGAAAATTTATCACACCATGAACTTTCTCTTTCATCTGATATTTTATATGCATTTAGATCAGAGTTTTAAAGCTACCTCATTACAAATGGTGCAGATAGATGCCTAGTAGAATTTTCAAAAGTATATAGATGGCTAACTAACTGCCATGGAAGTAATTTGGATTAGGCTTTAGGAAGGTTAGAAAGTGGCTATCTATCTTCATGGTTAGGTCTCTAAATACTTCTCAACCTAATATGACACTGATTAATAAGATCTGTTTTCACAAGTGTCTGATGACAGTGTGAAGAAGAAAAATTCCTTTTGTAAGTCAGTAGGACTTGGGTCTTTCATTGTGGGATTATCAGAGCTGGCTAATAGAATAGGAGCATTAGTTCTATTCTCAGAAGTGACTGATATACCTAGATACTTAATATTGGTTGACACGAGTGACTAAATGAGTAGGAGCCAGGTTATACTTTAACATCTGACTCCAAAGCTGAATTAATTCTGTTGATCCAGATCTTAACTCCAGTTAAATATCTACATTCTAAACACCAGCCCTGAGTAACTTTTGAAAAATATGACTTAGTTTCCATTTTTCACTCTTAGATAAGAAAGACTTCAGTACGTATACCAGAACTTCAGTGCTTAAGCCCAAAGTTGTTACCCAGTATGGCTCATGGGTCTGCCTAAGCTCTCTAGATGCCTTCCTTGTGGCTGAAAAATCTCCTAAGCAACTGCACTTCTGCTCTGGGTATGCCTAGAGCAGGTTTGCCAATAGCTTGGAGCCTAACTCTCATCTAAGTCCCCCCAGACTCTGAAAACAAAGCAGGCCTGATCCAATGTACATACATTTATAGCACTTAATACACACAGATAAGACTGAGCCACGTGCTGAAGGGGATAATCTCTTGCCAGAGTTTTAGGGCTGGCAGTCCAAAATTTTCTTCAAAATCTGAAAATTAAACATCATACTGTCCTTTACTAGACAACAGTTGAATACACATCCCAGGAGTACACCCCAGGAACCAGGCTGTGTTTTAGAAGAGGAGCAATTTTCTGTCCCTCCTGCTGAAGCTACACAAGATGCACTGGGCTAAAAAGCATCCAAACCAGAGGAACCTCAGCATCATCTCTGGTCCATCCTCCCACATCTTTTGCTACTATCCTGTAACTGAAACACTACATATCTCTAGCTTCAGGTTGCTGGTAGCAGAGTATTTTTCAGTAGACTAACTGTTGGGATCCAGATCGTATTTCCCAGGGCAGGTCATCTTCAAAGGATATGGCTATTGAGGGCATATTTGAAAAGGAAATAGGATTTGGGAAGTAGGAAATATGATTGGGAAGAACAGGGCATTAGAACAAGTTCCCCCTCTTTATATCGAATTTTCTACAAAGCAGCCATTATCTGCCAAAGGTTTTTATTCACTTTGTATGTTACCGTCATCTGAATTACATATCGTACAACACTTTGTATTCTGTACAGTGTGTCCCCCACCACCACCTTCAAGCAATCCAACTCCTGAGCTATCATCTCAACTAGTAGCATGTGGCCATTATCTTCATCTCAAAAGATCTAACCAGCTCAGGTTGAAGTGTATCTCCCTTTAAGGAAAGTAGATCACAGTTCTAGATCTAATCACTGGAACTACTATTTTGAACTTTATTGAAACCCTGATTATAATCAAGGACACATCCTCATTTGTTTGATCTCAAAGCAAAGATTCTTAAGCAAACTTAAATATTAAGGATTCTTAGGGGCAAACAAGGTATCCCCACTAGTTTTTTTGCCCTTTTCATTCAAAGAAGACAGTCAAGTGCCTTATTACCATTGTAATATACAATATAAGCAGTTGTTCCAGGCTCATATTCTAGTTGTATTATACTGCATAGTATTTTTCATTATACTAAGCTCATTCAGGTCATGTTTTAACCAATATAAATTACAAAGGGAACAATATTCATTTTTACCAGAATCTTGACATAAAGCACTTTGATCACTCCTCCATCTGCTGAATCCTCTCTCTGCCTGACTGCTCAGCACTGGTGCAAGTGCACATGCAGAAAACCCTAACTGGATTGTGACCTCCAAGTGAGATTTTGAAGGCACAAGAGGCCCATACCTCAACATTAGCTGGTATCTTAATTCCTACTGGTCCTCTGAAAGGGCCATCAACAAATGAGTTTAGTAACTGAAAGAAGAAAGGAAAAGTGTTAAAATCCTGTTTAACACATTGGTTTGTTTGAAAAGCCAGTAGAAAGGTGCTTATTATATCTTTTGTGAGAAATGAAAATGACAGGTATGATTAGGTACGGAATTTGTATTTCTTTAAATATAAGGATTAACACTAAGATTCTGATGACTGTTGTGTGATTAGCATCCAGATAATGTAGTTTAGTCCTGTACTAAGGTTTCAAATATTAATGCTTTCTCTCAAAGTCATGGGAAATAGTCCAGAAATACTGTCTACTGTCTGTTGTCTCCATTGCAGGCTCACAAATGTCCTTTAAAATTGGCACATGATTTTTCCAGGCTATGCTGTCAAAATTCCACCAGCTACTCAATTTCTTAATTAAAAATTATACAAAACCTTTATGTATTTTCCTGTTTCAGAACAGCATTGAATATAATGCTAAATATCCAATCAAGCTTCACTTTTTATTGAATTTAAATACGGATGTCATTCGGTCTATTTTGAAATGCATTATACTACAAGGAAGTAGCACTGATCAAGATTAGATGTCATTTCTCTCTTCCTACTGGGATACTTTGTCACTAACTTTTGTGACGATGCACTGACTTTAGTTAATGCAGTACTCAAGTTGCTTTGCCTGCAGTCATGCCCTGTATTGGTTTGATTAGACCTACTGTAATGGCTGGTTGATGATAAAAGAAAAAAACATTGATTATTTGTGATCTGATTCTCATTTCCAGTCCTGCCTTCTGTCTTGAGACATGAATAGTTCCATTAATTAGGTGAACTAAACATGCTGACAAGCATTCAAGCTAGTCAGGTTCTGGCATAATAGTCCAAGTGATCTGGATTCATTTTCTGTAGTCAAGAAAATTTGGTTATTCATTTAAATGAAAGCAGAATCAAAAACTATTGGTGTTTCTTAAATTTGATTATGTTCCCAAGAATATGTACAATACAATTTCCTCCTACTTTTAGAGGCTGTTATGCTTCACAAGGAAAGACACCAATTATCTATTCCCAGATGTTAAAAAGCCAATTGCATAAATAAATTTCCTCCTCCCCTGATAAAGAAATCTAAATAACAAGAACAAAACATGACTAGCTATCTTAATGCTTTAAAAACATTCTGCATGTAACTTAACATAACAAGATTTTACACTGAATCTTCTGTAAAGCACAAAAGTTATTGAATAACATATCAACTGTGCTAAATACTTGGTGTCCAGTGATAAAACATCTGTTCTTTTCAAGCTTTCTTGAAAAAAATGAAGCCAAATATTCAGGACATTTTGTTCCCGTGCTTGACACTGCTCAGCACTTGCCTTATATTGATTGCATTCCTTCCCTGTAACCAGTATCTTTCTCCTCTGTCCTGTCAGATTGTTAAGATGCATTTTCCAATCTTTTCACCGAATTAGGGCTATAGAGCATTTCTGGATGCTACCCTTAGTCCTGAGCTTAAAATCAATGGAACAGGCTCCTCAGCTCTCTTGTGACTAGAAACGGGCATTTTTTTCCCTGACAGCACTGTAATCTGTAAATCTGCTTCAATATGGCAGTAGGCCAAAAGGCAGTAGGACGTTAAATGTGGCAGAACCTGCACCAGCACTTGACATTCCTCTCGGGGAGCAGCAGGAGTGGGGTTGCTCCCTACGGGCGGATGGGCCAGGAGCCGTGGGCGAGCACGGCCCAGGCAGGGCAGGGGCCTCCCCGAGCAGGCCAGGGTGGTGACAGGCTCTGCTGTCTAGGGATCATCAGACAAGACAAAATGTTGAACCAGGTGTGGGTCCCTCCGGAAAGTCCAGTCAGAAACAGCAGGAGGCAGGACTAGAGACAGGGCTGCCCATAACACAGGTTTCAAGATCCGTCGAGGAGACAGGGCTGGGGAGACAGGACTGCCTGAAACATAGCTCAAACAAGACCTCAGTGTCCAGTCCTGCCCCAGGCCTCTGGGCAGAGGGTGGGGGGGCCCTAGTGAGGCTGGTCAGGGCAACTATGGCCTATTATTGCCCTAAGGGGGCTGACGGCTCCACAGGGGAAAATGCATTCAGAAATAAATGGAAGAAATCAAATACTAACTCTATTAGGAGAGTTAGGAGCAATTAGCAGCTACTAGGGAATTAAAATTTCTACATGAAAGAATGAAATCATTGTAGTTTATTTATACTGATTAAGTGGAATTGATAACAAGCATAACCTACCCTGTTTGTGCACAACATGATATATAAAAAGAAAAATAGCCATCAAATACAGAGTAAAAGTAATTTTATGAGTAGCATTCAAAGGGAAGCATAACTTTTAAAGACTGGCATATATTTTGATGCAAGGCAAAGATACATTATCTTTGTTTGAATTGTGGGCTCACACTGTACTTAATCTGACCTCTGACATGTATGTGTAGCTAGTCCCTTTGCAGACATTTTGGAAGACTTTCAAATCATGATTATAGTAATAATTTCGCATGGAACTTAAGAGATTATTGGATACCTGTATTAATTATATCCCCAAGTGCTACCATGCTGTGATTGAGATCTTTCTCAGAAATTTTTTCAAAGCACTATTTATTCCCATTTTGAATGCACTGATCAAGGAAAATGTTCATGATTCTTTGGACTTTATTTCTGATGTATACATGGTTGCAGGTCAAGATCACAGAAATCAGAAGTACTGAAAAAAACCCTCACTTAAGATTGTGGAAAAGCAGGCCATATTTGGAATGACTTCATCATTTCTGCTGCTTAGTATTTCAACAGCCACAGTGAAAAATATTCAGCTACACAGCTCTAAAATCTCATGCTGCCTTCCTTCACAGAACTATGGGGAAAGGAATGCTTAGGACAGGGAAAAAAAAAATTTACTTGCATCCTCTCCCTCTCCCTGCTAGCAGAAGATGGAAAAGAAAAGGGGTTTTACAATACCATTGCAGCTACTTCTGGTCCTGCTTCCACTGCTCCCCTTGGTCTTGATCACAACCATGTAGAAATAGAAACTTCTAAAACAAACAGTTTGGTGCTGTTAGCACCAAACTGCTTAGCAAGGTCTAATACTTCATCAGCTTTTAGTCCTATGAATGGAATATTCCACATAACTTCTCACACCCCTGGCATCTCAGTACCAGCTAGGAGCTAATTCCCAATCCATCTAAACAAGTGTATGTTTTGGTAGCACGGAGAGCACAGCGCTCCTGCATTATGCTCCTCAAATTGTCCTTGTGGACAGCAATAAACAGAGGATGACCATCTCGCAGTTAGTCTTCAGAGAAGGGAATCCCAGAAACTGTGGTGCGTGGTTTGGATCTTAATGGGACAGTAATGGAAGCCAGGGGCAGAAAGGGATTTTTCATTCCTGTCTCCCATCCCCCAGCTTTCAAAAAATGTAGCAGACCAAAGCCATGGACTCCTACTTTTGTGGGCTTCAGTTTCCTCTTGGCTATAAAGATATATTTTAATTGCCAGCAATGATTCTCCTGGATTCTGGGCTTCTCAGAAAAGACTCCTATTATACACATACCGTTTTAGAAGTTTAATTTTGGTTCTCCTGCAGCAAAATTCCAAGAGCCACCATACTGAAGGGGTTAAAGACCCCCAAACCCAAAAATCTTATTTCTTACTTACAAATAAAGAGATTTGCAGTGGCCATATTAACATTGGTTTTATTGCTATCTGACATTTTGTAATACATTGTTACCATTCCAGTCTTTAATATGTAGACTACAAAAATAAACTATAGATCTAAAGTACAGAGTATTAGTTTAAACCATAATCAATATAGTAACAGACTCAAGGTATGCTACATAGGCACTTTACAAATAAGAAAAAGTAATTTAAATCCATGTTTCAAGGAGATTTAACATTAAATTCAAAAGGTTACTTCTAACAAACTCAACTACCCACAAAGCTGCTAGTTCAACCGTTTTCAAACAAAAGGTCATTGACAGATTGCGTGTATTGATATATTTATATATATTTCAAAACAGTAATGCTCTCTTGTGCTTACTGAGGGGTTACAAACAATATATTCATTTGAAAAATGTGTGCAATACTTTGACGCAAAAAGTATTCATTTTTCTTAATGAACAAGCATAAACAACTACATACACTATATACAGGGCATTAAAAAGTGAATAAGGCTGCTTAATCTTTTAAATCTGACACATGCATATAGGACACACACACATTAGAAATGTTGTGGATATTCCCATGAAAGTCCAAATCCAAGTACTTGCAGAAATGTCCCCACTACTATGGAAGTACACTCCATTGGACTTTCAAACTGAAGCAGAAGTTATTTCTAAAGTAGTTCCATCTAGCAATACAGAATTTCTAGCATGGAGAGGTTATTTCTGGAGAAAAACATAAGAAATGACTACTTGATTGGGCTCTGGACAATCTGAAGTTTCTCATTGGTACTAATACCTGCATGACTATGCATGCAGGATATTCATTTATACACATATAACAAGAAAATAAAGTCACTTGTTTAGCAGGAAAAAGGCAATACTCCTAATAACGCATTTTCTTTAGGAAAACTTCTCAATGGATATATACAGTATATAAAAAAATCAATTGTCAGCATACAAAAATATAAGTGAGTGCAGTATCTTTTTATATATCAAAACCTAATCATCAAAAATCCAGGTATCCTGAGACAGGTACGCACTGTGCATCTAATTTACTAATGCCAGTGTACTGCTGGAGTACAATTAGAAAAGCATTACCTGCGTTTCTCAACAAGCATAAAGATACCTAAGGCAATGCATTAGCTTAAGAAACTCTCCTGTTTCCATCATGTTAAACAATAACGGTGCAAAATATGCATAAAATGCTGAAAGACAGATCCATGTAGTAGCTGCAAATTAAAGAGTAAGGAAAAATATTGTATATATACTACAGTTACTAATTTTACAAATGTAAATGAAAACAAATGAAAATACTTTCCTGTTCTGAACATCATGCTTAATCACAATGTGTATACTCACATTCAAGCAATTGTCTTAAATACATATGCTACATCTGACAATGAATTACTGAAATAAATCAATGCTGCTTGCCATGAATTTCTCCAAGTAAAAGCAGAGCAATAAAACTGGTTTGTTTTTTTCCACACTCAGAATAAGGGGAGTCTAATAAATGAAATGAAATATGATTACTATAAATCCTAATCTGATTGTTTTGGCTATAAAAGAGTAGAAGAGCAGTTCTGATGACTATTGTCTGCATTTAAAAAAAAAAAAAAAACCCAAAAACGAAAAAACACAGATGCATTTGCTAAAACCATTGGGTTTTAGCTATCTGAAAAAAACCACCGGAAGATTGTAACTTTCTCAGTGGACATACAACTGATGTTGGTTCAGCTGAAAGCAGAAATATTTACTTGAAAATGGATTCCTAAACACAAATGTGCTCAACAATTAGAAACCAGCACATACATCTTTTTTGTATTCATTTACATTTACAACCTGCAAGGACAGTAAGTGTTATAAAATACTTAATTTGGGGAGCTGCACTGAACAAATGCTCATTTCATAGCATAAAGACTGTTTAATATCCTGTTACTTACAGATGATGGTTACAAAGATAGTCCCAACCTCATCAGCTCCACCTTAAAACAATAAGCAAGTTCTCTCCAAACATGAACCCTACTACATGACTTAACTGTTACTTGGCTCTTAACCCTGCCCTCCCAGCTGTTAAATCTCCCACAACACTCTCTACCACTGAATTATGGTAGTCAGTATTTGATAATGTATGTCTGTAGATGCTTGAATTTTATTCCCAAGAATATTAAACTTGACTTGAATGAAGACCTAGAAATGACATACAAAATGCTTTCCCTAAACTGGTATAATGCATTGTCATAAAAAAAAACAGATTGCATGATCTGTTGAAGTAGAAGTAAAGGTTTCACAAGCTGTGGGCGTTACAGTTCTTGTAAATCATCGCTCTCGGTGATCACTTCTCATTGTCTGCAAGCCTAAAAATCTATGAGAGGATAAACATACTGTGATGAGAACTGATTTTTTCTCCTGCCTGTGTGCATTGCATAAGAAATAAATACATCCTGTACATTTACCAAGCAAGATAAATAGCTTTAGTCATGAACATACATAAATTGATAATTTAAGAATAGGCTTCTTCAATGTCCATCTAATTTTACTAGAAGCCAGATGCATTAGAATGTGCAATGTGTTCTGAAAAGAGAGGGCCAAGAAAAGCAGTTTGAAAAATTGCACAGTTTCAAGTGAGCACTGGATTTTACAGAAATTTTGAAAAAATCAGGCATCCACTCTCCATAGAGAGTCAATAGGAGATTTATGTCTAATTTCCTTTGAGTACTTTGGAAACCCTTTCTCTGCATCCCACCTAAAATCCCAGGAAACTAGGACTTAGGTTTATCAGACCCTTCTGAATATACCAGCCTAATTAGATAAATTATTTTGCAGCACAGGTCCAAACCAGTGCTTTAGATAATGAAGCTTGCAGTGCTGAATAACTTTTTGACTACCTCAAGGTTGAGGAGAGCTTGAGGATCCAGTCCATTCTGTCTTCCTTACTATAAAACAACAAAAATTAGATACAAAAAACAAAGGGTCAAGATTTCTGATGCACGCTCATGTGGAACAACAGCTGAAGAAATTAGTCCAGTGACTGTGGATCATAACTATTTATCCCTCAGTATTTAAAAGTGTCTATTACCCTGTGCTTTCAAACGCAAAACAAAGTATTACAATTGCCATATTATAGAAGAGACTATTTTGGCATACTTACATTCCTGCCATTTTTCAATGTGATAAAAAAGTGATCAACAGCTTAGTTACAATAACATGTGTGCATGCAACAGATTTTGTCCTCTAGGTTATATTATACAAAATTAGCAGTTGCATTCAACTAACAGCTGACTTCCCTTTGTAGTTTAAAAAAAAAAAAAAAAAAAAAAAAAAAAAAAGTCAGGCAGGCAACATCCCCCAGCAAGATCTGAGCTCCCAGCAGAGGCTGACCCCACCATTCAGAACACACCACCATCCACAGGGTTTGCAGCACCGTCCTTGGCAGGAGAAGGTTATGCCTTCTATGTATTTCTGATTTCTGAACAGGCAATAACAGAAACATTTTTGGCACTTCCGCCTGGAGCGGGAATTATCCTAACCAATACTGCCTCTCTGAATAAAACACATCCAAAAGTATGAAATACTCTGACTAGAATAGCAACTATATAAATTGTGACTCATTCTTTTCTTCTGTAAAAGCATTAGGTCATCCTAGACAGAAAGAGTACGTTTCCACAGAATAAAACTTTTTTTTTTTAATCAAAAAGATTTAAGCCTCATAGTTTCCCATAGCTATTAAAGAGTGTAGACTTCAAAGCACAGAGGAGAAATTGTGACTTGTGTTCATTATTGCATGCTTTTGTCACAGTTTAAGGAAAACATTCTATATTCAAAGGCGGATCACTAATAAATTGATGACTATATAAATATATACATATTGAAGACAGAATATGTGCAGACATATATATCTGTAGATATATAAAAATATTTACTTTCTTAGCAAAGTAAAGTTAAAGTCTGTGTAAAAAACTTAAAAATACTGAAAACTGTAGGAGTCCTAATTCCTCCTTTGGAGGAATGTAACAAGTCCCCTATATATCCTATGCAAAAAGTACTCTTCCCCAGAGTACAGCTGGTTCTGAATTCTCATCTATTTCTTTGTGGATTAATAAATTTGTTGAAAATTTTATAAATAATTAGATAATATGCAAAAAATTATGCTGTGAGGTTTGATTGCTACAGCATAACTATAGGCTGCTACCGCCTAGAAAATAAATTTTATTCAGACAGTACATGTCCCTCTCTAACAGAATGTGTAGCTACCACTACAACTAGAGCTATTTCAGAATTTTGCTTTATTGTGTTCTGACAGGAAATGTCATTTGGGGGCATTTTCTCTGAAAATACTTTGGCCAAAAAAAGCAGCTAAATGCAGATGTATTTTCCTGTGCCCTCTAAATAGTAGAATCTTCAAAATAAATCTCTAACAGTTATGAAGTTACAACTTCACAAGAACAAACTGAAAAGCTATAAGAAAAACACTGACAAAATAATGTAAATGGTGGCATAAAACATTAAAATGCCAAAATTTACACGAACATTTCCAGTTAAATCTAACAACACTATCTCATACTCATCTTGTATAGTTTTGCTAGTATAATACTGTACAAGAATATGCACAACTTTGAAGAACTCTAGAAGAGGCACCATGATGTAAAACATCCATTAGACATCAGAGTCTCAAATTCAATCTAATTATGGAAGAAAATCAGACTTAAGATCCTTCTCTCCTTCAATATAATGACAACTGAAAAAGGGTAAAACAGATGCCATATTCACATTCCTTCAAAATGAGTACGACAATGGGACGCTTTAGACATGGCTGTGTTTATAAGAACATATGTTCATAGAAGCAGTCAGTCTGTAGTCATTAGGCACAATTCTGAGATGAGTTTTTATCCTTAAACCTCACTTGCATTATATCCTTGAAACTTTACTTTCATTGTTATGAAAAGGTGAGAAGTTATGATGCTGATAGGAAAGGAAAAAAAGGGGGGGGGATTATCAGTGCAAAAGACCCCATATGAAGTGCATACCCCTTTATCTAGGCTTTTGTTCCTTCCACAAGAACACATCCTGCTAGTTCAGAGAGCATGACTTCACTTGGACACAAGAGATTTCTTTTCAAGCTGCTGGCTGTGCCTATTTCATGTGGCTGAACAGGACTGAACATCTAATGAACCTGATTCCAGTGTAAAATTCCCAAGGAAAATTCCTGTTTTGCTAACATAAGGCTGGAGTGCACAGATTCCAGAAATGCTTTTTTGGAAGTCATATTCCAATGTCAGAGACTATTTAGGATATTTCTTTCTTTATCCTGAGTAAAGGGCTTTTATTTATCAGAGCCCCCTAACATGCAGTTAGATTTTATAGTCCTGGTGTCCTAAAAGCCATTGCTTGATTATTTTCTGGAGTAGTTCTCCTCATTCTTCTCCAATGGGTGGTGGTGGCTGGCATAGCTTGTATAATCTGACAGAAACAAAAAATAGAGAAATCATTATTCTCTATTCTGAGAGCTTGGTCTTTAATAAAGTTGGTAATTTTAGGCAAGACAAACTAAATCTGAGTCTTCTTCCACTGCAAAAGAAAATTGCACTGAATTCAGTTTAATAACATTTGTATAAAACCAGTAAAATCTTATTTATAAACATGACTTTGTTTATGCTGACAGTGGTATTATTAAAATACACATCTATAAATAATATTAAAAAGACAGTAAAACAACATTCCTGTTTAGTCAAGCTTTTATACTTCTGCACTGAAGAACCCTTTCTGAAGACAGTGAGCTCTCCACTAACTCAATAACCAACTGTTGCTATGAATTTCTGTATCGGAAAAGTTGCTTGGTGACTGCTACTGTCTCAGTTTTGTTTTTGTGTTGGCAGACAGTCAGCCCTCACTTTAACGCACTTTCCTGTGAAACTGATGCTGTATGGTCTTGATCTCCAAGAACCCAAGACAGATGTCAGACACAAAACATGTCAGCCTGATGATTTTGAACACCCCCCCATGAAATCAAGATCAGTAAGGTTTGGTTCAAAGGACTACCACAGTATAGACCGAAATAGTTAGCCACACCTTCATTTATGAAGGCTTTCAAATTTCTACTAAATCCTTTGGCATGGACTTGGTTATTAACAAGTGTTTGGAAAGTTACCCTAATGTCAGGAATATGGAAAATAAAGGGCAATCATTCTGACCTCAGGCTCATTAAAAGAGGCCTCTCTGTTCTCTAAGAATATCCAAAATCTCCCCTAGCCTAGAACCACAACAGTTTGAAACAGCAATAGACATGATCTCATTTGGAGATTACGTATTTTCCTCAGGGAAAGTGTATCACTGAAGCAATAATAAAGAAAAGAGACTAAGGAGTTGGGTGTGACAAGGAGAAAAAGCATTAAAATCCAAAATGAAAAGACAATAATACTGCAAATGCATTAAATCTGAATATCAAGAGTCTATGATACTGAAATACGGAAGCAAAAAAAACAACAACAGGTTTGGTAGATCTTTCTACAGGCAGGGTGGTGACTCTCCCGCTGTTTTGGAGGCTAGGAGTGTTTGAGATGCTCCGGATATCTGAGTTTTCCGGGTATATTTTCAAACTTGTCAGCGAAACATCACATTAATTTATATCACTGCACTCTAACTAATCAGGCATTTCAAAATCATACTACAAGTTGACATGGAAAACAAAAATCTGGACATGTGACAGGGCTCCACAAACAATTCAAGAGCAGTCAGCTGCTGCTTTCTTGGCAAGATGCTCTGCCACTGAAGTTATTTGAGGCACTGTCTGTATGGTAGCCCTTGTGAATACTGAAAATCTCTCCACACCATGATGTTTCATGACAGAAAAAGTACTGTGTGACTATGCAAGAGCAGGGCAGGATATCTGCTGTTCTCTTTCAGTTCCCTTATGAGTCAAAACCCATGGGACGCTGACAACACACAATTGCAGGGGGCTAAATAACTCCTCTGAGTCTCACTGTAGGCAGTATTGTTTCTGGAGGGGAAGAACGAGGAGCATCAGTTCTGCCAGCGAAACAGCAGTCACAATCCTGCTTTCAAATCTTCACCATTATGTGTCCTGAGGATCACCTCCACACTGTCATCTGGTCATTTGACCATTTAAGGTCAAGTAAGCATCATTGCAGAAGCCAGTGTATTTGTTAGGACACACACACAAGCCAACAGACATAGATCTCGTATTTGTCTGCCACTGAGAGAATGAGGTGGCCTGACCTTTATACAGCTGAGTATGTAGAGAGAGATAAACCAGGGCTTACTCTGAATTATTTAATTCTGTCGGTGTAATAAATCAGTAATACTCACAGCAGGCAGAAGACAGATAGCCTGACTGTCAGAATCTCATTTAAGTCAGTAATCACAGTGGGGTTAATTATTGGTGACGTTTTAGCAAAATATTACTTCAATGGAACAATATACGGGAAAGTTCAGCCTGAAGTATCAAGGTCTGGGAAATTTTCAGGTTAACCTGGTTACCTAAATGGTAACCTTAAAGGTTACCATTTTAAGGTCTAGAGAGCAAGTGAGGTAGGGGCATTCTAAAACAAACTTACAGGGAGGCTGCATAAATCCCTAAGGAGCTATGTACTGAAGACAGTATAGGACAGAAATGGCCTCTTCTGGCTCAGTATGTTCGTAACAGGTGTTTGAGATGGTACAAATCAGCTGAGAAAAGACAGTGAACAGTGGCAACTGCAGAGAACAGAGAACGGCTGCAAAGCACACTTAAATGGAGCTGTCTTTAACAGTATCAAAGAGCATCAAAGAATTGATAACCCACAGTATCGGTTATCCATATACTCAGAGTATCACTCATGATGATGAGTATTCTGACTTACATGGCTTATTATAATGGCTTTCAACAATGACATCTTATGGTCATCATATCAATGTCTCCTCAAGTACCAATGGTATCCTCCACACTGAAAACAAGTGTAAGATACAGAATCCCCTAGATGTGTACGATACAGAAACCTTCCCAATCCTTTTCCCAACTTCGGAATCAGTACTTTTGTTGAATTGTATTTCATCTGCACCATAGATTTTTGATGACCCAGAGTTCTGTCTTTGGGAGAAGCACTTTTGCAAATGCTCTTTTTCAGGATTGGCCTTGCTCCTTGAAACTATTTCTGAGCTTTGTTTAATGGCATAAACAGGCAGCAAGTATTGGTATTCCTGCCAGGGTCGTTAGCCCAGCAGAACATTAGCAGTGTTCTTTTTACTTATTGATACTAATGATCACTGCCAAAGTTTTTGGGTGCCAGTGCAGCTGATGTCTTGGTCGGTCTGTCTTCAGTTTGCATGAGAGTAGGGTATTGCTCTTGTCAGAGTAAACCATCGTATTACTTGTTTTTTTCTAGGCTTAGCTCAACACAGTAGCCCAAGACCACTACTATAGTTTTCCCGACATGGATCATCTATCCTCTTTGAGGATTAAAAAAATTCAACTATATCTACCTATGTGAAATAAGTCTGTAAACACATATGTAGGGCTTGAATTCTGATGGGTAGATTAGACATTAGACTCAGTAATAGGTATGAAACATAAATCTTTCAATAGAGGAAGATGTGTGTTTGTTAAAAGTACTGTCAGAAAAAAAAAAAGGAAATGTGAGGCTGATAATATTTCTTAGAAGGTTAAATTTTAACTTAGAAAGTTAAAATGCAAATAAGTATTTCCAGAAGACTCCTGAGTCAGTCACTTGCCAGATTCTGTCTCATTGCCATAACTGGTAGAGGGAATTGAAGGAGTCCATCCACCTTGCCCTTTATGGGGGCACGGTATGCACATATGTCCCAACAAATGCTGCTATGCAAATTTACTCATACCTTGTACACTTAAGGTGTACTCCTTTTCTAGAATTAGATCCAGCACAAGCAAGGCACAAAGCACAGTGATTTGCTATGAACAGTCTATGACCAATGATTCCCTATGGGAAGAAACCAGCACACTTGAGAAAAAGGGAGCAAATGGCATAAGAAAAGATTCCTACAGAATTAGTGGTCAGAATCCAGAAAGCAGTCTTTCTTGTGAGGCTATGGACTATATATATGTTCATACACATGGAGCCTTCAATCAGATGTTACTAATACACTGTTTCCTTGCTGAAAATTAAACACCACAATGGGTCTGTTAAGTATGCCCACATATCTGTTAGTACCTTCAGTGTGTTATTATTAGTCATCAAGAAACATTATGCTTTAAATTGGTAGAAGAAGTTTAACTGATAGCTGAATTAATACAACGACCTTAAGACGAAACTAAGAACACTGGAGTTGTGTTTTAACAAGCATAATACTTAAAAATGAAAATAACATTTCAGGTGCCTGTAATCCATCACAGCATTAAAAATATAAGTATTCTACATTTCTGCAGCTTTTTAATCTAATGGTTGCTTCAGGACAAGACAAAGACTATATCGTCTCTAAAAACAACTAGAGCGTGATTTCACTAAGATATTGCAATGCAGTATTTCATTAAAATAGGGTTTTGGACTTAAGGTATGAATATTTCCTTCAAAACACTGAAGATCACAAGTGATGAAGGACTTACCAATTTTTGATTAGTGAAATCTGATTCATGTTAATTATGAAAACACTGGGGTAAGTTTTAAAGTGCTGCACAGCTGTAACTTCTGCAACTAATTACTTTAATTAAAATTGTATGGCTAAGAACCTAATTGATCCTATGTATATGAAAAGCCAGATCTTACCATTACCAAAATACAATGCCATCAATGTTAGTTGCTAGCTTGTGAGCCTCTAGGATACCATTTGGCACTAACTAGACAAATCATGGTTTAGAATACAAACAGTTACCTTGGGACGGACTGTGGCGTTCGATCCCTCACTCCTAAATTCTTGGCTGTATTTTGTACTCTTGCTCCCTGTAAAAGACAAATAACAACTTTGCTTCACTTTTCCCAACACAAGTTTTCTTCCTGACCTTCTAGATCAATGTAATTATGGCATACAATTAATCAATACATATGCTTCATGTCCCTGAACAACTCTCCTCTTTTAAGGTGATAGACAAGTTAAAGCAGTATATTGATCTTCAACTTAAAGTGATATGCTGAAAAGAAACACAGTCCTTGTCATTATATAAATATGTACATCGGCTGAGTGAGATATTAGATTTGTGTGAAACGCACTCTACATCTGAAACAGAGTTGCAGTGGCAGCAGAACATGGTGTAAAAATATGGTACAACCATTGATTCAGAGTATTAGCAGAGTAAGACTAGAACTTGCATTTGGCTCAGATCTGGTACCCAGGTAATTGACAGAGTACTAGTTCACTCTAATGGGTATCAAACAAAAGATGAAAAAGGCTGTTTGGTGACACACAGACAAATATTCATAGTTAATGTAAGAGATGTGCTACAAAAAGTATTATTTCATTAAATTACTTTTAGGAAAAAAATAGTGATATTGATGGAGAAAATAACTAGAATACCTACAAAACTGAAGAAAGAATATCAAAGTGACTTTACTAGCTTTACATCTAGCTCTTTAGTCTGTCTCCAACAGTGGCCAAAGACACGTGATTACAGAACAAGACAATCATATGACATTTCCCCAAGAACTCTCCCAAAATTCAACCGTTAGTGACTCAAGACCTCTTTACTTCAGCACTGAGTACCTATTTAATCACCTTTAGTGATTCTCTTCCATTATCTTGTCCTGTCTCATCTTGGACCTATGAATAATTTACTATGCATAACATCCTTTTGGAAGGAGATCCACAGCTTAGGTACAATCTTAGCTTGTTGTGTGAAGAACTACGAATTTTTTGCTTGTTTTGCCATTTACCTCTGATGTACATCTGATGCCTGTAGTTCTGTACAGGAAAAGACAAGAGTCAGCCCCTATCCACCATATCCATGCCACATATAGGTTTTTGTTAGACTTCTGTCATGTCCTCCTTCACTCATCAAGCTGAACAGTCCTAGATGTCCCTGAACATAAACTGCCCCTTGTCCCTGAACATAAACTGTTCCCAACCTTTGATCATTGTTTCTCAGAATCACAAAATGGTTGAGGCTGGAAGGACCATCTTAGTGGCCCTTCACGAGACTCACTCCAGTATGTCCATGTCTCTCGTACTGGAGAGCCCAGCACTGGACCCAGCGCTCCAGATGTGGCCTAACCAGTGCTGAGTGGAGAGGAAGGATCACTTCCCTCAACCTGCTGGCAATAAGACCTAATATCCCGCAGTCTTGTTCAGGAGATGTAACAGTCAGCTCAGTGAATCATTTTGAATGTGAATTTAGGGTTACTTTTCCCCCCACGTGCATCACTTAACATCTATCTGGACTGATTTTCATCTTCTTTTTACTGTTCAATCAGGAAGTCTTGTAAGATCCTTCTGTAAGTCTTCACAGTTAGTCCTCGTCTTTAATAAAGACTTGGAAGGAGTTCAGAGGAGAGTGGGGAGAATGATCAGATCATAAGAATACATAACAAAGAAAGGTCAGATGAACTGATGTTATTCAATCTAGATCAGTGATGAGTTATCAGGGAAATGATAATCATCAAATACATAAAACTCTACTGGTAAAAATAGAGCAAAATCTAGTTTTTAAGTCCACAATGTTTAATACAGAACACAGGCTTAAATTGGAAAAAAAACCCACAAAAAACAAACCAGAAAACAAAACACTACCACCAACAATTCAAATTAGGCACCAAGTAAAACATTTTAATGAAAAGGATAATAAAACTCTGGAAGAGACGGCTTCAGGAGCACTGCATAGGAATCTCCATTACTGGAGGATTAAGAACAGATAAAACAAGTGTCTGTCATGAATAATGTATAGCTGATCCAGTCTTGGTCAAAAGGCTGGACATGTTGAGTCTAGACCTCATCACCTTCAGCATCCTTTCCTCAGTGCCATTTTCTAAAATTTTATGAAAATAAAAAAATACAATAATAGACTACCAGTGGCTCAGACTGACATATGATTAGCATAACTGAGAGCCAGTATATATAAAGTGTACATGGGAAAATTATCAAAATTAATCATATGTAGATATGAACTTCAATGCTGTGACTACTTCTGAGAACAAAAAACAGCCTATTTTTACTTACATCACTCACTAGACAAATTTATTTTAACATCTTGCTCCCACAATAAATCAAATGCGCTGATTTAAAAAGGAGTCTAGCTTTATACAGCCATGTAATTTATTGTTTAGCAGAAGAACAAATTAAACGTACAAATTACAACCACCAGATGCTTATTTCTTCTGGAGAAAAGCCCCCAAGAATTACGAACAACTTGCTATATGATATCTCAGTCTCCATTTAGCACCATAGTATCATTTCTATTTCAATACACTTAATTTATACTTCTCTGATATTACTCTTAAATCTATACTAATGAGAATATTGGCACTGTTTGTCTCATGTTGGCATAATAGATATTTTTGTTAAGTGACTCTAGAACTTTTTTCTCTGTACCAGTACTGTCAGGGCACTCATGAAAGATGCCATTAGCTCTAGGGAGGTACCATCATCAGTCTGGAATCTGATATATGAACTAGTATTTTCAGTGCCCTGAGAAATAAATGATAGGTTTATTTTCAAGTTACACACTAATTTGAGGATGGCAAAACCATTCAACATAAAGAAAATCAATTCTATTTATGCCCAACTCAGAGAGCACAAAATCAACATCATTCTTATAAGAATCATTCCAAATGCAATGCTCTTATTCTATTCATGAAAAAGCATGGCAAAATTATTATTCACTTGAAAGACAACACAGATTCTCTCCCAACCTTTCCTCTTTATCAGCTTTTTAGTTACCTCTCTCCTGCACAACCCTGTGGCCTCTTGTAGCTCCTTTTCTAGGCCTCTATCTATATTTTGGTGCCTCCTGAAGACAGTTCTGTTACAATGCTCTAAGTAGTAATTTGTGGGTAAAGATGTTTACATGAATAAATATGCAAGAGTAAATAAGGTTAAAGATGGTTGGAATATTTTGTCAAATTTTTTACTTTAAACTGAATCTAGACTGGATTAGCTGATGAAGAAGAGAAACCACTTATCTAAAATTGTCCCACAGACCTCAGTTCATACCAGCTCTCATAAATTGCTCTCTTTTCTTCAGTTATTGCAAGATAAGTGCTTGTGGGCACCCAGTTGTAATTGATAGGGCAATTATTCAGACAATCGTTCCAACAACATGGCCAGGGCTATTCGGAGTCCTGTTAAGCATGATCACCACCTCATTCAATTTAATGGAGAAAAGCACTTCCTGAGGTCATCCACACAATCAGATGTCTCCAATTATTCAGTACTGGTGTCACAAGCTGAAAAAGACATCCTAGTGGAGTCAGTTCTAGTAGAGACAGTTTCCTTGTGTGGAAAGTTAAGAGCTGCTAGGAGATAATGTTGCTGGCTTCCCCAGAATAGCAGATGGAATAGATGTCCTTTCATTTGCATTTCCCTATGGCTAATCTCTCTTTATTCCCCATAAAAATTCAGGGTGTAAATGGGCTAGTGTAAAGCTTTTTCTTTCCACATTAAGGCAGGAAAAACATACATGTATTGATCTTCTCTAAATGTTCTGCACCAAACCCCAAAAAGCTTTTTCTTTCTTTTTTTTTCTTTAAACCAAGCTTCCAAGCTTTGTGTGTGTTCTTGTCCTGATGGTTAAATCCTAGAGATATTAAAACATTAAATCAGGAAAAGATTTCTAGAAAATACCAGTGTTTGCTGAAATTACTCCAAAACATTTAGAATTTAATGGAGGATTATATATCTACTGCAGAACTCCAAGACCGATTTAAAATTACAACAAAAGATTCTAAAAGACTCTATCAAATCCACTGTGATTTCCTACAAGAGGAAGAATGTGCGAACAAAGTCTGGCTTGATATATACTAGCAGACTTTTTTGCAGTGTCTGTGGGTGGTATTGAAATACTGGTATCTTTAACAGCTATTGATCACCTGCTGTTTTACTTCAGAGAATGTAGACCCACTGCAGGTTTCTTTATACATCTCTTTTTGAGCAAGCCTCAGTACAATTTCAGCTGCTCAAGGCCATTAGCAAGTAACTTTGCTTCTAATTTTGTCTTCCATTTTAATTTAATAAACTACTAAAAGATCCAGAAATGCACCGTTTTCTGAAAACTCTGCAGAACCATGCATTAAAAATGTACAGTTTCACAGAATACATCTGTGAAAGCAAACGTATAACTTTATGCCCAGTTTCTTTGTGAAATACCAGATCTGCATGTTGCTAGAACTTGAGTAGAAACATCAGCATATAAATGCAAGTTTGTTATTATACTGCAGTAGCTTTCTTTTAATGTCAAGTTAAAACTGCAATTTCTGAGCACACCTACATGAGCTGACTCAAGAACCCTGAGGGTATTTATTCCCTTATAGAAACTTAATTCATGCACTGAAGGAACTGAAAGTCAGATATGAAAAAGAATGAGACTCATTACTCAGAAGTAACCACATTAGGCAGTAACACTTAAATATAATTGATCAAAATCTATGATGTGAAAATATCTACACTATTGCTTTAATAGACTAAAGGTCTGATCTACTGTCTATGCACTTTATCTAGAGCAAGTTAGAAGCAAAGCACAGTTGTTTAATCATTTTCATAATTAAACTGTGATTTCTGCACAGGATATGTACTAAAACTTACGGAAATAATAAAATTAGATGCAAATTAGAATCCAGAAAAAGTGAGTCTTGTCTTATCTGTGATTAATTGTTCCAATATTTAATAACCTTTTTTTGCTAGTAAATAGCACTTACTTTAAGGCTGAATTTCTCTGTATTTGACTTCTGTATCCTGTTTCTTGTTTATGCTTTTGCCATAAGGTTGAAAGTTACCACAGGCTGGGATATATGTTCCATATGCACACAGAGTGCTTAAGCCTCCCCACCAATCAACCTCTCTTTGATCAAGCAAAGAGGTTGAGCTGTTTAATCTTCACTTCGTGAGGCTTGTCTAACAACCTCGGCGTAATTCACGCCCCTCCTCTGAACTCTGGCCAAGATTCCAAACTTATTTTCAAAGCGCTTATCTGATAACAAGATATTCTAGGAGAAGTTGTGCCAATACAAGGTACAACCTCATCCCCATTTTTAGTTGATATTCCCTTTTTTCTTTTTCTTACTATAACCAGCATTTTTTGTCAGACCTTTGTGCTAAGAAGTAATGCTGAGGTGATCAACCATTCACAACAGCCTCTAAATATTAATATTCTATTAGATCAAAATAGGGGAAAATATTATTCAAAGCAAGTATAATGCCCTCAGGAATCTTGCCTGGAAAGTTAAGAACCACAGTATTTATTTCCCCTTCATTCAGTACATGAGTCACTTTTTATTAACTGTAATTAATAATCCTAATAAATTATTTTTATGGCTAATTTTTATTAGAATACAGATGCTCTTACTCAACAGACTATTCTGATTTACTGCAACCACAAAGAATATACCACAGCAGTTATATAAAAATCATCAGGTAAAATCATAACCTTGCAAAAGTTAGGATCCATTTACACATAAACAGAAAGCAAGCATCTGGTAAAAAACAGCCCATTCCATTATGAAAGACAGACAGACAGAGAGAGAAAACCTTTCAGCCAGTGCTAACTCCCCCTCCCCACCCAACCAAGACAACCCTCACACTGGCATTACACAAAATTAAGATGGGGATTCCAAAATGTTTGGTCAATTCATTCTTGTATGATGATATCAAGTCTCATTAGAAAACAGCAACATCCTTCCCATAAAGAGCATCTTACCTGTTTGCGCATGACATCTGTAGCTTGCATGATATAGCGAGGAGGTAGCCCATGGCTCCGAGCCAGAATGATCGCTTGCTCCAGGGTAACACTCAGAGTGCAGCTGCAATGGAAAGCTGAGCTCAGGCATCTGCTAGCAATGGTTTCTTAAAATGACTGCTATATAGTAAAAATACCTTTACATTAATTTTCTTTTTTAAAAAGCTACAAATAAAAAAAATTACATAGTGAACCTGGCTTCCCCCCCCAAATCACGTAGGTATTAGCCTGGACACTGAATACAGAAATGTTACTTAAATGGAAAGCTAGGCACATGTGCAACAATGATACTGAAGTAGAACTGGGAGGCACGTAACACCACTAATCTAGGCATGCAAACTGTCCATCAAGAAGCAGGGTACATTTTCAGAGATGAACAAGAGTGAACAGTGACCAGTTTACAGCTTCTATTAATACTTATTAACATACTTGTCCCCAATGATGTTTATGAAATGCTTTGATGTTAACCTGCATAACTCCTCTGTTCTTTTTTCAACACAATTCAGAAAACTAGGTCTTCAATCTAAACTGGCAACTGAAGGAGGAGACGCGTTCCAGAGACTTGATCCAAATTTTAAATTCATTGTGGCAGCAATGTCAACTTTAGAAAATAAACTTCTTCATTATTGCTGGCTACCTAGAAAATATTCCTAAAAAATACTGAAGGATACAATGCAGTATCATAATTTAAAATTAACACTTGCTTATTGACTCTGATCAGCAGTCATAAAGGTGAAAAACTAGAATAAATGGGGAATTGAAACCAGGGAATATCTTACTGGGAGCATATAGCTTCCATAATCTTTAGTTCCTGATTAATGTTCATTTCATCAGATTAACATTACCCAGTATTTTTCTGGCAAAAGGCTCATGACAATGACAAAAACAAACAAACAAACAAACAAACAAACAAACAACAACAACCACCCATGATGAGCAGAAACCTTTTACTACCTTATTTAGCAAGATCCCTTCATTTATTACATTTTTCTATGCAGCCACACAGTTGATAGGGCTGGTTGTTTGCTCCTTGTTACTCTTAATTTCATTTTTGCCTTTCTATATCAGATTGTACTGAGTGGACCATCTTTAGTCACACAGCATGGCTCAGTGATGTAGCTCTTTTTTAATTTCCTTCAAATAGCTAGTTGTGCTGGAAACTACCACCATTCTCTTCCCATTCCCATCACTTGCATGATACCCAAGATATCTATTGCTATGTAAATAGCAATAGATTTGCACATAGTTACTTGACTGCCAACTGCTCCCTGAAGTCGGAAAATTGTAATTCTCTTCACCTACCTTTTTATTGCATAACAAATTCTTGATGTCTTAAAAAAAGTAACAAATATAAAAACAAATATAAAAGACCTGCTGGAAGAACAAAGGAGAAAAACTGCGTGATTTCTGGCAGTCTGTTTTTCCCCCAGTCATGTATCACTAGGTAGAGCACTCTACTGCAACATGAGAAATCTTTCACTCCAGACAGAAAACCAAGGCTCTGACTTTTTTGGTGATAGAGATTACATGACAATCTTTTTTTATGGAAGTGTCAATGTGTAATGATGTAGCCCAGTAATATAGTATTGCCATTCTCAATAACAGGCAATAAGCTTTGCACAGAATTTGCAAGGCCTGAGGACTGAGATTTGTCAGGCTTGCTCGTTTGCACTTTTCTTGACCTGCCTGCAACTTCGTTTTACTTGGTTTGGCTGTGACAGCAATTTCTCTAATTGAGCAGGTGTCTATGGCTAATTTGCTTTACTTTTGTTTATCTTTGTGTGATACAACCCTGGTTTTAGGTAGATAGCAGCAACAAGCACTTATTCTGTAGAATGAGATATTTCCCCCTCCAACACAATGTAGTGTGGAGAAATACAGGCCTGGTGCAAGAGCAGAGGCCTTGGGAAACAGAGTTAGGTAGGAAGTGGAGTAGAGGAGTACAGGCTTGGGGTGGTAAGAGATGGGGCACAAGCTTGTCACTGGAGACCCCATGGCTATAAACAACTCACCCATGGTCAGCTAAAGATATGCAGCTGGAGAAAAACTGGTTCTAGGGGTAACAAAGAGAACAAAGGCATACTATCTAACATATATAAAAGGCACCAAATATAGTACATCCAGATGTGTCGTGGACCTGCAGACCAATAAAGAGGGAGCAAAGGTGTAAAAACATGTTAGGAAACATAAAATGAGCCCAAGCAGATCCTAGAATGAGGAAAAAGAAAGCACCAACATGTAGATGAACATGGTATTACTGACAACAGACTCCAGATGGTGACAACTCGCTGTTAACACCCCCAACCAGAATGAAATCACCGACCTGAGGACGCAGAGGAGCAGTGGCAGGGTGAGCATAACAGACAGAAAAAGGGGTAGAAACTAAGGGAATGTGTAATGGTTTTTACTGCATTATTATACTTTCTTTTTCTATAATAATTAGATCTAGACTAACAACGATTCTTGAATTGGACTGTTAAGACTTCAGTTACACTAAAAATTCTTGGCTTTAAAGAAGGTGTGCTTCCTCTCTTCCCATAAACAAGATCATGAATATAACAAATGTTGCTGCTGAATCACAACCAAATGCTTTTTTTTTTTTAAGCACAACACTAACTGTGGCTTACTTAGCAAGTGCAAAGAGTAACAACCCAAAAAGGGGCATATTTTATAATTGTATAAATCCCTTTCCAGGTGGATTCTGAACAAGTTTCCTCTCACCCTCACCTGCTAATGGAGACCCTACCTTTGGTACCAGGATTCTGATCTCCTGCAGGGACCTTAGATTGGCAATACAGTCCAAATAGAGAGGCATTTGCCCCTTTAAAAAGCGAAAATAAATAAATGGGCCATATCTTCAGAAAAACTGTTTTCTCCTACTTTACCTATCTTTTTCAGGCAAACATTTGTGAAGAAAAACTGACCCTGGTACTACACCCTAAAGTAAAGGCTATAATGGCTTTGTAACAGCAACTAGGGAAGTTTCAGAGCTGAAGATCTTGCCCTAGAACAACCCGTCATCACGCCAAACAGTAGGCATTAAGGAAAGTCATTCTGGACATGCCAACTGACTCCAGTTGTCATGGTGAGGACAAGGATGGAGGGATGGTTTCTCATACAGTCAAGACCAAAGCCATAGAAGGCTTTACAGATGAAAGGCAACAAAACTGAGCAGAAACAGGTACTTTTTAAGAAGCACAACATGTCTGAGGGCTGCTGTCATCCAATGGGTGAATGGCTGTATTCTGCATCAGTAAGCTGCTTGATGATTTTTCTGTTCAGAGCCAGACAAAGCACTGCAATAATGAAATCTCTCCAACCAGAAATATGAAGTGTATATAAAATGATCCTACATCAGCAGAACTTGACAAAAGCTACATTTTTCAAGTTAAAATAATAAAATTTAAGACCCATGGTTGAAACAGACTTTCAAGTCACCTCTTGGCAAAACACTGACCAAAAGATTCTGCATAGCTTATATTATGCACACAGAACAGACAATATGTTTCAATCAGACACTCATCTTGCTGAGCAGAAGATCTGTAGGTGGAAAAATGTGTCTGCACTTCACTTTTTTTCTTACTGAAAAAAAACTTGGCTTAAATACCTCTAAGTAAATTTATGGACTGTAAAAAAGTTTCACAGTAGTAAGTGTGGGAGACATTGGATTCAATCTGTATCTTTATTAATGGCCTATTGTTAAAAATTTATAAGTTAAGTGATCTTCTTTGGCAATTAAATAAGTTTTATTCCCCAGTTTCTTGTATATACTGACCTCAGAATTAACTTGGAACAAAAGTCTATTGATCTTTTGTGTTATGTGCTTGATTAAAGTGCAGAATAGTTAAATATTAGACTAGAACTTCTAAAGATTACATTGTTATCTTGTCTTTGAAAGATGAAGTAGTGCGAAAATAAAAAGATATGTGCTTATAATATTTACCAGCACCAAAATCTAAACATCTAACCTTGAAGAAGAGTCTGCAAAGGAAGCTTTGTCCCATTCACAACTGGAAAAAATGAAAGTACCTGAGATGTAATTTGACAAATGTAATATAAGCCAGAGAAAAAGGGTAAAACGTCTCCCTGAAGACATGATGGAAGTTACTGGGCTTAAAGTCCAGCTTCCAACCAACCGGTTACTGAAACAATTTCCTGAAAAATCCTATCTTCATGGAACTCAAAAGAATGAAAGAAACGAAAAAACATTCTGCATAGTGAATCTAATCCAAATTAACAAAAGAACCTCCTAAATGAAAGTCAGGTTGAGGAATTTGATGGAAACAATTTTGTGCCTGGAAAAGACTGCAAAACTGTTCCCTATCCAAAAATTGACAAAATGGATGGTTATCACAGACATTATGAGCCATCTACTTTTTGACCGTACAAACCATGATTCAGAAATAAGATTGCTAAGTGTGTATTTAAAGACATAACCAAAGAGGGAAAAACAGGGACAAAGTAAAATAGCATAATGAAGATTATTTTAACAGGCTTCTACAGAGATAGGCAACAACTAGAGCACAAACCTGAAACCTGAACATGCAAACATACTCACGCTGAACAACTGATCTCAAGACAAAAAGAGAAAACCAAAAAATAATTGTAAGGGTTATATTCTTATCACATCCTAGGGAATTAGTAGAGAAGACACTCAAGATGATGTCAGTGACAATGTTAACTATTAGCACACCTCTTTAAATGCAACATTTTATATTCAAGGTTAAGTCCTACAGTATTGCTAGTTAGATACATCCACTGTTCCATTTAAAAACATTCTTATTTGTTGAAGTAACTTAAAAACATTAAAATAGGATCACTAGTATGACTGCATTTAAATACAACATTCCATTAGAGATACAATTTAATACTGCTAGATCTTGTATTTCCCTTGAGGCATGTAAAAGGTCTGATGAACAGCAGCCCTAAAAACAGAATTAGAATAGAAATGATTGCCCATAGCTTTTGCCACATAATTCTGAAATAAGGTTACCACTTTCTAACTATGACAAACAACAGTGAAATGGTTTCATTTTCATTGAATACCTAGTCGGTAAGATGGCCTACATCTATAAAACTAATCATATAAACTTTCCATGGTACCATGCTGAACTGGCCCACTGATAAGCCTGTATTTCATGCCGGTGCTTTCTTCTAGCTTTTTAAATACAGTTCTTGAATTACTACATATTCTTTATCACAAATCAACCTGCCCTGGAAACAAACTGTAAAAGAAGCAAATCCACACACAAAAATTAGAGGATAACATGGAAAAGTTATTACTGGAAGTACCTCAGTAACAGGGCTGCCAAACGCAGAGATTAACCAAAACCAAATTTAAACCAATACAATTTCTAGAATTTTATGAAAAAATAACAAAGCAGGGAATTCCTCCTATGAGGACCCTATCCTGGTGGTCTGAGCAAAGTCTAATACCAAGGATTGACAGCAAGTACATGCAAGATGCAATAATTGACCCCCTCCTCCTTTTTGAAAGCTAAGGAGCAAATGCTAGTAAAGGTTACAAAGCAATCTGGAAGCAGTTCTGACCACTGAAAGTATCTGGTCATTTGGATGCAATCAGCCCAGGCAAACCAAGCAAGGAAAAATATTAGGGGAAAAAATCTCCTTGAAATGATCTCACATAATATTCTCTTATGGGAAGCAAAAGTCCTAAATCCATATATTGTGCAGTAGAAGCAAATCAAAACCTGTTTTCACTCCTTCTCATTTCCTCCCATCCCTTCTTTTATGTCAGAAAAACAAAAGACTCAGATTCATCATCTTAGAATTTATGTCAGTTAGAATCACAAATTCCCTGCCTTGACAGATTACAACAGCAAACAGCACAGACATTTGGCTTTCCAACCACAACTGGGCTGAGAATTCCTCCTTCTCTCCATTTGGTTTCCAAGAAACAGAAGGGGCTGCAGCTGCTCCCATCCCCTGCCTACTGTACTCTGTCTCCCATCAGTCATGACAATATCTGTGTGAAGATTAGATACAGACTTTCAAGTATATTCTGGATCAGACCGTCCTGAACAAAAGAGGTTGAATTATATTTTCTAATCACAAGCAGTCCCCAGCTGAAGAATTCATTTATTTTTGGCCAGATGTGATTTTTACTGAAGGGCAGCAAATCTGCTGGATAGACATACACTGAGATATATAGTCAACTGACTTGTAAAAGCGGAAAACAGATTGAAGATTGCTGAGAAATGGGTTATTTCATGACGGCTTGTTTAATGTCATTTGTCACCTGAGAGGAAAAATAATTTGAGTTCATACATAGTACCTGCTAAGCTGCCACTCAGTGAGCTGTGTATCTATGTTAACAGAGCTAAAAGAACCTAAATCATTAAATTCATCTCCAGGTTGCAGTTAGAATTCTAGCTATCTTACATCCAAAGATGCATTAAAACATCTCTCGGGAAAAAACCCTGAACAGAAAAGATGAGGTGAAACAAATTAGTTTAGCAGTTACCACATCAGTTACTGCCACCAGAAATGTTGATATGAACTGTGTTCTGGTTGTATGAATAGATAAAGTTTTGAAAAGGATGCATATTTGGTTAATATAATTAAAATCTAAAGCTTCTGCTCAACATGTAGTTTAGTGTCATTGTTATTTTAAATCATTTTCTTTCCATAGATCATAAGCTAATCTTACCTACATTTGACCACTTTTTAAACCGATGACAATTAAGTATTCACTTGTCCCTGCTACCATTTTAATTAATGCTTATGGAGCAGCTATTAGTTGCATCAGTGTACGCAACACAAAGGTACATGACTCTAAGGTAAAGATTTTTTTAGGTAACTCTTTATAATTACTAATAATGGCTGGGTGATACGTATCAATTCTGAAGAGTAACCTGAACAATAGGCCATGATAGACCTAAAAAGGATGGAAAATACACTTCGGGACTGTAAGTAATAAGCATAAAAAGTGTAGACAGGCCTAACTGAAGGCTGTTTGCCACAATTCCTAAGCTGTTCTCACTGTGAGAATACAGCCCCATGCAAATAAGATTGAAATTTGCATTCATGGAGCTAAAAAGCACATTTTCTTAGAACATAACCATACCCTTCATCTTCTGTGGCTATAGGCTGAAAAATTGCTGAACAGAATTTTTATGTTTGTCATGGGGAGGAGGAATTTGGGCCAGCCTGGAGATATTAGGGATGAAATGAGCATGGATACTTAGAGTATTGTAATTTACAATTTACAGTACAACTCTGCTGGAGTTCAGGATTTATGCTCAGTCCCTTTATGAACCTTGTAATCAAGCTGAGATGTTTCCAGTGTGGAAAATCACTATCTCAAAATCAACCTTGGATTCGAACAGATCCATCGAAGTTTAGTCCATAACTTCAGTTCAGTTATTTTGCCAATGTATAGCAAGCCATTATTCTGCACATGAAATATATTTAATTCCATTATGATGGTTCAGTAATCATAAACAATGCTTCAAAAAGTGACTGTCCATGGAAAATATTACTAAACCACAGAGGCATGGATAGCTCAAGGCTAAGGAAATTTCTACCTCTCGTCCATCAAATATCAGCCTGCACAAGGTTCCTTCGTGACAGGCACCACTGTGATTATGCAGTTGTGCAAACCACAGACCAAATACATCCCAACCCCCTTCCCACACATTTTTTTGTCGGGCACACATGCACCATCACATCACAGGAGAAGGAAAATTGATTCTAGCAGGTATTCTCAACCACAAGCTACCAATTTGCTGAAGAAACTGGCAGCTACTTATCAAGCTGGATAATCAATCTTGGAAGATAAGTATAGATAGCCATATTTCAGATCTAAATTTGGTTGATGTCTTCGTTCATAGTTTGGAATAATGTAAATAAATGTAGTTTTATGTAGTCTCCATAAATGTAGTTTCACTCAGGTCTATTAAATTCAACATTAGTCATTTTTAATCCTGAAGAATGAAACAGGCAGAAAGTCATACTGACTTTTTCTGTATTTTATTGGAAGATTATCATCAACCAATCTAAATTATTTCCAAAAATAAAAAATGTGACTGTTCTACCTTTCTGGAGATAGAAAGCTTTTTGAAAGACAACAACAAAAAAAGACTTCTTTTGACCATAAATCATCTGTCAGTTTAAAAAAAAATGCACAGAACATCTTTTCAGAAACATTCTTCCTGTAAGATCTTGACACCTTTAATTGGCTGGAAATGTTGCAAGGAGCACTTACAACATTAAGTATTCTTTCTCTGATGAAAGAACAGCATTTCCAAAAAACTCCAAAAAAAGTATACCATGTCTTTTGTTTGCTCATTATTAGTCATACTTGGCAAACACAAAGAACAATATCTTATATCAAATGAAAACTCGAAGTTGACCATTATGTCTCATTCTATACAGAATATCTTTCACATGAAAGCGTTCTATTCTATGTCCCATGCAAACAGTCAAGCAAATCTATCTGCTGGAAAATCACAGTTTATTTCCTGTCTCACAAGATTTCAGGTTATTCAATTAACTCTCTTGCACCTCGGAATTTAAAGATATTTTTTTTCTTAATAATTTTTTTTTTTAATAATCTAGCATTTTCTGTAAGGAAGAGTCCCAAAGACCTGGACTGCAGATAAGAAAATATTGCAGGAATTGAAGAGTGAGAGGATGATTCAGCAGAGCAAGGTGATCAAGTTGTGTATCAACACTACCATTAAAAGTCTACACTGGTCCATAATTATAAAGGGGGACCAAGTACAAAAAACAACACCTTGAAATCCCTATTAGCAATGTTAGGCCCATTTGATCTGAATCAGTGTATTTTATGTGCTTCTCTGCATTTTTAGATTGCATTCTAAACAAAAGAATGCCTCAGAATTTAAAACATGCAAGAGATCTCAAAGATTATAAGCTTTCACAGGCACGTTAGAGATGAACAAAACCAAAACATATCAGGTTGCCTATGAAAGGAAAATCTAAATCAAAATAAAACTATCATCACTATAGAGACAACCTATTTCTGGTAAATGCGTTGTTTATATTGTCTTAAGAAGACAAATTCTCACATACTTAGCAATTATATGACTGTCTTCAAACAGTAACCAACACAGAATGAAATAATCTACTATCCTATATTACTTTATGAAAATGGAAGAGTTTTTTATGCCTCAGCAGGTAAGGTATCATCATGAGAATACACTAACTGAAGACAGATGTAACAAAACTTCATTAAAAAAAAAATGGAATCTTGACTAAATGAGACAGAAGCAGAACCAAAAGCAAAGGTTAGATCAGAAGGCCAGAGAGGATTAAGGATTAATTCTTCAGCACATGCTGACCTGTAAGTGGTCCCATTGATCCCACAAAGCCTAATTACTGAGTACCCAGCATAAGTCACAGTTGCAAAACTTCAGGTAGATTTTCTGGTAGCAGTTTCACTGAGCTCCAAACTAAATTTCTACAGAAAAATTTCTAAAATAGTCAAAAAGAAAGAGGAGTTCTTAGGACAGAATGTCTAAAATATAAGGTCATTGGAGCTCCAACTTTCTATCAATACCTTGTTTAATTTGAGTCACATAAAGGGAGATGGCCATGACTGACAGCTTATAGCATTACTCTGCATTGCTGTTTGGAAGATGGCAACAGGTTTCATCGGGTTTCAGGAGCTGTGCCAGCTGCAGGAGACAGCGTAATCAACCCTTCGCAAAATCTGCCTCATCATTCAGCTGCGTGTCTGGTAGCCAGAACCCCACTGCTTGAAGGATGGGAACAGTCAGGAGAGACTTTCAGGAGGGGAAATTAAAATTCGGAAAAGAAAATAAGACAGTGATTTTGCTGGGGTTCATCAAGATTATAAAGGACCTCTCTTTTCTCAATCCTCCAGGAAATGCAAAATTTTAAATAAACTTGGGATTTGTTTTATTTGGATGCTTTAAATGATTCCTTTGAGCCTGTAAGGCTTATGGTCCCTGAACAGACTTCTGCAGCTGCTGCACCTAATTTCATTTTGGCATGGAAATAGGCTAAGGCCTGTTTGTGCAATGCAGTCTCTCTTTTCTCTCTCAAGCAGGAGCTAGCATCATGATTCAATAAAATTTAAAAGTGCCTTTCATCACCTAGATTTGTACAGACTGATTACACCTTCAAACAGAATAAAATTAAGCAAGGAAACAAGCAGCAGAAAAAAGAGTATTGTTTATAGGTGACAGTTGATTGGCAGGTAGAAATATAATTATGGATGATAAAAAAGGCAACACAGAAATGCAAACTATTGATTTCAGACTAATTCTGAGTTCTGTTCCTGATGTTGATCAACAAGGCATGTTCACTTATGGTAATCCAAGGGGAGTCTGCAGTATTCACATGTCACTTAGGACAGTGAAGGTTAAAGGAACTTATTTTTCTCCATGCTTATTCTTTTGGTGATCCAAATATATTTGAAAAGAACTGCTGTCTGAAATAGATACAGGATTTCAGGCTCTAATGTAAATTGGTAAACGTATTGTCCTCATAAAAATCAAAGCAAAATAATCACCAGCAATTCAAAATCCACAGTATTATCTTGGATATAAGGATGAAAATATGAACTCTGTCAAGCTGTTTTAGCCCAGTGCAGTGTAAAAAGCAATTTAATATGGATCACAGAGAAGTCAGAAATCAAAACATTGCTGATCCGGAGATCAGCAACCACTGTCAAAGCAGACAAAGCTGCTGTTTCATAATTCTCTGCCTCTTCTGCATTGGGACTGCCACCCAGAATCTCCCTCCCAAGCTGTCTGCAATTTGCTTCCAGTTAGAAAGAGAGGAAGGGTGGCAGAAACTCCCATTCTCAATCCATGATACCCAAGTTGAGAAAACACAAAAAGGGCTGTACATTCAGTTCAAGGACAGACAGATAAGTTAATCAAGTGAGGGAAGGTTCAGATATATATACACATATAAATATGTATAAATATGATATATATACACATATATATGTATACTTCAAACAAAATTATATATATTTTCATTCTGACAGATTAATGGTTTGCTCATTTCCCACTCCCCAAGAACAAAAGAAGGATACTGACCAGCAAAGCACCCTGAACTCTTCCACAGACTCTCAGAAATTCTCTTCCATTAGAGATCAGTTGTAGAAATTAGGCTAATATTAGTTAAAGCCTGTACAAACCTTGCTCTAAGTCCATTGTTTTTAATTTTTAAGCTAGCAAGAAGACTCATAAATGAAGAATATACTTTCAAAATTAACCTGCAAGCACAATTCACATCTCTTTCCCCTATCTGCTTTTCTGGTAGCACCAGGAGAGAATAAAAGTTTTCAACTCATTCAATTTCTGTAGCCTGGTTTTAAAAACAGTCAGTCGTGAGTCCTCAACTGGACTTCGGACACCTGGATTTCCACAACTGATCTCAGTCAAGTACTTGACAGCTCTAGGAGTGTTTAGTTTCTGAGAACACTGAAGATACAATGCTGAATATGGCTGAATATCCCCCCTGACTGCAAATCAGTAGCTTGAAGTCTGAAGAACTAACTTATCAACTTTAAGACCATTCTTCTGCATGATTCTCTGCTCTGATTAAATAATAGTCCATCAGACAAGCAGAAGAATTAGACCTTCAGGATTGCAGGCAACAGGAAAAAACATTTTTGTCTACAGGACTTTTTCACATCCATCATCTTCCTCTTCCCTCCTCCTTCTTTCTGTCTTCCTCACAGGATTTCATGATGCTGCAAGACAGTTTCTCACTATGGAGTAGCAAGGGGAATAGGTTCACAAAAAACACAGCAGAATTTAGTCTAGGAATTCGGTCAGTAACAAAATCTGCCCAGTGAGCCTATTATTTGGAGACAAAATAAGCTTTTCTGTCTTGGTGAAGGCAATTTCAGAATGCCAAAAAGCAGAGCTTATTTAGTGGTGGAGTGTAGAGATGTGGCCTGGGAGAGGCCAGAAAGAGAAAACAACACGTGAATCGAGATTATATGACACAGAAGTCCAGGAAAAGACTTTTTCATCCATCAAGTTTGTCTGTACTACAGTAACTTCAGGGAACTGTTTGCTATTTCTTGAAAAGAATAAAAAAAATTCTCCAACTTTTATCACTTCAAATAATAGCACAAGAATCCCTGTCGACCCCTAAATACAGCGAGGTTTTTTTCTTAACTTTCAGAAATTCAGGGCAAAAACTCCTTGGGTACATATAAAATTGTGTGTAATGCATTTCTCTTTCCTGGAGGAACTATGTTAAAATGTCTCTGATGATGCTAAGAGTT
Source organism: Dromaius novaehollandiae (assembly GCF_036370855.1). Lineage (NCBI taxonomy): Eukaryota > Metazoa > Chordata > Aves > Casuariiformes > Dromaiidae > Dromaius > Dromaius novaehollandiae. The sequence continues at coordinate 130,249,564 of NC_088099.1, forward strand.
GATGTTTCTTTGAACAGATGGTAGCCACAAAGGCTGTATTAATGGACAAGTGAAATAATGCTATCTTATACAAAAGCTCAAATGGACTCCATTCAAAGACTGCAGGACTACAATCATGCTTTTACAGAAAAATGCTTTGCAGATTTACTTCATATAAATAGGCAGTCTTGAATCCTTTAACATCCAGGCAGAAACCCATACATAAGCCATCCATTTCCCATCACTCCTAAAATAGTCTCAAAATCCAATGTGTGTTGGCTTTCTAACATTTTGTGGTTTTTAAAAATTACTTATTTAGACATTTAATAGTTTATACCTTTGAATTAGCCCTATAAATGAGCAAAAAAATCTCATGAAAAATTTATTTCATTCAAAGAACATCTCATGTTTTTATGAAGCATGCTACCTCTTCTTCAGTCACCAGATAATTCTGAATAATTTGTTACCTCTGCATTGTGGGCTGATAGTTTATTGGGAATATTAAAGTTGTTCTGACTCTTTTCTTGAAAAATAAGGATTTCTGGAACAATTATATTGGTAAATTCAGGATTTACTCTATGAAATCATTAGGAAACACAAAGGAAGTCCTTTTCAGCTTTCTAAAGAAAAGCAGAATCAAGCCCAAAGTCTTTTTTCATCATGTAAGAAATACAAACTTTGTTTACTTCAACACAGTAAGGTCTTCAGAAGGGTACTCATGAATAAGGATTCCTTCCTAAAAGCACAGGTCTTTGAGGAAATAGTAATTAATATTCCTGACAGTAGTCACTCTGAGTAGTGAGTATTAATGATCTTTTTGATTCTTAAGAATTCTTTGTTTCATTGGAATTACATAAGACTGTTTTTTTTCCCAAAAAATCTTGTTCACTCCTTTTCAAAGCAACTTTTATAAGCAGAAATCAGAGTTTGGGAAACCGAGGCTGCTGTTTCTCATGTGAGCAGCAGAGGAGAAAATGCTGCCTGTAATTGTTTTTGTTGACCAGGAGTTTAGCAAGAGTTCCAACCTGGGAAGAAGGATTCTCTATATCATAAAAATGTCTTATGAAACTGTTCTAAACCTAAATAAAGAGCCAGAGAAAAGCTGTATGGTTCATGGCCTTCTGAAAATGACAACTTTATGCTGATCCATGCTATATAATATTTCCATCTTCATCTAACACGGTGACTAGTGTTAAATAATACACTCTTTTTGTATTATTGCCTAAAACAGAATACCATATACAGCATGTTATATACACTTTTATCGATGATGGAGAGTAATACAAGTAGTCTGCTGCTATCCCACTAATAGAAATGGCAAGCACTGTTATTATATAATGTAATTGTGTTGACGATATACAGAGCTCTTCCTGTTTTTCATGCCTTATAATCTGCACTGAATCTATGGCGCATTGTTTTTCCAAAGCTCTTTTAAAGAAAGGACATTAGTTAAACTTGAGAGAAGGCAAGGTTCATTTTAGCATAATGTACTGGTAACCAAGTCTGCTAAAATACAAATTTGCATAAGGTCAGAAACTAAGGAGCAAATTTTTAACACACTGCTACCTGTAATCTACAGTTTGGAATTCTTACAGAAATAGCAGTGTTTTAGCATCAGATTCTTGGTTATGTTTTTTCTTTTTCCAATGGTAGTCTTTGCCTGTTTGGTGTAATGTACACAAGATTGTATCCTGCCCAACTGGAACATAAATATATTGCTATCTTTTATGAAAGTCATTAACTACTAAAGAGCTCTCCAACTATGCTATTGTCACTCAGATATAGGGGTGTGTGTTTGTGTGTATGTGTGCACGCGCGTGTGTGTATATTAAAACCACTCAGTGGGCAACAATAAAGCTCAGTTGATTATAGCTCAGTTCATTTTCTGCTACTATATTAATCACATCAAGACTGTTCTACAGACAGAACTTCCAGTTATTGTATACTACCCCTGCAAAAATGCATACCTCTTCTGTTTTGCTTTTTCCTTGAAACAAGCTCTACTAAGATTCCTTCTAGCATATAGCATACACAATTTTCAATGTTTTTTTGTCTATATCATGAACTTAATATTGTATGTGCTATTCACCTAGGAACCTTCCTTTCACCACTTTAGCAATTAAGATTTCTGCCTCTACTGACTTGAATGAGAAACAACCCATTACAACTATACAAATGAAATCATGCTGCTCATTTTTCTCAATCAAAGCCAACACAATTCTAGAATTTCACCACAGATCTTTTAAGTGTATTAGACATTTACTCACTTACACAGAAATACAGGGTGTGATTTTCTATAGATAAAAAACAGCCTCCAAACTGGATTTCAATGACTGACTGACTGGAACAAAGGGAGGGAAATAAACTCTCATACCGGTGAACTCCGCTGTTGCACATAATGATGTGACATGCTCCAAGCCTGTTACAGAGTTCTGAGGACACCGAGAGCAACCCAACTCCAGAAGCACTGCAAGCAGTGTATGCACAGGCAGCGGTGCGTTTGGATCGGATAAAGGACCCTATGAGTCGGTAAAGTTCATCCAAGCAATTGAGAGGTCTCATAAACTGCAAGAGAGAAAAAAGAGAGAGATTTAAATATTTGCTACCAAGAGCACATGAAACGCTCTTTCAGGGTAGAGACAAGCAAATGCTAGGAGTGTCGTGATCTGTGGTCATTACAGATGCAGATTAAAACAGCGAGACCGGCTGAGAAAGCCCAAGCCAGATTCCATAATATAAATACAAAGTATACAGTCTTCTGTGACATGACTCAAGAAAACTTAACTTTTGAATTGTTACTATCATTGACTGTTTCATTCTCTACAGAGGTGTTTTTCACTTCAATAAACTGAACAGGCCCACCAGTAAGTTTCCATTAATGCTATTTCCAAAGAAAGGAAGCCACAAAGAGACAACCCACAACTGTATGCATATGGGGGAGGGATGCCAGGACTGGTTAAATGACTCTCTGAGAAAACCAACTTATAAATAGGACAATAGGGTCCTCCCCTTATGCAAATGGCCAGTTTCTAATCCTGACTAACAACACGCAAAAAGAAAAACAAGCAGGAGTGACAAAAACATACTACAAAACGAGAACAGTTAGCTCTGTTTTAAGTTCTGCTACAATCTCAGCATGACTGTACAGGGAATGAAATGACCTACCTAGTTTCAGTAAGAAGGCAGCTTCATGTGGAAGGCTGCCCTCAGAAGAGCAACCTTCAAGAACAATTTAGCAATGAGAAGCAGCATATCATAGTGGTTTGTGCAAAAGAAAGGTTCATAACACAGTTTTACAGACCTTGTAACTCCAAATTCCCTCTTTTTTCTAGAGACACTTAAAAGATCGCAACAAAACCCCTGTTACTCAAAGAATGAATCATTTGAAAGACAGAGAAGCATTCCCTAAAGACAGTTTTAACTAATTAGAGAAATAGCAGCCCCACTTGCTCTTATGTTTACCTTCATCAGAAAGTGTGCAGGTCAAGTAAATCAATTATAACAATCATTTAAACCTGGGCACAAATAGATTTAAGTTGGTTTAGCTCCTATTGATTTAGCTTGCATACATTTAAATTGATTTAAACTGGTGCCATTTACTCCTGCAGAAGTATGGAGAAAAGAGCAAAAGTCAGTCACAAACTGTGATCATGCACACACTCTTAGCTTACTCCAGTTACAAAGAAAATGCATTAGATCAAATCAGCATTGGTCACTATCATCCCCTGGTCAGATCTGGTTTATCAGATGCTTTCATCTCGCCCTTGACCTTTTCACTAAAATAGGCAGGGATGAGGTTTGGGGAAAATGAGCACTCCACATATAGCTAAATTTCTTCTGCTGCGCCTGTGAATGCTTAGAAGATTAAGCTGCTGACTCACTGCGGATGGACCATGCAGTCCAGCACAGATCCAAGAAACAGGAATTATCAGTCTGTTAATGCTCATGCTGGATTACAGCAATGTAAAATTTTAGTCTGCCATAGGGCTCAGCTGCTGTTCACTGTATTTGTCAAGCCACAGTAGTTCAATCACCTTGTTTCATGAGTCAGGATAGGCAAGGCCCTAGGACTATCTTTTCTTCTTACTGGGCTGCAATTGGACATGAACTCTCCAACAGAGGACGTAGTGTTAAATGAAGATTCATAATCTTTGTGATCTCTCAGCCACAGAGGTTTAAAGACAGAGGAAGCCTAAATGAGGAAAGGCAATCCTCTGAACAGGATGCTAGAGTATTTCTTTTTGAACAGCGTTTCCAGTTTTCAGAACAAAAAATTCCTGCCTGCACCTGCTCCCACCTGCACGCTCCTGGTGCAATTGCATTGCTCTGACGGCACAGTGAAAAGGGAAAGCTTCTCAGATACAGTGATGCCCTCCAGCCTCACATGTTGATACAGAACCACAGGGCACCACACACGCCTAAAACAGAGTTGGGACAAAATGCCACCCCTTTCCCTTTTCCCCCACAGCTTTGAATAATTCCAGTTTTTAGTGGAATAAAGAAAGTCACAGGAAAGGATTACAACAACACAGTGTGCAAAATGCAAAGCTTAATTAGTCACCTAACATTTTTATTTACCTTATCTATATAAGCTGCTTTAGATGTTGAATTTGGAGGCAGGTTTGACTTGTCCAAGTAGAATGCCCTGGCAGAAAAAACAAAATAAGGCAAAAAATGTTAATTTTTTAAACTCTTGTGCAAAATGTATATAGGTGATTATTCTTAGACATCATCCTAAGATTGGACTTTTTAAAAAAATTTCATGACAAGAGCCTATCAAAGAATAATACAAGGATGAATAGGCACTAACACTCTTTCTTTTAAAGAAATGTGGAACATTTTTTCTCATTCTGAAGACAAATTGTCCATCTGCCATTTCACAGTAGAGTGCAATATTTTACTCTCTAGGAAGGAGAAAAAATGGATCTGAAAGTGACTATCTATGAAAGGGTTGTGGCATCTGTCTTGATTTTAACAGCGACTTTGGGAAACTTGGCAGGTAAATAGTGTCTGAACCTCATGCGCTACAAGCTTTTCATATTAGCATAACTGAAATAATATCAGAACAGCATCCCAAGTATGGAAGACAGTATCACCACAGAGGAAAGAGCTCACAGTATAAAAAGAAACAAAAAAGCAAAAACCCTACAGATGGCAGACATACATCATACAGACAAAATGGCATTGGTAATGTGTGCACTCATGTATGCATGCGTAAATAAAAGCAAACTGCCTTTCTGTACAGTTACCACCCACTTTTTTAAAAATGATTTAGTGCATCAAAGGAGAAGCTGAAGAAAAATGTGGTTTATCTACAGAATGCAAATGTGAGAGAGAAAGCATACTTATTCTATCAGGTTTACCTATCTATTGTGCACTAAACCTCATCAGCCCATATTCTCACATCTCCTTCTTTACCATTTCACTTAGCAATGAACACTACCGTAAGGACTTTCTATGGAACAGAAAAATGTGGCATGCACCCTGTTAAAAGACAAAGGTTGGCTGGCTTCTACATGGCACAAAGGGGGCTGAGATTTGGTACAGAGGACTTTCATGTTACCTTTCTCTCTTAAAACAGGAAAAAGTTCTCCTATCTAACACCAGAAAGAAAGATCTTCTCTGACCACCAGCGTTAAGATGCTAGCAAAGGGTGTAGGGGAGCTCTCCTCCTGTCTCCTTCAACTCATAAATTCTAGAGGATTTTTTTTTCTTTTTACCTTATAAGCAAAATAATTGCTCACCACAGATGTGTTATTATTAAACATTTGATAGCCAGAGGAAATACCTTACATATCTGTGTGATAAGATCACAAGATTAATTCTGGTGGTTGAAAAGCTCCTAAAACCTGCTGAGGCAGCTGGAAATAAAAAAAACTTGTAGGATGCTGTGCCTCGATGAGGCATCCAGTGAGATCCAAGCAACAGCCACCACTACGGCAATTCTGGCCAAGGTAAGAAAACAACTTATGGAGCCTGCAGGAAGAAACTGGGTTCTCCAGTGGAAACTTCAAGGTATCACCTCAATCCAGCCCTAATGCCTGTGCACAAGCAGTAGAGTCTGACTAAAGGTCACAGCTCTCAGACTGGATCCAGCCTGGAGCAGGATCCCAGCTGTCCTATGGAGTGTGGTAACCGAATTTCAGCTGCATTGAAATATGAAAATATGGAAAGAATGCACCCTTGCATCCTAACTCAGAAGTGACAGGATTATCTGGAACCTCAGTCACGAAAACACTGATTCACATAACATGCATAAGGACAAGAAGGCCCATCCTCTTCTCATGGCTTTATCCACAGAAGTAAAGTTACTCACACAGTTACATACTTGAGGGCAGGGGCACAGACGGCAAATTTGAATAGCCTGTTATTTTTTAATAACCTAGAATAACTGTACTAGTAAAAAATCCAGCGTCCTTCAGTTCTAGCAGATTTCGTTGCCTGTATTTTTGCAGTTTTGAAAGGCATCTTCCCCCGAATTTAAGGTTTGAATTAATTCCATTAAAAAGCACAGCAAAGCTAATCTGGTTCCATTATTCTATTAGGCCTGTTGTACCAGCCAGAATGCACTCTGTGTCAAAGAAAGCTGGAAACTACTGGAAGGAAGGGAGATTCGCAGAGAAAATTACTTGTAAATCACTATGAATGGCCGCAGCATATAAAAGCTACCTCAGCAGCAACAGGCCAACCTTTTTCTTTGTTAGCACAGCTAAAATCTAAAGCATAATCCTCCCGTCCACTGAACGTTATCCGACTAAAAGCCTATACTGCTTTCTCCTGCTATGCCGCAGGGAAATCTGTTTCATTCAGAGTCTGTTCAGCACTCTTCGGACTATTATTTCAGCAAATTCAGCTGCATTAAATGAAACCAGAAACCAAATATAGAACAGTACACAACTAATGAAATACACGGAAAATAATTCACCCAGGGTACAAAATGAGGCAACATGGACACTAGAAGGGAATATACAATTATAGAAATTACTGCATTAATTAAGTCAATTATTCATTAACCTAAAGAACAAACAAAAAAATCAACTATACACAACATTAATTTTAAATATCAAAATATCCTGTTACAAATGAAACTATTCCCCCACACACAATCAGATAACACTCCCAGATGTTTCTCAAGTGCTTTATTTTTATTGCTTTTCATAAAAACTGTCTTCAGTATTTCACAGAACATGACAAACTATGGACAGCATATAAATTTCCAAAGCACTTCACTTAATTACTAAATGCCTGTTAAGGTCCTTAATCAAATTTTATAGGAAAAGTTAATGGCAATCTTGGAATGGTGCCCAATTTGGACAATATTTTCTAATCCATTTGAAATGAAAAAGAATGAAATCATAGTTCTGTCTGAAAATGTGATGCTGTTTTTGTTGCTAAAAGCTGTTCATTTTCTCTCAGTTGTGGCAGAACAGCTCTTTTTTTAAAAAAAAAAAAAAGAAAATGGAAAAAAACAATAGGCATCAAAACTAAAGGGGATTTTTACATTTCGCTTTTGTAAGACATTCCCTATGTAACAATGTCAATGGAACAAATATGCGAGGGAAATCTTACGTGGGAATGAGGTAACAAACACCTTAGGTTTCAAAAAGAAAAATCTATCACAAAATGAATGCTCTTTGAAGAAGTTTTCCCACAACTTTCGTACAAAGGAGATGCAGAAGTGGTGATATTTTGATCCTAGTGAAGCATTTTACAGGGTACCCTACAAAACTGATCTGGACATGTAAAAGCCTGCAAAATTGAAACAGTAGGAACTATCGAGGCTCCAAACCTGCAGAGACGTATTTCTAACTTCATACATGCACATAATCCAAACAAAGCCAAATTTCTAGGCTTACTCTCTGTTGCTTCAGGAAGCCCACAGGTTTATCCTAGATGTTGATGGTCCTTTCTTGGAAACATGAGGTCAGTGAAACAAGGTGGGGAATCAGAGAAGGGCAAATAATTGGATTATGGAATAAAATAAGGGCAAGTTGGGACTTATAAAATGGCTTCTGTTCTAGAAAGGTTTTTGCTTTGCTGCTTTTATAGCAGAGAAGAATTAAGTCTTCTTTTATCACTGTGGCATACTGAAGAAATTCATACCATCTTCAAGAAAAGGATGAGAATATATTTGAATGCTACTTGATTTTCAATCACTTGGTCACGTTATTCAAGATAATGTAGATCAGCATGATCAGCACAACAGAGGATTCGTCAGTACAGAGGCTCAGACTCAAAAGTGGCTAGCCAGACCTCTCTAATTCTTTAACTCTAACTATAAAGCATATATTTATGATGTAATTAGTATCTCTGTGTGTATACATATATATACACACACATAATTTTCTAAATCTTTAATAAGAATTCTATGTTCTGCCATCTGGTCATTAACTGTGTGTGTGTGTGTGTGTGTGTGTGTGTGTGTGTTTGTGTGTGTGTGTGTGTGTGTGTGTGGATGTGCACAGCATATTTATATACATACATACATTCAGAATATAGATATATGTATAAAAGCTTCCAAATTCAATTATTTTTCTAGTACAAAGTATCCATCACAGAAAACTACTTGCTGTCAGAGCAAACAAATGGAAAAGTCTGCATTAGTGTTCTTTCCGGTAAATGGTAAGTCTAAATAAATGATAAATTGCCATGTATAATTACTTTCTAAGACCATGTTAAGGGATTTTAAGTCAATTACTTGAAATTGTGTGTTTAAAATCTACAACAGTTGACACTTTGTAACAGCGGACACTCTTTAAATCAATATTTACTGCAACACAGTACTATTCCCATTTATTTTACTGGTGCTTCTACAATTATTTGCAGTATTTCTATTTTTCTATTCATGCCACAAGTCCAGAAGAAAAAGAACTTAAATATTACTTCCCTATTTACATGCATAAGACAGGAATTCATATTGACTTCATATACTAAGATAATTCTGTCAGTAATATCCTAGTCTCAGCATATTATGTACTCCACAGAAGTTTACACATATGAACAACCAGATGACACAGCACACAAGCACTTCATGTTATATGTGCCAGGGAAAATATGTATTTCAGCAAAAAGGACAGTGTAAGGAGGCTGTGGTCTCATCATAAAAGAAAATTATGAAAAGTCAAGGGGATTCTAGCTCTAACATCTTTATGTCAATGATACAGTCCTATGTACAATATTATTAGCAGTTACAGAAAGGTTTAATTCGAACAATAAAAAAACCTTTGTAACAGTATCACAATTTTAACCTCTCAAACAGCATACACAGCAATATTCTGACCTTTCACAACTATTCTTACTTGTGCAATCTGACATGCTGAACAGGAGATTTTAACACCATATGGCTCTGAATCTACCATGGGTAATTCGTATTTCATTTGTAAGCAATGCAGTAAGCCCTTTCTGGCTTACTCCAGGCACATAAGGTGGCAAGCCAGCTTTTGGCAGTCCATATTTTAAGCATAGCAAACAGAATTGTGGAAGACAGTACAATGTATGAGGAGAAGGATATGACTAAGGCGAGACCATATGGAAAAAGTCACAAGCAAAACACACACAGAAGAGATGAAAATAATTAAATTTAGTTGTGTCTAGAAAAACCCACAAGAGGAGGGAAAAGGTAAAAAAATTTCAAGAAATGAAATGCAAGGACTTTCTTGGCAAGGGCCTCCTTTAGTGGAATGCACTGGGAGCCTAGCTGGGACATGGACTTGCAACTCCAAAAAATTGAATTCCTAAGGAATTTGATTCTACCAGAGGGGCTGATTCCTGCTGCTGCTCCTCATTCTCTTGGAAGCCTGCAGCACCTGGCTAAACTGCTAGTTTCCCATCAGTTCAAACTCTCTCCAGTCTCTGAAGACGGCACACGAATAAATCGGTGTTAGGGTGTTTGCAGGTATCCAAGTACAAACTATGATGATACCTGCAAAGTAACTCAGTTCTTTAATCCTCAGCCAACACGTCACGGCCTTACTGCCAAACCCACGTGGAGTCTCACCTTTATACTATATACTTTTATACTATATCCCATATAGTAGTTACACAAGCAGGGGGTCACAGAAATGTTAGAACGGAAGAGAAAGACATAGATGATTTAAAAAATGGAAAAATACTACCTTTAGCTCTGTACAACAATACTCACTTTTCAGGTGCTCCATTTTAACCCCTATTTTTCCTGGAATCTAGAAGGAAGTTCTGTTCCCAGTAAGCCAAGTCTCCAGCATCTCTATCTACTTCCAAGATCACCTGAAACCCTCCAGTTTTATTAAGTGAAAGGGAAGTACTTGGGTCCTAGGCCACGTACAGCTGCCTTCCTGCTTCTCCCAGCATTATCAGAGCAGCACTACCCACACTGAACCCATTAGTAGTAACTAATTACTGCCACATTTGCCTTCCAGAGAGTAGATTTCCCCTTTTTGGCTCCGGTTATTACAGATATAGAATACATTGTTAAAAAGACAACATGCCAAATAGCCACTGGGTGGTCAGTATTTCTAGTTGCTACAGGCTTGGACTGGATTCATATCAGTGACCAAAAATGAAGGCCTTCAGCTCTAATCACTTTGGATACATTTTCTCTGCATTTGGAAAGGAAAAAGAAAGCAGAATGAGCTACATGTTCACCACAGTGAGCAAAGACTTAGAATATAGGTCATTTTGAATTTTTTGGTATAGCCTGTCAAGCTGCAAAATTTTCAGTTTCAGATCATTGTCTATATCAAACACTGTCAAAAATGTGAAGAACAATGAATTTACACTCACAGAAAGAGTATACTACTGGAAGAAAAAAAGTCCAAAGCTAAATTCAAGCCAGCTGGAGTTATCTTTTACACCAGCTAGACGAATTTAATTTATTTTGTCCAGTATCTCTCTGTTTTCTCTGTGGTCTTGCTTCGCTTAGATGCAATGAATCTCAATTTCTTTTCTGCCTAAAATGCTTCTCATTGTGTTTTCCAGGAGACAAATTTAGCTATTATTTCCCTGTTATGTCCTTCAGAGTGAGTGCCTAATTTTGAATTTCTTTCCTTCGTCAAGATCTTGCATTTAGAGAGCTCAGCTGTAAGTATCTACTTCAGCTGGAACCACAGCATAAAAATCTAAAAAACGTTAATTTCCTATTTATATAGTCATATATAAAGTATATAGTAAATTTGTGTTTGTAGCATTGCAGTCCAGTGTAACTGTTGCGTTTTTTAACACAAAACAGCGTATCAAATATCTGGTCCTAAAAAAGGAAATAGTTTTGCACCTACTTTATAAATATTCCACTGCACTAAAAACAATTTCACAGACAAAAATTTGCTCTCTGAAAGCTACAACACAGCACAGATTACTGTTTTCTCAATTTGATGGCAATGGCAAAAAATGTTAATGAGCAAACTGAAGTGGATAGACATGAGGAAGGGAGGGAGGGAGGGAGGGAGGGAGGGGAGAGTAAGACTGAAATCACAGGACCATAGTGGCACATGAACAAATGGCATAAGGTTCTTAACCACATGAATAATTTGGTTTGGAAAAGCTTTTCACTACAAAGTGTGGGGGAAGAAATCTGCCAGATTTAAGGTGGATTTTAATCATTTATTACAGGCATTGATATATGATCTGGCCCTTGTGATAATGCAGACATGGACCTGAAGACCTGTAAGTTTGTTCCAGAGACAGACGACATCTTTTTTTCATAGTAATTAACTAGCTGTAGGTGGATATGTCTTTTACGTCATCATATGTCATTTATATGAAAGTAACTATTAGAGAATTCTAGTTCAGTGTGAAGCCAAGAGTGCCATCACATCTATTTTCTGCCTTGACTAAATTATACAGGATAGGGAAAACATTAGCTTGCCAAGAAGCCTACAGCTTGAGAAGCTGCTGTGTGTGTAACAAGAGCGTGAATAAATAAAAGCAGGTTATATTCCTCAGATGGATTTTGTTACATGCTTGCATAAACTCCAGGGGCAGAAATATTTTCCTTTTCTCATGTTTAGAAAAATTAAAAGAAATCAAAGAATAACAATATTAAAACCTCATGGAGGTATAACACGATACCCCTGACTAATGGATTAAATTAAGTTTGCCATTGCTGAGGAAGGCTATTTATGCCATAAAATAGACACTGGAATCTTTAGATATAAGAACTGTTTGAAGTTACATTGTAAATGAAACACTTCTGAATGACAAGTATTACATTCAGTTTAATCAAATGTTCAATGTAATGAGGGTAGTTAGCTAAATCATTTGTCATTAAATTCACTGATTATAATTGCTTCCTTAGAGTAACAGACTTTCATTTACCTCCTAAAAGGATATCAAGGAAAGCAACAACAGGAACAAAAAAACCTCTGGCCTTTTCCCTTTACTACTTGCTTTAATTTTTCTTTTGTAGCTGCCATACAGCAGGCCACAAAAGTACCTGCCAATAATCCTGAACACAGCTGACTTCAAAGAACAGTTCTAAATCACAGAAAATAGTAGGCTAGAAGGAAGAAACACTTCTTTTCAAACCTTGTCTATTGATGCACAGACAAGTTAATTACTACACAGTGTTAATTAGCACCCACACCAGTGGTGGGGATGGGAAGCAATCTTCAGATGCCTTTCACGCAGTGCGATCCTATCATTTGAGTGAAAAACTGGGTCATAGTATAGTCAGGGACATCTCAAGAAAGTGGGGATAAAAGAAGTATTACAGGAAAGTAGAGCTGTCCTAAGCTTTACCTTCATCTATTACTTTGCTTACTTCCCCCTGAATCTTCCCAATCCAAATCATCATATCACTTGAGAACCAAGTTTTAAAGATGTTTAGATATCCAAACACAATTGTAGGCACTTAAGAGGCATTAAAAATGTCTAGTCATCAAATGGCCAGTGATTTCACTAATTTCTCACTGGCCAAAAGCTTCAGAATCCAAATAGTACAACAATGTGCAGTTTTAGGCACAAGCAAGTTTGCTCTTGATGTCAGGGCGCAGTGGAGCACATCGCAGAGACCCCAGAGCTGGAAGCATACTTGGTATAACCACAGCACTGCCCCCCACTGAATGACCTGTGCCCCAAACATCCCTCCTGCCCCAAACTTCCTTTGTTGAGAAGCTAACCACGACCACCTGCAGAAAAGTACATTTTAATAGTTTTAGAATATCATAGGGGAGACCCAACTTTTTCTCAGAAAGAATTTACAGACAAAAAAAGGCTAAGCTGATCTGCCTGATATAAAGTGTCAAATATTCATGGAGAAGGGAAGACTGGAAGAGGAAATGTCCTTACTGCTGTAGATTGGAAGGACTATCCTAAGTCATCAAGTCCAAACCTCTGATATCTTGAACAAACATACATAAATTCTCATTCCTACACTCAAAGTCCATTTTAAAAACTAGTTTACTCTTTCTGGGAATCTAATCCAGAACTTGATTCCTCCAACGGTAAAAAGTGTCTCCTCGTATCCAACTTAAACTTTTATCTTAAAGTCACCATTTAGTCCTTGGCTTGCCTGAGTTATGGTCATTCAGCTAACCTGTCTGTCAAAGTCTGTCTCAGCTTGAAAAAGACCTGCATTGTAACTAACATCTTTTGGTCTCAGTAGCAACCATAATATTTATTTCCATGCAACTTAGTTAATAACTATCATACTGAATTACATCCTGCAGGAGAACAAGGGAAAAGAGATCTTTACCAAATATAAAAATCATATTCAAAGGACAGAAAATATTTTTAATTAAATAATTCTTAAAAGCAGTAATACTTTAAAAATGATAAAAAATTAAAGTTTACCCATGTGATTTTAAAATGCAGATTTGCAAGAGAAGATTTAACATAATCACGCAGTTATCAATCAGTCAAGTAATTACACTGCATTCATGAGTTATCATCATTATTCCTATCAGAATTTGTAATAGTCAGAGATTCAAACACCACTGTGCTCTGCACTGTAGAAGAAAAACAGCCTCTGTCTCCAAAAGATAACACAACTACATAAATAAGACAAAGCAAAATAAATAAGACAAAATGTCAATACAGGCAGCTAGATGAAAAATGGGAATCTGGATCATTGCAATAGACAACAGTCTTGGTGCAATTACAGCCAAAACTGTTGTCCAGACTTTTGAAGGCAACCTCATGAAAGAGTTTTAATGGAGGTTTGAAGGAAGACAATGACATAGCTTTGTAGATATGCACAAGAGCGTTTCTCTGGCTTGAGACTGCTTGTTTGATAATCTAACCATTGAACAATGGAGATTTTTCTCAGCAAAGAAGATCAACATATGCACCTTAACAGTAAATGAGAAACAGTAAGTAGAATACTACAAGTCTAAAGACAAGTAGCTGAAGTTTGATGTAGTCAAGACTGGGGGGGGCACTACAGAAAGAGAGGGGTGACATGGTCGAAGCAATGGGCTAGAATCTCTGCAACAGCACTGCAAATAAGAATGCAAGGGATAAGACTACGTTTGTCATGCCCAGAGGAAACTTGTGGAATGACATTAGGTTCAGCTGTGTTAGACCACCATACAGAAATATTATACATAAAGTAGCTGAAAGATTTTAAGAATAATGATGATCAAAAAAACACAAGAGTGGCCAAAACAGCAGATTATAGGCCTGGCTTTGTCTTGAGAATAAGGGAAATAGTTACAGGCAGGAAACTGGAGAGCTCTTTTTAAAACATGTTGAGTTTGACACTGATAGCTACTTATGGATCAGGGCTTGCAGGGGGTTGGGGGGCAGGAGAGAGAGAGAATGCTTACAGGCTGGACAGAAAAAGAAAGATCAAGAATAAAGAGACAGATCCATGAAATGTCAGTATATGAATGGTACATAAATTGCTTTTCCGTTCATCTGTGCCAATGTATTTTCAGATGACACTAGCAAAAGACACAGCAAGAAAGCAGACTTCCACAGGACCTGGAGGCTATATAAGCTCCTCCAAAGGACATGTTAAGGAGTGAGAAAAACAGAAGAAAAAGCAAGTAAGACAAGACATTACCACAGAAATCACTGGGAAACAAGATTGAAAACCAAACCAAACCAAAAGCATGGTCACTTTTACCAAAGACTCCTGACAGGCCAAGGAAGAGAAGGACAGAGCTCTTTGGCCAGAGGAAGTCACTAAACATTTTGTCTTGCACAGAAGGCAGGCAGAAGACTTGTCAGAATGGATGCCACTACAGGGAACCCCATAAAATAAGGATAAAGAGTGGACTTCAGGATTTCAGAGATGAAAGAGAAAGGAGAATCAGGATGATATCTGGAAAAGCAAGAGGTCTTATTCAAGGTGAAAGAAGCCTGTTTGAATTGTGAGAAAGCAGAAGGATAAAGAAAAGTGAGAGGCAGGAATGGAGTTACTTAACATCAACCTCTGCTAGTCAGAGGCACAGGTTCTCTGCATTTCTCTTCTAATTTGGAAGACAACTGCTGAGCTATCAAACACACAGTAATAAACACATTTAAAATCTTTGCTGACTTAATTACTTTCTCTTGGTTGTGCTGCATGTTGCTCACTAGCAAACAATTTGATCAGGCTAAATTTACATTGCTGGCAACAACCACCACCAACTTGCAAACAGAATTTGAGTGTAACATCTTTTCTCCTTGTGAGTGTCAGAGAAACAGAAGTGGTGAAGCCTGGTTAACTATAAAAAGTTAAAAAGTAAAAAGAGCAATCTACCTGACACTGAAAAAGAAATCCAGTACCATTAAGAATAACTGTGGGCCAGATGCTGAAGATTTTTCAGTAGTTTTATCAACTTCATAATCTAGTTTATTTTTAAAGTAACATCTTTATTCAGATAAAGGATTTCCTATATGTTGCTGGTGGGGGGAGGGGGAATGTTCCTCAAAAATTATAAAAAACTCAAATCTTTAGCTGGCCTGAGAATGAAAGTCCCCTCATACCATTGATTAGATTCAAATAGCTAGTGTTAAATTAAATACAGAAGATGGAGAGAGGTTCTCTACATTCCACACAGCATCAAATTCTGCAACTGCTTTCAAACTGCCTTTCAGGCTTCCTCATAAAAATGATAATCTTATCATTTATATTGCATTGTTGAGATACTATTTGCAAAAGCCTCAAAACATGAACCATAAAAAATACAAGTTTTATGGCTGCCCAAATCAGTGTCAAGGAGGACAATTCTGCACCTGGAAGTATTATTATATCACTTCGGATGTTATGGAAAAGCTGGTCACAGTTCCATAGTTATTACGACTGAATTTTGCAATAAAAGCAAGGATTCAGTTTCTTGAATTTACAAGCTGATGGAAAAGGTTATCCTTCCTGAAATCCACTAAAAATTTACAAATATATCTCATAATTCACCCAAATAAATAATCTGTAAATGAATTCTTAAAGGCATACATCAGTATCAGATTTTGTCATCATCCAAAAGAAATCACTCTCCTCAAAAATTTGCTATATACTCAGTTTCTAGCAAGACTTTACCACAAGGAATTAAGAGGCAGCTAAGCAAAGATACTAGTGATTTTTTAATTTTATTGTCCTGACTGTCCACATCACAAATCAGGCCAATATCTCTGTTTTTAAGTGGGACAGAACCAAAATGGTGTCATCTGTTTTCCATATTAGAGTTTAATTACTTAAATGTGCCCATAATATAAGAGAAGCTGGACTTGCATCAAGAGTTCTCATCAATGGATGACTCAGCTGCAGTGTCACAGCCAACCAATGGTTTTATTCCCACTTGTCCCTAATCTCTTCTCCCACTGGGCCTAATTCTTCTCTACATTTGCTCCCCTCAATGCTTTCTTATACTACTGTAGCGATGCAGCAATTGTAAGACATTCCTCAGATGGTCGTATCAGGAGCGTGCAATGCATTCGTTGTCTATGCAGAAATTATGGTTTATGGACTGTACCTTGACTGACTTCTTTTGTTACTAATTAGACGGTTCAACATACTGGATTTCTTCCATGTGAAGAGTCAAAGACAGGATTACTGGACTTGAGTTGATCTGAGTATCTTTCCAAGGAATAAGTGATTTCACTTTTATGTTTTTCTTTGGAATGATCATCCAAATGTTAATAGCTTTTGCTGCAGTAGTTACTTCATTAGATTCTCCAGGCCAAACACCTACACAGGCTAGCAATTGGCAGAACAACAATGAAGCCTCTGCTTTTCTGTTTTTCCTCTTCACATTATGTCAGATAAGTAGTGATTCCTGAAGCTGTTTGTGCTTCCTTTATGAAATTGGCAGAGTTTGCCAGAAAACAAGTACAAAAATCAATTACTCATCAGCCCTTGGAAGGCTGGAAGAATCCATAACTCTCCTACTGTTGAGACTGGACAGAACTACAATGACCAGTATCTACACATGGTAAATTTTGGTGAATGTAAACTTTTTCTTAGTGACTTCTTGCAAAACTAGGTCTTGGAGATTATTAATTGATCAGAGCTCTAAGTCACAATGCTGTAAGAGTGCTGTATCTCATTACAGCCACAGCATGAATGAAGACCCTAACCAGACTGCACACATGCTAAGCAAGGTCAGTGAACATTAGAACATAAAGTTAAGAAAAAAATTTTGATTTTAAAATCAGGCCTAGTCATTGAAAAAGCAGCACAACAAAGTCTTTTCTTGTCCAACTGATAGAAATCTCTTTCCAAAAGTAGCTGAGCTCATCTAGGCCCAATATTGCCATGATCAAAGCTTTCTGTACAACTGATTCATCACACAGATGTTCTCAAAAAAATACTCACAAGGAAGTTTTTTCCAAATAAAAAGTATTGATTAAAAAAAAGTGTAGGCAAACAGAGTAAATAAATATTACATTTGTGATTAGGATAGAAGTATGCTGACACAAAAGAAGTGAAATATACAGTATTCACTGAATATGACTGGCTTTAAAATTGCTTTTGTTATGACATTGCTTGGAATAAAACAGAATTTAAGTAGTCTGCTGTTTTGATAAAACACTAGGGAAATATAGTTTCACAAGACCTATGAAGAAAACTTCTCCTGAAGACAGAAGTGGGCTAGTGATTGGCAAACAAGCAAAGGAACTGGAAAAAGGATACCGAAACTTTCCACCTATCCACTTGAACCCACTAAGATGTGCTTGGATGAGATGACTGGATGTCCTTCTTTCTCCTCTTTCCCCTTCTCCACTGTCTTTCATCTCTTTTTTTCATCTATTCTCTGTTAGGTTTTTAAAATCTGCCTAAAACTCCAAGTGAAATCTGTCATGAGTGTCTTCATCAGATTCAAGGATAAAAAAAGTGAACAGATGTGATTTTACTGCAGTCCTCTGCGCATTATTCTTCAACTTGTGTGCAAGAAGTATACTCAAAAAGGTGCTTTCCACAGATACATTGAGATGCAAGAGTGGTCTATGATCACATCTTCATTATTTTACTTTGCATCTAGTAGATTATTTTGTATACCAGAAATTCTGTCTTCACATATACTGAGAAGTATACACTGTGTAATCCATATCTGAAGCTGATGCAAGTACCCAGGTATTTTTTACTACTATTATTATTATTGAAAAAAAGATGCTCAGCCTCTAACAAAAGAGCAACATTTTCTATATTCTCTTCTGTAGAAATTGAATAAATATGACCTGCACAATCAGATCAGATGTTCAGCAATTCTGATAATCTGTTTGTGATCAAGTAGACATTTCCTCTTCTGTATGCATTAGTAAAACAACCCTGAGGCAGTTAAGCTATAGTTTTCATAGGAAAACAATTTAGGAAAGAATATTATTTTACCTTCTTTACAATGTAATTTACAGTTCAGAAATGAGAAAAGCCAGAACCATGAGTCTTCAATCTTACTCAGTCACGCACCAAAGAACAACCACCATCCAATGCACTTCCGTTTAAAGATACATGTCATAGAAACTGGGTCGAAAACCAGAATTCAGTAAGGTAAACTCAGGAATGTTGGTTTATTACCCACCTCAGTTTCTGGTTATACTGCTTGACTTTTTCTAGTGAGGCTGCATTAATCTGAGCTTGAAATTCTTCTACTGAGACACTGTCCCTGTAATAATATCCTTCCATGCTCTCTAGTGCTATGAAAAGAAAGAGGAGAAGAGAAAAATCAGTATTAAATATTTAGTATTCGCTTTCTTTGTACCTTTGTTCGCAGCCTAGCGAATTACTTTTTAACCTTGAGGCTGTGACCTCACTGTGGATTGCTGAGCAGTTTCTGTACGTCATCAAATTCATACAGATCTTTCTTTAAGATTGCATTTACAATAAAAATCATTTCTTGCCCTGTGGAAAATATAAAGGCAAGAGCTAGTGTCAGTTCTGTTGCTCTAATTAAAGTATTTCTACCCTGTGAATGTAAATGTGGTTTTTAGTTCTGATATAACCCTGGGAAAATTCAGTAAAATGAACTAGGGTAGTGGAAAGAAAGGATTAATATACCAGCTATTTTCATAGACAGAGACATGACAACTTCTACTGAAGCCTGATTTGGGGAGACGTGGAGTACTTGAACCCCTAGTTATTTCCACTGATAATCTGAATGGCTTAATACTTCTCCAGATAAAGTAAAGCAAAATGAAAAACTAGCATAGTACTTTTAAATGCCCTGTAAGTTTCTTCCCAGCGATCAGACATGTTTTTAGAGGGAAATACTCAACCTTGTCTGCCTCCATTGCATTTGTTTTACCAAAGGAAGGATGAACATTACTACAGGAAGTCAGGAACTACACAAAGACTCCCATTAAAGGTCACTGTTCTTCTCAGAAAATCACCTTCACAGAAATTAAAAGGAGGAAAAAATGGATACACAACCTTTCCATTTTAGCATGTTCTTCCCAGCAACAGATTTTAAAAAAAATTATTAGTAATTAAAATAATTAAACTTAAATTTAATTTAGATGCTGAAGGATGCTCAACCTTTTCTTTACCCAAGCCACATCAAGTCTGAAAGATCTCAAGAAAATTTGGACCTGAAAAATCAAGTTCTTCACATAATCAGAGTTTGTTAAGAGATTAACCTTATTATAAGTTGGAAACAGGATGTTGGTGAACAGTTTTTTCAGGGAGGAGCAAAAAGATTTTAAAATTAGGAATATTGCCACTTTAATAATACATGTACATTCTAAGAATTTATTACTCTATCAGAAAATACAAGCAATAAGCAGAGTTCTGATGGAAACATGCTGCAGTCTTAAACCTTCAGCTGCACATAGAATATTAATTCTGCTTGTACTGCTTAATATGACCAGTTAATAAATAATTCATTGGTTGTGAAAGAACATGCAAATTGCACTTCCCTTCTGTGCTTTCAAAGTTTGTAATTCTGCTTTTGTACAAAAAAACATCAAGTTTCAACAGTCAGACTTGCTTCCTAACTTCCTTGGTGCTAAGTCACACCAGAGAGCCCACAAAGAAATCCACTGGACTCCATTTATAATACCACATTAGCACAAACACATAGCTGATTATCTGCACTGCTTATTTTGCTGGCATAAATCCAGGGTTATCCAATGAGATCACCCCGAAACTCAGTCATCTGTGGGGACTGACTGGAGCATGCCGTTCCACCTCCACAGGCACTTTGGGGCCACAGGGCTCTCACTTGTGGCCCTAGAATAGAATCCCAGAACGTGGTTTGGCTCTCCCCTTTTTTGAAGGGTATAATGTACTTCTGCCCTATGTATTGAAAAACTCTTTCATAAGGAAAACCTCCATACAAATTGAAACGTGTCTTCCACGTTATTTTTGAATCCAAGTTAGGATGTTATAGTCTAGATGTGTGGACAACTGAATGGGAAAAAACTGGAAGGATGGGCAGGCTCAAAGGATGCTAGTCAATGAGACATGCTCTACCTAGAGACCTGTTACAAGCAGAAAATGACAGAGATCTATACCGGGTCCTGTACTGTTCAACACCTTTATCAGTGACCTGGAGGAGGTAACAGAGCACACTCTTGTCAAGTTTGCAGCTCACACCAAATTTGGGGAAGTAGTGGATACATGCAAGAACACGGCTGCCATTCAGAGAGACCTAGACAAGCTGGAGGAATGGACTGACAGGAGCACTATGAAACTCAACAAGGACAAATGCCAAGTCTGGTACCTGGGAAGGAAGAACCCCTGGCATCAGTACAGGCTGGGGATGGACTGGCTGTGGAACAGCTCTGCTGACAAGGGTCTGGGGGTCATGTTATACACTGAGCTGAACATGAGCCTGCAGTGTGCCCTGGCAGCCAAGAAGGCCAACAGCATCCTGGGCTGTATCAGCAGCAGCATAACCAGTAGATTGAAAGAAGTGATTATTCCCCTTTGCTCAGCACTTGTTAAGCAGCATCTAGAATACTGTGTCCAGTTTGGGGCCCCACAGTAGAGGAAAGACATTGATCAACTGGAGCAAGTTTATTAAAGAGCCACAAAGATGGTCAGGGACTGAATCATGTGCCCTATGAGGAAAGGCTGAGGAAATTGGGCTTGTTCAGCCTGCGGAAGAGATGGCTTTGGATGAACCTAATAGCTACTTGCCAGTAACTACCAGGAGATCAAGACGACAACAGAGCCAGGCTGGTAAATGGTAGCAGGGCAAGAGACAATGGACAAAAATTGGATCAAGAGGGAGTCCAACTGGATATAAGGAAAAAGCTTTTTCATCATGAAGCCACAGAGGATATGCAGTCTCCACCCTTGGAGGTTTTCAAGACCCTGCTGGATAAAGCCCTGAGTAATGTGGTCTGATCTCACAGACGACCCTGCTTTGAGCAGGAGGTTGGACTACAGACCTCCTGAGGTCCCTTCCAATCCAAATGATTCTATGATTCTATGAAAAAAATAAAAAATAAAACACATATGGATTCATTAAGAAGCTAAGTAGTAATATTAAATACACTGAATTTTAATTTTAAATACAGGACTTTTAAATTAAATTTATTTATTGACGAGATCTCAATTCTAATGTAAGAAAAACAGAAGTCTGAATGCCAATAGCAAAATCTTGACATTCTAAGGCACTGATCCTGCAAATGAGTGTCCTTTTGAACACATACCTTTAAGCACATGGTTGTACAAATCTGGTTTTACAAGTGGAAGGATACATAAGATAGCCTAGGTAAAGATTTCAAAATTTTAAAATATGTATATATATTTTCAGGATTGGAATTGTAGACGTGTTTAATTTTATGCATGGGGCTATTCAGAGCATGACAGCATGAGTACACTGTAGGATCACCTGTAAAGGTCAACACACTACACAGGATAGAGTAACACAGAAATGTAAGTAGTAGCGGTAGACCTGCACTGCCTTGTGACTTTGACAAACTGTTCCAAAAACATGAACTTCTAAGTCTTCCATTTGAAAACATCATAAACCATTGTATTTTTAGGCAGGAAACAGCTTAGCTCTGTTAAACTTGGAAAACAAGGAGTCAACTCAGAGAGGAATGGTAGCACTTACAGAAGATTTCTCTCTTCAGAGCTAATAAACTTCAGTTAAAGAAGGGGATCTACTGAGTTAGTTTCACAGCAGCTCATCCAAATCTTGGAGGAATGAAGTAGAAGTTAGAATCTCAATTCACTCATTAATGAGAAAAAAAAAGAGAAAAAGGAAATTAAATACTAGGATTTCAACTTCTTATCCAGGACTTCTTATTCTTGGGGTCTAATGGATTATTTTGAAGAGGGATCCTTGAAAAGTAAAGAAATTTGATATAATAAAGCAAGAAGATAAAGAACTTTTAAACTGCTGAAAATTATTAAACAGAAGCGACTTTAATCCTTGCCCTTTCCTTTAGCTTACTGCAGAGATGCTCATCCTAAGAGTCAAATATTTTGGGCCTCTGGAAACGGAAAGGAAAAACAAATTCTGCAAAATAGAATCTCTCCTCCCCAAGAGAATCTAAACAATGAGTATTTCAAGATTTCATTTGAAACAAGATATTTTCTGTTCTTTTTCATGTGCTTTTATTGTTGTCTTCGCTATTGAAATATGTCTGCTGCTCAGTGGTCTCGTTTTCCCCTGTGGCTGAACTCAATCTATTCGAAAGAAAAATCCACTGAAGTCTGTCTTTATTAGTGAATTAAAATTCAGACTTTAGAGATTTTATTTTAAAAATTCATGTGTTTAAGTTATGCTATTTCTTCATGTATCTTATTTTTCACTATTTCCTTCTACATCCTACTTACATAGCATAGATCAAACCCTCCTCAAAATCTTCATTTGTATGTCTGACTTCTTCCTATTCCATACAGACACTGGAAACTTACTGCAAGATACTGAGTACTGTCAGCTCCCTCTGAAATCAAAGGCAGTTCAAGGCAATCTGCACCTTGCAGGAGGCATTCACCATTTCAGTGAATCAAACTCCATGTTCCTGATGACTATAATGACACTTCAGCTAATGCAGGCTGCCTGCAATTTATGAACAGTCTGAACATCAGTGTCATTCATCACTTTGGTAATGTTTGCAGTTTCATAACTACAAAAGCCTGAAAAAGTTATTTGAATCTTCGTAACATTTTAAAGAGACAGAATTCCCAGTCCTCATATTTGAAGTAACTGGAAAAAGGGTAGAGAAGGAGTTAATACTACATTATTTGGAAAGCAAAATACCTTTAAAAGTGAGTTTCAAGGACTGACAACTGTCCATTAACATGCACACAGAACAAAATAATGATGAAGAGCATTTATTCTTTGGTGTCAGGATCATAAAACAGGTATAAACTTAGAAATATATAACCATACCTCTATTTTTCATTTAAAAAATTCTGTATTTCTTAAATCCCCACTTTAATTCAAAATTGGCATTAGAAATCAGAGTTAAACAGCATATTGAAATATGAACACTATGCCGTTAAGGTTAAGAAGAAATTAATCAGAGTGAGTAACTAGGATTCTAGTGAGATTTAAGTGTTATTTGAAAGAATTGAAAACAAATCAGGTTACCTTGTGAAAAAAGTACTGGGTGAATTTTAAATCCTCCTCCATTCTTTAGCCTTTGAGGAAGCTGTTCAAAATGGTAAGCATCAAGGTAGAAGTAAACCTTCAGGGTTTGCCGGCTTCCTTCTGCTTGGTATGTGATTGGAACATCTAAGAATACAGTAGAGATTAAAATTTCATTAAAAGCAATGCCATTTCCTTTTCCAAAAACTATACACCTAAAATTCACATATTCAGATTAACACAGATACCAAGCAAACACTGCAGGCATAAAACTAACATATGGACTATTTCACATTACACTCAGTGTTGCTGTGGTCACTTCTGGCTCACCCATTTTCAGGGAGTAAAAAAACAGCATAAAGCACCAACTGCTGCAAAAATACTAACCAAGTAATGTACGCTGGGAATGTCCTAATTTTATTTCCCAGTAAAACTGAGGAAACATCTATACAGTGCATGGTTTCAAACCACTGGGAAGGTAGCTTCATATGCCTTCCTCATGCATGATGTATAAGGTCAATGTGATATATACTACTGTCCTCTCCAAGAGTAAGTATCTTTCCACATTTCTCTGGCATGGGGCACAAATAACTATACAGTAGCTGCCAGCATTTATTATTAAAATTGGGACTCAGCTCAGAAAACGAATGTATTGTGATAGAATATATATAACATTACGAGAGCACAGTTCATTACACTTGACAGGCTAAATACCATAATACATCAATTAGCTTAGAGTCCAGTGCAACTAGCAGTATCATTTTGCAATTACAATGATTCTCCAGCATATATTTTGTGTATTATGCAAGGTGATTAACATGTAATGACTATTAGCAAAAGTTGATGAAAATGTTCCATTTAGCTAAATCTCTCAGAGAAAGAGAAGCCAGTCTAATTCCATTTAAGGTCTGTGTGTATTTCCTGTTTAAGTAGTTTTTACATAAATAAGTCTCAGAGTCAAAAGTAGTAACTATATAAAATCCAGCGATTTGTATTAATAATATTATTATGTAATTTTTCCATAATAATACTGTGTGAATGAATTATTTTGTGTCTAAAAAGAAAGGATGTCAATGGAATATTTTTCATATATTTTTGCTTATATTGATCATATAGACGCATAAATGGAAAAAACAAATTTGCCAGTGAAAGCTGCTTGTCTTCTGGAATCACGCAATCTGGATGATTGTGGTGGCAGCTCTTAAACTAAAGGAAAAACAGAGTTTATTGCAATTCTAGAGCACATGGGATTTCCATTTATCTCTATTTTAACACAGACACTTCAGCTGGGAGGTATAGCAATTTGAACAGTTTGTAACAGACATATAATTAGCTCCCCATTAGGAAGCCCTCCCGAAACTCCAGTTCTGTATTGTTACCTAGTTTGGCAGAGTTTCTTTCTAAAACGAAAACATTTAAAATGAACAGAGGCCTTACATGACCTACACATAAGTAAAAAAGGTCTTATATAGGCCAGTTCCTACCTCACTACCAGCCCTGCAGTTACAACCCCGCTGGCACCCTAAGGGTAGGGCACACTACTGAATTCTTAGGAGCACAGGCAACCTCTCACTGGTAGTTTTGTGGAGGAGCTTTTTTCCTTCCAGTTTTACTTATTGCAGAAATTGTCTCATGTGTGGTCCCAGTCCAGCAAGGGAATTGTTTTAGAAAAGTTTGATGTTAATCAGACACGCTTTCCTCCCTTCCCAGGGGAGCTATGAGACTTAGGAAAAAATGTGGGGTTTCTTGCTCACTATATAAAATTCACAGCAGGAAAATCTCTGCTGGCCAAAAACACATAAAAAAGGAGCAGCTGAAAATGAGTGAAGGGTATGAACACCAGACTGTGAAGACAGTCCCTTTCTGAGATTAGGCTAAGCACTGGGAGGAAACGTTCAACATGTCTCTGATCATCTCCACTACCAGGTCTCGGAGGAAGCAGCTTGCACAATTTAAAGCTATCCTAACAGCATTTGCCTTTTTCTAAACTCTTCCAAGAACTTCTTCGTGTTTCAGAAGGGAAGCGTAGCATTAAAATGCATATGGTTTTAATGCTGCTCCATCTCGTCTCAGCACCATTTCTCTATTAAGGCCTTCAAGCTTGTTTTACACATGACTCTTCAATAACAGCTAGATATTCCAGGGACTTCCCTGACGCAGTCACACACTCCCAGTTCAAACTTCATCAAAACAAACAATTTTTCCCTCTGAGGCTACAAAGTTGCCAGGTAATGATTCTGCATTGTGACTGAGGTTAGCTGTATGTTAGGAAATCCAGGGATATTAGGGGAGCTAAGGATCTACTAATATTCCATAACCTCAAATTATGTATCATTTCCAAATTAGGATCTAACCTATGGGAGGTAATGTTATGAGAAAAAAAAAACATTAAGAATATATAGCATGTTTCTGAGGAGTAAAACTCAGATGTTAATTTAATTACTCACTTGCAACTAGTGGTTCTGGCTCTGATTGTCTGAAGTAAAAAGTAACTTTTTCCAAGTCAAACAGTGCAACCAGTGTATCTTCTAGCATGGCTTGCTCATCAGCCTAAAAAAGGCAACAAATCATATGAGAGCAGGATATATATATAAAAAAAAAGAACTACAGAATGTTGCACAATATTTTACTGATGCAGTGTATACCTTAATTAACTCCTACATAACCGAAATAATTTTGTTTCTATTGGTTTTCCACTTGTCCTTTTACTACTAGTCCAAGATTATTAAAGTGAATGTTATCATTTCACATAGTAATTTAATAGATAATTTATAGTTAGCATGACTTCTTGTGGCTTTTAATCAAACAATAATGTAATTGTTCTTAATGTAAGATACTAGACTGAAGCAGCTTGTCTTTGATACCAAGTTCAGCTTGTGAACTAACACAGGGGAGATTTAAAAAACAAAATTTCATCTTTTTAGCAAATTTTTTTTTTTAGAAATACCAGTGCTTCAACATTTCATTTATGAACAGACTGGAGTTCATCATGTCCATTCTAAGCATCCATAATTGAACTAGTAACTCAGAAGTAGTGTAGAGCAGAGTGATTTGCACCTACATCTACAAAACTGTAGACACAAATAAAGTAGTAGAAATGCCAGTGTTCTGATTTGCCCATATGGTTCCCTTTGTGTAAAACCAAAGAGATGGAAAATACAGCCTAATTTATCATAAAAACTTCAGGAAGTAAATTATTAACTTCTCAGGACACTTTACTGAACCTTTAAAAAAAGGGGGGGGGGAATACTCATCTACAAATATAGTTATCTTGAGTTAAATATGCAGAACAATTATAGCAGAAATCAATAATCACTTAAAGTAATTGTATTCCATACAATTCTCCTCTAGTACATTAAGCTAGCAAGAGCCAAATCCAAGTCTGAAGCATATATTTTCCCCATTTAAGAATTGAAACACTAGGAGGGCAAAGAATAATAAACTAGCTACCTATAAAATGAGAATAAACTATAGCTTCCTGAATTACAGAAAGAAAAAATGTGATTTTCCCCAATCTGTATTGTGAAATAGTATTCTCCCTTGTATTTCTGAAAAAGCAACTGTGCTTGAAATATTTTGTCTCATGGTTCAATTTATTAAGTCTCTAGGGATAGGGAAATGTTTTATCAGCAGAATAGTCTGAAAACTATTCAGTAACATGGGAAATCTTTGCAGAACTGCTCATTCTTTATTGAACTCTGGCCATAATGAGTGCAATTTCCTTCAAAAGCCCTTGTTTAAAATACCATGGATCATTTATAACCAAAACGGTGCTGAGGAGGTATTGAGAAAGTTGCCTTTAAATACTTTTCCCTTAGTTGAGAAGGGTTATCACTGAAGTAACTCAGAACTCCTGTGCAAATAGATCTACAGAACTCACTAAAGTTAATTGTACTTTAAATTCAACAATGCATGGTCTCGTATTAAATGAAAATAGCTAAGTGACATGGATTTTCATTACAAAGGAAGTCTCTAAAAACTTGAAAGAAAGAACTATGCAATATTCTCAAGACAAGAGTTACTTTGTGATAACATTCCAGCTAACACATGGCAAAACACAGAGAGGCATCAGTTGAATCTACTCTGGAACTCCAAGAGCACCAACACCAGGACATACTTGTGCTTATAAAAAACATCCAAGTCTCAAGACATGAGCAGTAGCTTCCCTGACTGTCTTCTTCACATACTTCTCACACAGATTAACAGCCCTCCTGTTTCTCACGGGCACTGACTTTAGCTGTTTTTAAGCTGCATACCATCTTGTCCTGAAACATCCTGTCCCACACAAGCCTAGGTAGCTACCTCAGCAGCCTGTGAGACAGCTGCTCACATGAGCTCAGTCAATGGTCTGCAATAATACCACAGATTAATATTTTATATGATACTCAATTTAGAAATATTTTTATTGATCTCTTCGGCCTTAAAAGTTTATCAGGAAGACCTGTCAACAATTGGCTGCTGAGACAGAAGAGGCAGGGAAAGAAGGCTGTTGACACTAGGAATATTGCCTTTTGTTTGGACTTTCATACAATAAGATGTATGATTCCGTTACCAGTTTGTGATGTTTCCCATGCCAAAGCTCAGTCAATTAAACAATAGGTAGATGGCCATGGTATTAAACAACTTAAAAGCTTAATGGTAAGAGGAAACACTAGTACAAGAAAACCATGTGCCAGAGGCACAAAATCAGTTATTTTTACTGAGCAAGCAACTCCAGAGGTAGAGAAGACTGCCACAGAACAGACTGTGCAGATTGCTTTGCAGTTTTTCAGGTTAGCAGGAACCAGTCTGGTACAAGAAGTGGCTTAAATAGCTGAAGAAGCTCTTTGGATAGCAGGGGATCGGAGGAGTATAAAGCCACCTCTCTTTCTCTCTCTCTTTCTCTCTCTCTCTCTTTTTTTTTTTTTTTAATTTGCTTTTTAAGCTAAGACTTTGTCTACTCTTGTGAGGAAACAGCAGATCTCCAATTACCCTGTCAGACTACAAGGATTTGCTCTGAAAGAAGCAAAACAGACTAGCATATCTAGTTACTAGAGACCCATAGATACTTTTTGATAAAAAGAATCAAAAACAGGTATTTTATTTATCTTACAGTGCTGCTTATTGCAAGCAAACTCTAGCAATCATGTAGTATGACACTCATTATTAGGGAGCAATTATTACAACTGTGGGGAATCTAGACTAAACTCAGTATCTGCTAACTCAAAATGAATATAATACTGTGTTTGTGGATAATGTATCCATTTCCCATATCTGTAATTATCTGAATTACAACCTTCCCAAATAGCAGCTAATTAAGTAACAGGCTAAGCACAAAGGACACAGAAAATAATATTCATAACAAACTGTTTAATACTACCCCTATCAGGGAACAAACATGGGCTATTGTAATTGCCACATTAGGATTCTTACCAGGTTGGGTGACAGCAGTGACTGGAAATGAAGGAGAACACCTGCATTAGCAATCTGTTCCAGCCACCTTCTGCTGGCCTCCAGAGTCTCCATTTCGTATTCTTTGCTGTTGTCAAACATCTGACTTAAGGCCACCATTAGTTGCTCTGAAAAAGCACAGACTGTAGCCACAAGACTCTGACAGAAGACCATGTCTCGCCTCAGTTGTATCTCGCTATCTGCAATGGGTAAAAAAAAGAAGAAAAGCAAAGCAGAGATGGAGCAGAAGATTAATTAACAGCAAAGTAACTGGGATGGATTTTTGTTTTCCTTATGTTTAAATGACTTGTTTTCTAGACAAAGTAAATCACAGGTTTACAGCCTAATGTTATTCCCAGTAAGTAGCACTCCACAAACAAAACTGTGGAATTTTCCACATTAAAATACTATTTTATAATTCTAAAAATATATAGAAATGCATTTAAAATCTGAAATTTAAAGTTCTTCTTCATAAACATGCATATTTATACTGTTAAAGTACTTGCCATCAATTCTGTGTACTTTTGATGTTAAAAGGTGATGGATGCTAGTTAGATCTCTTTGCTGTACTGCAAGAACCAGCTAGGCACAAAAACATCTACTTTCCACAGGAAAGCAAGGACAGTCAGAAGCTTTTAATATGACTAGGTCACCTGGTCAGCTCTGTACCACCCTACCAGGTGGGTTGAGCTGGTGAAGACTGTTTGATGTAAACGTAGACAAGGAATATGAGAGTGTTGCTAACCAAACACAATCTATTTAAATACAAATATAATATGAAATACACAAAATAAGCACAGAACAGCACCACATATACAAGGAGCAGCAGAGGTTTATGGAGTCAGGAGAATTCAAGACATAGAACCATTAGCAGCTGATTTAAAATAGATTGTCCAAGGACTAGGTATCCTATCCATTTATTCTGAAGGGCACAAGCATATGATTAGCTAAAAGTCAACAGAGTTAGAAAGGGAAACAGAAAAAAACAGGGAACAAGTAACTGAAGGTCCTGGGACATTCAGTTCCTTGGACAAACAGCCTGCTTAGCAGGCTGAGAACCAGGATCTGGCTAGTAATAGATCTTCCTTCAAAACTCATCCTTGAGGGGGTGTCACCACGGCTCCTTGGTTGTTTGCTCTTTCATTAGCACACAGAATTTTGTGCATCAATGGTTAATGAGTAATTCCTTAATTAGCTACATGCATGTCTTTTCATAACATGAGGGCTCTGAAGGCTGATACAGGAATTAAGCACATCTGTGGGCATTTGCTTCCCACAGAATAAGAGGATGCACACTTGAAACAACCAAAAGTAAACCACCACAACACTAATGTCCTCACATTAAAATGAGTTCAAAATCCAGCTTGTAATTTTATTGCTCTGACCTTTTTAATTCTCAAAAAATAAAAAGCATCAATTTTTACCATTTTGTGCTCTTCTTAGGTAGAAATATGTAAGTCAAAAAGGCTGTTAACAGATTTTTTTCTGATACATTGATGTTGCGGATATTTCTCACTAGTACCAGTGACAGCAAAGGGCAAAGGAAAACTGGTTTCATTAGGAGGAAACAAACATCCTTTTCTATTCTCAATAAAGCACAGAACTGTGGTGTTTAATATTCAACACTTCCTCCTTCTCCCCATTCCTGAAGGTCTTCAAGTATTTTTGTCATTATGAGCTGTTAGCCAAACTTCAATCACAGATGGTACAGGTAGATTTAATCTTTTTCAGAGCAGATGGGAAGCTTAGATGATACCAAGATCTTTCCAAAGCCCAAAATTTTTGTCTTTACTTTTAGATTCCTCTGCCTGCAAGAGCCTTAGCTCCCTTTCTACCTTTTGTATGGAGTTGACAAGACTTTACATAACTGGATAAATCAATAGAAATAATTCTGTACTCACAAAATTAATACTGACTTTAAAATATATCCTTCTCTTGGACTGCAAGTACTTTTCAAAGCAGCTCCACTCTGTCTTTTTTTCCTTCTGAACTCTACTTTCAGTTTTTCTTCAACTATTAGTAATTCCGACCACATCTTTACCATTACTTTGATCCCATCTGCCAATCTCTCTAAGCATACTCTTCAGGACCTTGAGAATATTTTCCACAGATGGTGTAATCACCACTACTTCTACACTGTGACTCGTTTTTTATTTTGATCATTGAAATGAACCTCTTTCTCCAATCTCAAATTCTGTAGAATCCAGGATTTACAGAATTTTTACCTTTAAAAATGCTTCCATCTTCAAAAATCCCACTGGGTTCTCTAGGGTCAAGAAAATCTTTCCAACATCACAGCAGTGCTCAGAGATTTAAGCCTGACACATTCTCTCACCTCACTTCGCTCAATTTTATCTCTATTTTTCTAACAGCATCTGGTTCACAGTGCCCTCCTCTGTCTTGCCTGCTTCTGAAGCAGCCCTCTTGCATCTCTAATGCCTCACTTCCAAATCTCATCTAATACTACTTGAACATGAGATACTGAACACAAAAACAATTTGGGCTCTTTTTACAAAAAGATTTTATACAAAATAAATTACAGAATTTATGAACTTAGGCTAGCCATGTAAATAGGGAAGTCAGCCTTAAAAAAAAAAAATTGTGCCTGGGGTATTTTGTTGGGTCACTTATTATTTTAAGACCTCTGAAGAATTAATAACTCATAGAATAACTAGAATAAACCTGACAAGAAAGAAACGTTATGCTTTCCTTTATACAATGTTGTGATGTGTCCTAACAAAGTCATGTACATTCATATGGTGGTCAATGGTTGCATTAATCAGCTTTAAGAGTCAAACATCACTGCTTACTTGGGCACTTATGCATCTGCAAAGCTGTAAAGAATCTTCTGCCATAAGTATTATTTTCTAAATACTGAATATTTACTGCTACTTAGTTTGCAAATGCACATGCACATTTTGTATAGTTAGTCGTATGCTGCATGAGGTGATGGAGTAATACAGAGAATACCCAGGCCTCTTCCAAAAAGCAGTGACTTTCAAAACATATTCTGGATTACATTGTGCTGTCTTAGGTAATTGAGAAGTATTGAAGGGAAGATATGGGTTAGAAGAATAATGCAAGTCTAGAAATACATGGGAATAAAGAGAAAAAACAGATAACAAATAGGGAAGGGCTCAAAACCAAAAAGACAGCAGAAATGCTATGCACACATTCAGTCATTAGTCAACTAAACATAGCTAAACCCCTGAAAAAGTTCACTTCCCCTCTCCCAAAATAAACAAGTTGAAGGTTGCCTGTAATAAAAATTACCTGTATACTCAAGAAGTGCCAAGAGTATCCGTGCCTTCACCTCTTAAAGAAAAGAGAAGACATGTTGAGAACATAGTAAAAAGGATAACACCAACACAACACATTTTCAGTTTCTCATTTTGTATCCACTTAACTCCAACTTCTTGGGTAGTCTATCCTGATTTATACTTACAAAACAGTAATGAGTCTCCATTTCACATAATTTTACATATAACTGGATAAAATTGGTAATAATCAAAATCACCAACCTTGAGAAAGTAACTACAAAGAAGCAGCTGCCATCTCAGTGTACCTCTGTACCAGCTGCCCAGTGCAAGCCCACATATGAGGAATCCTAGTCTTAAAACTTTGAAAAACAAGGCCTATTTTCACTGATTTCCCTATGACCACTCCAATTCTGTTTTTTTCTGCTTCATACTTAAAAAAAAATCAAATTATCCTCATGTTAAAGTATAACACAACATCTAGGAAAAACACAACTTCATTTGCACTTTATTGTCAGTCTTCAGGATTTTATTTTCCTGAGCAAACATTTGGTTTTACTTAACAATTAATGAACTAAAGAAGTACAGAGTTAGCAAACATCTTAATTTAGACAGACAAAAGTTTAGTTTTGTAGCTCTTTCAAGTGTTTTAATAAAAGCAGTATGACACATGCAAAATAACCCTTTATTTTTTCTTTGTCTTTTTCTTCTTGAAGTTTACAGGAAAGGACCTTTTCATATAATATAGTTATCCCATCCACCTGAGTAGTAAAAACAATTTCCAAAGCAGCATGCAAAGCAAAACCCCTGCTTAGTACTACACTGCTTGTACGGACAGAATGACACTTTTTTTTTTTTTTTTTTTTTTTTTAAGTCAGGACACCAAGATGACTCCTGGAGGCTCCTTCCAACCTACATGACTCACTGATTCTGTGACTATCAGCAAAGCCAAGCTGTCTTTAGAACAAGACTTATCTTAATGAATATATAATGCAGCCTAAAACAATTGCAAGAACCAGGCAGCTGTTTCAAAAATTACCAATATTTATTAGCTTACCGAAATACAGAAGTCCTTAGAATTGTCAAGTCAAATTCAAGACTGGACAATCTTACAGCTAGAGTAGTAAGATATATTTCTTTGACTTTCCATCCCTCTATAGTTATGGTCTACTCAGCAAAAACTCTTACACAAATGAAACAGTAAGATTGTTGAGCACACTGTCTACCACCAGGTAATTAAGATGGCTGAATAATCATACCCATTAGCAATGGTGTCCTTTGCCTGATCTCTTTGTTCCTATCTCAGCACCTCTTGTTTAAGTAAGCCCATGTTTATATTTTGGGGAGCTTTCAGGATGCTGCTTCTTCAGAGTCCTATGCAGCTCTCAATAAGCTTGTCTATAGGTCAAGACTAACTACTGCAAAGTAAACTAACTCCACAAGAAGTGACTTGTTTTCCATTTTTAACCAGCGCAGTTCTCTGAACTGGCTTACCATAGATTTAGACAGGGTTACTGCCAGCACAAAAGGAAGGAAAGGAACACACACACCTGGGGTCAGGTGAGAAGGAGACACAGCTGTTCATTTTGGTGGCAGCTAGCCACTAATGAGGTACTTTAAAACCCAAACTCTAAGGACAGGCAGATTAAAAAGCCACTATAACCTTAAAGAGTGACAAACTTCCAGCACATCAGTTATTCTACAGTAGTAGCTATAAGATGACACCGCTGCTTCAAATACTTTCACATCTTTCTGCTCTTTCTTTCATACATCCAATATTCTGTGCTATCTTCTTCCAAGCCCTGTTGAATGGACTAGCCCAACCAGTATGGGTTATATGGACAATAGGACAATTTGGGAGTATGTTGCCTCGGGCTAAACCTAATATAATAGGTTTGAACTATGAAACAGTATCTACATCTCAGATGATGGAAGTGACATTAGAGTTGACTGTATCAACCGTACAGTTTGGATTTTGCATATACTTGAACATACTTATAAAAAACCAGAATCTTCCCCCAAGGAGGTCATTAACATTTGGTGACTAAGCTTAAAAAGGAAAAAACCTTCAGTCTTGATCTTCCACCATGCCATATACACACTGCGAAAGGAACTGGCAGTGCTCTGAAACTCAGATCCACAGTAGCTCAAATACTGTGAAGAATCAAAACATGCAAAATTAGAGATTACTCTTGAAAATTGTCTAGTGATAAGTCTTCGCCTTAGCTTTCTGTCATTTAAAAGAAAACTTAGAGAGATTAATAGATACGTAGAAATTAGTACATTGGGTTCTTAGAATCTGAACATTTGGTTTAGTAACTGAAGATACAATACGGGAATTTGGGGGGTTTTTTACCTGAAGAATTCAGACACATTGAGGCTATTACTTGCAGCTCATTTTAAATGAAATTTGTTGGATTTCTGATTTCAAAAGCATTTGAAGTATCTATAAATAATGATCTCCTGGTTATGGGAAAACTACAGGACAGAGGAACTCTCCTTTTCCTTACTACAACAGTCTTCTCCATTTCAAAAGATATCCCTAGGCAAGACAGTATTTTAGGTTATTTGCATTAGTAGTGATTTATCTGGGGTTAGAAGAGAACCTTGGATGGTTTCTGTCAGTCAGTCGTTTTTTTGACAAATTCCAAATGCTATGGAAATTTTCACCCCTTCTTGCTACATGGTGTACAGAACAGAATAACCCTCTAGCAGTTTCTCTTTAGATCAGATATGATCTAAAACGCAAAATGACTTCACTTTTTTTATCTTAAACATTTTTCTTATTTAGTCCTTTTTTCTTTTTTTTTAAATAATAGTAAGACTTGAGGTGCATTTATATTATTTATGTTGAAATATATTTTTATGGCCTTACTGACTGAAAGGCTCCTTCACTCTTTACCACTAAACTAAATTAAAATACATGTTGATTTTATCAATTATATAATATTTCCTCTTTAAACTTAAAATTATTGTGCTAGCAAAACAACCGTACTTCCTCATGCAGTCACATACAGTCATCAATATCCAAAAGCTGTGCATAAATTTGACTTGCTGTAGAACTTCTCTTTTTTTGACCAAATATATTACAATTTTTTCTCCCCTTTGGAAACTATAGAAATTTCTTTTCTTCTTTGCTCTCCTCACACCTTTCTCCTTTTTATCTCTAGAACATACCACTGTCAGTTCCGAACTCAGACATAGCATTATAGTCTACTTCATCCTCTGCTCCCAGTTGCATACAACCTGTCATTTTGATGGCCCATTCTGTTTTTGTTTTTCTTCTGAAGGGTCCCTTTTTTCCATCCTTACTGCTCATTATCCTGGTTCCTACTCTAGTCATCCCTCAAATTTTCTCCCAATGCTTTCCAGTTTTCATGTTACATATTCTCATATACATCCAAAATCTGGTTGCTACATAATATTCTCCTTCTGTTTGGTGACTTCAGAATTCCTGCTCTCTCCTGCACCAAAATCAAGCATCTTCAAAGATGTGCCTCTGCCAACAACTTGTTTTTTGCTCTCTCGGTTTAACAATTTAGTAGGCCTAGTCACTCCAAAAAATAACTTTCATCTTTTATTTAGCTATTTAGCTCCAGATAAATCTTCCCAGGATTTGTATATTATTTCATCAGAGACACCTCTATCAACTTGATTAGCCTTTTAGGACTGACTTTTACTGTAATCATAGTGGACTTTTCCTTCTCTAATGATATGGAACGATAAATGTAAATGAGACAAAGAAAACTCCACATATGTTTTAGTTTACTGGCAAAAAACAGTTTCTTTTTTTTAAAATCTGTGTGAACCTTCATGGATTTTTTTTATTGTTCTCCCAATTCCAATAATAATAAAAAGAAAACTGTCAAACCAAAATGATCATTCTTAAGGCATTTTGAGCTTTCCCATTTCTTCATACTTATTAAACAACCCTTGAGATCTAGGAATTAAAAGTGCTATTTCTGTGGGGCTCCCATGCCTCCGTCTGCTTTAAATCAGTAATCAGTCTAATTTTTTATAACATGTACTACACGGCAACAGAACAATAAGAAATTACAATAGCCGGTGAGACTTCTATGAAAATAAAAATGAGTCAGTTTTCAGTAAGGAGATGCATTTACCCAGTTGACGTAAGCATTCATCAATAATGGTTAAGCATGTTTAGAACTACTGGAGGTTTTATTTATAACAAAAAACTTTTTGACATGGTGACCAAAGTTATATCTGTGGTCTCCTTTGCCTGCCTCTTCTTCCTAATATTAGAAACAAAAATATCCCCTTTCCTCAAATAGGAAAATACTGCCTTTTACATAGAAGAATCTTCATGTTTATTTCAAATGACTTTGAAAATCCCAAGACTTTGTTCAACATGCTCTAAGAGTCATGAGCCCACATAAGCAGTCAAATTAGTGGCCATTTTCTGTTTCTTCTGAATCTGGTAAATTAGATGGGGAAAAGTGGGATGTCAGTTGCTGTACTTTGTGTCCGTTTGTCAGCCAGAAATAGCTCAGAACAGTACAAGTTCTTGTAGGTACCCTGACCATTTGTGGAGACAATATATAGGGCAAAAGTAGAAAGGAGAACACAAGAAATGCAGCTCTGAAAGGAAAGTGTGCATTTTTAACCCTGGTTTGTGCTCATCTGATTTCAGTTAGATCCAGCTGCTGGTTGTGTCTCAGGTTTAATTTAGGCCTAAGCCTGTCTACATCACAGCCATCTCCCAAAGCTGCCTGAGGGGCACATTTCTGCTCTGAATCTTTTCAGCACTGAATTAGATAAACCTGTTCCAGACATGCCTCGTAAACTAAGGCTTGAGAAGCAATTCTTCAATTCCCTTCTCCTGGTTCTCTTTCACATTATTTGGGCCAGGAAACCCACAAAAACCTTGGTTTTCAGGTATCCTTTACATCACGCCAACTCCTTCATCACACAGACAGACCAAAATTGCAATGATTTGGATCATGATCCTCCAGAGTGCTGGAAGGGGAATCAAATTAAAGTAAAAAGAACAATAGGAAAAAAAGCTATAAAGACTGACAATGGGGAAGAAGTAGCCTCAGATGAGAATTTTACATCTAAAGCAGCATATTTGATTAAGTAGATGGCACAGAAAGCAGTGGTTGGAAATCTCTGACAAATGGTCAGATGCCATGGATGGAAAGAGAGTGCCAAGAATATTTAAAATTGGCAGAACTGTAGCTCCAGATAAAGTTTGAGAGCCAGTGACGAAGGAAGGCAAAGGAGATTGTGTTGCTGTCCTTGAACAGCACAAGAATAACACATTTTAATATTCAGATCTCTAAACCATGACACCATTTGCAAGCGTGACAGTTGCAATAGACTCAGTTAATATAATTTATTAACAAGAGAAAAACTTTTCTTTATCTTAATTTCCAAAACATTAGAAAATGTCAGCAGTTTTATTGTTCAATAAACATCAGCATCCCTTCCAACAAATATCACCATTACATTATAGCAGTATTTAACAAGAGAAGTCTTGTATTATGGAGAGGCAGCAGGTCATTTGGACTGTGCTGAACTCGCCTATGAAATTTTGTAGTGGATTTAAAACAAAATTTATTTGAATGACCTGAGCTCAGTATGAGAGTATAAGACCAGTGTTCAAATAAGGTAAGTCTATTAATGCTATTTATGGCACACAAGGTATGCAAAAATGGATTGTTAAGCTTCAGAAGGTTATTAAAGCAGTGTAAAGGACTGCTAAAGAGCCACATTTTCATTCTTTCCTAACTGCCAAAGACATGATGATTAATACTTGAATATACTGGAAACCTATAATATATAGGTTTAGGCCAGAGTTAGATCTTTAGAAAAAAGGATCCCAAAATTTTTGTTTTTCACTCAGTGACAACCACCATTAAACTAAAATAAGTATTCCTAGATCTGGAGAGTCTACCCACTGTGATCCACTCCAAAAATAAGAGATATTTTTGTGTTTGTTATTATAATTTTCTAACTCAGGGTCTGAAAATATGATTGTATCTGAAATGAGAAATACCAAAAGTCACAGAGGGAGGAGTTTGTTTGTTTTGGCTGGTGAGTTCTTGGAGTTTTATCTTAATAAAACTTATCACAAAGTTCTTTTCCAGTGATCTGAAATTTAGCAGTTTCTTTATGGAACATCATGGAAATTAGCCAAGAAAATGAAAGAAGGTAAACATACACACAAATCACTTAAAACTACTATTGACACAACTTTTTTTTTCCCACACAAAGACTCATACTGCAGTACTGAGCAGTTTTATAAAAATCGTTTTGCTCATTATTTCTGTTTCTCTATCAAACAGCATAAGAAACAAGGCACAAGCTACAGGTAAGATTTTCTGGGAGGAAATCCTGTTTACTTTCTTATAAAGCCGGGGAACAGGGTAGAAAACATCAACTTACATTGTCACCCAGCAGTGAAGAAGAGGAGAGTACTGGGTCACTCTTAGGTGGTGGTGGGAGGGAGGCAGAGTAGATGGAGGAGTCATGGGATCAGCTGTGATGGAGTGAGTGAGTGAAAAGAGTGGAAGTGGGTTGACTTCATCGCAGAAGAAGGAGACAGGTAATGATCCCAAACCAATGAAGAAAGCAAAAGATGAAAGCAAAAAATCCTAGTCTTCCTCTTTCAACGTAAGACAGTAGGAAGAAAGGGAGTCTAATTTCAAAGAAAGCCTCATTTTGATGCACCAATCTCATGAAGTTTTGTGACAGATCAGTCAAGTCCCCTGGACTTCAGCAGCAACTGAATTAACCCAGCACAGTGTATGATTCTAGCTCCTCCTCTGTTGTCACTTGTCAGAAGAGACAATTTTCTCTTCTCCATTTGAAGTCAATAAGGTGAACATTAGATAGCTGAGATATGCGCCAGTAACCTTGTTACTAAGACAACAAAGATGTTCTCAAATTCAGGTATTTCCCATAGACTGCACGGTGTTTTGCAAACCTCACTTACCAGCAACACAAAGCTGTTGTATTCTTCACCTTCCCTTCCCCTAGCTCTCTGTCATAAACTAAGTGTTTACTTATGGTCATGTTCTCCTTACTAACCTTCCACAAATTTTCTGATATTCTGGGCAAGACTTCGGACACTGCTGGGAAGGTTCCAAGGGTCTTGCTTAATGTGGAGTCGTAGCCTCTTTGGACAGCTAAGTTTCGGTTCCATTTCCTGCTGAAACTCTAAGCAAAGACAAAAAAACTTTCTATTTAAACCCTGTGAGAAAGCCAAAGTAAGACATTATTTCTTCCTAAATGTTTTCACACACCACGGAAGTGTCATCTTCTCTGACTCTACTTGTCTTAAAATGAGGGTGACAGGTCTAATGTAGTCATCTAAGCTCCCTACTTAGGCAAAGGAGAGAGACAGCAGCATTCCCAAACACGATTCTTTCTGAACTAGTACATAAGGTAGAAGGTGCCTGTCTCCACTTAGTAAGAGGGAACCTAGACCTGCTAAAGGCAAATGTAGGAAAAATTAATCCTTCCTAAAGAAATTGGTGATCTTCTGAAATTGTATCATCTTGATGGTTGCTACCTATAAGCTTTTTATATAATTTAATTCACTACAGAATTATTTAAAGAAAACACAGTTTAGACAGGGACAGGTCAATTAATGTGCAAGTCCAACTTGCAGTAGAGAATATGCTTCAACAAAATACTCAGAAAATTAATCTTAATCTTAATACAAAATTGCTTACTGCTTTTCAACCTAGTCTATCCCTCAAATCATGGAAAGTGTTCCTTGTTCATGAAGACAGTGAAGACTGCGAATAAAATATCTGGCTTGTCTGTATCTTGTGTCTAATTGAGCATTCACTACAAGGATACATTTTGCAGTAGGAGACTGCCAGGTACTCAGTCTGAAACAATGAGAAACATTGGTGCTCTCTATTCACTCCCATTATCTTGGCCCCAAAATAGAAAAAGGCGGGGTGGGGGGGCGGGGAGAGGAGGCTATGCTGACTTCCACATGAACTCACTGAGGGGGAAGTACATGAGACTTTGTAAGCAAGATAATTGGTGCAGAATAATTATGCTCTATTTGCTTCAATAGGATTTTGCCTATTTACAAAAGCTTATAGATGGCCAGAGGGCAGATCTTCATTATTTTTCTTTGCCAAAAGGCATATGCAGGGTCCACTAAACCCACTGTACAATTATACATATTAACCATACAACATTTATTCTCCCATTGAGTTTTTATTTTTTTAACTCGGTTCACTAGAAGAAGTCCCTGTCATTTTTCATCACAATCTTCTGTATAAATAAGTCCCTGGTAATACACATTCTGACTTAAGCAACTAGCGAAGTGTTAGCAGAATATCTGAAATTACATGTAGAATTTTTTTTTTAACAGTCAATAATACATCGTGCAATGAATGTGTAAGAAAAACATTTTCAACTAAAATTACTAAGATCTACTTAACAAAAATTTCAAAGAGCAATTATTGCAGAATGTGACAATGGTCAAAATCAGTTCTTTACCACCCAGCTCAAAGAGTATACAGCCATATCGATAAGCCCTTTCTCCCTGTGAGCCACCATTGATTCTGACAGATAGGTTTAAATGTTACCTTGCAGGCCTCGACCTGGTGTAAAGTATTTAGTCTGTTCAAAGGCCCTCACCACGGCTGGTCCTTTCAGAAGACTGACAATTGAATCTACCTGTTGGGATCAAAGTTCTGTGAGCACAGTGTTCTTTTTACAGCAATGATTAGAAATTCTTTCGCTAAGAAATACAGACTAGTGAAAAAGCAGCTTTGGATTCCTTCTTATCTAATGGCTATAGTTAAAACTCAAGACTAGAGAATGTTAGACTAAATCTAAGGGCCTGTTTAAATCAGTAGTTTTGAACCATTTACAGAGAACAGAAGGACAAGGAGTAAATACATACCATCCAAGGAAACAGTGGAAAGCAAAAGTAAAAAGAAAAAGAAGTATTTGCTATAGATATCTTGGCTCAAACATGGACATTAGTATTAAATCCAAGAAAAATAATCTCATACTTGACCAAATAGATGCTCCAAACAGCTATGGAGCTTGTCCTGTTTATCATGAGAGATTCGAACACTTATGGGAAGCTCATCACCTGAAAAATATTTTTAAAATTAAAAATTGTTTAGAAGTTTCAGTTTATTTTCCAGAATCTTTACAGCTTGGATAATCTGCTGTGCACAAACACTGATGCATAGGCTTTCATGGATTAAATCCGCTATGGCTGTAGGCACAGAAAAACAGGACTGGTAAAGAACTATCCAGAATCCTATGGCATGCAACTGTTCTCCCTATGTATTTTGCATTAAAGAGTCACTGGATAAAATACAAAAACAATTTGTAGAGAAACAACGCAGGATTCTTTTGTGCTGGAGAACATCCTAACCACCAGACTAAATAGCTAAGCAGTCTAAATCTGTAACCGTTCACCATAACTTTTTAATAGTTCAAAAGTTTAAAGTTAAAGACTCCACAATCTTAATACTCTTACAGATGAAAGGGTTCTGATGTTTCAGTACTTTAACAAAAACACAGTATCCAAATGCTGTATCTGATATGAAGCTGTAAGTAGCGTACAGAGAACCATTTCATACGAAAGAAAAGGGACTCTCTTACGTCACTGACTTCATTCGCTTGCTCTCTCAGACAACCACGTCACCTGAACTCTTTCACAAGCTGACCAAATTTGAGCTTAAAACTTTTCTTCCACTTTGCTATTGCAGTGATAGACAGCAAGCAGCCACTTGATAATTTTTAATCCAAATATATTTGGCATCAGTCTGGACTCATTATTCTTATGTCAGTGAGACACTTAAATAGCGCTTTTCTCTCCGTGTTTTTTTAGCTCCCTCAGATGTCCTTACAGGCAGCAGTAATAACCCTTCTCAGGCTTTTTATTTTAACAGATGGAGCACAGTGCAGAAGAGTCCCGATCTGGAGTTAACCAGGTCAGCTTTGGAACTAGAAGAAAATTAGGCCATCAGGAGAGTGGGAGTTTAACTGAATGGCAGTATTTATTAACTTAAATGCTGTATCTGGGCTTGGCTAGCACAGATATATTGTTGTAGACACCTCAGCTGGTATGTCAGCATGATGCTGCACAAGGACATGCCATCTCATTTGTATTCCAGGTTGACGATAAAGGCCCTAAGTCTCCTCATCTATTAATGGTTCTTCATCTCCTTCACCATTCTCCTATCTGCTCCACTCCACATGCATCATTTCTTGAAAATAGAATTTTCAAGACTAGACTGACTAGAATTGCATAATTCACATGGTTTCTCAGTTGTCTTATATAATGTCATTAATATTTTACTATCTCAGTTGAAAATACCTCTCCTGATACAACCAGGGATAAAATTTTCCTTCTCTAAGGCTGTCTCAGTGGTAGCTCATATACAACAAATATGCCCAGTTCTTTCTTTTCCTAAGTCATTCCCAAATGATAAACTCTCAGCTTAGAACAAATATTTTTATTATTAGTCCCCGAGTACATGACCTTGTACCCCATGCAGTTAAATCCCATCTCATTTCTATTCGCAGCTGCATTTATTTAAATTCA
The DNA here is from genome assembly GCF_036370855.1 of Dromaius novaehollandiae. Taxonomy (NCBI): domain Eukaryota; kingdom Metazoa; phylum Chordata; class Aves; order Casuariiformes; family Dromaiidae; genus Dromaius; species Dromaius novaehollandiae. The sequence goes on from NC_088099.1 coordinate 130,292,673, forward strand.
ATTTGTCATGGCATAAACAAGAAAGTGCTTCCATGCAGTCTCACATTCCTTCCTACAAATATACACAAATGTATCCTGCATTTTGGGTCCTGGTGCTGTCTGGGAGAGCATTCCATACTTACCTAAAATGCTCCTTACTCTGTGCCATATAATGCATTCTCAAGGCCAAGGCATGAAACTGGTTAAAAACAGCCCTTCTCCAAGAGCTCTAACTAATTCAGCCTATTTACAGGCATTCTGGAATGTTGGCTCTCTTTCATAGAAGGACTCTTAAATGCAGCACTAGCTAAGCAGAAACAAAATGATACACTTTTATTACCAGGGAGAAGGCACTTTTAAAACAAAAACAGCAAAACTGCTGGGCAAATGAAAAGAATAAAACTGAATAAAAGGAGCTGATGACAGATTCATAGCTGACTTCTCTAAACATACCTGAATCCATTTCATCACTGTGAAAGTATGAACTGCACTGACTGCTACAAATGCTGGTGAATGAGGCAATGGAGTTCCTGTTGCTATTGCAGTCACTTGAAAAAAAAAAACAAAAACAAAACGAGACATAAATTCACGCTTTTTAACATAGGTTTTATATCAAAGCTTTGGAAATTCTTTGCTATTCCCCCTTTTTACTTTAATGATGAGATGGTCCTTATAATTCTTTATCGGCAACTAAATTTAGCCTATCATATAATTTGCAGTCCTGGTTTGACTCAGAGGGCCAGACTCCCAAAATAGATGATTCAATTGTTTCCCTTCACTTTGTATGTGAACAAGTACTCACAGACTGAAGATATACATTTCAGGGCAAAACAACCAACTTTTCTTAGACACATGGCAGTTTTTGAAGTTATGGCCTCAAATGTTTTAATAACACCACATTTGAATTCTGTACTCCTAGTCTTCCTAATACACATACTCCTAATACAAATCACAAAGTCTTCTGGTTTATGACTTGCTAACTAGAGTTCATACTAAGTTTAGAAGAAAGTTGATCCATTTCGGTAGCAAAAAAATACCCCCCCAAACTATTTTTCCCTGCCAGCCAAAATACAGCTTATGATCCCATCTCTTCCAACTGTTCACTGTGTGAGAGATGCGTAGATATTCACATCTGTGACTTCTTCACTGCAAATTTTCACACATACAAAATTTCACCTACATTGGTCTAGTAAGGAGACTTGGGGTTTAAAATGTGTATGGAGAAAAGAACAGGCGAGGACTAGCTAATCTTAGGGTATGAATATTTCTATTTTTGCTGCTATAGATATTGCACTCATTCACCTCATCTTTTTCTCTCAAAAATAGATTATTCTGTACAGAAAATAGATGGACAGCATAACTACTTCTACAGCATAAACAGAGCAAAACGTATCCTTTTGTACTAAAATCCTATCACAATAAATTTAAATTCAGAGTCTTCAACAGTGAGTGATTTAGCCACTTCATGAAGATCATTCGGTTTTCGTGCAAGAAGCTTTGCACATTAAAGCAATTAACCAGCAGAGGGAGTCTTAAAAACCCAAGTGACTATAAGATAATGTCTAAAAATGCACCTAACGCATTTATATGCAGTGGTCTGGTTCTGTTTTTATGAACCATATGTAACATAGCGTATATATCTATACACCAAAACACACATCTTTATCTTTTATATATAATGCTGCAGGTATATATGTACCCAAGAGACCTCCTAGTTGTCTCTTTCTTTCTGTAAAAATAGAAGTGATTTTTTTCGCATACTGAGTTACACTTTGTGGATAAGGTATACTTTTTGGACCCGCAGCCAACTATATAAGTGAACAGGGAAAATGTTTTATCACCAGCAAGATGATATAATTATGATCGTACCCATTAAACGGGTGAAAAGACATCAGTAACAGTACGTTCCTAACAGAGGGTGAACAGTCCCAAGGAGTATTATTCTGGCTGGATATTAAGAAACATTAAGAAATGTTTTCTAATTCTATTTGCTTATGAAAGTCTCTAAAGGGAAGATGAAAGTCACTCAAAACTGGATTGTGCAAAGCATGAGAAAATAAAACACAGGAAAATGAGAAACAGCTCAGACGTAACTACATAGCTATATCATTGTCTGGTTTTATGCTGTTGTATTGGAAGGTTTGGAACGAGACTGTACAACACAAAATGAGAGCATTCTAACAATTAAAATTAACCTAATCGTTCCAATAATATCCCTAATGGTATATTGGGATCTGTTGATTTTAAGTATTGCCTGAAGTAATTATTTAAACAAAATTAAGAAAAAAAATCCAATCTCACTCTAGCAGGTGTCCTAAACTCACAGATTTTATCAGTTTTCTGCACACAAATCCTAAATTTTATTATTCCTAAACAGGCAGAGTAGACTACAAAGGAAATGGACTACAAAGTGGAAACAGAACAAAGGGATGTTTTAAACAAAAGGTCAATCACATCCTAGAATTGTGTCTTCTTTCTCCATATACAAATACTGTACCAACTGGGAACTTCACAAATTCCCAAATTTTGCAAGCACAGGAGCAATGCCTGCACAGGTGGTTTGACACATCATGGACATGCAGAAACTCCTAAATGCCCGTCAGCTGGAACTGCACTTTGCTCGTGTTCACCTTGCTTGCAATGAGATGGAATTAATGTGTGGAAATCACCTCTACATTTATTTCTGTTCAAATTTGTACATATATTTCTGTTCTTACCTCTGACAAAGAATTCCTATTTACCATGCTGCAGTAATCAAATATTATCTCATGAAAGAAATTTCAGCAACACAGGGTTCTGTAGAAGAGCTATGACCCTATTGGGATTTACTTCCTGAGCATAATAACGCACCATAATAATGAATAATGAACCCTTATTTTACTTGCAGTTAAAATTTTAATTTAGATTTTGTATCAAGTGTACTTAATCAATTCTTCTTTCTAAGCAACAGAAGAATGATCTTTATGTTTGCTATAATTATTCCTTCCTTTTAAAAATTCTTTGTATTTTAATTCACAGTAAAAGCAATGCATTATAAATTCTATAGATGCAATGATGCTACCGTTTTAAGCATGGAAGAAGACAGGGAATATATGTTGAGGTTCAGATTATTTTTTTCTTAAACCAGCAAGAGTGGTGGTTTGGCATCTGACTTTCCATGGCAGATATTTGGTTTCTTTTGGGGGAGCATCCTAAAATAAACCATTTCTCTGTTTTATATAAGACTCACGGATAACCTAACGGAAAGCTTTACGGCTCTGGCTGAGATAGCCTATAAAAGTTAAGGCAACTGAGATTTAATAAGTAATCTGTAAGCATAAGTAAAAGGGAAAGTTTATTCTATACATCTCGTAACACATCTTGATGCTAGCTATTCCTTTGCTAGAGATATTAGAATAAAAATATTTTGATATGCCTCATGGCCACTTGAAGGTCTAAAACTCCACAGGCTTGATTCATTTGACAAATGAAAATATTATTAGTAGACTTACCTGTAAGAATCCCTGTTGCTGATGGTGTCATGACCTGAATCTTCCTGTTCATCACCTGTCACGCTGAAACAGACCTTCTTTCCATTCCTTTCTCCCTTGTCATTATCACTGTCTGCTGGTATTAAAGGCTCAGGCGTTTTACGTTCTGATTTGGGAGAATATGTTATTGAAGAAAGAAGGCTATGAGATAAAAAAAGGGGGAGAGGGGGCAAAAAATACATGTTTTTCAAAAGTGAACTACCAACAGGATAATATTTTTAATCAATATCCTCCAACAAAATAATGTAATGTTTCTTTGTTGTTATTATTATTCTGCAATACGTGAAGAGAACATCTTAATTCAGTCCATATGTATTTGAAACAAAGGGAAAAAGGACATATTCTGCTGTTAAAAATGTAACAGATTATTGAATCATGCTTTAATCAGTAAAACTCACTAGCATTACTACATACTCAATCTGGTATTAAGGCAATGATTCTTCTTAGCGAAGAAATGTAGGACATGTTTGAACACTTGGGGTCACATTTTTACATCAATGTGAATATGGTTAAGCATGAACCTTGTACCTTTCTGTACAAATCAAGAAAATAAACCACAGAAACTATTTTTCTGTGAAAAACTCGCATTTTCTTAATTGCTACTGTGTGAAATATACCAGCCTGCATCACAAACTTACTAAGGCATTTTAAGAAACATCATAACTGCAACTGTGTATTTCCTAATATTCAAAATGTCTAGCCACTCTCACCAGTAAAACTGATAATTAATCTACAAGCTTCTGTGGAGAGCACAAAAGTGACATCCCATCAAGAAACAGAGAACAGTAAAAACTGTTGGTTTTGGAACACGCACAGATTGGATGCAAAAGATTCATATTCTAGAGCAATTAATTCATACTGAGAATGAGATATTCTAATTTACTTTTGAACTAATACGTACAATGTTACTTCAATTCCTATTACTCAAACTCTCCAGTACAATGAAGTTTTCAAATTAGTATTTGGATTTGAAAGGTAGATTTGTCATTCAAAAAGTGCTTTCTAAATTGCCATTTTTCACTGAAATCAGGAGACCCTGAATTAAACTCTTTAAGTACCTAGACACAGTAGTAGGGTTTTTCTAACATAGGAGCTGTCAGAATGGTCAGGGTTTGCAAATACTTTACTTCAGACCAAATACATAGCAGAGCTCAAACATACGTTAAATCGTTTTGTTGCACTTGATTCTTACTTGTGAAGAGGAATTTCTGGAGATGTGTAATTTTTGTAAATAGAGATGCTGCCCTTAATTTTATGAAAAGATGGCATTCAGAATTCCTTCCTTTACTCTTATTTCTCACAATACATGTTAATGATGTTATATTATCCATGGCGGGGACTTCTGATTTTAAGCGTTCAGGTTTGATCTACCTGCTCAATCAGACATGTTCTTGAACATGTCCTAAAACAAGTGTGCTATGAAAACGTAGACCTTACACTTGTAAAACTGATTACCAACAGAATTTTCTGATTACTAATATATAGAATGGAGCTCTAAAGGAGATCAGTAAAAATTCATGGCAGATCATTCTAACAGTGCTTTTAAATACAACAGTCCATTTCAAGACATCCTTACAGTGCTGCTTGCTGGAAGATAAGAGGAGATAAGGACAAGGATTAATTTATACTTTTCCTTTTTCATGTATTCCTGCTATCATCCTGTTTTGGATGGTGATTTGGGCAAGAGAAGTGGGCTTTGGTCTGATCCATTCTGGTATTTCTCATGGATTTTGTTGTTGTAAGCAAATAATCAAGAATAAGAAACACACAACAAATGTAATGAATTTCAATTTCAGCTGCTGAAATCATCTTCCTCTGACTAATTATTCATCAAGATACAGACAGACTATTATATCCTGTTCTTTTAAGCAACTGTTTAGTCAGTGCTGCCAAGATCTCAGTGGAACACTGATGAAGGTAGCTGGATCTTTTCATAAAGGAGCTTTTCACTTTCTCCCTGCAGGTAGGCTCTTTTTCCAAGGAAGATCTTTTTTTTCTCAACTATTATGAACCAAAGCTAGAACTCTGGATAACAGTTCTGGAGCTGCTTGTTCCTGAGGTCAGTGAAGTGCCTTAGAAACCTGATTCAGGGACTCTAAAGCACATGAGCACAAAAGTGGTCTCAAAATACCACAGTAAACATGCTTTTTTTTTTAACTTTAATTTTTTAAAAAATTATTTTTTAACAAAGCATTTGCACACCATATCTTCTTAGAAATGGGTCCACCCCAAACCAAATTTTCCTCAATGTCCATTAAAATGACAAATTTAAAGCTTAGCCAAAAAAATATTTGCCATGTGGAACTAATCTTGTGTGCAACCCTAATCAACACAATTTTTGAAAAGTATCAGAAACAAACAAAACCCACTATGGTCCTTCAAGACATTAATAATGGATAACCACAGGCAGTAACAAAAGAACATGCAGTAAGTGAGTTGCCCTGCCCTTACTCCAGGCAGACTCAGAAGATGTTCAAGCCTCTTGTATGCCCCCAACAGACATCTTTCCAAAAAACACCTACGATCCTGAGAACACATTTTGGCTGCACGTCAACCAAGAATACAACAAAAAGTCACCATATAGAAAACAACTTGAAGAAGCACTTATTTCTGTTTAACACCTAGCATCAGTGGTTGACATCTTTCTCAATAATGACATTAAGGAAGTACTGTGATGCGAGCCTGTAGCAAGGGGATTTTTGCATCTCTCTCTCTTCATCAGTACTTTTTCAACCCAATCTCATCAAGGAGCCATGATGAAACTTATTATGAAGATAATGCTAGGATTACACAACCCTCTCTTACACATCCCCATCCCACATTCCACAAGCCCTACGGATCTGTTCTTCAGGTAAAACACAGTTGTTCTTCACTTCTTTTTCTCCCAATAACAGATAGGAGAGGTTGGGTAGATAACACTGCCCCTAGATGTTGGGCGTAGAGAAAGACCAGCACTGACTTCATATAAATGTTTCTGAATAAAGCACAGTTATTTGATTATTCTTGTATTGTCTTTTTTTCCCCTTTGTAGTGCTAACACTTCTCTCAAGAGTTAATTAACAGCTGTAACTGTGTTCTAATATAGTACACCATGTACTGCTTAACTGCTCACACCCAGATCGTCCTGGCTTCCCTCTTTTCTGTTCAGCTCTTTTAAGTAGATCCCTCAGGTGTCCTGCTTCCTGTATAGAACTGCCTCCCTCCACAATAATTATACACTGGTACTCCACTCAAGGTCTGTGAGGAATAAAGCACGAAATGTCTGAGTCTTAGAATAGTAAAAGGTGAATTTTGCTAAATAAATCTGTGCACCTTGTGCAAGCTCTGCTGCCAGGTCAGTGTCTAAGAACTTTATGAAGGAATAAAAAGTTAACCCAGCCTCCCTTATGTTTACTTTCACAATTGTGTGACTCACAAAATGAACATATTCCTAGAGATAGTATATTTCCAGGTACATGAAAGAAAGGCTCAGAAGCTCCTGTGCTTTTACATCACTAACTCAAGGATGTAAAAACAAAAGGAGTGACAGACTCATAACTGAAAATTCCTGAAATATTGTCTGAATTTCTACATGTAACTTACTGGCTTCAAGAGAATTGACAATACAGACTTCATAGAAAATCATTTCTTTAGCATAACCAAGCACTGAAAATATATTAAATTTGATCAATTGACTTCATCCTTAGCATGATGAATTAGCAGAACTACTTGAAAAAAGGCACAGAAAGCAACGCTTTCTTTTAAAAATTTCAGGCCATACTTCTTTAAAATCTTACAATAATACTATTACAGTTTTTTAATACATTACTTATATTACTATTAAAATGCCAGAAAAAAAATTCAGTGTTCAGAAATAAATATAAATGGCCAAATCTTTGTACAGACTTCAAAATAAACGGAGAAGCAATGATACATATCACTTTCCAAAACTGGATTTCAGCAAAGATTGACTTTTAAACTCAAACATTTCTGTTATTGATATTTTTTAAAAGAATCACTTCTGACATTTGCATGACATATAGGATCCTTCAAAACTGAAAGACCTATTATCCTTCTTCATCTTTATTCCAAGAAAGCTAATAGCCTAGCAATCAGCACACTTACCTCACAACTCAAAAAGTAGCTTTTAAATCCCTGTCTGAAATTAAGTCGAACTGTGATGTGACTCTGGATTTCCCTCATTCAGGCCTAATCAGTCAAGAGTATCTCTCCCTAGACCTAGCATCCTTCATTAAAGTCAATCTGTTTTCAAAAAAGGTCTAATAAATTAATAATCTTTCTAAGGAGAAAAGGCCTTGCCTACAAATTCACCTCCAGGACTATTCAGCAATACTAGATGAGTTAAATAAAAGCTATTTTTTGTACCTCTGCCCTTTGTTTCCTTTCCTAGAGAAATCTTAGATGACATGTAGGTCTCATACTCCTCTCACCTCAAAATTATTAGAATTTCCACATTCTACAGAAAAGCTACAAACTTAAGTGGAAAAAAAACAGAGGCACTGAAAAAAAGAAAACAAAAAAGTTTAATATTATCTACACTTAAATTTTTCACTTTATTGCAGTTCTGTCTGAAGTCAACATTGATCCCATACTACCTACACAGAAAGGATATCCACATTTATCAGTTTCTTTAACGGAAAAAACAGAACGTCCAAATGGTAATAACATTTACTTACTCATCTATCTGACAGACACACGTTTCCACCTCTTTCAGTGCAGCCTGCAATTTGAGTAACAATTTCTGATAGACATCCTGTGTTTCTAAATCTTCTTCTTTTAAAAGGTACCTCAGACCATGGCCCTCTTGCTGGCCAAGAGACTGTCCTGAGGGGGCAGCCATGGTGGTAATGGTATGCTGAACATAAATCATAGGATTCAGTTTACCTGGGAATAACCCAAACAAGGTTACATCAGTATCTTTTTTGAACATAAATTTTGAAATGAGTAAAATAACTACTAGAAGTTGAAATATTTTCTTGCTTAAAACATTATGTAACTATGTAACTTTGCATATTATTTTGCTTATCAAAGACAAGTTATTCAAGGAAAGAATGTGAAGTTATGACTATCCTTCATTATGTTTTAATGTAAACCTAAATATTGAAAATGTGTCATCCTTAGTTTTAATATTTGGGACAGTTACATTTTAAGACTGTGTATCAGAAGCAGTGGAAGTGTTTCTTCTTTCAAGCTCACCTCACTTACCTTGATCAGTGTTTTTATTTTCTTTTTCATATGAAGAATTTTTTCTGCTGTCTAACTGAACACCAAAGGCACTACCGAGCGAAGTTGAGGTTTTAGGGTAAGAGACCTCCATCACATTGATATGGCAATTGGTTGGACAGAAATCACTGCTGTGAAGTGGTGAAATCTTTGACTTAGCTTGTTTGAAGGTAGGCCAAGCTCTGTTTTTTAATACTCTTGAAAACTAGAAGTTAGAAGGAAAACAAATTTTTGATCAACAGATCAGCACTTACTTGACAAAACTTTGACAGCTGACTAGAAAACAAAAGTTTGAAATACTTCAGGCATCCTAGCTAGATTTGACTTCATAATTTCCATCTTTCTCTATAAAGAAAAAATATTTCCCATTTTAGATTTTTTGGATTTTTTTAAATGAATTATACATTTTGCAAATGTAAATAGCTCTATAATAAGGGGAGTGAATTAATTTTCCTTTGAACATAATAAAATATTACACTTTTCCTGAGGAGGAAGTCTAGAAATTCTCTATGATCCGGTGCTGTACATAGATATTTTCAAGTGAATAGACATTCACTTGAAACAAAAATTTCTGAAACCTTTGCCTGAGGCTATAATAAAGACAGAATTGGAAGCTATGAATTATGAATTTCATACACTGAGAGGATGAAGATGATAAGAGATTACAGCATAAAAACTGCAAACACCATATTTTGCAGACTGTGACAGTCCGCCACCTCTCTCCCATACATCTTCTCAGCAATTATGAAGGCATTTTTATTTCTTTTTACTTCTATGGTCTAATTCTAGCCCAGTGCTTGGCCACGTAGCCTTCCTTATAGCACCTGAATTTTTGTGCACACCCCTGAACAGGCATAGAATTATTTAGGTTTTAATAAGATGATGTCAACCCAAAATGGCAAAGACTGACCTGTGATAGATTAGGGCAGTAAGAAAATACACCAACTTTAAAATCATGAAACTCATTAGATAAGGCCTTCTTACTGGAAAACGAGTCTGTCACCCTGTACACCAGATGTTTACTGAATGGACAAGTACAGTTATTTTGCTTTTACAACTTTCCTCCAAATCAGCTAAAGTTTTGTCCTTTGTTCAGTCCCAGAAGCATAATTTTCTCCCTGTCCTGAGAAATGTTACTTCACAGAACTGTATCTTTGGCAACTCTAATGATGAATTTACTGTGAATAGAGTAAATGACAAAGTCTTGTCAGTCACAAGGAGAATTTCTGCAAAAATGAGTGTCCCTTCCAATGCAATTTGATATTAAGGAAAAATTCCACAGAAAAGCCATAATCAGCTACAAGTCAATGGTATTTTAATCACAGTATCTCTCCAGTCAAAATCCTGCACAGACCTATGTTACTACCTCAGTTGTGGAGCATAGCTCATGCATAAGAATATTTTCAAAGTTGAGAAGTTTCTTCTTTACTAAATGTCAGTATAAATTCAATCAATCAGGTTTCAACTAACACTTCAGCTGAATAAAGGTATATCGCCTCTAACTAATAACAGGCTTTGGTGCTGAGATTTAAATTTGTGTTCATTTTAATGACGTCTAACTTTACCCTGATGAACACTTCCGTACGACTGATTGATAAATTGCATTTAAACATTTAAATTAGAACAAGCTCTGGAAGATTACAGGAAATCCAATTATGGAATCGTTTCAAGGCTGAAGAATGTACAAATAGTTAGAAAGGGCACTAAGGACATTTAACGATGAAAATGTTCTTGCAAGCAGTACATATTTCACATTTGTGTCTCCCACACACCCTGTTCCACAGAGACCAAATGCCTGGCTACGATCTAATCGGGTCATAAGTCAGGCCCCAAATTTACGTGTTGAGAAACATCTGGGACTCATGGTGCTGGACTCAAACATGAGCAAAATGTTCTGATAATAAGAATAGGAACCGCAGAAAGCTACTGGCTTTCTATTTATAGAATTCCGACTTTCACAGCGAAAGCAACAGCCAAGCTACGCTCAGGCGTTTGGAAAGACTTCTGTTACTATGGTTACCTTCACCTTGCCAAGAAAGGGACATATCTATTCCTGAAATTTATTGCATTATTATTGGTCATTAAGATACTAACTGTAAAACTATTAATTTTTGAGAAGATGAGCTTGAGGCTTCTAAAAGTGCAGTTTGTATCAGTAATATCTGCTGCTGGACAGTACACTATGGAAACTTCCTCACGGCTGTTCATTTCACATCCTCTGTGACACAATAAAATTTCAAGTATTGTCTTGGACACTTGTAAAGAGCCTACACATCATGCCCAAAATTTTTGGTGTAAGGAAAGGTATAAACACACCTACATGTCACTCTAAATACACTTCTTGAATGTTAAAACTAATGAATATGCTTTTGAAAAAAAGTATTTTGATTTTGACAAACCACAGAGGTTTATAACTTAGGCAAACATCTGAGAGCCTGCATGTTTAGCAATGTTTATCTGCCATATCAGAATCCTTTTGATGTCTCCTTCTGCCACCAAATCCCTTTGTTTATTCCAGTTCTTGTTAGGGAGCACAAGAGCACTCTGAAAAGTCTTTGGAAAGCAGCTCTTTGGCCTTGATCCTTTACTGAAGTATCCCTATGGGCTTCTCTCCTTTTCCCTTGGAAAACAAGGAAACATTATGTGTTCCTTTGCCCCCACCTTTTAGAACTGTGTGAAGCTTCTACAGTAAACCTCTTTTCTTCTTTTTTTTCTTTTTCTTTTTCTTTTTCAATTTTTGCATAGTGGTTCTCAGAACAGATCAATTTGTAGATGTCGCAACTCAAATCATGAACTGAGATGACACAGGGCAGAGCCAGTTCTAAGTGGCAGTTTCAGGCCTAGTTCAAACTAGCTCCAAATTCCTAATAACTAGGTTGTAGAGAGAGGAAGCAGCGGCTAGGGTGAGAGACTAAGTTTGCATTAACAAATTGACAAACAACCAATTAATTTATGCCCTGCTTAGCTAGACAATCATAGACAGATACACCGACTTAGCTAAAGGTCATACTCCAGGTATTTATTCACTCATATAACATTAATCTAGATTTGGATGCATGAAAGTCAGCACCTTCCACTTATTTCTGTACTATAATGTTTTATTAAGCCAAGTTAATCTAACAATGTACAGAGCTATTACTTTTAATAATCATGCTAGAAAAAAATCATACCAATTTGAAGGGCATGAATAAAAGATGAATAAAAGGTAACAATTCGATATTTAAAATTAAGATTCGTTAGAAGAAAAAATTAATTCCACTCCTATTGTTTCATTTTGGGGTAACATCTGCAAATTCACTGAGTACTGGTTTAAAGCATTTACCATAATGCGAGGCCTTTTGTGGGAAATATGCAGTTGACTGTATCCACAACTAACCACCACAAACTAGAAATGTTATGATCTAGCCGGTGCCTAAAAAGGGATAACAGTTTAAAAACATAATTTATGCAGTTATAGAGTTTAGCCATTCATGCTTCATAATAGCTAAACTTTCAGCCACATTTCAATCACTGCAGTAGACATTTTGAAGAGTATTTCACACTGTACTACTTTTGCCTGTTTTTCCCCTAAAAGACAAATATCAGCACACTACAGATGTGGTGGTCATACCTTTTTATAACTAGAGATTCTTCGGTAGATATGCTCAATTTTCTCACTGCAAATGACACTGAATTTACTCTGAAGCTCAGTGGGGATTACTTCATTTAAGGAATTCAGGCTGTTGCAATTCTGCACAAAATGCTCATCACTTTTTGCCAGTGCTTCGAGAATCTACAATAATAAAAACAAAAGCAGTAAATTGTGAAATAAGATTACTAAGATAACTCCATACTTATCATCTCTTATAATTAAAGCTGGAAAGGCTGATAATCAGTGGCCTTTTAAAATTACAGACAATGCTGCATAACAAAAATGAATGAAACCTGGGAAGCAAAGATTAATTTAAATTTATCCCTGGGAAAAGTTACACCAATAACAAGTATTTTTACTTGGCTTGTTGTGACCCTATCTGATAATGGATTTACTAATAACTGCCTACTGATGTAACTGAATGGCTCACCTGAAATACATCTGCTGTACTTACCTGAATATTATGAAAAGCTGATGAATCAATTGCAGTACTTGTAGCAAAACTGATCTGGCAGTATATGCAATGCCCCATTGAAAAAAGCATACAAGAAAACTGATCTTTTTGTGTGCCCAGTGTATATATATACCAGAAATATCTTAGGATTTAATGTCATCATCTGTAGTATGCTCCAAATAGTTCAGAATCAGAGCATAATCTATTCTGCACGTCAGCTTAGAGAGTGCAAAGACAGTACGAGACACTTCTTTACTTACACTAAGAAAGCACTGCATTAAAGATTTCTGAGTGCTTAAAACCCAAACTTATGCTTTTGGCTTTGACCTGACCCTCAAGCCTTGATCTAGTCTGGACCCTGATGCTGATTGCCTGCCACACACCATGCAACTGGTCTGTACTTTCCAGGTTAGGCCCACCAGTTTTACTTAGTTGCTGTCTGTTCCCCATTCTAATCAGGGCAGAAAAAAACACACAGTTCATCATGGATAGTTATAAAAAGTTATAAAAGTTACAGATGTCTTTTTCTGCATCTGTGATTTTGCAAATGTCTGTTCCTGCACATACAAGGCTTGCTTTTACTTTAAGACACAAAAAAGACAGATGTCCTGCTACTTCTGTTACTCTCCCTGAAACAAATTGAAGAAGTGGCACAAGCAACTCTGATGAGATTAAGGAACATTTGGAAACTACAGCCTACCTTCAGAAAGATCTGACATTACAATGAGTCTTTGACTTTCTTTGAAGTTTTATTTGATAATTAAAAAAAGGAGGGGGGGGGGGAAGAAGGGAAGACTTTTCAGTTCTTTCCTATTTGTTCAGTTTAGAAGCTCAATTTATAACCACATCATAACTTATTTTGCTTCCTGAGTACACAATCATTCTTCAAATGTCAGAGGGACAAAGGTGACCACCAATTACAAGATATTAAGTGAAATACCTATAATCCGAAGAATGAGATGTTACTTCACTGTTATTAAGCATAATAAAAATTAATACACACAAAAACTGCTTCATACCTTTGCAGTCAAGCTGAAAAACCCCTTTGGTTCAATCATTTTCTCTAACACATGGCATTTTATTCCAGCTGTGCTGTCATACTCATAAACCACTCCGTACTCCAGATGAACATTGTCAACAGTCAGACTCACATGATCTTTCTTCCCATCAATTATTGCCATAGTGTTAAACTTGTCAATTACCTCTAAAATAAAGAAAATAACACAATCAGTCGAGAGGAGGGTTGGCCATGAAACAAAAGAAAAAGGACGTAGACAACATTTCTAGAAATAGGTACGTGCTCATCATTCTACTTGAAAACACACACCAGCTACCAGCCGAATGATTTAAAATCAGAAAGCCAGTAGGTTTACGGCTGCTAAAATATAAGACTGATGAGCATGAGCATGAACAGACAATCTCATGAAGTTTAAGAAGCATGAACAGACAAGTTACAAAAGTCTCCCTTTATAAGCAGTTACTGTTGAAGGAAAATAATTCAATTTTACTTATAATGTAGAGAAGTAAAAAAGCAACAGAAGAAATGGAAAGCTGAGAAGTCGTAAAGAAACCAGAAGAAAATGACCATGAAACTATCTACCTTCAGAAATGTAACAACAATGTCAGCATTTACGCAGAGAATAAAAATACAAGCTACATGTTAACCATCTCTTTAATTATCATCTTTGTAGATGCATATGAATCCAGCTTTTTCTAAACGTGAATTATTTGAAAATAATCTGAAGGATAGCCAATTTGCTATTTTTCATTCAGTACAGTCACCAGCTCATCTAATTTAGCATTTAGTGATTACTACCAGTGGAAATAAATCAGATAATTCCTAGGATTGTGCACTCTACAAATGAAAAATAACCAGATTTTTCCTAAAGTATCACAGAAGCTTTTTCTTGAAATTGGGAATACAACAATTTTCAGAGGACAGCATGTTAAATTTACCTCTTCAGAATACATAAAAGAATTGCAAATCCTTATGTAAAACAAATCTTACAGTCTGCTTGTAGTTTCCTCCCTGAAAACAAAAGCACTGCTTGTATTTTGCTTGCTACTACACCAACGTTCTGGCCAATGACAAAATAAAATAAAGCATCACCTACCTTCCACTTTGCAGTCAAAGGCATCTCCTCCATCATCTCCAGAGGGCTTAGTATTTGTTTTCTGAAGATCTTCCTGTGCACTTTCAATACTGTTGTAAACCCACTGTATAGAATCTTGCTAAAGAACAGAAAAAAAGAAAGAGTTAGGAAAAACTTTACAAGTGCAATCTAGAGCGATTTTTTGCTGCTTTTAAACATGAAATGTCTATTTTAATTCCCTACGCATTATCAGCTTTACTGCTTTCTCAGCTCCAAGTTAAAAATAATATTTTGAAAATAACAGAAAAGTTTGGCTTTATCTAAAACCATCTGAAGCATTTAATGAATTTACTTTTTTATGTTGGTGTATACTATCATGAAACAGTACGAAATCCCTGACAGCATGGCTTTCATCAGTTTTATGTCCCAGCCAAAAATAACTTAAGGCATTTCTAAACCAAATTACATATTGAAAAAAAAAAGACAGAAAATTATGAAAAAATAAGAGAAACAGTTTTTGCTTCACTAAATTTGCTGCGCATCCGCAGGGCTAGCATAGATTATGGAATAACCAACCAAAGGTAGGTCTACTAACCTATCACCCGCTTGTGACTAGCAACAAGAATATATACTGCAAGCCTCACTACTTGTATTTGCCTTTATAACAGCTGTTTTATTAGATCTGCTTTATTTTCCCCCCAGCTTAGTGAAAAACAAAAAAGGACAGAATGCTTTGCTCAGGCCGCAAAGCCCAGCATCTTATGCGACCAAGTCAGTCATGAGCACAGGAATGGTGACTTGGTCACACGGCCTACCATGACACCATGTGGCAACCTTATAACATACTCTCTCTCCCCCCGCCCTTATTTACACATACGCCTGTCACATAAACACCATCCAAGAAGCATCCCTAGCATCCCCGTCAAATAACCAGATGGGCATCTAATCTCCTTAAGGTAACCTGATACACTCGTTTGCTTTCACCACAGGAGCAGATATACTCTCATCATTACGTGGTCCACATCAAGTCATTCTCCCAGCCCCCTGGAGGCATATGCTCATGTCTGAGCAGCCCTTAGGGAACAGGGCTGCATGAAGTGTTCTGCCTGCCTACGTCTAGTTCACCAGCCACTCGTTAGCCATCATTGCTCAAACACGAGCAGTACAGCAAGGGTTGTAGAGCTGTTTCACAGAAGGACCTGGTTCCAGATGAAACTAAGATAGAGATCTGCTTTTTCACAAAATTTGGTCTTTATTGTTATGGAGGAGGACAATCAGATGCTTATATATTACATATATTATACATACATACATATATATACACACTAGCATTGTATAGGGCCTATCAAATATGTCATCTACAGAATATGCTTCCTCTAACATGTCACAAAAGGTCTGATAGTCAGCTAATCAATCCCTCTCCAATAACTACAGCAGAAGAAATAATGCTATTATGACTATCCCGAAACCACAGTCTTTAAAAATAAGTTTGTGGAACAGAATTCAAAGTTAAGCAAGGATGACAAAAGTTTAAGCTGAATGTTACGCAAAATGCCAAGTACATCACGTCATGCTTTGCTAATGTACAACATTCAGCCATTATCTTTAACCCATGAATCACAGATAACTGTAAATTTTTGGTTGATTTGGGGTGCAATTTCTCTCTAGGTTTCCTGAATTCAACTATGCCTTATTTTTCACTCAAAGGCATTGAAATATTTTTAAAAGGGAGCTTAACTTCCAGAGCTTTCTGTTGATTGTCAGACCATACCTGTGCACAAGCCAATCAACAGAAATGATTTTAAATCCCACCTCTCTTTGTAGATACATCTGAAAGCTGCTGTTTATTTATGGAATCTTATGGAGGTTTGTTATATATGTGGGCAGCATTAAACATTACTATCTAACAGATCTGGATTGTGTCAAAGGACTCCTTACTTGGATCAACACACATAGAAGAGTTTCCTTTGCTTCTTGATTCATATTTAACATGGCCTAAAACAAGGACTGGCTTCAAGTTAAACTGGAAGTCACTGTTTCAAAAGTTAATACAAGATACAATGCAATATAATCTGGAGCAATGTTCTCCAAAAGTATTATACAAAGCACATAAACTAAGCATAAATCTGTTACAGCATGATTAGTACCACCGCAAAGAAACTGTGTGTAATTTCATGGAGCAAAACCTGCTTTAAATTTTCTTCCTCCAGACAAGACAAAGAATATAAACACTTCCCAAGAAAAGTTACACAGTAACAATACAGTATATTCACACTCTAACAATATGAATCTGAAATGAAGCTTCATACTCCAGGCGAGCAGGGAGATTCCTCACACTCTAAAGCGGACCATACAGAAAACAGAATAGGATTCCCTTCCAACTATGCAATGGCAGACCACAGGAGAGACTGCAATACTCCTACTGATTAAATGATGGACTAATGTATCATGCTTACAAAATAAGAGAAATCCACAGTCATCTTCCAAATAATTAAAATCCAAAATTTCTGAATAGGAAATGAAATTCTAGATATCTTGACATGAGTGGGAATACTGCCATTTATTTCAGTCTAGACAGGAATTCTCCCATAGCATTTGATAGCATTATATTTTAAATTAAAGTTTTCTTGGAAATTCTTTGCAATTTGGGGGATTTTAGTTATTTGTAATTAGCTGAACGTAATCAGCTCCTTTTTTATATGGAAAGAAATACTCAGCATAGGAAAAATAGTGTAAGTATTCCAACACACTACACAAATGGAAGAAAAATCCTACAGAGCAATTTCACATGTCAAAGCATGGATGCTAGTCAATCACTACTTTTTGGATGTCACTAGGCTCTGTAGCAACTCCACACTTGCACAACAGTTAAAACACATCTGGTGTTCTAGCCAGTTTTCATATCTCTAGACAAAGCACCCTCTCTTTACCACGGCACACCTTCCTTTAAAGAATAGGTGAGCTCTCTCTTGATCTGTTAGGTAATAGTATCCGTTCTGCGTTATAGTTAAAAAAAAAAAAAAATACAGACAGACATTTTCATGAATCCTGTATTTGCAAGATACACTTCAAACTAACTCTTATTTACAGTGCTTATCTCATATCAATGCAGTAGGTACGGGAGAAGGATTTCATACTTGATTTTAATTGGATTTTTCTTCTCAATTAATATGCACTGGAAGACTTTGTGAAGTTAATTAATGGTACTGGTTCACAGTTTAAGAAAAAATCGCAGGAACTTGGAAAAATTACATTATGGAATCCTGCTGGTTTTGGTTTTCTTTCTTACAGTTTCTGTGTCTTGGAAGCCATGGGATTTTCTCACAAACTGAAAGTGAAAAAATCAAAACAAAACTTGCATACTTATTTTAAAAAAGGGAAATTCTGAGTCCTTGAACTGTTTATTTCCTAAGATTGGAATGTAACAGGAACACAAAGAGACTTTTATAGATGCAGTATACGCACTCTGCTCTCAATGTGCTGAAGCACTACAAAATTCTGGAAGATGATCAGGTTTTCACATTACATTCTCATAATGATCAGAGGCAATGAGCTGTGTAAATCCCCTCCATCAAGATGAGAAGATATCTCATCAAGATAGCTTTCTGCACAAAACTGTAGAAACACTTGAAATAATCTTTTAAAAATACAATATGAGAAAAATATTTAGCTATAAGCTTAGATTTTTTGATGTTGAACAGTCTTGAACATCAGCAATATATTGAGCAATTCTCAGCCTTTGTAGTTCAACTGGCTTCCCTCCGTTTTCACTCACCATTCCTTTCCCCTTATGACCCTCAAACGCAACAGATACTCAGATAGAGATATACACCACCCTGTTTACTTTAGTTGTAGAGAACACTTGAAAAAAATATTAAGTCAGAAAAACTGCAAGTAAACCAAGTGAAACATACCTGCATTGGACGCCTGTATTTCCTGCACGCTGTGACGTGAGCAATAACACTTGCGTGAGTCTCTTTGCTGACATTAATTCCATTGACTTTGATTATGCATTGGCCAGGGTGGAGACCTGCTGCAGCTGCCACTGTTCCTATAAAAAAAAGTAAATATTGACAGATTTCTTTTTCTAAACATCTCCCTTAAAGCTTACAATCCAAGAGCCTCATTTTGTATCAGCATCTGCTCTCACTGATTCTCCTGTTGTTCCACTGCCTGTGGCTCCTCGACAGAGCTTCTGAAGTCAGCTGGACTCTGCAAAGGTACCAAGTTCTATAGCAGATAATTCCATGCAAAGAGATTGGATAATTATTCTAAAGACTATTTCATAAAGCAAAAGTTGATGGCCAATATGAAAATGTGGAAAATTTGTCTAAAAGAAAAGGATTAAAAAAGATTAAAAAGTTCTAACTTGAAACCAAGTAATCATAACCTAGATTACTTTTTTTTTCTGAATTCTATTATATACCCTAAGTCTACGGGCTCTTTGACTGCTTCAGGCATATAAAACAGAAGCTTTCTGGTGATTGGTCTATAATTCAAAGAAGTATCAGAGGATACGAGAAATTCTTAAAAAAAAAAAAATAAGTGAAAAATCCAAATCCAAGGATATTTCCATGTAGTCTGTCCTTATTTTAATCTCCTTACCAATTCATTTATAACACAAACTGCCTAATTTAAATTAAACAATCACCGATAACTGAGTTGGAGATTTTATTAACTTTAATCATTTTGAACAAAGAAATAAAAATACTCTTTGAACAACATAAAATACATGGTTTAGTGATTTATTTTCACAACCGAATAACCACTTTGGGAAAATCCTCTGTCCACAGAAAGAGTACTATAAGCAGCTGTTTCCAGGTCTTTCCAGCATGACTCAAGCATCCTCTGGAAAGACAGCCTGTTGGGGTATGACCTTACTTCCATCTTACTGAACACTTGGATTGGTATTGCCACAAAGGTGCCAGTGACATCTAAATCTAACTCCAGCCACTGTTAGAAAATATTTAGTCTTGCTTCCTGCAAGGCTAGGTGCACAAGCTTGCTACTACAAAAGAAAAGGCTAAACTGAATTTGCAGAGCTGACAAATAGAAAAGCCATGTTATGATTTGTCAGGTTAGCAAATTTGACAAGGAAATAACTGCAAGAATAAATCTGGGCTCCCTCATTCTAGTTATTATCAGGTTTTGCTTTTGCTTGAAAAAGATAAAACCTGGAGCAACAACAGATGATAGCTGCATTTTGAATTTAATACCCAAGAAAGTCTTTGGAAATGGCACCATTACCAGTTATTACAAATCTCCCCCTCTCTCCCCCCATAAAAAGTTGGCTTAAAAATAATGATTAAAATAGGCCTTGTTAAATATCTCTCAAGACAGCAGAAATATTATTTAGAATTCAAAAAACCAAGGTCCCAATTCAGCAAAGTATATGGATTTTAAGCATACACGTATGAGTATACATATTTTAAGCATACACTTAAAACCTTTCAGATTTAGCAAACACAAGCAAGCACTTATATGCTATTGAGATTAATGGGAATAAAATATGTGCCTAATGAATAAGGAAAGGTAGCTAAATTGAGACCCAGGTGTGGAAATAATTATCCCATTGGCTCAATAGTCTGTAGCTTATTAGACTTTCTCTTCTTGAAAATCTAATTTCTGGCACCACAGCCTAGAAAAAAATCATCTAGCTCTGTCCAAATCTGGCTGCTCTGCAGATCAACTCAGTTTAAGTTCCTCAATTACAAAGGGGGTGGTGGAAGAACTGCCCCACAGTAGCTGAGAATACAGCTTTAGGTGACGCTACCATCAACAACGTACAACAGCAGCAAAGGATGCTTCAAATTCTTTTATTGCTGATACAGTCCAGAATATACTGAGCTAGAGATGGCAAGTGTTTGACAGTAGTAACACAAAACGGACCAAACACAGTATTTAGAGCAAACATCTGCATTTACTAAGATAGAGTAAGTCACCAGCATCCTTGACAAGATTTGCCAAAAGTATGTTTCCTGTAAAACGTTTTCAGAAGATTGCAGAACCACCTGGTGACTTAACATATTAACCGTCAGGAATCGGATTCCAACACCCATTCACTGGAGAGGTTAATTTTGCATCTATCAGCTGTTTCTCAACCTGTAAAGGTCACTGCATGACCTTAACTCACCTACATTCATATAAATACATACAGAAATAAACATCCAAAAAATTTCAGAAAAAGCTATCCAAAGATTAAAAAATATCATAACATGAAATAATCTTATTTGGTTTTATCTCATGTTGTTTGTGAAACTGGAAAGGACCATCTAACCTGAAATGCTGGTTCTAAGTTTGATTTACCTAAGCCAGGCCATTAAGATATTACACACACGTTTACCATTAGTTTTGCCAGCTCTTATGCCTTACCTCTCCCAACAGCATGGACAACTGATGGGCCAAAGCCACGGATTTGGAATCCAAGTCCAACTGCAGAGTCAGGAATCTTCACTGTCCTGAAAAAAGCAAAGAATGTGAGAATGCAGCAAAAGGTGGCATTTTGTCGTTTATCATAAAAATCGACTGTAATGAGTAGGTTACAGGGGTATAAAACTCTTACGCTTTCAGCCAATTCACAATCGCAGATTCAGCACCATTCACATTGCAGATATTTTGCACCATTTATTCAGAAATATGAGCAAGGTACAACGTTGAAAACAATCAGAGAAAGGCAATACGAGTTCACGTAGAATTTCAATATGCTGATTAAGGCCAAAGCATCACAGCTTTAAAATTTCTCCCAAAGGGACTGCAACTGTGGTTAGGATGCCACAGAATAACAATACTGAAAGCTCAGAGAAGGCAGGCAGTCAATCAGCCAAGAGCACAGAGCCTTGGGACCAGAGATCATGGAAAGCCTTGTTACATGAGCTGCTGAAGGTTATGGAGACTAGATTTGTATTAGAATTTTGTTAACATCTAAATTTCTACTTGGCAGCTTTACTGAAAATATACTTTGTTGCAGTTTTTCTGAGCAGCTATACAAAGCCCTGAGTTTTGCAAAGAAAGAATTACCTAATACTGTTTACATAGCATGTAGACATGTTGTAATACACTCTTGCTTTGTTTAGGTGCGATAGCAATAAACCTAGTAACAAACATAACATTCACAAAAACACAGTTACGAGAATCAGAATTCACATCCACTCTTCACACCAAAGCCCTGAGCTAGCCCAAAGTACGCTAAGCATATCGACATGATACCAGCTCAGGCTCCAGAGACAAAGTGGCGCAGTTGCATTGGTCCTTATCAGAGCTAGTTAGGTCATGCATGCACTGCACTGATTTAACTATGCAGCCTTTGCTGCCAGCGCCAGCTCTGCTGGTCTTACTTATGGAATCTCTGCACTGGGCTCCCTTTGCCACTGCAAAAGCAGACAAATTCAAATTGATGCTGAAAAGTGATTTTAAAATACATCTGAAGAATTCTGTAGTAGCTTTGATTTACAGTTTTAAATAATATCACTGCATTATTTCTTGTACTTCCAGTTTTTCCTGATATACGTAATTGTTTAGCATTTGGAGGCAATTATGAGACAAGATGGGACCCAAATTCCATTGGAGCCTATAAATCTTAAAAAATTTAAATGCTCTTAAAATTAATAAATTTCCATTTGATATGTTTTCACAGATATGGTATATTTAAATACATGTATTGTATATTAACTAAAGTTAATACAATCTATATAGTTTCATTCTGAAAATTCTTTATGAACATGCTGATGAGTTAAGCATGAAAGACCATCATTGGCAGTTTAAGCTAAGAATTCACAACGAGAAAATGGTCTCTTCTGCCCACACAGTTGTGCTAGTAGCAGCTTCTAGTAGAAAAGCAGACACTATGGAGAAATAAATTCTCAAATTTCTCTGGCAACATTTACTAGATCTTCTCTGTCAACCTTGAGATTCACCCACATTTTCAGTGGTGAGTTGTGTCAGAAATGAAACTAAAATCTACATAAAAGAAAAGCCAAGTTATGCCTTGTGCGCTTGCTCCAACACCTTCCGTTTGCGCGTGCGTGCATGTGTGTGTGCCTTTTTTTTTGCTGTTGTAGTATCAATCCAGATGATCAACTTTAAGCCCTATTTCCTTCTTTACTCTTTTCCTTATTTGGGGGTGGGGGGTTATTTCTTAAGATGTATCTTTCCTAAAATGCAATGGCTTATTGAAAGGAGAAATACATCTGTATTCTACCGCTTAACCAAAGCCATCCTAAAGGCAGTCTGCGTGTGCTACCTGGTAACAGGGGATGGATCCCTCCTTACTCTCTGAAATTGGACCAAAATTTCTCCTGACTGCCGTTGTTTATCCTCCTCTTTCTTTGGTGCATAGGTAAACCAATAACAACTGCATTCACTTTAATAGACTTGTGCCCATCTACGCATCTACTGAATTCAAACATTAGGCCTCACTTCATATTTCTTTTCCATAACAAGAATTTCACTGAGGTAGCAAGGGTCAAACCTTTGTACAGAAACGCCTCTCTTACATAAAGATCTGGAGTTGTTTACTTGTTACTCTTGTTTACATGACCAGCACAGTTACGGAAAAGGCCCATTAGATCACAAAGTCTAACTTCTGCCAAACCAGGAACTAATCTCCAGACAGGGGAACTTGTTTTATAAACAGAGTATCAGATAAGTGATCAAAACTGCCCATATATTCACGTATACTTGCAGTTTCTGCATGTGCTTAAAGTGGCAGAACTGAAGATCTAAAGCACTGCTGTTTTGCTTTTCCTGACTGACAAATGCAATAAAATAAAACCCAAGCAGATCAGTTTGTTTGGCTTTAACAAAGTAAGATTAGATACAAGGGTTGGTGCTTTGATACTATATCCATCATTTTATTTTTTCATGTTGTTATTTTACTTAATCAGATAGCTTTGTAAGAGACATTTAAAAAAACTAAATAACATCTCAGCAATAGCCAGTTCATCCCCAGCATTTAAAATAACCTTACAGTAGTGCTGTAAGGTTATTTAAAATTTCACTTGTATTTTAAAATTCACTTCAGTTGTAGTTTTTAAAATTCCCCCAATGGCATGACAACTTACTCCCGTGGTTTAGTGCTCACAAGAACCCGTAGGGGCTTTCTGCTGTTTAAACATGCTTTCAGGAAGCAATCCACTTCACTAAAGGGTCGCAGAAAAACCAGGTCACCATTAATAGCAAAGATTTTCTTCCCAACTTCCAAGCCTGCCATCTGGAAAAATAAATAACAGTTGTTTATATGTTTGCCTTTTATAACCACCAACATTATATTTTCTTCTGCTTGCATGCAGCCTCAATAGGAATAACAACACGTACATTTTCTTTACATTCTTTATGCCTTCTTCCCATACTGTGCAGAGAAGACTAACCACACAAAATAGTTCTAGGACTAGTTATTTTGACATACAGCGTACTGTAAACTCTAATTATGAAGAGACCTAAATGAGTCCTAATCTTAATCAAGGTTTTATGACTACTGCAGTATTAGTTAATACTTCTAATAGGTAACACAACAGCCTTCACTGAGCTGGGTTTTTTCTGTTTTCAATGATGTTACCTAATTTGCCCACTTTTCATTCTCCAAAGGAACTAAAGGCTTATTTCAAACAGATGGACTTGATGAATATTTTACTAAATGAATATTTATTAAGTTCCAAAACTGAAGAAGATCCTTAAAAGTTTTGTGGCCATGCCTGTGAGCCAAAAGGACAGCATTTCAGATCACAGACAATCTTTAAACTCTGGTTTAACAAGAAAGAAACCATATCCAGCTACGATGCCCGGAGTACACTGCACTGCTCAAGGCACACGCTAAGCACGTGCATGAGCTTAGTGCATTTGGGATCATGACAGAATCTCACTGTAGAAAAAGACAATACGGAATTACACAAAGCTCAGGGAGCCAACTCATCTCGGATATAGCTCTGTAGCTGTGTTACATTATTGCTTTGCTGTGTCTATTTTTATCATAATTCCTATCCCATCAGGAGATGTACAAGGACTTTAAATCCAGGTCTAATATTTTTCTCTTTTACAAGAGACTCTCATCCTTTTTTTATCTTTACATGTATAGAGACTCATATACTTCTTTGGAAGCAGTATGAATTTACTTCATAGAACATGTAAAGCAATACTAACAAACAGAAAGTCTGTATTTTCTTCATTCATATCCTGAAATTCTAGAGTTTACACAACTGCAAATAAAAATCGTTAAACCTTAGCACACCCTTTACTATGAAATAAATCAAGTACACATTTAAAGAGTAGCATACTTGTTTTATATTCATTTCATATTTTACCAATAAGTGTGTATGCTACTCATTAATAATGATGTCACTGGAATATTATGAAATGCATAAAAATGAATAAAATTTAACTTATATTACTACTCTCAATACAACAAATTACCTGAAAATAAAATGAGTATTAATAATGGTCACAGTTTTGTTTTAAACAAAATAATTTTGGAAATTCATAACTACAGTTTTCTTGGAAAGTTGTCATATTATTGAGCTATCATGTACAATTATAATTTTTCCTAAATGATGCACAAAATGTAAAGCTGTGAACAATTCAGTAAAACACAGAAAATATAATATTTGATACCTCAGCATTTGATCCTTTCTCCACCACTTTAATAATTGGCACTTTATTTTTATCTTCTAAACCAAAACCATAAGTACCTTCATTAGATGTAATCTGAAAAATAAACTTGTTTCAAATATTGTTCAGAAAGTGGATAAAAAGAATTAAACTATAACTCCATTTTTCTCACTATATCCAATTTATTAATCATCAGAACATATGATCATTCAGTTTATTAACTCACCAATAACGACTTGGCTATTACATTTTCCACTACTTTTAAATCATGTTTCATGAGCCTGTGCTTCATATTTGACCCTTCCATTTCTTCATCCGCAAAAAAACGGAACAGCAGTGGTTCATCTTTAAATTCACTTTTTTCTAACACTGTATGAAAGAAACACAGACATCATTTCTTTCTTTTTTTTTTTTTTTTTTTTTTTTGGAATTCTTGAATATCATATCTTTCATGAACCATAAAATACTGGACATGTGCACATTTATTAAATGCTAGCAAACTATTTTGTGTGTGAATCTAGGCAAATTTTAATTTCTAATGTAAATAACAGTTTTTGTTTAGATCCATTATGGATAGCTATCACTAAGCTCATTTTCAAGTACAACATGTGGTTTCACCAGAGAGGAGGACACATTAGCCTGAAAAGGCTGTAGTGAAAATTTCAGGCACAAAGGTTGTCTCCTGAAAGGGATTTACAAACATGATTTTGGAAAGTTCCGCTAGACAGCTGTTGGAGACCAGTGCTCACCACCAAGTTCTGGCACTCTCCAGGTGGTGAAGCATGACAGCTTCCTTATTAGAAATGGGTTTACCGGCAATGTGGAAGCAACTAGAACAGCAGATGGATGCATTTTATATGTTTAAAAATCAAAAGGAAAAAGAACAAATAGTGTCTGAGGGGAAGTTATTCTCCCTCCTTCTCTAAACAAACTGACGGGGAAATCATTTCTTCCTCCTTTTATTTCAGTAAATGACCTGCCACTTAAATCCTTTCATTGAAATCTTGCCTCTGATGGCATTAAATCCAGCCTTGTTCTCCTCATTTTCAATTCTGCACATATCTCTGCTCTCTGCCTTTTTTCTTTGTTCTCTGCTGTCCTCATGATTTTCTCACTTTTTTCTACAGTCCACTTTCTCCTACCATCACAGCTTCACATTTTTAAGTCATGGTCCTTTCATTCATTCTTCAAAAAAGCCTCTCTTTTTTACCTCTTAAGAAATCACTTCTAACATCTCCTCCTACTTTTCTGCCATTATCATTTGTTCCTACACACTTCCTCAATTTTTGTCTTCGCTGTCACTGTGTGAACAGATATACCTGCTTAAGAATTTTCTTTCACAAAGTGGCTAATAGAAATCCCCCCCTAAATCATTCACAGAATGAAACCTCAGTACATATTATAAAATTGACTTAAAATAATTTTCAAATATAAATTAGGTTTTTTTTCTTGAAATTTAAAGCATAGGTCTCTTCAGAAATGCTATAAAACTACTTACTTCCTATCCCTCCTGTAATATCTTTAACAGCCCCCGCATTTCCTTCCTACTAAGCAGATGGCATAAAACAAAGGCAAGCATTAGCTTGTACAGAATGTGCTTACTTACCATGGTGCATAAATCCATTGTCACAAAGAGCTACGCCAAAGATCATAGCTTCCTCCCTGGTCCGGCAATCCCCCTGTTAAACCACAGCATGCTCTTTTTTATATTTTAACAGATGAGTGAAATGTATTTGATACACACTGGTGTAACCTCACAGGGCAGGCAATGCTTGTAGATTATACTTGCCATTGCCACCTTTATATATACATTTATAGTGTATATATAATACAGTGTGTATATATACATACTATATATATTAGTATACCTTTTATAGTTACTAATAGAATATGGAAAGATTTTAGTAACATTGCATTCTCTATAAAAACTGAACATAATAGAATCTAAAAAGGTATTGAAGTTAAAATTGGTATATCTTGACTTGGTGATCAGACTATACCCATCCTCATTCCTAGTTTACCTAAAATAAAACAGAACTGATGACAGCAAATTGATACTACTTTTATCCAAGTAGTCAGTAATTCTGAGTTCTCAGACTCTATCCACTTCAACAAAACCATGAACAGTGTTACGTGCTCAATCACAAAGCTAAGTTTCATTAAAACATTTAAAGCTCAATAGCAAATAAGGAAGATAAGCATAAAAGGGATGAACGGCATGGCTGCTGATGGCTGATTTCTGTTATTTCCTCATTTAAGCAGATTACATTTACACACAAACACTGCTATAATAATTAGAACTCTTAGACAAAGTATTTGCATGTTACTCCACTAAATACAACACTATCTTCCATACTAGAATTTAAACATAATATTCAAAAAAGTACATAAATCCAAAGGTGTACACTTGCCTGTGCAATCAACCAGTCTATGAGTTTGTTAGCCATGACTACAGACTTGTAGGTTCTCAGATGATAATCCTTATCCCTGTTCAAAACAAAACCAAAAAAAACCCCTCAAGAGTACAAAAGAAAAACTTGCATTTTATATACAAGTTGGTACAAGCAAGAATTAAGCCTTTTGTAAATCAAACCTTACGGTATAGATAGCAAAGAGGAGGATGCCCAATCTTACTTGGGCAATAATGCCACTGGAGCATAAAGTGGAGCAAAAAGGTAGTTGTCTTGTTACAGCTGAGACTCTCCAAACAAAATAATAGAGTGCTAGTATAGAAGTGAGTATGTTAATACATACAGTAGGCATCCAAGCATATCCAAGAGGACATAGAAGGTTCTAAGTTTGCAAAGGTCATATTGAACTGAGTTTGCATTCATTTTATGAAGCAGTTATGCTTTTTCCCTTGACAGCCCTTCAATCCTCTTTGATTCTTCCCAAGAGACTAATCTTGAAAGCATGGGTTAGGTTCCTATGTTCAAGCACAGTATCTACAGAATACTCATCTCTTTTGAATGAGTCACTGAGGATTTCCCAATTGGACTCACCTAATTACTGGGGTAAACAGACTGTGAAGGCGACAGTACAGCCGTACACCCTGTTAAAGAGAAAGATGAAGTTAATCACACATTTACACCAAAGAGAACATGAAAGGAATGGGCACAGTAAGGAAGCCTAACTGTTCTAAATGCATTTCATTTAGCTATTAAAAAAATCTATTAGAAAGTCTGTATCTTTTCATGTGCCAAAACTTAAAATTTTGAGATAACAACATTATCATGAATAAATGATGAGACAAAATATTTCTAACCAAGCTTAACCAAGACACATGCAAAAAAAAAAGATTAGCTTTAAGGTAGCATTAAAAGATTATTTTGAGGGCATAGTAATCTAAAAGAAATGTACACAAAATCTGAAAGATTAAGCAATGTTTCTATGCATTAAGGTTTTCCCAATCACCGCTTGCTATTCTACAAACAAAATGAATAACTGAAGTTAAAAAAAAAAATCCAGAGACATTCAATTATATCCATAGGCACCTTATTTACAAATTGAAATTACAACCAGCCAGTAAACCATAAAAAAAAAAAAAAAAAAAAAAACAAAGAACAGATGCAAAATGATTTAAAGATGTGGAGCTTTCTAATTAAAAACAAGCAAAAATTAAAAAAGTATTTGGAGGAGTTCAAGATACCACTATCAAAAATGGTATTTTGAAAATCAGTATTCCCTAACAGACTGTCTAAAAAGAATTATAACATGCATAACAAAACATGGATAACAATAGAAAATTGTGTCAAAACAGATTCCATCACACATTGCTCTGCCTACTCATGCAGTATTGAATGTTCTCTTAGATATACCTTAACATTATATATAGATATACATTAACACATGCCAAGAGATAAATCAGTGACATTATAGTGTAATATCCAAGTGCTGCCATATTTTCCTGTCTCAAAATCATGAAAAGTTTGACTATCAATGAGTTTAAAGGCAATTCTGTTCAATCATTTTGTTATGCTTATAGTGTAGAGATGGACTATACTACCTAAATAGCTACGTTAAAATATCTATTTGATTCCTGACTTACTGCTTTATTAAGGCACTAATAAAAAGCTACTTTAATTTACAAGAAACGGGAAAAAAACCTTGTGTGTATAGCTTTGTATCTACTCAAATGGATTCAAGAATAAATGAACTGTTGGCTTCATAATCATCAAGAAACACGGACAATACATCCTGTATATGAAACCCTTAAATAATTAAAATACACTTCTTAATTTTGTATATAAAATACGTAGCAAAAAGTCAAAATCTGCCCTTAGATATCGATAATTAACTTTGATTCACATAAGTACAGAGCTAGGCAAATGTTGGGGGATGATATTTATCCTAGCATAGTGTTTTACATTATTTTTCAAGCAGATTTTTTATACATTCTTACTAATAATAGCAACTGCTCTGTACCTTAGAAATCACATCCTGCATTTCATTTCTTGGATAATACGTTCCATCATCATATCGGAATCTGTACAGCATGTGTTCAGGTTTGAATTGGTGCTTATCTGTGACTAAAGAAAAAATAATCATGTATTGTTAGGTGCCTTTCTGAAGAAATCAAAAAGAAAGGAGGCCCAAGCAACTCCTTGTAACAACAACCCAATACACAGTAATAGATTTCAGACAGTGAGGGCAGGAAACACTGGTAGATCATTTGGCCTAAGTTCCTTTATGTCACAGGTGACTTTATTTCTTGCAATATTTAAGTAGCCCACAAGAAAGCAGTTTTAAGTCATAGGCACAGAATAGGACAGATAACCAGGCAAGGAACAACCTGGAAAATTAGGCAAGACACATCCAATGATCCTCGCCTTCACAAAGGCATAAGAAAATGTATCAAATAAATCTGACATTGGTTCACTTACTCCCATCCCAAATCTGGTCTAATCCTGAGCGCTTTTGCAAAGCATGTCAACAAATGAGCTAAAAAAGGTAGTGGTTTTTGCAACTATCCAGACTATTGTTTCACATTATTCTCTGTTCCAACTCTTACTGAGGCCCATCTCAGATGATTCAATAAAAATGCAAATGCTCCACAACACATCTGATCAATTATGCACTGGAGGAGGAAAGGGAGAGGGAACTTCTTCCTCCATACATTGCCAGCTGAAGGTCTTAAGTACAAGGGACCTGAAATCATCATGAAGATGTTGAAGCCAATGTAGATAATCCAGTTCCCCGAAGATCCATGAAAAAAGTATCTTAATGTGACTTTTCAGTTTAGAGAGGCTTACAGATTCCAAGAACAGAATGTCACACAACTGTTTGGTCAAAACAGACACATCATATGACGGAAAACTTCTCCTAGAAATGGGACTAAAGCAAGTCCTTCTGAAAGCCAGCTGATTTCATCTGAAGACTGAGGACAGCACTAAGCATTAGCACCATCCTAAGATACCTGTCCTGTGTTAAGTTTTCTTTTGCTTGAAAACACCAACTTTAATTCAAAACTACATTTATGTGGCATCTACTTCCCATAATAGGCTATCATTATGTCTTTGTTGAACAGAGTAACAAGGGCCATAGTGTCACATAATTCTTCCAGTATGCCTTCCTATACCAAGTGATTAAACCATCACCCATTATTCTCTTCAACAAATTAAGCTGAACACCATAAGCTTTGCACAGTAAGGTGCCTTCTGCAACCACTGCATCATTTTTCACACTCCTTCAAGCTCTTCAGCATCTCCACACAGCTCCTAGTGCGTGGACATAAAAACTGACACTATATACGGAGTGGTTTCACCAGTGTCATGTGCAAAAACAAAATAACTTCCCTATTTGCATTTGATATATCTACTAACAGTAAAGTCAAAGATGTTATTCTGACTTTTTGCCACTGTCTTGAACTGGCAGTACATGCCGAGGTGATCATCCACAATAACCATGAAGCTCTTACACATCATTTCCTTCCAACACATCAGGCACATCCTACAAAATTTCCACATATATTGCCTACTAAAAGTATCCAAATGCATTTTAATGGATTGTGACCATTTAACTGAGTAATAAAATTAGTTTTAGTTTTGTAATTAAAAATACTTTGGACAATAAAATATATTCCACTAGATCAACAAACTTTAAGATCTTTTAAAACCAGCAACTACCAGAAATTGAAAAATCACCATCATAATTCTATTGCTTAAGGCCAAATTGTTCCTGACTGCTATAGAGGCGTACAGGGAGGGAATCATAACTACAAAGCACCTTTCCATCCTTGCATGCCTGTAAAAAACAGAATGCAACCCTGAAGAACACAAGCACTGCTCTGTCTTTGCAGCCCCCTACTCACATACGGTCTTACTAAAGGAGTAGGTTCGCAGAAGTGGCACATCTTGAGCTCTGTAAAGCAAGAAAACCAGACAAGGAGGCTTCCTACTCAAATATGCTGTGCAAAATACCAAAATATCTTCAGGCAATGCTGTGAGTGAAGCTGTAAAATCACCTTTAGTTTTTTGTTTGCTTTTTTGCTTTCTATCATACAGACATGATTTGGCTTGTTTTGCTCAAGAAGATGGATGGATGATCATCAGCTACTGAAGAAGGTTTAAGAAAACATTTAGCTACTGTATGTCCTAGTTTTATTTTAAGTAGAATCAGCTGTATGTTCCTAAGGCCATAGTTTCACAAACACTTAAATCTGGTATAACCCCTTATCACCACTAAAATAAGCAACCCTACGTAATTTTCTGTCTCACTTCCACCCATGTGCCAGTACTCCCTTGTGCTGGAATAGGTATTTATATGGCACACAACAAGAAAAGGGAACTAGGTTTAAGCTAGTCTTTACTTTTACTTTTTTGCCAGGGTAATTTTAACTCCCATCAGTACTCCGATCCATGAAACTGCACAGCCACACAAACACCTGTGCTAGCATAAAAGGGACCAGGACAGTTTACTTCAGCAGCTGTACCAGCTTCTACGTTCATAAAACTACAACCTAATATGCATTTATAAAACTATCTGATATACAGATTATTTTAGTAACTACAAGCTTCTTACGCTTCTAACTCTAATTAGGAAGAGCAAGTGACTTGACAATGCAGTTTAGCCCATTGACTGATGCAAGTCTTTTCAGATATCAGAGACAATGCCAGCAGGTAGATTTAGACGAGCACCATACAAACAGATTTCTCCTTTGTGCAAAACTGGAGAAAGAAACAAGGTAAAAAACATAACTTTTCCACTTGCAAGAGTTCACACAACAGCAAGTAAAACAATGCCCATCACAATACGGGTCTGGGCCTTACTAGAATGAAGCCCAACACAGTGAACATAATGGCAGGCACAGTGAATATGCAAAGTCTAACAAAGCCCTCTACAACATTTGCAATGTGAATATCAGCCAAACTTTCTTTCTCTCTTGCTCTCTCCATGAAAACAGATGGTTCATTCAACTTTATTTTAAGAATTCTATTTTCACCAAACCACAGCTGGATCTACTATTCAAAGTAGCATGTCTGGCTCATATTTCTATGCTCCAATATAATTAGCCTTTTATCTCATGAAATTACACAATATTCATTTAACTCTGTATTGAGAAAGTCTGTTAGTGTATTGGAGATATAATTTATGAGATCAGAAGAAGAATCTTTGGCAACAGAATCATTCCACTGACAACAATTCTGTGTGTGTAGCAAACCTAATAGCATCTGACATTTGAATGATGGTGGAGGAAAATCACACAGGCTGTCATTAAAATATTAAAGACTACATGACTACTGAATGAATACCCTTAATATGTTTACTCCTACTCTGTGTATGTTTAAAATGCATAAAGCTAAGCAGCACTCTGTTCTTCCCACTTTCTTTCCAGCCAAGGACACTGAAAACACGGTGGCAAAGAACAACCATCTGCCTCTCAAACTGATTACATTTCTTCAAGTTTTGTAAAATAGCCTCAAAACTTTTTTGCATTCCAAAACTAAGCCCAAATCAGTGCAGGAATCTGAGCAGCTTCTGAAGCATTAGAAGATTTTTGTATCAGTTTTACAAAGCAATTATTGAATTTATTACTGGACTAAATATATAAACATTGCAATGTAAATTACCAATGATTCCACCTAAATTTACACCCTGGATCCATGCTGGAACAGTAACTAACTTCACAGTTGTTTCACTAATTGTTTTTAAGTAACTGTACCTATTGCAATCCACACATCTTCAAAAACAGAAGTTTCTCCAGTTCACTTGTTCAGTCCTGCTGAACCATACCTTGTAAAAGGGACAGAGACAGGCAGCTGATCTTGTAAGAGAGTTTGATATGAAAAATGTTGCCAGTGCAAATTACCTCAAGAAATCAATACTTCTTATTGGCTTATATGACTATCATTTCAGTGATACTTCTCTCCAGAATGAGGTCAGGCCAGATAGTTCAGAGGGAAAATTTCAGCATGAAAATTTGAATTTTAATAACATTCTAATCTACTGAAAATAGGGGCTTACAATTCAAAATATTAAACTGTTGAGATGTAGGCTAGATTCTATCAGCTTCACTTGTTATTTCTAAAAGATAATCAGGCATATTTATGAACAGGGAACTGCAACATTTGTTGCTCACTCCCTTCTACAATTCTTAGTTGATCATGGACCCCTAAAAAGCCTTGCCTAAAGGAAGGCTTATGTCCTTAAAAGCAGTCTACCCTTCTTGAAGTTAAAACTAATTATATTTACCATGATGGATGATGCCATTTTCTAATAAAGCTTGGCCAAGATGAACACCTTCTTCAGATTTGTGTATCTCTCCAATTTCCAATAACCAGGACACGAATTCACTGAATTAAAAACAGATACAAAAAACCCACAAACTTTAAATGTCATACCACCACATCTACTACCTTTTCCTTCCAGTACCTCTTTATATTTGATACATAAGTACCTAAGTTTGTAAGTAGTCTACAAAACTATTTTGTGTAATAGAATTATTTCTACCATAAGTTCACTTTCCAGTTTTATTTATTACATGCAGGGCCAATACTCTGTCCATAATGGGAAACATTTACATGTTCCCTAATTTACATTTTGGCAAAACTCTGGAATGGGAGACAAAATAGCCCTAACAGACACTGAAAATAAACGATGGTTTCTTTAAAAAGCCAAAGAAGATTTTAAGTGTGTTTTCAGCTGGTTAAAATTTACACTATCAAATGCATATTCTACCTTCCAAGAAAGCATTTGGGGAAAGTGGTTAGTTTCCTCTTCCTGTCTTTGATGAGATTCCCTTGTTTGCACATCATTTTGTACAGTCTTTCTCCTTGTTCAGAGATCATCACCCAAGTGTCTTGTTCCATGCCTAGTTTTAAACCTGCCAAGATACATTCAGATTTTATGAAGTGATATTACCCTTATATTTCAAAATATTCCACAAAACTAACAAAACCTAATATTTTTATACATAAAAAAGCAAACCTAAAAGGCATTATTTTCCATTATTATGCTCAGTATCAAGATTCAACTAAACAACTGATCTTCATAGAAACATCATAAAAAATTCCTTATAGTGAAGTTAAATTGTTCCTGAAAATGTACATCTATACCGACATCACCATTGACATCACAGTAAAAATACTAATTCTGTGATTTTCACTGACTTCATTATGTGAACACTTACAAGGGAGGAGTCATCCCTTCTCAAGTTTAAAAGAAAAAGGCTTTGCTTTTACTTTTACCATGTGACAATAAAAATATCCACAGTCATGAAATATTTTCCACATTCCAGTGAACAGTAACTAATTATCTGTTGTGCACTTTTTAGGTTTCACATAAGATTTTCTACAAATGCATATACACATCTTGATTTCTATTTGCTTCAGAATTTTCTCAACAACAAAAAGCTATCAAGGTTTTTAGTTTGATATTTGTTACTATTTTATTTTTTCCTGTTACTCTTTTTGAGAAAATCATTGCTTCTTCTCAGTAACAAAGAACAGTCTTGATGATCAAAACAGTTTTCCTTGAATTACATGTCATATTGGCCACTCACAGAAGCTTGTACTCCCAAGGAGTACCCAAGACCTTTGCAGACCACATGCTTTCTCTATAAAAACAGTTATTAATTCTGGACAAAAACATGCATTTCTGGATTGTCTTATGCATGCCTTATACGTTCACAGTTTCTCTCTTTGTTCAGACTTGCACATTTTTAAAACTTTAACTGCACACCTTTAATATGAGTAATAATCCATCATTTTTTTTAATTCTGCAAAAATAGCAGAAAAAATGTAAGTGTCGTGCCCCCCCAAAAATGATAAGCAATGGTATCTGACACAGATGCAGAAGTGTTTCTCATGAAGCATGAACCTGATGGTGCTGATGCCACATGAACAGATAAAACAACATTTGTTCCTGGGAAAAGAAAATCAATATACTGCTTTTGGAGCTCCTAGGAAACATGTTTTTATTTGTAATGACATGTTTTTATTGACTCTTTGAATCACGTATAAATGCACTGCATCATCAGACTTGAAGACCATCTCCTTTTAGATAAACTTAAAACTTGCTGAATGCCTCAGGTGGCTACATGAAAGCCCTGAAACAGACAGAAATACTTTCCAGCAAAAAGTTTCCAATTCAGCTTCAGTTCCCCTCACAAGAAAATATGATCTATATAGTGGTTGTAGTTGGTATTTCAAATACCACTACTGAAATCTATGGTAAAGTGATTCACTTGGGGCATCCTCTCCCTTTTGCTCAGCTATTGCTGTATGCATTCCAGATAACAATGGAAGTTGGGTTTCCCTAAGTGCATTGAATCTCCAAGTTTCCCAACATGCTCAGTCCATCAAGTCCCAGTCACACAGCACGCTCAAGCTGTATTTCTGTGCCTCACTCCACTGCCACATGCTGTATTTATCCAGTCTGGAGATTAGTGCAACCTGCCCCTCTGTGAGATGCGGAGTCTACAGCATTGCTATGAACAACTCCGTAGGCAGGCCCTGCCACACAGCACTGTGCGGAGGGAACACCTTACCTGAGCCTCGCTCCCTGTCCAAGAGATGTGACAGGCATGCACACTGGATTTAGTTAGTCTCAGACTTAGAAAGGAGAAAAGATACTGCTCTCACATGTGCAGTCACTTAGACTTCAGTGTAATTGCATACATACACATGAACCACACATCTTGCTAAGTAAACATACCGTCAAAGCATCTTTATGCTCACAGTGAATGGGAAAGTGCTTATAGTTACATTTAGATACAGTATTTGAATTCTAAGAAGTTAGCAGTTAGGTTCCTGAATCATTTGGCAACCTGCCTGCAATTAAGTTGATGGGTCCTGCTTCATAAGAGGTGTTTACACAGATGTTTTGAAAAATCACTGTGCTGGAGGAGAAAGATAAATTTATATATTGCTAGAGTAACAGAGATATTCAAGAAATATTTTTAAGGATTCTGTGTTAGAACTCAGTTTGAGTGAAAGCCAAATCCTCTTATGCTCTATTCTCTTCCTATTTCTCTCTTGGTAGTCTCCTCAGTGGAAAGCCAACTGCTCCTACCGAGAGTTGAAAAATTCCCCGAATTATAGGATGCTAAAATCCTAGGACATGAAGCGTTGAAAAGGCTACCTTGAAACCACGAACTTTGTAAGGTTTAGGTCAAACTCACCTCTACTATCAGCTTCTCAATAGTACAGTATGAAATAATAATAAAACATCAACATGAAATACTTACTCTTTTTACTTCTTACCAAAAGGTATCAAGAGGCTTAGGAAACCACGAAACTTAACAACGGTAAAGTGGGATTTGATAAAAATCTTTATAACCAGTTTCACACAAGGCCCTGAACAGAAGCAGACAAACTTGTTTTTTGTTGTGTATGACACCATCTCTACCAAGTTGTTTTTCATTTCTTATTTTAAAAATTTTGAGTTCTTACAGGTCTAGGGCATCTTTTTAACTTTTCTTCTACTATTGATTCTCTATGGATCTATTGATTAGGTAGTGCTCAGATACCCTACTTGAAACTCATGCCCTAGGACAGATGTTATACAAACATCCATTATTCAAACTTCAAAGACATAAGAAAGGAAGACGAAAGAAAGGAAGTATTATAGCTTTCAGTTTACAGCTGAAGCACTAGGCAATGGCTAATATAACAGACCACAGGAGACCTATACAGGCCAGGAACAGAATCCCAGATCCAACCACAAGGTCATATTTTCCTTCAATACCAAGGCTCCATACATCATTATGGATTAGGATATTATGAAATTAGCTCCAGAAGATGATGATGTGTCACCTTTCCCTGGCTCTATTTTGTGCTGGGTTCACCTTGAATACATGACGCTATTCGTGATCACATTCGAGATCAGGATTATATTTCATCCTAGTATTCTCCCACTAAATTCAGTTGTTGGGATGGACAGATTTTCTTTCCAGTGGTTTTTTTTTACTTTCTTGGATGAAGGAGAATGGATCAAAGATGGGGTTGCGGTTTTATTCTGTACCACCTTGTGGTAGATCATCTACATGAAGATCCAACATAGAAAAACTGCTGATTTGAGTAATGGAAGTGTCTAGTCACAAAATGACATCATTACATACAGATCCCAAAAGAAATTTGGAGTAGATCTTCAGATACCACAAACTGTAATAGTTCACATGTTTCAGTAAAGTTATGACTATTTATACCAGCTGAGGACAAGCTGTAAAAAACACAGACCACATCATCCTCCCGTTTCCAAAATAACATTAACTGTGAGCATATATGATTCAAGTCCTTATGTCCTTCCCACCACAAGTTTGGTTTATTTCCTCCAAGCTGGTATACATAAACTTTCAGTTGACCCTGACACTATATGTTTGCGTGGCAGCTGGTTTCACTTTACATCTCAACATAAAAATAGAATATGGACTTCTGGCACAGCAAGACAAAAAAGTTTATTAACATACCTTTTCTTCTTTCTCGCTCTTTCAGAATAGCTTCCAGCCATTCTTGCTTCTCTTCAGGGGTTTTTGCCATACATACAAACCATTTGTTTTTTGCTGTGTTGTGGATCTTCCAGCCATTAACAACAGTATGGCCACTGCTATGATAGTCAGCTGGGAAAAGATAAAATCAAAATAGAATGGCTTGAAGAACAAAAACTCTTAAAGTAAAAATAGAGTTGTTATAATTATAAACTCCGTATTTCCTGAGCATTACCTATAACAACAGGAAAAATAAAAAGGAATTTAAAGTACTGAACTGTTATCTGTGCAGTTACTACACTTACAAACTAGGTAGGAACTTAATGAGCTGTATTCTTTTTACTTTTAGTAAATTTAGTGCATTTTTTGAAATGTAACAGACAAAGAATTGCCTACCATATGGAAGGAAGTATGAACTTGATACTAAAACAGGCAATGTCCAACTTAAAAAAAAAAAACAGATTGCAGTATTTATCAGAGTACTTTTGTTTGCATTATAGTTTATTAAATAATTCCTTAAAAATCAGCGCTGTGGTTTTTCCGCTTAAATTACTGAAATATGCTTTGCTGATCTGAGTAATTTACTATCAAGTTTAAAAAAGGAATAAATATCCAGTGGGAAAAATACAATTTCATTCTGAAGAGTAAGCATATCAGATGCGTTTGATGTATTTTACTTGTTATCTGAATAAAGAAACAGATATACAATTATTTGTTTAAACTAACTGAAATATAATTAAAAATTTAGTATGTTTAAAAAAATGCATTAATCAAATGCATAGTTTTTGAAATATATTCCTAACAACCCTATGTTCAGCAAACATATTATGGAAGAGAGGTAATAATTGCTGATGTTCTTAGATATACTGACTCTTAATATATAAACTTCTATGCTATAAAGAGCAGTCATTTTATTGCTTACTACTTTCTCTTAACTTACATACCTTGAAATTTTTGATTTTAACATGCTAGCCCATGAATCTTACTGGAAATCAGCTAAACAGGCTTTTATTCTGAAACTAACACCCTTGTATAACATGAATAATCTTCAGTAGGATTACATGCATTTCCTTGCGGAAAATTTGCAAGGCCCCAAATGCCCCATGATAACAAATATGATTTTTGTATAAAATATAGATTAAAACTAGAACTAGCAACTATTGTACAAAACACTAAGAAAATCAGAGGTTAACATTCTCTCATTACTAACATTCTCTCATTACTAGGCAAGAAGATCCTAGGGTCAGCCCTGAACTACTCTAGGAACTTCAGAACTTTATACTTTGCAAATACTTTTTCATAATTCAGCCCAGGTTTGTATAATGAGATGGGATTTTCCAAAACCGAAACCTTTGCTGAAATGCTTGTTAAGATTTATCATGAATCTCAGCAGACACACTAGTATCTTTTCAATAACTCTGCATTTTAATTAGATGGAAAGCAGCCAATTTTTGTAGACACAGTCTGGAAAATGTCAGGCACTACTACAAAATCATGAGATTGATGGCTAATTTCTGAACAAACACAACATACTAGTACTCAAAAAGGTTTAAGAAAGTGCAAACAAGTGCATAATGGAAAAATTTGGATTAATTTATTTTTGCAACTTTGTGTTTATACCACTTCTCTACTTAACTTATTTTTAGGCGTATAAACTATGCACAACATCCTTCACCCCTTTAAAACCACTGTTTCTTAAAAACTCACCATCATGTAACATGCACCCTCAGAAAATCAGAGTCAAAAGTCAAGCAAAAGAAAAAAGTCACAAATAGGAGCTATCAGCTTACAGCCTTATGGAGATCAGAGGCAGAAGGGTTGCTGGAGGAAGGAGGGCTAAGTTCCCTTTGTGTTATTTAAGCAGATACTTATAAACGTTGCAATATGGCACTAGTAGTGCCTTTTTATTTTAAGTTACTGGTTATATGCATAAAACTATGGGGTGATATTTTTGCTGTGGTCTTTTTTACCATAGCCATGGAACTCTTCTCAGAAATAATTACATCTAACATCACAACACCCTTGTTTGGTAGGGAAATACTCTGAGCTCCAATGTAGAGAACTGCAGTGGTTGAAATTGTGGAAGAAGTATTCAAAGATTATGGCTCAGATAAACAAAGAGATTTAGATATCTACATTTCACTTTGAGCAGAATTTTGATTTCAACTTGATAGTTCAATTAATAAAAGCTGGCTCATCCAGCCACTTAGGTATCTCAATGCACAGATGACAGTTTGAAAACCTAACTGCCTTGGCATCTAAAGTTACGTAACTGCACAGCCAAAAGTGCTGGCTGTTTGACTGCATTTATCTCATGCCATTACAAACTCACTGAACTGAATTCTATGAAGAGCTGAATCAACTAGTTGGGTGCTAAGACTACCTGATGTATATACATGGCAATGAGTTCAGCAGGAAGACAACTGGTAACTACCTCTACATTTTGCAGTAAAAACCCACTACACTGGTGCCCAGCTTAGCTCAAACCCCTGTCTTGCACAGCAACACCCCTGATTTCTCTTTTGCTCCTCATGTTCCCTATAACTGCAATCTTCTGAGGTCCTCATGAGCTATATGTCCTCCACAATACATCCATCCCCATCTTCCTCTGGACAGCATTTTCAGCATTCCACTAGCATCCCATATACTGTATACCATCATTGGATTGTCAATAGGAAAAAATCTGATCGAGAACTACACGCATGCTGTCTGGTTGTGTGGCCAGCCAGGAGGCATGCATGTTTGGACTGGCCAGCTGCACAGGAAGCAAAACCACTCTTCGTGGCTAGGCAGTCACAGCTGCGAGTCAGGCTAAATGGATGATTTGCAAGCCTGCCATAACAGTCAGAGTAGAAAGAACCGAGCGAGAGCTCAAGTTGCTCCATGCAATAAGCTTAACAAATCATTAAGCCTCCAGCTTCCCAAGAAAGGTGAAGTAAGATGACCTCGTCTTCTAATGATACTTGCTGACACATTAAAGCCTGTAATTTGAAGTGTGATATACTGTTCAAAATTCAGGATTCAAATATTTTTGAGAGATGCATGACAAGCAATTTGTTACAGCCATATACAGTAGAATTTGTTTCTACACTTTAAAAAAAAGAAAAGAAATTCTATATGAGAGTATTTCTAAGTTTCTTAGACCACAGGTTCTTAGGAGCACCAGTGTTCAGAAACAGCAAATGAATAGTTGCTGCATAATCTCAATTCCCTTCCTCTTCCATATACTTTTTGATGCAGTCTCCAGTTGCTATTACCACACAGTGCTTTTTCTGTTTCATGCTTGCCTCATTTCAAGACAATAAGGGGACAGAGAACTAAGACTGCATAAGCAACTATATGCTTGATATTTCCTAAGTCTCAAGTAGTTGTCTTCACAGACTAAAAAATATTTATTTAATGGCTGGTGAATGCCATTAGAAATATACTTTTCTTTCAAAATTGAATTTTAAAAACTGAAGAAACAACAGGACAATAGCATTGCTATATAGACACCTTTCATAGACTTTTAAGTGGTGGTGTAGCCACTCTGGTTTAAGAACAAATGCCTTGGTAAGTAATATGCATTCTATTTTAATCGGTACAATCAAAAAAGCCAGAGTACTCTATGAGGTTGAAACAAAAAAGAAAGTTTCCACCAATTGTACTGCTCAGCCAATGTCTAATTTCATCACTGAAAAATTGCTTTTTTAGAAAAAGCATTGTTCACTTCTATAGGCAAGTCATGACCATAATCATAAACTGCACCACCAATCTCCATTTTCGTAAGTCTATGCTTCTACTCACTAACAACAGACTATAGCACTACATTACAATCTATCCATGCTGTGTGACCACAAGAAAGGAAATTGGTAGGAAAAGCAAGAGAAAGTGAGCGAGTGAGGGAGGGAGAAGGCGAGTGAGAGAGAGAAGGCGAGTGAGAAATTGAACAAGCAAAAATGAGCGAGAGAAAGCAAGAAAGCAAAAGAAAAGGAAATGGCAGAAAGAAAGGTACCTCAGGCTAGTGAAATGACA
This sequence comes from Dromaius novaehollandiae, assembly GCF_036370855.1. Taxonomy (NCBI): domain Eukaryota; kingdom Metazoa; phylum Chordata; class Aves; order Casuariiformes; family Dromaiidae; genus Dromaius; species Dromaius novaehollandiae. The sequence goes on from NC_088099.1 coordinate 130,335,121, forward strand.
CTGATATTTCTGTATCTGAAAGAGAACCAGAGAAAGGAGGGATAAAATGGCAATAATCACAAGAAAACGTTATTTTAGGATATTGGGCAAACTGAAAGGGAGGAGGCAGGAAATCTGGCGGTACATGAAAACAGAAGGTAAGCATAATCTACAAAACAAAGTAACCAAAGCATCAGTTATTGTCTCAGATGTGTGGAAAGGCGGATGGATTTTAGAAATGTTGCATATATAAAAGTCACAAGATTTGATATGGCTCAAGAGAAGAAATAGGAAGGAAGGAAGACAACCTTCAGTATTGTGTGCAAGTCTAAAGAAAATGGGGAATGTAACAAAATTCCCTGAGGCTAGAGGAAATGAGACTACTGATGTCTGGAATGAAGCAGGAGATGCTTTATGCTTAGCCAAATTACACTTGAAGAATCATTAAAGAAGAAAATTAAAGGGCGGGAAGGAAAATGGACAGGGTGAAAGAGATATGGACTGGACAACTAGAAAAAGAAATCATCATCTAGGTAGAATGACAGCTCATGATGTCTCCTGGGAGTTAGATAACAAAAGAAGAAAGGTATGACAGACGGAAGGAGGAAGGAAGGAATATTCACTAAAGCCAACGCTCAAAGGGTGGCAATACATGGAACTGGAGCCAGGAAAAGAAAAAGTTACAAAAGTCCCGGAATATTCCTCAGGAAGAAGATGGTGGCTTACAAGCCTCTGTGACCACAGTAATGTCAAGAATTATGAAGAAAGAAATGCCATATTATGAAGGCTGCTTGGTGTCCCCTGAAAGAGAATTTTCAAAGTCACAGAAAAGTGCAAAACAGACTGGAAAAGATAACTGGAAATCAAATATGAGTCGTATAGAAAGTGCAAACATATGCATATTGCCAAGTCTAAGAGAAGAGCATACGCCTATAGGGACAAAATCAGAAAAGCTAACACACAAAATACATTCCACTGAGAGAGCGATATAAATGGTAACAGGAAAAATATCTTTGATTTCTAAGGCACATATAAGGAAGATGTACAAAAATAAAAAGGGGACAGTAGTCAAATAACAGATGACATGGAAGACTGAAATACTCGACTGCTTTTTTTGCTCATGCACAAAATGCTAACTGAGCCTTCGTATTTGGCACAAATAAAACTAACAAGTAGGTAGGAATACAAGCCAGAAAAGGAAAGTAATAGGATATAGAACAGTTGGATAAATTATATTCAAGTTAATGAGGCCTGATGAAATTCACTATAGAGTACCTACAGAAATCTCTAAATCACTACCTAAATCAATCGGCCTGGTGAAGGACAAAGTCTGTTAAACAAAGAATGTCTCGAAGGGGTCTCACAGTTAGCACTTTCCAATAGTTTTATCAAGAACTTAAATGATGCAGTAAGTACATAGTTTGTGAGATGGGCTGCAAGGTCTTTGTGGGATAAGATAAGAATTCTGAATTCTTAATAAATTATGGAAAAGGTTGGTCTTCAGTAAAATGAAATTCAGTACAGAAAAAAAGTAATTACTAGTAAAAAAATAAAATAAAAAAACACCCACAGGCAATTAACATAGTATAGGATATAACTGGTACTGCACAAAAGGATTAAGTGTGGTACTCTGTGTGGTACTCTGGATCACAAACTAATGTGCTACATGTATGTAATGTGCTACATCTGACATGTAGCACAATGATGGCAATTATTCTGTTCTACTTGGCACTAGCTGGGTCTCAGGTTGGGACGAAAGATGCAAACAAACTGAAAAAATGGTCAGAGGATACAAAAGTAGTAGAAGATTTAGAAAACATGACCCATGAGAAAAGGTTGAAAGTATTAAAAAGAAGAGATTGAGGAGAGACATAACAGCTTCCCAAAAGATACGTTTGTTGCAATGAGAACAGTAGTCAAACTGTTCTCCAAATCCACCAGTAGAATAAGAAGTTAGCAAATAATTTTGAAAGCAGGGAAATCAAGATTAGAAAAGAATATTCTAACTTTTATGAAATATTTCTAACACCTATGAAGGCCTGAAACAGCTTATTTAAGCTGTGTGGTCCTTGTCTTTTTTTTTTTTTTTTTTTTTTTTTTTTGTGTGTGTGTGTGTTAAATAAGTTAGATTAGTAGATGTGGGCATCTAGGGAAAGTTGATATTATTTTAAAATCAGAAGTGATAATAGCTTCTGAAATTTCCTGCAGACCTATATATTTACAGTATCACGTCTTTCCTACAAAATTTTTCTTGTTCTACATTAAAACCCCCCAAATGCTTCAGATTTTCTTCATTAATTGAAAGGAAATAGTAATAACTGGCCAAATAAAGTTTCAGAAAACTCAAGTTTCTCAAATGCAAATTGACATTTACAGAGGTATTTAGGGGTTTCACTTTTCTAATGCATGTCAAAAAAGTTACAAGCAATCATATGGATTATCTCTCTGGAGGTATTAAAAAATAAACAACTTTTTTCTTGAACTCTTATGTTACAATTCCAGCATTTATAATGTTTGATTCTGAAAAAGGTAACTTTTGCCTTCTCTTTTACAAATGCATCACATATCTAGGGATCATCTATTTAGGAGTGCTGGAATGTTAAAAGTGAAGTTAAATACACCGGTTCAGTCAAGCAATAAATGTCACCCATTGTATTAGTGTAAAATAGTCATCTGTGACTGCCCAGCTAATAACGTATGAAACCAATGATGTGTCACAGAAGCAGAGTGTTGATGAGAGTAGACTGCTCTTTTAAAGTGACAGCTTATTCTTTCCTTCTAAATAGACAGAGCAGTCTTCATTCTCCATGGATTCATGAAGCTGTTTACATGTGATTTCAGCACCTTGGAAGACGGCTCTGTGAACGAGCAGCACAAATCTACTCACCTGTTCCATCATCCACGTTCTCTACCTCCATCACTTCTGTGTTTATTCTGCCCCGAAAAAGGTAACGATGGCCATCTGTAGATGCTTTGCTGTTCTTCAATCGCCTGATAAAAGAAAGAGCAGATGAGTACGTCACCACCCAGTGCTATGTTTCTGCAATGCTACCTGTTCACATAGCGTTCAAAGATCACTGTAAGAACCACAAGCCACTTACACTGCTGCCATGCAAACCATGGTAAAACTGGGACACAATATTTATCACGAATTAATTATAATTTTGCTAACACAGACTTGTAACACCTTTCAGGAAGCAATGGGACTAGAAAAAAGAGATAGAGGTCAGCCTGACAAAATGGGCTAAGCCAATGTGTCAGCCCACTACACAAATACATACAGACATTGTGTCTCAAGGAAGAAAAAGTTCACCCATCTTTTCTTCGAACTGCTCAGTTCTCTCTCTCAGCCAGGCATTAATTCAATGCTGTTTCTTGAAATGCTGACCTTATGCAAGCTCCTGGCAAGAATTCCACTAACTTCAACGACAACTAACTTTGATTTTGGTCAACTACGTTTACGCAAGTCATTATTTGATACAGCAATCTCAGGCTTTGTCCATTCTGTGGGGCCCACAACACTTCCTAGGTCCCAGTCTGCACACTTGTTATGTCCCAGATCCTTATTAAAATGAGGCTGGGACAGGCACCATCCTTTCCTACACTTTTTTCCCCACAATCGGGTTCCTGAGAGATTCAGGCAACTGCAAAAACAGAGAACCAGATTGCAAGACACATTTCAAATCTGCCCCACCATCCAGACAGAGCCATAGACTCAGCACTTGCTTCTTCAACTACAAGGAGTACATTTCACAGGCTTCATCTGTGGGTTAAAGCACACATTTTAATATTAAACCATCTTAAATACAGTGAATCTTCCTGAACCAAAGCTTATACATGAAATAAGCATATTAACTAGTCAATTAAAGCCACAGGCAGAATGTAGAAGGTGAATCAGGGGCCCTTATTAGCTTTTCCAATAAAGGAATGAAGGGAGGGGGAAAAAAAAAAGCTGAGCTCTCACAATATATGTGCAATTGAATTGTGGAAACCATTGCAGCTGGACACTGCTTATGCTAAAGCAAAAATGCTACCTCTGACAAGGCTAAGCTGCAAATTGCTGGCTGGTAGCAAAGTTTAATCAGGAAAGTCTCACTTTGTAAATGCCCTGTTCCAATGCTCCTTTGTATCCACGTGCCACTAGTTGCCATCAAAGACAGAATACTGCACGAGGAGGATCTTTCCTCTTAACTGGTTTAACCGCCTTATGCTAGTCAAAAACTTCAAGACAAGGGCAGTATGACTAAAAAACGAAATAAGAAAACCTTTAGATATAAATCTTCTCCTACACACATGTAAGCTTCATACATGGGTTTTACATCTCTAAAACATGGAAGAACAAAGACATTTTTTCTTCTTCCTGTAACACCTAATGGCTAACTAAATGTTATCAAAAGAACAATAATTATGAATTGCTGAAATTTTGTGAAAGTAAAACGTATGTTTTATTCAACTTAGAGTGACATTTTCAAAAGCACCTTGTATTGGTATCACTCTGTTCCCTGTGAAGTCCAGACCTTTTGAGATTCCCAGTCCTACACAGCTTTTCCCACACAAAATAAGCCAGGGATGATTTTCTTTCTATCTCACCCTATAATGATAACTAATACTGTATTTCAATGAATTTCAAACAAGGGTCTATTCCTGATAATTAATGATCATTTGAATTCAGACCTTCACTCATGCCAGAGAGATATTAATCTTCAGAAAATGACCTCTCTCTCACTCCTCGCTGTCTAAAGAATAACTCTCTACTATGGTAAAAACTTCTTATTTACAATACTGAATAATGTAATATATTTTTAAAAAACAACAACAAACAGAGGCTCAGGATAACCTTTCTATCAATCCCTAGCAACCTGCTCTTATGTATGGCATCATGAATATAAGTCTAAGCTTATTTGTAAAAAATATTTTAAAAATATTATGGAATGAGTCCTATGCAAAACTCACACGAAAAAATCCACATATAAACTATACTCCACAACAGACGATTAGTCTCTTAGGTTCATAAATTTTATGCACATATTTCTGTTGACTTGACTGGTTATATTTAGATGTACACATCTTACTGATTTTTGAAGCAATATGAGGTCACAACTAGACTACACAACACATGTACTGTGGTACACATGCATAGGAGTTCATATCTCTGTTATCCAACCTGCACACCTCCTTTCCCTCACCCTGAACAGGAAGCAAGGAGAGGACAATAGGCTCCCACCTTTTCCTGGATGCAACCAAAGCAATGGGAGGATTAAAAATCAATATGGCATTGGGCTGCCACATCAGCCTGTCTTTCTTCAACTTTATGGTGCTGGAGCTACCTACTCAATTGCATGGCCAACTACTTTCACTCAGATGTAGTAAGTGTTTGTTCTTAACATTGTACTTCATTATGCTTGGGCATCCTATCATGCAAGGCCTTCAAAAGCAGCTGGGTCAGGATTCATCCTTTAATAGTCATGACAGCTGCCAAGCCAGAGCACTGATTGAAACAAATGGCTGTTGCACATGCAAACAAACACACCTCTCACCTGGAGGCTGCAGCTACTCCAGGACATTTATAAAAGACATTTGGAAAAATGGGCTGAAAGTTGGGTATCAAATCTAGAACTACCCTTGAAAACCTTACAGCACCCTCACCAATCAATCAGACACACATGGCTGTGGTGGGTAGAACCTGGATTTCTGAAGCAAAACTTTCAGCAGCTGAAGACACTGAGGTGGATGGTGGAGTTTCGTCTGACACCACCCTTAACTGTGCAGAGGCAGATGCAAAGATCATTTTATTTGGCAGTAGTATTAAGAGCACATATCCAAGATCTGTCATGTATCTAGGAATCTATCAAGGATCTATCTAGCAATGTGTGTTCAGAGGCTGCTCAAAAGCAGTTTATGGATCAGAGACAAATTCAAGCAGTTTCAAGAAGGATCTCCCTTGTTTCTCAGAAGCGTAAGAGTGCTGAATGAACATTAACTGCAGAAGCTTGTTGCCAAACTAAGGCATCATTCTTTCCTATCAATACAGCAAAAAGAAACATTCTGGCAGTTTCTCTTGATTAGAAATAAAAAGGCTTGAAACTCTTGATTCTGTTAAGAGTAATTTTATAGGCCTAAGCTATAAAACTAATTTGACTGAACTAAAAATTCCATCCATTTATACTTCCTAGAAGGCAGCAGGGCCATCACATGTAACCTGTTGTGGAAGACCGATGAAACAGATTCCTCCAAAATTTTACAAAGTTTGAATTAAATACACCTCTCTCTGTGCGGTAGTCTAAAAAAAAACCTGAGGTTTGTATTGCAATTAACCACAATGAACACTTTGGTCGTATTCCAATATTCTTACAAATAGCATACAAAACACTAGCTCTACTGTGAGAAAAACGTAAATCATTTTTCAAAGAATAATTTAATCATTTACCTGTGCTTTTTCTTGCAGTAGACCAAAAGGTTATCAAAAAGAAAAAATATCCGCTCTTGGATATTTCCTGCTGAAATTTTCAGAAGTAGTCCACTTCTCAGCATTTCTGTGCATGTATCTGTGATGTTGGACCCCTAAAATCAATTGGAAAGAGATGATCTTTTTATTCTGTGTGAAATGAAGGATTCTGCAGTTATTACGGATACAGTTTCTTATACAAACTTAGAACTGTAACAACTCTCTGAAAACATCAAGAAGAAAAACCATGGTAATTTACACTGTGATTAACTAATAATTTGTAATGTTTACTTAATGATGCTTAACTCAAGTTTTGTATTCATCTAGCATTATCATGAGTTGGGGGAGGGCTTTTTGAGTGAATTGAGTTTAATCACGGAAGTTTCCAAATACAACATACATACCTGTGCACAAGACTTCTCCTAAAAGACCAGGCCAGCTTTAAAAAATATAACTCTTATCCTCAGCAGCATTACTATTTAGTCCGAAATGTATGAAAAAGGGGCTTTAAAAGTATTTATGCCAAGACGAACTTGGAAGCTGAAGTAACCTGGAACTTCAAAATCATTAAGGATATGTATTTCTACACTAAATAAAATGAAACAAAAAATCAAAACAAAAATGAGCAGAATTTAAAATGCAGGCCAAGTTAATGCTCATACATACAGCTAAAACTTCCTAGCATGCTTCCGGTTAATATATTCTGAAACCATGAGAATTTTGCTAAGCTTTAGCTGTTTGGGGTGAAATTTCCCATGCTTTCATTTTTGCTTCAGATAGATCATTCTTTTATGTGAAAACAAGGCAGGCACTCTCAAAAGGGTTCATGAAAAAGAATCAGCTTTAACAAAGGATAACATTTTGCTCCAAATATTTCTGTGACAAAGTCCTGGCCTTATAAAGAGAAATTATCCTCTCAAGGAAGCCTGCCTTGAATTCAGAGATGTATTTTGCTGTTCCAAAAATCCATGCCCCTTTGCCTTGAATTTCATGGAAATGTCCACATGCTCCCATGGGACAGAGCTCCTGTCCACTTGTTAAATGCATCAAGACATGTGATCATATTTATCCATACTTATGCACACTAGCTGTATTGAGCATACGCCCATGGTTCAAAGAATTTCATAACTTCAGGAACATTCAAGCTGGTGGAAAACCTGAAAAAGCCTGGGCATGACTCCTTTCATCCACATACGTTCTGAATGACTTACGCTTGCAATAGCTGTAGTTACTTCTTCTTATTGACCTAACCACACTGGCCCAAAGAAAAATGCACTCAATTAAGAGCCAGGAAGTAATCATGGGTTCTACTTTCAGCTCTTCCTTTTACTGTTTATCCTTTGCAAGTCACATCCCTGAATATTGAGCAATAACTCACAGTCTGTTTTAAGGAGGAAGCATACTGTTTACAGATATGATAACAGAGGTTTCACAGGTATAACAGTGGACAGAATTCAGGCTTCTAAATAAAACCATTTAGGTATTACCGTAAACTAATCACTCTCTTTCCATTTAGGATCAAATGAGCCAAAAATGAATGCCATCTATAGCCACTTGACCATACCCTCCCTTCCTAAGAAAGAATAAGCACCAGAAGTTGGCATACTAATTTTACAGTTTTATTTGAAAGCGAGCATGGAAACAACGTAAAAGCACACCCAGTAATATAAATTACACATACAGTTATGGCTGTATTTAATACTTGCTGAGCAAAATTACAGAACAGCAAGTCATTTCCCTCCATTCTATTTCATTGCATCTCTGTATTAGTAAGAGTAACCAATTCCCCAGGCTGCTTTTGAAAATTGTTGGAATGGTACTGCCTAATTATTTGCATTTTAAAAGGCTAGATTGTTTTAAGGCTTCCCCCCGCCCCCCCCCCCCCCCCCAAAAAAGAAACCCACTTTAGCTTTGCTGGAAAACTAGAACTTTTGTAAAGAAGCAAAAAAATTCAGCTTAAAGCTTCAAAACTACATATGGCAGTTTCAGTTTTTTTACAAAAGGATGTATTTTTTCACCAAAGGGTTTCACAAAAACATTTTTTATTTTTATTGAGAAACTTCATTTACAATGTAGAGAAATATAACCTTTCTTCCAACAGTTCTAGTAAGGTTTGCCACTATGTGAGAATCATATCATAAAATACCATGATTTATACATATGCTAAATGGATAGGTTACCTGAATTCTCAAGATTTGACTCATTCATGACTGAAGTCCAATGCTGTAATATGACAGTGAGTATTACCTGTATTACATTACCCTTTGCTATTACTGTTCTTTTTACTTTCCTCCTTTTCTAACATAAACTGCTAGATAAAAATGTTCTACAGATACTTTCTTCCCTTGGAGTTCTCCCATCCAAATACTGAACAGTGTTAACTTTACTTGTCATACACCCTTTGACAAGATCACAACCCATGGTGGTTTGGCTGCAGGTCAGTGTTTTGTTTTCCCTTGTATCCCCAAGGGAATAACACAACAGGACCAGAAGTCAGCTCTGTCTGTCCTACATAAGCCAGGCAGTGCAGATTTTTTTTAAGTTCTTTAACACTGTTAGGGCCAGCCTGTTTCTAGAATTTGTGTGGGCATGGAATTGGAAAGGAAAAGAGAGAAAGAACAAATGATGTAAAAGTACTGCTGTCTCTACACCTGGGGTTAGCAGTCCTCTCCACCATATGCCTTAAAGACAAAAAACAGCCCAAAGAAGGATAAAGCAGAGAGAGCATACACATAATCACCATAGAATTCAAAGGAGGAACAACAATTGTAATAACTTCTTCATGAAGTTATTACACCTTGAACCTCCACAGGGGTTTACAGCAGGCATGCCCAAGCTACAGTTTATGTATCCAACCCACTAAGGTAATTCATTTATCTACCTCCAAGCTGTCCCTCTGATGGGGGAAAGTTCCAGGCTTTGATAACAAATAAGAGATCACCCTTATTCCAGAAGCATGAGTGCACATACTGCACAGGTAAAACCAAACTACACAGGCATACAGGCAATGTTTTTGGAACAATTCAAGTTAACTGCTCATGCACAGCTGAAGTGTACCGTGCCTACACTGTCTGTCAAGTGATGCGCCAGAGCAAGGAGTGAGAAACTTACAGGGACTCTTGAGACTCCAAATCATGGAAGCATTCCAACTGGAAGGGACCACAAGAGGTCTCAAGGCCAATCTCTGGCTCAGATAGAGTCAGCTATGAGATCAGACCATGCTGCTCAGGGTTTTATCCAGCTGGGGCTCAAAAGCCCTCAAGGACAGAGAACTGCACAACTTCTCTGGACTGCCTGTTCCACTGCTTGATTACAGTCACGGTGAAAAAGATTTTCCTCATATCCAGTTGGAATTTCTCTTGTTTCAATTTATTGCTATTGTCTCTTGTCCTCTTACCATGTACCACTGTGAAAAGCCTGGCTCCATCTTCTTCATGACCTCCTTGTCTGTACTGGCAGGCTGCTGTTAGGTCCCTCCCGAAGCTGTCTCTTCTGCAGGCTGAACAAGCCCAAGTTGCTCAGCCCCTCCTCATAGGGCAAGTGCTCCAGCCCCCAACCATCTTGGTGGTAGCTGCAGAACTTATTCCACTTGATGATCTTTTGTGTACTGGGGCCTCAAAATTGGACACAGTATTCTGGATGCTGTTCAATGAGTGCTGAGCACAGGTGAATAATCATTTTCCTCAGTCTACTAGCTATGCTGGCTCTACAGTCCTCTGTAGAATGCAGCACACTGTAGAGGCATGAAGACCTCCAGGTCCTTCTCAGCAGAGCAACTGCCCAGCCAGTCCATCCCCAGCCTGCACTGCTGCAAGGGGTTTTTCCTTCCCAGATGCAGGACTTGGCATTTGTCTTGCTGAGTTTCATAATGCTCCTGTCAGCCCATTCCTCCAGTTTGTCTAGGTCCCTCTGAGTGGTCGCCCTGCTCTCAAGTGTATTCACTGCTCCCCACTCCCTCCTCACAAAATTCACCGTCTGCAAACTTGACAACAGTGACTCAGGGTGACTCCATTGCCTCCTCCAGGTCATTGATTACAATGCTAAACAGTACAAGTCCCAAAGGAGACCCCCGAGGTACTACACTTGCCCCAGGCAACTAGGTACAGTTGCCCATTATCATGACCCATTTACCACTACCCTCTGAGTCTGACCATCCACCTATGCTGCAATAGCCCAACTTGGATGCAAGAATACTTCAGGAGACCGTGTTGAAAGCCTTGCTAAAGGCTGCCCTTGTCCACAAACCCAGTCATTTCATCACAGAAGGCAATCAGGTTGGTTAGGCATGATTTGCCCTTGGTAAATCCATGCTGACAGTTCCAAATCACCTTTTACTTCATCTGTCCAGAAATGTGTTCCAAGAACTCACTCACAATTTTCCCAGGGCCTAAATGCAGCTGGCAGGGCTGTATTTTCCCTGATTGTCCCTTTGACCTTTTTGAAGATAGGTGAAACATTTGCCTCTCTCTGGCCATCAGGGATCTCCCCTGATGTCCAGGACCTTTCAAAGATGACAGAGGATAGCTTCTTCATGACATGGGCCAGCTCTTGCCATGCCCCCAGATGCAGTCCACCTGATCTCACAGATTTGTATGGGTGGGGTTCTTTCAAGTAATCAAAGTCAGTGGGACTTAGGCCTCTAACCCTTCTAGATACCAATGAAAATCTCAGGAAAATAAAACATTCTCAATGCTCCACACAGCTTTCAAATAGAGATTCAATGTAGAAAATTCAAACAGATCCAATGCATCATTTTCAGAAAAATATGATCCCCAGTACAGTCTTAAAATGTGGCCACTGGTAAGCTACAATATTTTGATCTCAGAAACAATGATATCACAAGTATTTCTAGGGTTTTTTGTGCTTGTTTCCTAATGAAAAGACAGTCAAAACATTTTTATCACATAAAAAGCAGTTATAGTTTCTTACTGCGGAAAAGTTTATCCCATACTGGAAAACCCCATACTGGAAAGACAATAACTAATCAATCAAAAAAAACCCTTTTGTGAAACCTTAGTGATCCTTAGTTAATTAATATCTATCAGGAAAAGTAATAAAATAATATTAATTATAATAGAAATGATGAATCAGATATAATCAACCAAGTCAGCAAATTAATTGAAATAATTACACTGAAATGGAATTTTTCAAATTCCAGTGCCACACACTCTGAACAGAAGACTTTATTTGTCCCTGAAATTAGATTAAAAAGCCCACAGGCAACATGCAAGTTCAAAACATTGTGTATGAATATTCCTAATTTTTAAATTAAGAATTTTCGTACAAAGCTAAAATAATAATCTCTATTAAGAGAAAATATAAGAGGAATTCGAAGCTTTAAGGTGAAAATATGATTGGCACAAAAAATCTCATATGAGAAACCCTTCAGGTAAGTATAAAAATATTACTAAAACATTCCAACACAAACATGTTTTCATTACGTGTTTGAATTGAAACTAAAAATTTCACATATGAGCAATTTGAATCTGAAAAGGTACTTTCAATGCAGTTTTTCATGAAAATGTACATTTATAGTCAGGGCTTGCAGAAGAAGATCATAGCTGTTCATCCTAAATATAAAATTACTGCTACTATGCTACAATTCATGTTTCTATATATTAAAAGTACCTACAATTACAGCTGGTGGAGAATTTTCAGTGAAATGAGAATTTGAAAATGGTACATATTATGGAAGCAAACCAGTTTTAACAATCTTCCAACAAAACACATGAAGGATTCAGTTGGAAAAAAATGACCTGAAAAGTAGGCTTATACTGTGAATTTAGACTAGTTTTCCTCCATCTCTCCTATTCAGCCACTGAAGACTCTAAATGTCTAATTGTAGAATAGTCCTGTCCAGTGGGTCAAACTGGGGCCGAGGACTCTAAGATTTTCCAGGATACATGTACGGAAATTAAAAGCTCATAGGAATCTCAGAGCTTCCGGGCTCTTGTGTGACATACTGTGTAAAACTGGCTCCCAACAACCCTTGGCTGTCAGTTGTGTATCAGTCTACTAAGGCCATGGCTCAGCCAAAAGTTTGAAGTGTGGGCTACTAGGACCATATCACAAAATAAATACTTTTAAAATGTACTGGGAAGAGAGAGACGCTCTGAAATTTAAAACACTCTTTCTCATTCTGAAGTCATTAAATATTCACCTTTGATATTAAAAAATTTCCTTCATTACCATGAGTTCAAAAGCAGCATTTGTTATATTTAGTATTTTATCTGTTAAAAAAGCTACTTACACATGTATTTTGGGTGAATTTCAGACTTCATATATGGAGGTTTGACTTTACTGATTCAGAGATTATCACTTTAACAGTGATAAAGCAAAGAAATTGCCAATTAGGATATAAAGTTATTCTTTATTCCTTGCACATGTGCATAGAAAGTAGAAATAAAACACGGGAAAGAGCTAAAAATTCTGAAGTTTAAAATAGAAATCTCTATTCAAATACTACTTGATGATATGGTAGAACGGAAACCCTGCAAGCGACAGAATACCCCATGCTATTGTTACTTAGTTGGCCTGTGACTCAAACTGGGTTGTTCCATTTTCAGATTACAACAAATGCAACAGTCTTATTTTTCTTCTTTCACTGCAACATCCACGCAGATTCTACTGACAGACTCTTTCAGTCGCTGAGCCATTCTACCAGCTGAGACAGCCACCTACGCAAGTTCTGAACACAGTCCAATAAATTTAACCACTTAGGAAATTAAGTGAGAAAGTCATTATACTCAAAATTTTCTTTCTTGAAACAGATGTTCCATTTTTCCATAAATCTGTATTTTTATCATAACAAACACAAGCTTCATTTCATGACACTTATGTATAGGAATTCAAGTCATGCTTTGATCAGATTCTAAAAATAGCCTTTTTTTGCTTTCCTTCTAGCTGGGGCCAAGCAATGTGCTAAGCATTTCCTTCTGGTAGGAAATCTCCAACAATTTTGCCTCTTTATTTTTAGGCTATGCAGAAAACCAGATGTTTATTTAATTAAATCCACTCTCATACATTGCATTCAGAAATTTTGTTGTTGTTGTTGGGAACCCTCTAAAATATTGTTAGCTCTTACGAATGCTCTGGAATTCATACCATTTCAAGGACTAAACCCATTTTATGTTTGGAAAGGATGATCATACTAAGATCAGGGCAATTTTCCCAGACTGGGAATCCTATAGTTGCCATATGATAATATCAAATCTGATCAGCTAAACTACAATAAACATGACATAACCCTACTGAAAACATATGGCTTTTAAAGACAATTTCAGAGTTCAAGTGCAGTAGAATCCTAAAATTAAATCCGGGAAAAAAAATCAATGTTGGAAGGAAATTAGTGTTTTGAGGTTCACAGTACACATTCTGAGCACAGAAAGAATAGGTCTATATATCTTACATGTTTCTGTCCACATTGTTATCTTTGCTTGGTAACATATTTTCAAGAGCAAAATATTTACTACTCTATATCTTATTAAGGAGTCAGAAGAAATTTAATACAGGAAAATGGTTTCCCTTTTCAGGAATAAAGGTTTGAGAACAGTCAATTCTGAAGCAACATTTCCTAACTGATGTTAGACATGACTCTGCTACACTAGCTGTAGCACTACATTAACTATAGCACAAGACTAGCGTTCAAGACAGAACATTGATTGTAACTGATACACTGCATTAAACAAGCTGTTCTTAAATTAGGTTCCTGAGTTGCTCAATTTTCAAATTAACAGCTATGCTACTGTATGCAAATAAATATTAAAAAATTACAGTAAGAGTTCCAAAATTTTTCATTTAAGCTTTTAGTCTCTGTCCAATCATAAACCAACTTAATTTTTTTTATTTGTGGTGAGGTTTCAATAAACAAGCTATGCAATGGACTGCAAGTGTATACTATTCACATAATTACAAAAAACTTGTATCAAATTCCTGCATTCTTTCTATTACGCACAAAGTAGAAGGGATGCCAAAACACTTTTACTTGACTGTGTTCATTAAGATGCATTTGGAAATCTCTCTAAAACTCAAGATGCTGAAAGCACATATAAGAATTTCAATCAATATAGAAGTAGATGAGTTTACTGAAAAGATAAAAATAATAGAAAGAATAAAGTCAGCTATAGGTAACAAGGATTTAGCAAGTTTCTCTTGCCTTGAAATGTTTGTAACATAAGCATCAACTTGCTAGTGCTTCTACCATCAAGCTGTTGCACAAGCATGCCTAACACATTTTTATGTTTATGTGTACCAATCTGTCCAAGTAATAGCTGACAACAGCAAGCTCAGGCTAATTACAGAAAAAAATTGTGTTTTTACCTAGTCTATACAAGCCACCCTTAAGGTATTTTCTTCTTTTGGAAAGTGTAAGGTCAACTAGACCTCTCAATTATAACATGTAGAGCTTTACTTTATGTAAGTAGTCTTTCCTTTTCCAAAATCCTGCAAACAATATCATAGCACAAGTACACATGCTATCATTTATCATTTGTTTTTATCTGCTTTTCTTTTTTTTTTTAGACTGAGGATTACGCCTGAATGCAGAAAGATTGTCTGAATACAGACCAGCAACTATAAAACTTCTGTATGTGCTAAGATTCCTTCTTTCGAGCCACTGTGAATTTTTGTGGAGTGTGCTGTATCAGTACTGTAGCAAAGAAATCTGAAAACTACTGTGCCCCAAACTCTGGCATAAGAGGATTTCTCCTGCTCTAAATTATACCAACCCCAATTAGAGATATGGAGGAGTTAGTCATTAAAGTGCTGCTGCACTGTAAAGGAAAAATACTCTAAATAATACATTTCAAATCCCACAGCATACTCAAAAAACATGAAGGATTTTGATTAAAGTAAGACTAGTTGCTTAATCCATGTTTAAAATGAATCAAATCTTCCAACACTGCTCAATTAACAATAAACCAAAAGTTTGCACAAGTCTACAGATGAGGAGACTTCATCTGGAGCAAAAGAGGAAATAGTTCTATAGTGTCATGGATGGTATTTTGGGGGGTTCTTTGTTCAGAAAAATTTTTACGCTCCTTTAGGACAGTGGCTTGTTCTAGCTGAGCCCTTCTGGAAGGCAGGGGGAGACAAATCTCTGCTGGAAAGTACAGGCCGTTTTTAGGCAGAGCAGGTTCAACAAACAGCAAGTGTGGTAAGCAGGAGGAATATAACATAAAATTGAGAACCTACAGCACAAGGATAGAGTACAGGGAACCAGCAGGGGAAATTTCTGGGGGGACCAAGAAGATGCTGTACAAAATTTGCTGCCACTGAGAAAGCACTGCCTAGCGTCAGAGACCCACCACCTCAGAAACAGAGGGGAGAGAAAAGGTCTGTATATAAAACTATTTTTGATTTCTGTCACTTTAACCTATTACTATGCCTATCTAATTGATTATGCATATCTAACTGATTATTCTAGTCAATATTCTAATGTTTGAAGTCTTCAGTCTTTTGGGGGAGCTCTGTCAGATGAAGTTCAGGCAGGTCCATCTCAAAGCTCTGTCTGATTCCAAGTCTGACCAAACTCCCTAGCATTTTCTTCTCTTCCCACTGTATGAAGGCAATCTCCCACCAAATAGCAGAAAGATTAGGTCTCAAGCTTAGCAGACTATGTGCAACCAATATATTTTTCTTGGTACCTTTTCCAGCCAGCACACCTTCCACAAAGCAAAAAAATCATCTATCCACATCAGCTGTCCCTCCCTTCCCACGTCCAAGATTAGGATGGGATTTGGGGGCAGAGCTTGGGAGATTGTATTAGCCATCGCTTTAGAATGAGAAACACATGATCCTCTCGCTATCAAGTTTGCCAGCCTACAAGCTGGTCACAAATCTTGTAGCTAACAGTCAAGTTGTTAATACTTGGTAGGTAGCCAGAGTGGGTGATTAATTGAAGGTCTACTATCTGTTACAGAATTTTTGCAAACTGAAAAATGTTCTTAAGGAAGTATTTAAGGAAGTAAAATCTGAGAGCAGCAGATAGATTGTGATTTATATGCACGTTTGTGTGCATGTGTGTGCACACAGAATATTGACTATTTGCATCAATGCACAAGTCAAACACTAAATATTTCCTATCTTTCCTGGAGGTCCACTGCTCTATCTAGCAGTGCTCAGTAATGGACAACACCATTTATATAGCAGTTCATAGAGTAGATCTTAAATAAAAGCTGTTATTTCACAGAAGGATTCGGGAGGTCCCAGTATCTCAGAATCACAAAAGCACACCTGTTGAAAATTTCATACTTGTAAAATTATATTACTCCCTCCTCAACATACAAAGCAACACATCTTGTGTTACCTCCCATCCTTCAACATGAGACTGCCATTCTTCCAAAAACTCTAGTTTTTCCATTTGTCTCTTGGCCTCATTTATATTGGAGCAGACAGCTTTCATGGCTTGGAGGGCTTCCATTAATGCTGCATAGTCACTGTGTTTCCTTGGAGTCCGCTTCAGTAACTCCTGTTTAGACATTAAAAAAAAAGAAAAAAAAAGAAAAAAAAAAGAAATCTGTCTTTGATCTCTAAATGTATATTACAGGAGGCTTAAATTGACTGGGGTACAAAACCAAAGAGTAAACAGACTTCTCTTTTATTAGGTGGAAAAGTAGTACAGCATTGCATCCTAGTAAGACACTAAAACTTGAAGAAGTAACTAATAATAAAAATAAATGCTACTTAGAAAAAAGTTTGTATTTCAGATACTTTTCTCCCCCAAAATAGATGTTGAGCTTTGGCTGTTTTTATATTCCATGGGATGGAACTGTTCAAAAAGATCATTCCACTTAAAAATATGTATTTACTAATGTCAGAATTAACACCTGCCTTTCCAGCAACTTAGGACAAAAAACATATTTCTTTAACCCCATGCTACTGTTCAATCTAGCATAATATTCCAGAGCAGTGAACAATAGTTCAGGTGACACATTGATTTAGTGTCGCTGGTAATGGTAGCCACCCTAAAAAACAAGGTGGGGGGGGAGTTGCCAGTAATCATATAAAGCCACCCTCAGTTTCCCGTCTCAAACTGCCAACTACCCATTTACAGCTGGACTGATTAAGGGCGACCTTCAGTGTATATCCTGATTGCAGCTTGGATACATTCTCTCTGGAGCCATAGCTAAAGGCCTTAACTCTGCTGCCACCACACCTTGTATTTAGATTTATTTTAGCTACAATTGATTTCAGTGTATCCCTACTGTAATTCATTAGTCAGTTTCCTCTGTTTTGTTTGCAGACTCTTCATTCAACAAATAGAATACAAAAATAATTTTTAAATAGGCCAAGGGAACTGTAAAAGCAGAGTCGTGAGATGACTCAAACCTCATTGCAATTACTGTCTTCTTGTTTTTAAAAAATCTTTACTTTAACATGTTTATTTTAATTTTGTATGTCAGTGCAATGAAATGCAGATGCCTCATAGCTGGCAATGTTTCGCATCTAAACTCACATATGTATTATTAAAAATAACTGTCAAATAATCAGCTTTCAAGTAACTTTTAAAGCAGAATCTCTTCTTGCTTTTTCCTCAACCCTTTAAACAATAAACAATATTAAATTCATATCTGTTAATAAACAATATTAAATTCATATCTGTTAAGTATAAGTTTGTTTTAAATATACACTTTTGTGATGATTCTATAATTTCCTAACATAAGAAAATTTTAATAATTAAGAGGCTTGAATATCTAATGTTTATCAGCATATTTAACATTATTAAGTTTTAAGCCATAATAAGACAAGAAAGGCATAAACATACAAATACAAACATGCATAGAACCACCTACAGCATCTTAGTGTTACTCCAAAATGTTTCTTATGTATCATTTTTGTAAATATTTTCCACTTCCAGTTTACTAATGTTAACTTAGAATCAGCAAAGCAAAGCATGTTGGTAACAACTCTGTTATCTAAGGCATTTAAGCAAGCACATGGCCAAATCCAACTTAAATCACTCTCATTAAACTCACTTAAATGTCTGGCTTCCTTTCAACAATGAAGAGGAAACCTTACTATTAGATTTAGAAAGGAGCTGATAATTTTCACCCAGCCAAACTCCTTGGTCTTTTTAATACTGATGTCAGGAGACTTGCCATTGGCTTTAATGAGAGCAAGACCAGGTCCAATATCTAATAAAGAGATTATTCACTGCATAAAGACCAGGTCCAATATCTAATAAAGAGATTATTCACTGCCTTAAGAGATTGTTCCTGCAGTTCTGAAATATGCTTAGCAACCAGTTTTATATAGCGAGTACAAAGTCTTAGATAACGAACTCGTAGTACCTTCAAAAGAAGGGGATACTTGCATATTCTCTGTATTGGCGTTACTAGATACCCCTCCAATGGCACATCTGTGTTCTTACGTCCTCCAAGCAGCATGCAATTCTGTAGTACAAACAATTTCAAAAATTACTAAAAAATTCTGAGAAAATTACATTTTCTCAAACCATGAGTTCTGTATGAGTTAAGAGAGGAGTGCATTACTTTTCATTAATCTCTAGTAGACAGCAAGTTTCTAAAACATAAACAATTGCCATTAAAAATCATCAGAAATAAAGGCAAGGGCATATGCATACAGAAATACTGGCTAACCTATACATAAATTACATATGCATCTATTAAATATATCATGAGGTAGGTTTGCAAAACTGTCACAAGAATAGGCTTGAACACACGCACAGGCAGGTACACTATCACACACAACAGAGAAGCTGCAATGCAGATATGCAGGCATTTTTTCCCCAAGGCTACCCTATTCATCCAGGCTGATTAAGAGACTAGCCTTTTGTTTTTATGCTGACCATAAAAGACAATAAACAAAATGCTGAAAATATACTTTCACACTTCAATAAACAAAAATAAGAAGAACTCAGGGCGATCATCGCAGGTGCTGTTGGTTCCAAAGGTGTGCTAGAGATGGTAAGTAGCACTAAAGATGGCCATCCTAACACACAAAAAGTCTTTTGTCTATATACTTCCATATGAAAAAGTGATGTGCACTGAATAAAATATCTTTAGTCATGAGCTAAAGAGTATATGAGTTTTGACAATACATCCACCCATGGAAGCCGAGAATATATGCAATATCTGGTGGAAGCATCCACAAAAAAAAACAGCTGAGAGAAAGAGAAATGAATATGAGCTACTTGAGATAATCAAGTATGCAAGAGGCATCACAGAAAATATTTGAAAATGCTGGAATTAAAGTGTAAGTACATACAGACCTACAGTAAAAATGGAAATTATTTTACGGAGCAATCAGAAGGAATTGTGATGCAATGGTATGAGATGACCTAAAGCTTCAAAAAGCAAGATGTCTAAACTGAGAACACTAAAAAAAGCAGATTAACACAGCCAGACAGTATGTTGACACAGGCCACATATCAGGACACAGACACATTTTTGATGGAACGGGGCAACACAACTAGGTGGCTGTTCCCCTTAACACATAACTCACAATACACATACCCAATAGCCAGTGCTACTAGTGGGACCTGTATGCTCACCCTTAAATCTGTGCTTTGTATTCCTAATTAATCATCTTCTGGTTTATACTAGATTAGGTCATTTATCCTAAAGGTTCTCACTTTAACAGCCAAACACAAAAAGGTTTACTGAAAAGGACTGACTAACAAGATAATAGCAATGTAGACTACAGGTTTACATAATGTTTGTCATTATACTTATGGGTTTTAAGGCCTGGCTTCAACTCCGTATTATTTACAGATAATCACAACTCTGTAATGACCTAAACTGTTTTGTCTGGCTAGAAAGCTTCAATTTATTTTCAAGCTGAGCAGTCTGACCTCCTTTTCTCTAGGTTAGACTGCTGCAGCTTATCCTACAGATGTGTGCTGAATCTCTAAGGAACCCAAGGCAGATGTGGAACCCCTCCACATGTCCCCAGGAGTACATGACACCGATACATCATGAACTGCTGTAACTGCACACTGCAAACCTTTCTCACAACATAAGCTCTTTTCAGTCTTTCTCAGGAATATTTGGCTTTTTGTCTCTGAAGGTAGCATTCACCCCTTCTTCTTGATTCTGACCATGCTGCTGGTGCTTTGCTGATAGTGTCTTTTGCTTAAGTCCACTCTTAGTTCCAAAATACTTCAATCAGATTTGATCATTCTCATGTTTGATATCATATCAGAGGGCACCTTCTCAGACATTTAAGTACCAGTACAATATGCCATACATTTCAAAACTGACTTTGTTATCGCAGGATGCCATAAAGTAAAATACAAAAACCAGTCTATTCTGAATTTTCCTTTTAACAAATAAAGTTAACTATTGAGAAACTCCATATTGAACACTGATTTTGTTGTGGGAAAATCATGAGGACTGTCATACTTAACATTTTAAAACCTCCTCAATGGGCTTGTAAAATGAAAGACCAACTGTGTAGCTGTTTCTTTGACCTCAGATTAAGCCAGTGTCTAAGCTCAGGACGCCTCTAGCAAAACATTTTTTCCATTTGGCACAGCCATAGCTACAGTATCAGAATGTGGACAGTCTTTTCAGAAGTTTGGACCAGAAAAAAGGGCAGTCTTTCCTACACCACCCCTTCTCCACCCCTCCTCATGTATCTTATCCTATTCTTTTTTTCTTTCTCCAGCCACTGCTGGATTTACACCCTTGTCTCTCGGTCAGCAAGCTCAAGGCACACTGCCTTGCTATTTTATGCACAGATCTAGACTTAGCAGTGAAAATGCGATGTACTCAGCCCCTTCCTCTAGCAATATTACCCTCAAGTGAAAGTGCCCTCTAAACAATTGCAGGGGTGCTCATAGTTGTTACATGGTAGAGTAAATAATGCTAACAGTTCACTGCCCAGTCAAATAATACTAAGTTAGAATACCAGTTCAAAATATATTTACCAAAAGAAAAGTCCGCACTGTTCTTATTTTGTTAAGGTCAAGCAGAACTTTCTGTGCCTTCTCATGGTTACTGCAGTATTCATCATAGATACGGAATTTCTCTTTCTGCAGAAACAAAGAAATACCTTGTTCTTGTCATTTTGATTTTTTTTAAACAAACAACACATACAATGCACACTTTTGAAGACCAAATAGCTAACAGAGTCTTCATTTGGGAAGGTCAGCTCCTCTTCTTATGTTTACTATTTTAGGTCCAGCCCTTTTTGTACTTTTTATTTCCGCTTTTAATTAGAATTGTAAAGTTGAACAGTCTGGAAATATCGCTTGAGCATTTTCTGAAAAATTTCAGAGGCCAGACTATCACAAAAACACAGGATGAAAAAACACTAAGAAAATGCACAACTAGTTCCATATTTGCAGACATCATTACCTGTTATGCATGCACACTTGTTTGCAAATGTGATCCACACTTCTGCATAGTCAAAAACTTGTCACTCCACTTCCGCAAATTTTTTCCACTAACCATTAACAATTTTCTGCTCCACAATGAATAAATATAGACTTAGCAAACAAATGCCACTCTAAGCACAGAGAAGAATGAAACCTAGACTTTTTCTTAGGCCCATGACGGAAAACAAACTAACTGGTCCTCATTTTGCAGAGGTTTGTAACAATGATATCCTTGTGTTCAAACAGGAAAAATAATGCTGCTAGAAGGTAACTGCTACAGGACATACAAACATACTGGAGGTGTAAGAAGTAAAATATCTTCACAGTCAAGAACCATAGAAGCATTTTATCCAACCAACACAATTCTTTGCTAAATATTCACATTTTTGTGTAGAATCAAGGGGAACTAAACCTAAGTCTATTATTATTGTCCCCATCTCATACTCATCTTTTCCTCATTCCACCAGCTCACATACTGGCACCAGAAAGCTTCCCCCATCCTCCAGGACTATGTGTGTCAGCCTTGGCTGACATCCACTTCTAAAGCATGTTACCCAGCAGGGACGTACACCCAAACGAGCTCTACTGAAAGACACAACCCTTGGGCCCAGCAGGTGCCACAGCCCCTGCCCATCCCAAGGCCAGAGTTACACTGCTATAGCACCTCAGCATTCCCTTACCTGTCCCTGCCTTTTTTTTTTTTTTTTTGGGGGGGGGGGGGGACAGGCAATGACAGTAAACAAGAAGTGACCTTAAAGTACTCTTAATTATGCAATCAAGTCATAATTTGTCCTCCTGACTTTGTACACTCACCACCATGTCAGTAATTAATAAAAACAACCAGAAAGGAAAAACAAGTGAAATAAAAGGCTGTAATAAAAGGTAGCATACATAATGAAGAAAGCAAGTTCCCACTTCATGCAGTGCATTAGGTTCTGGTTGCAAGCATTCCTCTACCAGAGACAGGAAATTTCTGTGAACTGCAAGGATATCTTCGATATTTGAAAACAACATCTGTAAAAGAATAAAGCATACATAAATAAAACAATAGATATAAAAGAAAAGGAACATGCAATTAGAAAACTAACCTTAACTGTCTCCTCTGTGACATTTTTATCCACTTTGGCTGTTGCACACTGGATCATTCGGTGAAGGAAAGCCTGCACGAGACAAGAAAAACAAGGAAACCATTATTTCAGAAAGATTAGAACAACTTTTGGCATTTTACGCTTGTAATTTGCTTCCCAACTTTCTTACACGTTGGTTATAGAAGTGCGTTAGAATATTATTCTGAATTTCAAACAAATATTTTACTTATAAAGCATCTAGTAACTCTTTTATCCTAACATGATATAAAATCCTATCTACACAGAGTGTGAAAAGAGCTAAACAGTGCAATATTAATGAAACTGAAAAACTGAACATTCTTTGAGGGACAATTTCACTCATACTACAATCAGGCAAGAGCAAAATGAGTCTTTTTCAAAATCTAGCACTAGCACTTTTTAAATTTACTACAAGAAAAGCAGAAATGAGCCCTTAATTTCTAAATCAAAACTAGTCTTGAGATACTATTAAGAAGTGTAATATTTACCATAGTAACCACAAGCAAGATTTCTGACATATTAGTAATCAAACCTATTGTACAGTAAATTGGCTTAAACAACTGTCAGCTACACCTGGTTCTGCTTATGAAAACATTCAGTCTCCCTCCCCAACAATCTCATTTTTGGGGATCAAATCAGAAGTTAGTAATACCATTAATGAAATACCAAAACAGTATATTTTCTTATATTTCACTTTTAAGAATTGGAAATAACAACAACAAGATATGTACAGTAAGAGTCATTTCCAAATGAAATAAATCACATTCCAAATAACAAGTTTATCATTAATATTTACAAATTCATTCTTTTACAAATGACTAAGGTACATTCTGAAAATATCTACATACTGAAGACTAAAATCTTACATCACTAATTCTTAACATGGACATGCATATTCTTTAGCCATCAAAAACTGGCACCACAGTTGCACAAATGTCATTTCTTTCGTAACGATTTAGCTTCAAGTCACTGTGTATTGTATACAGTATACAAACTCATCTAAATTCTGATGTGGTGCAAATTCCATAAAAGAGACAATAAATAAGCCCTGTTTGGAAGGATAGCACTCACAGTATCCCTTTTTACTCTCTGCTGGGACTTAAACATTTTCATTCCCAAGTAGTGTTCCTTTCACTGCTGAAAACGACTACGTAGCTAGGAACATTTTTTGTGTGTGTGTGTGTGTGACTGAAGAGACAAATCTAGTTATACAAGACATAAATAGAAATAGGTTTGGAATATTGCCAGCATGTTTAATGTTTCACATCATTTTCTACAGTCCTTAAAAACCGCTTTTTTCCTGACTACTTGTGCTTTCTTCCTAATGTTTTATTGATGTTAAAAAAATCCATTAATTCATTTATAACAGCTAACTGAAGGTGGACTTTGGCCCTTTATTCCCTTACCCACTATGAAGATCCACGCTAGGCAAATGTATATTTGTGTGTGGATCAGCCATACACTGCACAGCCAATCCCGTGTATAGTGAACACCTATTTAACTGTATGACTCTCGATTCCTTTTTGAGACACTGTTTTCACTAAACCATCTGACAGCATTAAATACACTTTACAACTGAAAGTTGGAAAATAAGCCACAGAAGAATCACCTCTAAAATCATGTCTATTTCTACTATCTATAATCTCTCTCTGTTCATGTTATTTCCCCATAGAACAAACACATTGCTCATCAGTGTTTATGTTTTCCCAGAATATCATCATTTCCTGTAATGCTGAAGGAAGGTGAGTATTTAGCTGGCCGAATGCAAAACTGAGAAAATTATCTGGGAGCTGGGGCATTAGTTATTCTTGACTGATTACTAGCCAAGAGTCATACGGTCAAAGAGTATACATTAACCGCAATAAACAGATTCCCATTCATACAAGCAACACTACAGCAGATCTCTCATCTGCAGAGGTTATTGGAAACTGAATCCAGTAAAATCCATCCTCCCACAAAACCCAGACACAGGTCCCTAGTTAAGGTAGGGAGGCTTAAGATGACTTTAGCCCCTTCCAGCAACTTAACACCAGCTCATATGTTATGTTGCTGCACTTATACAGCAGGAGTAGCCAAGAAGCCATTTTTAACTACACATTTGCCAGCTGTTGTCTAACTTCACCAAGTCCACATGAGCTATTTGTGCAAGGTGATCTTTTGTTTGCCTTTTCTTTTGCTTTCCAACAGCACCTTCCCCCCACCACATACCCCTGCCTCCCAAAGAAAAAGAGAAGGGGGGGGAAAGACAACCAGTAGTCAACTCAGCTATATCAAAACTGCAGAAAACTAACAGAAAATAGGCTAAGAGGAGGCCTAAAATACAGAGGCCCTAAAGAGAACTGCTGTGGTGGTACAAGACATTGGAAATGAGTAGACAAGACACTGATAGGTCCACATCAGTGTACATTTGCTTCCCCCAAAATTCATAACACTGTGTCCCACAAAGTAATGGATGAGACCATTTGAATCGTCCAGAAAACTTACATGAAATACTACAAAACCACATGTATCACTAAATGATCAGAATAATCTCACCTTTTCTAGAAGAGTGGTGAGACAGAATTTGGCGGGGGCACATAGGGATGGAGGTCTCTCCCTCCATCTCTCACCATCCAGATCCACCCTTGGTGGTCTTCGCCACGTGTGTGGTGAGCAGTGCAAAGCACTGCTGAAAACTCTGGATGTTCCCCATGTTTCTATGATGCCTAAAGCCCTACTGCAGCACAACTCCCTTATCAACTCCTTTTCTGGAAGCCAGAGACACTGCTGTCTCCTTATGCAACACCTCTGCTCTGGGCCTTTGCAAATTAGAATGGATGGCTGTCATCAGACAGGAAGGTGGAGAAGGGGCACATGTGTAGCAGGGGTGGACACCATGACTATCACTAATAGCTTTGCGATCATCTGGTAATGGCAGCGTGGCATTAGTGTATGACTCATCACTACTGACAAAACACCAGAAGGGGCTTTGTTTAACATAGCATTTTCCCTAGTGCTGTCTCTACCAGAACATGATTTGCAGGGGCTCTGAAGCATAGCTGCTGTGAAGGAATAATCCCTGAAAGACTGCCATTCTGGCCGATCAGATGCCAAGTGTGTTGTCAGGCTTCTGGTTTAGATCAGCAATCAGAGAAGAAACAAGTTAATACCTTGCTCTGTCCAATGCAAGAGAGCTTACTGCCCTTTCCGAAAGCCTTACAACCACGGAGTTGAAACTGCTCAATGAAGTTAATCAAGAACTCAGCAAGCATTTCATGCCATGTCAAAATGTAATTCTAGATCAGACACAATTTCAGTTCCAAAATGAGAGACAGCTGAGTCAGTAATTGCTTTTGTTACAGTGCTAGATAACCTTAATCCAGCACTGTGACTATGGAAAATTAGCGTCACTGAACTTGTATGAACATACTATAGGTCTGAGGGACAGATCACTATTCAAAAGACTGTAGAATATCAACTGAAGACAGCTAAGAACTGTTTTTCAAAATCAGTGAGCAAAGATGAGGCAGACCTTTTGTAGAAACAACTTTAAGGAGGAATGTCAATGTAGACATGAAAAGGAACAAGGATGCCCAGAAATTATTAAGGAATTGACAGCTGCAGAGCTAATAGGAAAAAAAAAGTTTATAGAAGCTTTTCAAGGTATAATACATACAGCATTAATAATTATAGAAAAAACTGTAAAAAATAAAAGAAAAGTAAACTACAGATCTCAGAGAATTTATGAATCACTATAGAACTGGACACAAAAGAAGTCAGAAACATCTGTGAAATTGCACTAAGTAGTTTCTACAGGTTTTACCACAAATCAAAGTCTGCTGCTCAAAGTGCAGACTCATTATGGAGCACCAGATTGCATGAAAGAGCAAAGCATTACAAATTGCAATGACACAGCTAAATAGCTCCTGGACTGAGCAAACAACTGTAACAAACAGTTTGCATCCATGATTCCCACACTTATTAAAAAAAATCAACTCAAACTTACTGAAATTTCATTTATCATGCACACATGACAATAAATCATGACTGATCTTTGTTACCTGGAGAATACTACAAGTCTTGCTGAGGTTACTTCTCAAGATGTATCAGCATTAGCACAGTTCTTAGCACAGCATCAAGCACATGCAGAGTAATGCCTAATCCAGTGTATTCCAGGATTTCAGAAGAAGTAATCTAGACAGCAACCCTTAGCTTCCCTAAAAATTTTCAAGATGATTCCAGAGTTTATCTTAAGTTACCTTCAATCCCTAGTTTTCTCAAGGAACTGTAGAGCAGAATATTTTAAACACAAAAAACATTTTCTACGTTTTCATCTTGCACTACTAGCATTCTGGTCAAATTGCTACAGTATATGGATTCACCCTTGCA
Organism: Dromaius novaehollandiae; assembly: GCF_036370855.1. Classification (NCBI taxonomy): domain Eukaryota; kingdom Metazoa; phylum Chordata; class Aves; order Casuariiformes; family Dromaiidae; genus Dromaius; species Dromaius novaehollandiae. Next base: position 130,362,359 of record NC_088099.1, read on the forward strand.
GCACTGCAAATGGAGATCTATCTACCCCTATCTATTGCTCTCTCTGCCATCTCTCTGATTTCCTGAATTCAGAGTTGAAAAAGGTATCTCCATGAAACATCCCGGAGGAATAACTTTGCTGAACACCAGGAGGAGAATTCTAAATATAAAAGACCAGACCAAGAGGAAAGAGGAGCAAGTTTGTTATTGAAAGTACTAATTTAAAGAATCAAAAAAAAAAAAAAAACCCGCCCAAACTCAAGTCTGTTCATTATACTGACTAAACACGAACATGTTTGCCTGCCTGTTGACCTGCTGCTGTTTTTTGAGACTGAGTGTGTTACACAGAGAACACGCACTGAGTTCCTGCTATGGGGATGTTACTTCTGGTCTTATCAAAATCAAATTACATCTTTTTTATCACAGTTGCTCTGTGCATTGTTGAAAAAAGAAAAACACCACTACAGTTAGTGCAAGAAGCTGCCAACAGCACAAATGACTTTTCTAACATCTGGAATGAAATCAGGAAAAACAAAGAAAATCTGCCTAAGAAGACCTGCAGGTCAGGAAGAGTTTTCACCTTTCTGAAAGATAAGAAATAAAGTTCTGAAATTATGTCAGAGCACATGGATCATAAAATACATAACTATTTTGCTAAAAGCAATCTTCCTTCATGAATCAACAAACAAATATTCATTTCCTCATAAAAGAAGAATTAAAGAAAAAGTCACTTCATTTTTCTCTTAGATCTTTTAACATTATAACAACTTTAACATTTATGATGTCATAAAAAACAAGACTGCAAAAATGTATATATCTTTAATAGTGTCATTTCCTGTGTATTTCCACTTTCTGAAAATCCAATTCAGCTGAAGTGCCCAATCTAACACACTGAATCCTGTTGAATAAAGCTAAAAAGATATTTCAAATGTTAAAACTTGAACAAAATCTAATTTTCCACGGTGCCAAAGATGAAACCCTAAAAAAACCCGCGACATAAGGAAAATGTTCGTAAGTTAGAATTTATATAAATATGTCTATGCCAACAGGCTTCTGATCACAAGAAATACAGATTTAAAATACTTATGTTTTTGTGTTTTCTATTTACACTCTTAATGCATCTATAGACATGCTGTGTGGTAGAAAACAGTTTGCGCTTTCCACAATATTCAAAATGATACTAGCAACAGCATGGGGAAATACTTGGGAAAAGAACTGCTCAAGATAATAGCGGACTAGCCAAACGTATTTTCTTACTATGGCCAATTCAGTTCACAAACATCGAGTTAGTATTTTGCCCATCGGTCTGAATTTCTGCACAGCATAATTAATGCATCTCAGATTCCTGGTCCCCGAAGAATGCCACGCTGTTTTTGTTGAAGCACTTTCGCTTGATTTTGCCACAAAAAACAATTCCAATAGAGAAGAGTCCAGCAGCAACAGCAGCTGCAGGGAAGCACTGTGTGTTTCCCCTCCTCTTCCCGTTAACCTGTGCCAGGAGCAGCAGCAATAGCTAATCAGGCTGGCTTCTGATACCGAACAAAAAGACTCTTCTTCTTTCTCCAGCAATTCACCAGCTGAGGCACCACCTGTTTCTCCTAACTTGCCTGCAGTACTGATGAATTGCAAGCAGCAGACAGCGTATCAGCCAAGGTCAGATATATTGTTTCTCCCTGCTGTACCTAGAGCCACTTTCAAAGCTGGCTTCAGAACCTGCTCTCTATAAAGACAGGGGAATAGATGTACCACATCTGGAATACTTTTCATTCCAGTGCTAGTTTCCTTTCCATTCACAACTGACCAAATGATTCCCTTCTCCATTCAAATATCCCAACAGTGGATCTATGTGTCTGAAAGAGTCCCCCTGACTTGTTTTCTTAAAGTAAACATGAACTCTTAGAAGTGGAAACACACATGAAAGCTGGTTGCATTAAAGAGACATGGACCTTCAAACCAGTTCACACATGATGAAGATGCTGCCAGATTTTGTGGCAATCATCATGATTCTCTCTTTCCTTTATAATTTTTGATTTTCTGCTGAAATTCTCTGTCATATCAGAAACTTTTTTCCAAGAATAATAAAACCTTTTTCTCACCCTGTCCTGTATTTCACTCACCTCTTCTGCATTTCCCTAGTCACTGACAGCACTTTTCAACTTCTCTCTACTGCACACCTTTTCATGCCCACTGAGATTCCTAATTCGCAGCCTCCTCCTCTGAAATCCACGTTCTCTAAATTATTCTCCCCCACATTCAAATCCTTCTCTCTAAGCTATGATTGTGTTCTCAATTTTGATTCCTCTCCTTCCTTTCAGCTCTACAGTAGATGAAGGCAGGAGATTGAGAGTCCATGTCGAGTTCCTCTCAGCCATGCTGGAAGTCAGACACATGGTCTCCCCCTTCTTTCTTGTACTGAAACCATTGCATAAGAGTTAGTACCACCTTTTCCTCACCCAAATCAGAAAGCTTCTGTTCCCTTTTCTTCTCAGATGTCAAGAAATACTGTCTCACCCATATCTAATATCTTAATTTTTGGAAATTGGTTTTCTGAGGTGTAGGTATTTTCTTAGTGTTAAATACAAATTTTGTTGACAAATAATGATGGAAATATTCACATGCTTAAAGTTAAGAAAATATCTAAGTGAACTGCCAACTCAGAGGCTGGCTGTCAGACTGGTTCATCCATACTGTAATAAGCTGAAGTATGTGCAAAAAGTTGCTAGAAGATAATCTAAAATTTTTCTTGACTAAAATATAGCTTAAGTAGAACTTTTAGAGAAGAAACCATATACTGGCCTAAGGGGTAACACCTATCTGTGTGCCAGGGACTGGAGCATCTCTCATACAAGGCAAGGCTGAGAGCTGGGCCTGTTAGTCTGGAGAAGAGAAGAAATATCTGAAGGGAAGGTGTAGAGGATGGAGCCGGACTCTTCTCAGGGGTGCCCAGTGACAGGGCAAGAGGCAGCGGGCACAAACTGAAACACAGGAAGCTCTGTCTGAATCTAAGAAAAAACTTCTTTACTGTGAGGGTGACAGAGCACTGGAACAGCTTGCCCAGAGAGGTTGTGGAGTCTCCATCCTTGGGGATATTCAAAAGCCGTCTGGATGCAACCCTGGGCAATGTGCAGGTGACCCTGCTTGAGCAGGGGGCTTGAAGTAGATGATCTCCAGAGGTCCCTTCCAACCTCAACCAGTCTGTGATTCTGTGATGAGTAGCAGGCAGTCTGCTTAACGTTTTCAGCAAACATTTTCAGTATTTATGCAATATGGGTAAATGATGGTAGTTAGGCCTTTTCTAATTCCATGAAAAATGCAAACAATTCCAGTCTCAGGATCATTAAAGGAAATTTTCTGGAAGGGAAAGGGGAAAAGATGGATTTACCTGTGCCACGTGAAATTTGGAATACCTTGCAACAGACAAATACACCAAACAAACAACCGTATGAATAAAGACTTCACAATTTGGTCCTGTAATTCAAATGGCATCTTATGAAGCAGTACCAAGAGGACACAGCAATACAGAGTTTGCTCTCTACTAAAAAATAGATCTAAAAAACACATTTTCAGCATATGTTTCTGAAGAAGTATGAATAAGATTAATCTTTATTGTATTTTGTAGTTTCCTCAAGTAAGAAAAAGTTATTTTGGACTGAAAAATATTCACATGTATATGAAATTCCCTCTGATAATATATCATATGGTCCTCTTGGTATATCTTACCAACCGAATAATATTCTTTTACTCATACAACTGATCTCATATTACACAAGTGGGAATAGAAAAGAAATATCTATAAACTTTACCTCTCATAAAAGTTAGCAGTTTCCTGAATTTACAGAACACTAGGTCCTTACTAGTAAATCTATCGAGTGAATTCAGCTGTGTTCCTTACCAGCAAATCAAAACAAAAAGCCAAGATGCCTCAAAGAAATTTTAGGTCTCAAAATAACAACATATTGCTACTAAATTGCAATCATAATTAAAAAAGAAACCACAAACTTAGTTTTTATAGATTTGGGATTTTTATCTAATTTTTGCTCCCAAAATGATGACTTTTCTAAAAAATTTCTTTAGAAAGAATTCATCATTTCAGAAACATTTTGGATACACATTTTAAATTCTATGCATAATTTTTTTTCAGCTTAAAGCAACTCATGAATTTCAAAAAGTGTAAAATGGTCAAGATGAGAAAAATCCATGTCTCAAATGCCCCCTTTTCAAGAATGTTTTTGTTTGCTTTCTGATCCAACTTGAGATGTAATAGAAATCTTGAAAATGCTAGAAGAAAAGAAAGCCATTTTCTGCAAATTTTCTCACTTCTTTACTTTTCTGAAGTTCATACGGATGTCTGAAAACATGTTTGAGTCTTTTCTGAATAACCATCAGAATTAAGACAGGCATAATCTTTGTCACCATTTAGGAGAAGGAAATCTGAAATAACACATCTTCCCTTTTAGAACTGAGTCTTAAAGCTTAGTCCTTACATCACCTGAATCAGCAAGAAAAGCTGATTCAGCACCAATGAAAAGGAACCAGCAAGTTCTCTGTGCTTAAGGCAAACACCTAATAGAAAGCAAACAACTCTTTACCTGTAAAATGAGAAAGCCTGAAATCACTGACAGGCAATCAAAATGGAAGGCCACTGTACCCTTTTTATATGCTCAGTTTCCAAAACATAACTCTACTGTAACACATTTTTTCCTAATATTGCACAGGCTTTAATTTTTAGATTATTTTATGTTTAATGTGGGTAGATGCTAATTAGGAATTAGAGTATGAGGGAAATTTACAATTTTTATTGCAAAAGTTGTATAAATAAAGTATACTTCTCAAACAATATTCAGTGCCATTTCTGGCTGCCATTTCTGTATGCACTTATGTCAAAAAAAATGTGAAGCAGAGAGAGTATCAAACAGCAGTTTTCTATCCCAATTCCAATTCTCCACAAAACCTACAGGGAAACTGTTTAGTATGTACAAAGAGTGCCTTCCTGACCACAAATGAGAAGCAGGGACATCCCATTTAAGTTCCTCTATCCTTTTCTAACCAGTCTAACCAGTGTCTTTTCTAACCAGCTCCAAATTGGCACACTTATCCCTATGTTTGGGATACCTATCTCTAATTCCTATCTCGTGTCCTTTAGATATGTGCTGTTATGGTTATATGGTACAAAATTAACAGAATCATATGCCGCAATGCATCATTCCATGCAACAGTTACGTGCCATATCTCAAAGTCTCAATAAGGCTACTTTTGAAAAACTTCCTGATAATGGTGTCTCAGGTACATATACTCTCGCCTCTCCTCGAAGTGTATGAAACTTAGAAGCTGAGAATTTCTGAAGCTCAGAAAAGCCCTCTCCTACCTACAATTATTGTAAAATCTGGAATTATATACCCCACGCTTGTACATTCTGACAGCAGAATTTTCTTAAGACCAATTTTCCTTCTGTACAGACTTGCAGAACAGTTGTTTTTGATACAAATGTTCCTGAGGGCATGTCTGAATTCAGGCAGATAAATAAAGCAGATATCCTACATGCCTGCCCTGCTGAAATTATGGGGTTTTGAACTTTTAATACTTTTTCGTCTTCCTTTTGGAAAGATTGTTAAGTTTTTAAAACTTCAGTGGAAAACTGGATCTTCTTGGCAAGAGAATTCAAACAGGCAGTTGGATCTGTTTATAAATAGGACAGTAATGAATTTCATCTATAATGTATTTTTTTAACCAGAAATAAATTTAGTTTTAATACCTGTGACAGTGGTGAGTATTAAAAAAATCATATAAACAGACATGCTGTTATGCAAACAAACAATTTATGGATAGAATAATACTGAGTCTTGCTGTATAATCAGGCCATAGAAAATCTCATGGTCTGATAGAGAAGTACAGTCCTACTGCATACCTGTAAAAAACAACTTCAAATCTTTAATATTTCCTTAAACTTAAAACTCCTACTATTGCTTTTAAACATTTAGAATGTTAAATATAATGTAACACTATGATACAAATGCAAGCACAAAAAAAAGAAAATCAGGAAATATCTAGTCTACAAAACTCAAGCTACATTAACGGTATGAAAAGCACCCTCTATTGCACTTGCATCTTACACCATTTTTGTCTGAGGATGGCAATGAAACCAAATGAAAGGAATTCTGAACAAAAATGGAATCTTGTTGTCAACTAGTAAATGAACTCTTCCCAGGGCATCACAAAAGAATGAATTCACCCGTAAGTGTGAATCAAAACTGCTTAAAAGAATATTTCCTTAGGTAATTACCTAAGGCAGGAAGGTTTGAAAAAAAAAATAGTTTCGAGGTTGAACCACATACCTTTGTTAATAAAAGTCTGATAAACTCTGCTTCTCTTCTTGGCATATGTTGCATAAACTTCACCTTTTTCTTGGGAAATGATCAACACTAGATAGGTTGAACCAACTAAACTGAACAGTTAATCTACTTTGGAAGATATACACTGGCTGCAACAGTAAACTGAGGTTTAGATTGCTAATACTGTCACAGTATTAGCTCTCAGATTTGCAGGGGCAGATCCCCAGCATTCCTAATTCAGGATCCCACAGGAATCTGACATTCAATGAAAGCACAGCAATCCATTCAGTTGGATCTTACTGCAGCCCTAAAGGATTAAATTACAACCAGTCTTGGCTCCCCATCTAAGATGTTTTAATGAAAAGAAATGGGCTTAAAACTCAGCTTAAAAATTAGAAGTATTTTTCTAAAATCCATTTATTTATTGAAAAAATAGGTATTTGAGAAACACTGTGGTGGTACACTTTTGATCTATGTATACTTATATGTTTTGGGACTTCATACTCCCATTTCTGAATAAATATTTAAGTGTTTAAAAATTGTTCTTTTTATCATCCATGGAACAAAGCATGATTAATTACAGCAATGCAAGTCATGCAGACTGGCTTGAAAAACAAATTTTTGACTTCGTACCAGGACAAAAATATAGAGAAAAATAGTAAATGAGAAAAGTACTGGCTTCTGAAGATTAGATGCCAATGTTAGTTGTCTTAACTCCATTCCAAAAAAAATACAACCATACCAAGGTTTAAGTTACTTTTATTGACACACAGCTTTGTGCAAACAAAAGATTTTTACATGTCCCTACTGCCTGTCATGAACTGACCTTGTGAGTTTTCAGCTGCTTACATGGTTATGAGCCAATTTCCATGGAAATGGTGTCATTAATCGTAAATTTTTTCTGGCTTATATTTGATTCATGAGATGTGTCAACTGTGAAAATGCAGAGGATATTCCATCTTTTATTTCTTTACTGACTCGTAACTATCCAAAATGATAACTTTTGATAACTTATAACTTTTTTTTTTTAGCTCCCTGACTATTTTTTTCTTTATGTTGGCATCTAAACGTCTGCTGAACATTAATTATATCACAGGATATGTATATGCTAAACTCCATTTACGTCCATTACAAAGGTTTCATTTCTTAAAGGGTACAATGATCACGAAGGACATGTTTTATAAAAGGAGCCTATTTACATCAGCAGCAATCATCAGCAGGAATAAAGCCACACTGAATCTGTCCACATGAGCTGGATTGCCTTACTGTCAAATAAACTAATAATTACAAGAAATAGAGGCCTGGATTCTAGATGCATTCTGGGTTCTGGATCCTGCCTTCTAGATGCATTCTACATTCTGGAGTAAAGCCTTTCCCACTCACAGACTTCCTTTTCTCACTGCTCCTCTCTTTTCTCCTTTCTCTATTCATGCACAGCCCCTCTCATTTGTAGGTCATATGCAGATCTATGATCTGTCTTGAGCTTTGAAGAGCTCCCAGAATAATTGCACAATTTCACTGAAGCTTCTGTGAAGCATGTGTTTTTCAGGAACACATAAAAATTGCATGACTTGTTTTGTTCATTAATTTTTATAAGGGAACAGAAGATAAAAATCTGATCACAGTTCAATTTTAGTTGCTGCCTTGGTGAGATTTTTTGTTTGAATGTTAGGACGTTATGCACACGGAGGTCATAATTACCTTTTCCTAAAGTGTAGCATCATTCTTTAGGATATAATTCAAAGCTTTAAAACAGCCTCCACTTGAAGCAGAAAGGATTGGGGGATTTCTTAAATTTACTTTACCTATGTAAAAAATAGTACCTGAACAACTACCACCCCCAGACAGTCCACAGGGACAGCTCATAAAGATATTCAGCTTTCCCAATGCCAAGCGAATCACCCCTCTCCCCAGGCAACCTGTACCATAACTGCAGACAAGTACAAGCACAGCATATTGGTGGCACCTGCCATCTGTAAATAGTCGACTGGAATTTGATGGTGCCGAATACCAAGCACTTACCAAGACATACTGTTGCTTACCAAGACACTTCATTGATAATACAAATAAACTGAAGCCTTACAGAGTCTTCCCACGTAAGGTCACACAAGGATATGGGACACTTTTTTTGGATTTTATTTGCTTCATGAAACGATTGTGAACCAATGACTGAGATGGAAGGTACTTTTGGTTTCTACTCTCAGAAGAAATAAAAATGTTTGTCTAAATCATTCCAAACCCAAAACAGCTAGACAGTAGACTTCTAGTAACAACACAAGGCAACAAGGGTGTTAGTGGGATCAGGAAATCAAAAAGCCAGAAATAAATATTGTTTCCTAGCATTTTCAATAGTTTGGAATACTGCATTCCTTACCCTGGGTGAGGAAATGATGCCACTGCAAGTTTTCCTCATGTCCATAATAGACCACTGTGGATTGCTTTACCTAAAGGCCTAAAGGCATGAACTTAGAGCCAGTCAGCCATGTCCAAGCCTATCAACTGAAGAAAAGTCACTGTGACCATACACAGATTTGTGATGCATCACTCGTCATTTCTTGATTAGCGCAAGGTACTGCTCCTACACTACAAAGCCCAGTCTCCCCCTTTTAAGGAACAGAACACGGCGCTCTCGATGTATATGTGACATGGCACTGCATGAACATACTGGTAGATACATCTTCAAAATACAGGCAGAATAGCTTTAGTAGCAATATCATAGCTAGGGAACAGCTTTAGGAGGAGAGCTGAAACCAAGACCAAGTCTGACAGATGTTGGGTCTGCACATGATCCTCTTAGAAACCTCTTCACCTTTCTTCGTCCCCTAGAACCTGTTCACAGGAAGGACCAGCACCAGGGAGGCAAGATATTCACTGCTAATGCCATTCTAGATGTGCGGTATTTGCAATTCTACCAGAAGTGAAGGAGGAAAAAGAAACAAAACTTCAGGGAAGACAGGTTCACTTTAAATTAGGGAGCACAAACAGAGGAAGAATTAATACCTCACACACGAGTGAAGCAGGCACTATGTTACACAGGCGGAAATCCTGTCAGGAGGAAGCTAAAAGAAAAGTAGATTGCTTCATCTTTCAGGTGTAATCTTATTTGCCCAAAAATGCCTGTTAAAAAGTAACTAATTGCTAGACTTTAATTTTTGCAGTTGCATGTGACAGAAACTGGGGTAAGTATCGACGTAAGGTTACCAAATCCACACTCAGAAACTTTCCACCAGCTTTTTTTTTTCCAAAGAGCTGGTGCTTCACTTTAAAATATTTTTCTAGCCTCTTCTGCCGTGAAGACTGCAGTGCAATGATTTATAGAATGGATGCTATCTCTATAGACAAACAAAAACACCATTCCCAAGAGATTTGACCTTCACCTTTCATCTTAAAATAGTACGGCAATTACCTAGCAACAACAGCCCACATCCTTAAAATATTTATAGCTGAATTACGGCATTAAGGGCTAGTCAAGTTTGCTAGGGACTTAACTAGCTAGAATACACAACTAAAACACAAACAATTATCTTTGTCAAAAAATAAATTCCAGCAGCTAACTAATTGGTAATTCAGTAGTATTTACTGCTGAATTTATTGTTCTTGTTAAAAAGCAGAGCTCCAGAATGCATGAACATACATGAACGCGTAACTCGAGCAGAATACTACAAGCTTCCGGAAAGTTGATCATCCTGTTTGCTGACTGCAATTTGGCTTGTTGGGTTTGGATTCCATGTTCCTGTTCTTTCTGCTCATATCCTCCAAACAGGGCAAGCATTGAAGTTCCTGTACACTGACCAGGCTTATACAGCCAGTATACTTTCTCATACCAAAGAAGTTGCACGGGACATTTTTAGGGCAGAAACAGCTCCACATTCTCCCTCAAGTCCAAGTTAAAAAGCAAACTTCGATTTGTTTGTCTAGAAAGGGGCAAGGGGAAAAAGCACCTATATGGAAAATATCCTAAATACACTGGACATTCACTGACCACATACAGTGCAAATATCTAGGTAACAGTGTTCATCCGTTCCTTTCGTATTTAAAGAGAAAACCACCGCAGGTTCAACAAATAAAGCGATTCAAAGTTTAGAATTAGGCCTCTATTTGATGGATATTACATTATGTTTTAATCCTACTTTTAACATTTTTTATGGAATTTCCTTTCCATTAATACAGTACTTCTCCAGAATTACACCATCAACAGATAAACAAATCACGTGCAGAAGAAAATCACAAATCCAGAATACGGACTCAGCCCTAGTACTGCCACTACCATTTTAACTCATTCTGCCACGGGAGCAAGGACATCACTTTGATGAACAACACAGGATGCTGCTCACTAAGTAACAGATATTTTCCTATCTTTTTTTGCTAATCTGTTCCAAGTCTGGGAAAATGTGATTAACCCTACAACACAAAGGGCAGGGAAAAATTTAAATGCCTATCACAGATTCTGTAAGCCCTTTTTCAATGATCAACCCTAAAGCAACAACTTCTAGAATGTAACAGTCATCACAGAACACTGAACTCCCTTATAACAGGATAATCAGCTGAACAACATGAGTTCACACGCTATAATGAGAGAACTCACAAAGTCATTTCATATCAGGGAACGCTTCCTTCTCTCTTTCATAGTCTCTGCCACTTTCTGCAAAGCACAATAAGCACACATCACATTTTACACTCTGAAGAAGCCTGGCATTCAGGACTAAGACAACCGAGCAGAAATAAGATTTCAAGCCAGCTCAATAACATGGCAAATATCTGCAAACTTTCCTCCCAGAATCCTGGGCAGATAGGCATATTGGTCATACTTAACAGAAAAGTGAAGAGAAACTGAACATCCCTCGTAACAGAAATCCCTTACAGAGATGCCTCCCTTTGGCGTTAAGGACAATCTTGCACAGCTGTGTAGTACACAGAGCTGTCATGTCAGACAGTGGAAATTTCCAGATCTTTTATAATGCCGTCCTGAGAGTTGAAACGAGTTCACAGACACAGAATTCCTCCTGGAAGCGTCACAGGGCTTGTCTCATTTTCTAAAGGGACGGGTGACATCCAGATATTGTTTTTCAACCATCCTTTTAGTCGGCAAGTACACTTCTTTTTCGTTGTCATCCAAAGAAATGGACCAAAGGAAAAGAGCTGAATTTCCTGCCTACTCTGAAAAATCGGAGTTCACCTAAGGAACAAAGGAGGGTGGAGGCCCCAACACAGCAGCATCCTTCTGGAACTGGAGTAAGCGGTCAGAAATAGGCAGGACTTATAATTTGCTGACTTAGAGCAGAGATCACTGTCAAAGAAACAGGCTTAATGGACAAGTGAAAGAAAGGCAGCTCCATGCGCAGAAAGCAGGGGGCAAAACTGAATCTGAATCCACAGTAGAGACAGAGCTGCTCTTGGCTGAGCTCCCTTTGGAAACTCACATTGCGAGGCAAATACACAGAGGATTTAATGGGCAATGTAATTTGCCTGGCCATGTGATGTTAGCTAGCAGGTTGCACTGCATGTTTTCGGCCAGAAAGGGGGCTAAGACATAAGCCTTTTCTCAGGGACTAAAACAGGAAGAGGGACTGAGAATTTTAGCAGGTAGGTTGGAGTGAGAAGCCCAGAGATGGCACATACACTGTGAGACACAGTGGGTATGCAGACAGGTGACAGTGATTAGTATTGCTTCACAAAAAAGTGTCTACTTTTGTAACTACTTATGTCCAAGAAAACAGGACTAGTACTCATTCTGTAAACACTGAACTTTACCCCATAATATTCCGTACTTTTATTTGCTCTTCCAAACTGGGACACAGATTTGGAAAGACCTCATAACACGCTCCCGCTCAGCAATTCTTTAGAATTTTCCTAACTCTATGTAACATGCGAACACTTCCTAATCAACCAGTCTGACCGAGCTTTCGAAAGAGGTTAACAGCAGAGAGGGGGGCAAAAGCCAAAGATGATATATGCACATTAGGATCTTAATGTAAAAACTTCTGCTATGTACTCTCAAATACCCAAATTTGTTACAAAGTTGAATAACTTTTTGCTGGCCAAGCCACCTTACATGGAGGCTAGACTATCACATTATAGAGATTAAATGCACTCTCTCACATGAGCAGGCCTTACAGTTGCAACCAGTCAGGATATGATTAAAATGAAAGTGCAGTTGAGGGAAAATTCTGTTCTGAGCTCTTATTTTCTGATTTCGTGGTGTTGTTGACATTGTGCATACCAGGTTTGCTTCCCGGTTTAGCTTTCCTAATGAATGACGTATTCTACCTGAATGGTCTAGTCCTGCTCCTGTAGGACTCACGCCATGAGATGAACCTCACAGAAAAATAACTGAATTCAGACATGTATTTTCCCTAAATATGTCACATTACCAATTTTAAGTATGCTATCTGTATGATGTTAAATAATGCTATTCTAAGCAAAAAATAAAACATCAGTGCTGAACTGTACTTGGCTTGGTTATACTGGGTTAGAAATGCAGAATCTATTTTGCAAACTATCTATACTGCCATTCATTTTTCAATTGGATGGACACTCTTAGGAAGTCCTATTCTTTGGACATGAACTCTCAGTCTAAGCCTATACAAGCCAAAGTGTGATAAGCCAAATGTTGCACATTTACTTTGTTGGAAAAGGTTGTATCTCAGCTGTCATCAGTAACAGGCAGTTCATCCAACACCCAAAATAAGCCATTAATATTAATGATCATATGCATTTTAGATCACCTGTTATGAGATTTTAACAGTAAAATTCTCATTTCTGTTGGGTAGGTGCAGGCCAAGAATATCCCAAATGAAACTCCGGAAGACATATCAGTGAAAAACAACAGTAAAACTAAATCTGGGCCTAAGCCAATGATGTATCTTTTTAATTTTGCACTCTGAGGTTTCATATCTTGAACTGTGACATTTATGGCTCTGACATTTAGTGAGTTTATCTCACTATCTATCTCATAGGACTGCATGCTGAACATAGCAGATCTGGATCTGAAAAGCTTGTAAATGTGTGATTAGATAATTGTGATGAAATAACTGTTTTTCACAGAATTTAATGTAGGGTTTTGGAGATGAGTATTTCTTGATAAAATGTATTAATTTAACTTGCAACTACTGTACTTCATATGCTCTTTCAGTCTCAGTGGAAAAAAGTGGCAGCATGTTCCTGCCTTTTTCCCTCCCACAACATAGTCAGGCTGTAGGAACTTTCGAAGTCCAACACTTTCTAAGCTCTGTGGAAAAAAAAGCCTGAAGAATATCTCACTCAGCTTCATTCCCACAGAAAAGCATGAGAAAGCAGCCAGAATAATAAGCTGTTGCAAGCAGGAACTCAAACTCTTCTTCCATTTTAGAGGAACTCCTTTCTCAAAAGAGGCATTACACCAGAGAACTCAAAGCTAAGAGGCGGGTAACTGAGAAAGTCGAGGACACTCTCATCTATGCCACACTAGAGCATACTCAATGCCAGTGACACAACATCAGGGAATTCATGATTGTACTGTATCTCCTTTCACACATTTGTCAATTATGCTTCCAGTAAGCAGACCAACCCAGAAATGTAGAGTTTTGGACTAAGTCATATAAAATATCCAAATGAAATCTTAAAGGAATATACCAACTCCTGTAAAAAAGAAGTCCTTAAATCACTGTAAGATTATAGGCAGTGTTTTCAAAAGAATGGTGATAGCCCCAGAGAACAGAACGTGAGCCTTGTTTGGTATTACGATCCTTTTGCTGTATTCTGCCACATCAACCTGCTCAAGCACTACTGTCCAGGCAGTGTGAATGAGGCACAACTGTCTTGAGAAGATCTTCTAAGGTGTCCATCAAAGACAGAAAAAAGCTCTGTGTTTACATTCTGAATGGCCCCTGGAAGTTCAGTGCTACATATCTAGCCACACGCTATATTCAGTGTTTACTGCATGCTTTTTTTTTTATTATTCATTATTAGCAACGACAAGAAACACAGAAAACATCAGCTTCTTGGTATTTGGACAACAGCGATTGCGTGTCTGTAGCACTTTCATCCAGTTGTATGGAAATACTTCACAAACTGTATACTGAGCTTCCACAACACTCTTGCAACATTAAGTAGCTTCTTCCTCATACCATAGTTGCATAAACTAAAGGGAAAATAGGCATGGTACCACAGATTTGTGACAAAGCACAACTTATACATATACAAAACCACCTAGCATTCTTTGCAAAGAAAAGTAAGTTCTGAAAAGATGTAATTATAAAGGATCTATTTCCATAAAGGGTGATTAAAATTGAGGGGAGTTAAACCACATAATTTATTAAATTCACGTATGTTCAACTGGAATGTGTATTAAGGTTTGTATTCCCACAACAGATCTATGGTACTGTAATATATCCAGATAGGAAGTCTTCAGTATCCAATACCAGCAACTACTGCAGAACACAGACATAACTCTTTAGCAAAATTACCCAGAAACATCACACCTATTCACCTTGTCTATACTAGCCTTCAGCAGTATTTTTATATGGTTTCAAGAGAACACATGGATTGGGCCTTGAATATATAATAGATCAGCAAACTTTAGTCTAATGGTTATGATGGACATTGCCACTCTTTGGGCACTATATAGCTTTCTGCAAGTAAAAGTCTAGTAAATTCATATGAAAAGAAGAATCTTGGAGACTGGTCAAAGTTTGCACATGAGACACCTTCAGGAAATAAGGAACATTGCTATCTTAGTCAACTGCTTGAAGTGCGGAACACATTCCTTTGATTTTGTATTCCCTTAACAAGAACATAGCAACAAGAGTATTTACACAAAAAGACATAACAACCCTCCTGAAACAAAACACTCCAGTGCACACACATTTCTTCCTGCAGAAAAGATGAAAGGGCAAAGACCATGTGATAAATAATAGTCACATCAATTAGTACATAAATGGAAGACATTCATCATAGTGTGCATAATATAAGAATTTACGTAGGGCCAAAAACTTTTTGGTTTTTAAATGGATTTTTATGTAAAGTTTTTTGATTTTGAAATGAAGAGATTTTTAAGTGAGGTTTTGAGCAATGACAGCTTATGGCATAGCTTGGAGAGATCTTCGTCTTCCAGTTTTTTTAATTATTAAGAAGCTACAAGAAAAATCCACAGTTTACAAAAAACATGTCACACAGTAATGATTCTCAGACTAACACTAACAGTTAACTGCTTCCACCGGATTCCAGGAGCTGTGCGTAGCAGCTGGTGGGCCCTTCCTGAACACTCTACCTAAGATCACAGTCCTACAGACAGACCACTTAGTATAGTTTCCTCAGTCACCAACATTTGCAGTATCTACTCAGTTACCTGTTAATGAATATCAGGCTACATTTGTAAGTATATATATAACCCAGAAATTTTAGAGTTAAAAAATTTTACCAGTACGGACACATTTCACTAATCTGGGATAGGCTGCAACAGTAAACAAATTGCTCAATTTAAGGCACTGTATAACAGAATTTGCCCACTGGGTCATATATTAGAAAGCATTATTAGTTAAAAGTAAAAAATAAGAAAACAACACTGTAAGAGGAGTTACAGAAAGATTAGGACAGGAAATAAAAACTTAAGAATTTTAATATTCTGCATATGGACCAAATGCCAGAGCTGATTAAGTTTAACCATAAATTCAGATTTTCTTTCACTTACCATAGCATAAATTGATCTGTGAAATAAAAATACAAATCCCTTTCTTTGAGTTTCTTTTCAAGGAACTGAATCAATTAGAGTATTAAGGAAATAACTTTACCTATGTGCATTGTTTTAAACCCTCAAAGTTGGCAGATTCAAAATTTCTCCCAGTTTTTACCTCTCTGATTAAAGTGTCACCTAACACAAAAAAAGTGATATAGAAAAACATTCCCAAGTCCAAAGAAGGCACTCCAACAACTACAAAACTTTGCTTTGTACGAGTGTTATGACAAGTAGCAGAGGTTATTGTTTTAAACCAACTCAAAGCAAAAAAACCAAAAAAACCAAAAAAACACAATACTTTAATCATAACCATAGTATCATTACACTGAATCAGTACAGGATAGACTTAATGCTTTCTGGATGTCGCAACTACATCTTTGCACAGTCTTCTACAGTGGAACTACTTGTAGGTATAACCTAAATATAACATGATGATACCAAGTGATGCCTGGTTTAAAAATCATTGTAATCCCCTGAAATTTTATTTTGCTTTTAAAATATTACAGTATTTTCCTCCATTTTCATAGATGCTTATGGTGGCGTGGAGAAGGATGATACAAAAATAACTGGGGGGGTTGGGGTGCTTTTTTTTTTTTTTTTTTTGCCTGGAAATACTATAACAATGAACCCTGTATCTCAGACCACTGACATTTGGTGCTGGCAAAGAGCATGGGGATCAGGAGCAGACTGCACTCCTGATTACATCAACTGTAAGAGCATGAGAACTCTGCACTGGAGTCATTTGTTAACAATTTTCTGTGCAAATATTTGGAAGTCTTACTATTAGGGATATCTGACACCTAATTGGATCTCATCTCTAATTCATATTGAATTTCAACGGGATATGGTCTTCAGATTCTCTTTGTCTTTGAAAAACCCTAGGCTTCATTCGGAAGTAATGAAACTAAATTTAGTGAATTACAGTGTTCCTTTCATAAAATAAGTAGAAAAATACATCATCACTATCAAGAATAAACAACATACTCTGCTCAAATTTTTGGGTGCTCCATTGAATAAACGTCTGAGAGGGTGAAAACATTTACAAATGTTGAAGACAGACATGTTTTTGTTTCTCTTTCTGTAGATAAGAAGCCAGGTAATCTGTGCAGAGCGGCAAGAGAGAGTTTTAACTTTGTATCACTACAAAAAATAATGTAGGATTAGAATCTGTCTTCTTTTACCATAAATTTATACATGTATGTGTAAATGAAACAAATGAAGTAATACACCAAGTGTAATGAAGCAGTGGAAAAAATCCTCAAACAGTTGGTTTTATGGACCCTGTATTTTTGACGGTATAAAGGATGGCGAAATTCTGCAAGTGCCTGTTGGATTTCAGAGGGACAAATAATTTAAATGGTTTCATCAACACACCAAGCTTCATCAGTTCAATGCATATTGTTGTTGAATCTCCAACCTGCAATTCATGATTTGTGGAATCTGAGGTATCGTACGTTGCATTTAAATTCATTAACCTGTTGGAGACCTCTTTAATGCATCACATTTAAAAAGCAAAAACTTCTATCCAATTAATACCCTGCATTTCATTGCAGAATCATTGCAGCCCAAATTGTATCTCAGAAAGGAAAATGCTGAATCTTAATTATTTTTAATTGGGGGCCCACTAACAATGAGAGCACTTCTTACCATTGGAAAAATAAGGCAGAAATATTAATCTAATCATCATCAACCCAAACACTGTCATAAGCGTTGTTTTGTTTGCATACACACTTGGGGGGGACCTTTTTCCTGAGTATCTTTTCTGTTGGGTGCAAATAATGTAAATACTGCCTCTCAATTGCACTTTAGCACAGTGGCATATGTTTAAGTATTTACCAAAACATAGCTACACAAATACTTCAGTTATGAAGACATTTATTTCCTTTTTGACCATTTTAAGAAACTGCAGACGGTTTAGTGCAATAGAGGGGAAGAAAAATGTTCTTGGATGGTAGCAATAAACAAACACCCTTTTATTCTGTTCAGACCTAGTGAAGAAAGGGCCCCACAGTACTTAGCTCATCCTATGAATTTAGATCACTAACATCTTTTATTCTGATCCACCATCATCTTCAATTTCTTAAAATAGTTACTTTTTTTCATGCACTGAAGCCATTACTGTATCACTACTTGAATCTTTTTGGCTATGCTGTTTGGAAGAGCTCTTAGGACTCTTTACCTACCAACCAATATGACAGAAATACTCTGTCCAGACTCCTTCCATTGCACAAAAAAAGAATCTATTCTGTTTTTATTTCATTTTACAAAATGACTGAGACCTAAACTAACTCAAATCTCACTGTGTACATGACATTCATCATGGAGAACAGCCACAAAACTAGAGAAAGACTCAGGCATTTGACTAATAACACGGACAAATTCTGCTTACATTTCTATCTCTGCAGAAGAATCTATTCTAATTCAGCAAAGTTATTTTAGTAGAGTGGAAGATGATTTACTCTACGTATTTCAAGAGTTGCTAAGCAAATTGATTCTGGAAGCCATACAGACTAGTTTTATCTTTAGAGCGCTGTTAGCTAATAATTTCTTTTTTTTTTTTGTAAATTTTTTTAAATGCCCAGAAAATTCTTTGTCCTTACAGGAAACAGTTTGGTGTTCCACTGAGACAGCTTTCATTCATTAACATAGCTTGAAAACACGCAAATTAAAAATTATACAATTCTAATTAAGAGACATACACAAAAACATTATGTATAAAAACATGTGTGCATAGTTCTCAAGGTTAAAAATGACAAAAGCTGAATACAATCAATCGCACTGATTATTACAGCTTTATTCTAAATTCTCCATGGAGCTTGTCTCTTTGCAGCACCACCACCACAAGCAGCACCACCACCCCTCCTCCAAACCAAAATCACATTAATTAGCTAGGCAGCAAAGTTTCAAAGCATACCAAGTGCTTACTAGAGTTCACTATGCTATTGTGTTTAACTTTGAAAACAAATCATGATTAGGGAAATCTACATGGGAAGTATTCTTCAAGTACAGAAAAAAAAGGTTTTAATCTGCCCAGAAATTGGCAACCACTCGATGTGTTTTCTATATTTTATGTTATGTTTCACTGCTCACTGGAACGAATTGGCTGCTATGAATGAAAAGAAACTTTTGCATCTAATCAGTGGCATGAATTTAGACTGAAAGCTGCTGTGCAGGGCTTGTATGAAGAGTCTGGGCCCTCTGCCATCCTTGTGCTTGTGAATGAAACGGCGTGAGCCACATTCCCTCCTCCTCCTCCTCCTCCTGCGTGTCTCCTCCTCCTCCCCCAGCTGGGGCCGTCACCATTTCCTTTGCTAGGGAGCCCGGGGAATCAACTGCTTGCTCGCGAAATGAACATGACCCAGAAAGGCATTCAGTCCCATCAATGCGCTCGCTTGAGAGATCTCAGCTGCGCTTTCCATCCTGCTGCTTTCCCTCCTGCTTTCTAAATCAACCGGGGAGCCAATCGCGAAGCAGCCGGCGGGAGGAATTCGCTTGGTAAACAGGCCCCTAAAACTGACCTTTGCCCTCTCTGCATACTTTCCGTAAGTTACTGCTGACCCCAGGGATGGCTAGATTTCTCAAGAGGGAGGTAGTTTCTGTACCCTGCTGCGCATACGCATTTTACTTTGTTTTTGTATAGGGACATACTGGATCCAGGGGGAAAAAACAAACAAACCAAAAATCTTTATTACCCTACAATTACTCTAACAGCGACGTCACTACTTTGCTATTCACTCGTAAGAACTGCCGTATGTTTCTGATTAAAGTAATATTAGCCAATGCGCTTGCAGGAGATATAAAATAATACAAAATCTACTTAGGCTAATGGAATTTTATATTTGTTTCAACATTAGTGATAGATGTCTGACTTAATCAAAGAAGGTCACAAAAAGCTAAATTTTAAATATAAGGTATTGATGAATCTGGATAAAGAACGAGCTCCCACTGCCATCAAATAATTTTTTTTAATTAAGAGCGGAGTCAGACAGAGAGAACAGACCATTAAAAATTTCAAAGAACGTGATGTCTCTTTCAGATACATATTTGTTCAGCTCTGTTCTACAGTCTATATTTTAACTATGTTCAGACACCCCTACTTAAAACAGCGTCAAGAATATACCTCTCTAAATGTTACCCACACATACTTAAAACAGGAAAACTGAAAAAAATCACCATTTTCCATAGAGTATTATAGTAATGGTTTTCTTTCATTTAAAATGTGAATTTAATAAACTTCTAGCATAAAATTCCAGTTTATCACATTAGTTCTCAGAAACTACTTAATATAATATGCAAGTTTTCCTGTTTCAGGAAGAAAGTTCTTTTTATAGCTCCACCCAAAGTAACTATGCAGATGTATTTTCATTTCAATAGTAAATGCTACTAGCCCCTTAGACTTTCTGTTTATTATTGCCTTTTTTCATTAAAGAGTAACACTTCTACTTTGCTTAACTACCCAGTTTCCTAAGAAAGTTTACTCTAGTACATCTCAAATAACCTGCACTAACTTAATAGTAACATTTGAAGACCACAACAGATCAATTCCAAAATGTCAAGGAATTTTCTAGCTTCTAGTGTGAGGAATGTTACTGATCTCCACAACATGGGAGAAACCTTCTGCAAGCACAGGACCACTATGACTTCAGGAGGTAGCTTCCCCAATTTCCTCTCTGTCCATCCTACATGTGGGATCTCTTCATCCCATAGTTTGAGATGCATCAGGCAGCAAAACTGTAGATGGCGTGATGGTGTGAGATGCTTTGTCAAAAGTTGAGATACAAGACTCAAAACTGTCTTTAGAGGAACATGTCATATCAGAAGTTATGGTGTAAGAGCAATGGACTTTTATTGCAATCTCTCCCATTCCATGTGTGACACGCCAACAGAGGGGCGTCTGGGATGTGTCACACCATGCCACATGACAGAACCTCAGTGTAATAGATTACTCACACACTCCAACCACTCTGTCCCAAATCATCTGCTTTATGCTGTTTATTCTTCTTTACTTATTACATTGCTTCATCTGAGTAGCAGATGAATCCAGCTTAAATCCTTTTCCTTGAACCCACTTTCTGGTGAGTAGGAGAAGAGGCACTGAAAGTACAGGACAGTCTTTTCAACCCAGCTTTCAGGCTTGTTATTCAAGAGGTCCAGGCTGTCAGAGATGTAGCTGCTGGGAAAATCCAGCTCAGGCCAGTAGCTCTGGAATGGGATATGCTCAGCTGCTATGCAGAGATGGCAGATGAACAGTGAAATCGGTACATGGAGTGCTGGGTGCCAAGAACACGGAGTGCAAACAGAATCGATGGGCAGCAATGGTGGAGGCTTCCAATTAGCCTCGACTGAGTCTGAGCATTTCTGAGCTTTTCATTTGGTCAGACTGACTGGATTCGCACAGAACAGAAAAAGGCAAAAGAGGATAACCCCACTACATCCTGCACTTTGCCTTCTTCTACCTCAAGTTTAATTCACTTCTACAAAATGTGAAGGTGCCAGTTTCCCAACCAAACACATACAGAGCTCTATTCTTGCATCTTACCCGTTTATTACAAGAAAACATAGTGTGCTTTACTGGCTTCACCATAAAGCAATAAAATAAACTCTTCATTTGTGCTGACTGCTTAAATACATATAGAACAAAGTTAAACATGCTACACAAGAGTCAGTACCATCATACTTTCTGAATAAAAAAAATTATTAAAACACACAGGCATTGTAATTAAATACTATGTCATGAGGGGAAATGAGTGTTTTTAGTTTAAAATGAATAAAGCACTATCTAGCTACCTTTTAAAAAATACAATATATAGTATACATGTTACTCAAAGCATATATTATACAAGTTACTCAAATGCGCAAGTCTGCACTTAAAGTATTTTAAGGCCTTAAGCACCGTGTCTTCTCTTACCCTGTTGCTATGTTTTACCTACAGTACCTTCAAGTTAAGCAGCCTCTACTTTATCCATTTCTCACAGCATCTCAACCAAGGCAACTCAAGCCTACTGCTCTTTTCCCCAGCAGTATCCAAGGCTAGACTCTCTCATACCAGTTCAGCTTTCACATAATGTTTTTTTTCCACTATGCCAGGCCAATCCATCTTAGACAGAGGTAGCTAGAGATTCAGCATTTCAGACACATCAGCAGGAGACAGCTAAATCATCCTTCATGCTATTTCTCTAACTAAATTCAGGAAATTGTAGACACTTTCCAGAGCCCATAGGCACACTTTCAAATTTAAAGTTACCTGTAATTATTTAAATGCTTGAGCTAAGAGGAGAAAATTCCACATGCCCAAGACTGTTCTGTAATTTGTTATTGGCAGGGGTAGCAGTTGCCATAGTATTCATCAGTCAGCTTCTCTGTTCTCCTTGCATTTCATACAGCAACGATTCTATTATTGATGACAGTCATCAAAATACTTACCCACAGCCAAAAAGTGACACCATTGATAGGAACAGCGTGGTTTGAATTCTAGCTATTCCACATAATTGAAGCCTGAATGTACCGTAAATAACATGCAGACCTTAGAAAAACTGTGGCATTTTGAGAATATCGATCCTTTATGTGTTATCCAGCAGATACAAAATCAGAATACATAATCTACAATACACATTAGCATTCTTTTTAGCTAATGTAAATTTGGACTTTCAAAGTAAATATTTATTTAAACAAAGACAAAGTGCTGCCATCATGACACTAGAGTTCCAGGATAATGTTAAATTCTTAGCGCTTTTCTTGAGCCAGTAGTACGTACAGTAGCTCATGTAAGCTTTTAGAACAACAGACATTAAGTACTCTTTTCTTTTGGAAACTGTAAAATATTTTATTCAGCATCACTTAATGAATTCAGTTTTGCATTGTTACCAAAGAGAGATGATTAGACAGTCATCTTAGCTATACTACAGACAGACAAAAAATACTCGAAGTAAAAATGGAATATATAGTATCAAGGGTTTTTCCTTCAGTATAATAACACTTTTACAGAGAAATATAAGGATGAAAAATTATAGAGAAATCTGAGGGAAATCTTGGCTCCTGAAGAAATGGCCTCACAAAAGAAAAATGGATCATACAAAGGCAAAAACTATCAGTCAGCATGAGAAAGGGCATTTACACCATTTAACTTTAAATGTATATGATAACTGAGCAAAAGAAAGAAAGACTCCAGAAAGACCTAACCAAGATGCTCTGAAATTGTGTTTGAGGAAACTTCTCTCCCTGCATTGACTATCTAAAATAGGCACCTATAGTAAATGCCTCAAGTTAGGACAGACCTGTATTCATATGTATATAAACACATATACACAAACATAATTCTGCCTTTATTATACTAATTTAACAGTGCTTTGTCTGCCTCTATCGAAAAGAAAATAAACTGGAAATAAAACTGATACTATGGTCTGTTCCCTACCCCAACCCAAAACCTAACATAAAGTTTGAGTTTTTCTGTCATTTCCAATTGACAGGCATTCATAAATATAAGTATGCAAATTTAGAAGTTTATTGCACAAAAGTTTGTTTTTGAGAAGATTAGAGGCAGTCTAAATTCTTATTTTCATTCTTGCAGAATCTCAAAGTACTGATCACTAAAGCCATTTCACTTGCAGAATCTCAAAGTACTGATCACTGAAGCCATTATTTCCCATTAAAGGAAAACTGGACATAGACTTTTTTTTTAATCAAAAAATCTTAGCGTCTGTGGGTCTAGATCAGTGCTATTAAAATCCTCAAAGCCAGATGGCCAAATTCTAAACAGCAGTCTAACAAGTGTAAGTACACACAGTTTCAGATGAGATGCTCTGCCTAAGTCCTACCCCGCCGTGAATGGCTGGGAGTAATACAAGTGCTGTCACTTAAACTGCTTTCATTTGACACCAGAAGCAGCAGTGATGTGAACCAGGAATATCCTGAGAAATACAGTGTCCCCTCATTCTGCTGGTCCCCTGCTTACCTACTGCATGAGAGTGGAGGACGGTGAGACGATCTTAGTTATACCAAAACATGCTTTCATGCTAGGCTGAGGGGAGACTTAGGCAGAGCAAAATGGTTTTTTGCAAGACCACAGGAAGGTTCAATTCACTCATACACAGTGATCCAACGGGAATGGGAATGAAAGACGAGAATCTCAGAATTAACCAGCAGTCTGGTTCATCAGGTCTTTGTCCTCGCCCTGGCATAGCATCAGGCTATGGAATGACCTAAGTTATGATGATCATCCCTGTTTTTCAGGAGATTAATTATCAGCTAGAAATAACAGACCCACATGGACTGCTAACTTTTCCTTCCCTGTACCCTGTACACAGCCTGTGCAAATAGTGACAGGCACAAGAGACGGTTACAGAAAGTCAGAGGCATATGAACCAGCAATGACAGGTTTATGTCTACTATGGACTCTCCCATCTACAGGGAACTAAAAGGTACAGATTCCACAATGATTTTCAAATCTATTTGCACCATTTATCAGAGAATATTCTGCAAGGATTGACTTTAGCCCTTAAATCTTTTGAAGAGGTGTCTTCAGCTCTCAAGCTCAAAAAGATCAGCTACCATTGGTCTGCAGTGCTTTCTGAGCAAGTTTACTGTTCACTTTTAAACAGAAAGACAAGTAGCATCTACAAAATACTCTTTTTCCACTGATATAAAATATGGGACCTGAATTCAAATATCAGTAAGATATTAATAAATTTTAGAGTGCAAGCTTTCCAAAAAAAAAGGAGGGGAGGGGGCAGAAAATACAATATACAACAGTCATAAAATAAAGGAGAAAAATTAAATGTTTAAAATTTGGTTTAGTGATATGTTTCTGTGACAAATAAAATGTGATAAACAACTATACTCATATGTGAGTTTTGGTCATGAGTCATCATGGCTTTACAGTCCACATAATATTTTGGAATATGTATAAATTAGAATTAAAGAGATTATACTAGCAACAGTGGGCAATATACATTTGTATAGGACTGTCCATTGAAATAGAATCCTATTGGTAAAATGGTATGAAAAGCCTTCACACCCAAGGCCTAGATGTGATAGCACCAGTAGTAACCACTTTCCCTAACTAGAGCATACAGTCAGTAACAAAAATATCATGAGAAGAAGGAGAGAACCAAATAGAGGCCAGCAAGTATTGCCTGCAGACACTGCTGTCTCATTCTGAGAGCATGGGCTTTTCTGGAAGGCAAAGTAGTACAACCCCACTGTAAGATGCTCCAGTTTTTGTCTGCTTGTAAAAATATAAATACTACAGGTACCTTGAAAAAAATAATTAAATTTTTATTTGACAACATGACAACAAAACTTGTGGGTCTTGAGATTACATTTCCTCTCCTATGCAAGACCAGTATTCTTACATCCCTGACCATAAAGGCTTGGCTTTCCAAACACTTCTCCATTATCTTAAAAAAAATAAAAATAAAAAAAATAAAAAAAAAAGACCATTTCACTATATTTATTCACTCTCCTGCTTTGCAAATAAAAATATGCTCACATTTATTATTATTGTATTTAGATCTGCAATACTGCAAGGGGAAAACAGGATCAACACATGTTTTGGAAAGAAACTGAAACATTCTAATCTTTGGGGAAGCAGCACAAGATGCACAAGGCTCAAATGTGCTGAGTACAATGACAGGGACTTTTGACCGCTCCTCCAGACACAGCAATAGAGGTGCTAACAAGGCCATAGCTGCTCCTAAGCCAAACGTGCAGAGCCCTTAAAAATACAAGATTCCATTACATGAAGAGATGTATTTGTGGCACTGCATCATCATCTGTATTTATGCTTGCCTATTGCGTCTCCTTATAAAAACTGTTTGTTACTAACTTCCATTTTTTCCCAGGTAGATAAAATCTGGATGTCTTCCACACTAGGGAAGGCCTTTGTCTAAATTCAAAATTCCATGAAAACATCTCAGCTAGACATAAATTTGAGAAAGTCTGTGCTTAGGAGCTTGTACTTGAAGTTTGGCGATGTTATTCCACACATTCCTGTGAAAATTCAGGCATGATAGTAGTCCCCTAAAAATCTCAGCATTTATTGTATTAAAAGAGGCTTTCTAGAGGCCAAAAACATTACCTCGAGACTGCACTAATGTTTCATTTTCACTCCAAACCTTAGAAGTGAACTGATCCCACTTCACTGAGCTTAAGATTCAGTTACATGTAGCAAATTTGCAATTTACATTTTTCATTAGCCAAAAAAAAAATCCCAAATCTTTCATTATGCAAGACTTCATACTACAATAGGAATACTCCATATTCAGTATTTGCTCCCCATCTATAGTGCAGAGTAAAGCTATAGCTGCCTGACTGTCACTGAATGATGCACTTAACTCCAGTTCTTAATCAAGAACAATAGAGTCTCCCACAAGGGAAAAATAAGTAAATAAAATTTGAATACATTGGAGAATAAAGGGTCAATAACCTTTTGGAAGTCCCTGGAGTAACTATAACAAATGCTTAACTCTGTTGCTACTAGCCAACCTACCTAGAGATGTTTAGTCTGTAACATTAAAACATTTGAGGTAAATGGTCAGAGACTGATGCACTGTTTTAGTCCAGAGAAGGAACAGGAAATGGAATGGAATAGCCATTACAGCCTTTATTGCCATGGTACATTAGCAAAGACAACTGTATAGAAAGAACAAACAGTTTAGATACAAAATATCATTTTACCAAAATCCTGTTTACATCTAGCAGTTCTTGCAGTCACGAGTCAAATTATACTTGGCAGATAGGTAAAACCTTGTTTTACAAGCCACCAGCTACTTCCATTACACTGGCAATGTACTCTCATAGCCAAAGGGCTGTCAGCGTCTTCTCATTATGCAACGCTATGTGGGTGGAAGTGAAATGAAAGCTCAAATATGAGCACTAAGCAAAAGTTGTTTGATTCAGCTTCATTTAATACAAACAAAGTAACTTGCTTCAGACTGCGTAGATGACCTAAGACTAGAAAGCAGAGACCAGTGATCTGTCAAACTTGTAATGCAATTAAGATGAACAATAAATGCTAAAAATAAACAAACAACTTCAGGTAAAGAATCAAAACCTTGAGAGCTTCTAGAAGAAAAAAGAGCAACACATTAACTAAGGAAAGACAACTGCTATGGAACAAATGAAACTTGCAGAGCTTGAGTAGGAGCTTTTCTTCTTCATCCACTTTACAGAATGAAGTCTGCACCTGTGTCCTCTTTGTATCAACTTACAGACTTCATCATTAGCTCAGTACAGCTTGTAGTGACAAAACCTGCCTGGTTATGGAGGGAGAAAAAAGAGAGGAAGATGCCCCTTTGACATCAAAAATGCAGATGCATTACAGTGAACAAAAATGCAGAGTCACCAATGTTCAATGGAATTCAAGGCAGCTGGGCCTGTGAAATTCTGCACAGACACTGCACTTCACTGGTGCTTTCCTGAAACCTCTCCAAGTCCTGCTGCACATTTTCACTGGAAAGGACTATTTTTTATCATGCAGATCCTTATAGGCTTGTTCTGCAGTCCTCATAAACATTTGGGTTTTCTTATACTGCAACTAAAAACGTTACTGCTGTGACAGCCCAGCACTTTCTTGTGTGTCAGTCAAGGGCCATCATGATACAGGCAGATCAATCCACCTAGTAGCAATAGAAAAAAATGAGATCACGTGGGTCTGCAGCCACATGCCGATGTTTATAAATGAAGTACTATAACCAAACACTAGCCAAACTACACCTAAAGCACACGCTGTAATCTTGCAAACAAATACCACTAATTTCCCATTAAAAGCATCCTCTCTACAGAGGGACCACGAGTGATTAGTCTGGGAGAGCATTAAAAAGCATGAAACATGCCTGACCTGTTTTTATACTCGTCTTTGCATTTCTGCAATAATCACTGTTGAAAACCAGCTAGATAAATCTTTGGTCTAACCCAGTATGGAAGCTCTTCTGATGAGTTAATTCAAAATGCCTACTTGAGTGAAAGTACCTCGATGGTAGGCAGCACAGAGGTACCCTTTAGTTGACACTATAAATAATATTAATGAAACGGTAAAAGTGCCAATCATCACGAAGTGTAGCATATTATGCTTTGCTGGATGCATATCAACCTCTATACAGTTATCAAATACCCATTACCACTGTTTTCGTGGAATCTGCAAGATAAGCACCTTTTTATCCTCAGACACAGAAAAGGGAGGACTGGAAGAGCGGTCTGCCCTGTCAGAGAGTACTGAATGAAAAGCTGCATTCTTTGAACACTTTAGTTGAGGGTCTGGGAAGAGACAGCAAGCAGCGTTTAACTATTTTGTGTAAAAGAGCAGCACTAACAAAAAGTGGCAACAACTAAAAGAACAGTGATGAAAAATAGACGGTATTATTCCGTTTACATTCTAATCTTATTTTATTGTTGGAAGGGTTCTTTAATCTTTTCATATATAAGAATTCTTCCAACCTTGCAGTCACATAACCAAGCCACTAACTTCAAAACCATATGATTTGAATTTGAGATGTCATGTTAATTTTTAAAAGGCTTACTGCATTTTGGGGGGGAGGGGGAATCCTTTGGCAATTCGAGTTCACTCTTCTACACAGTTTCCAAATTTATATAACTATGCCTTATTAGGAAACACTAGGACTCTAACAATATACTAAAAGTTGGGGATTTTTTCAGTAAAAAAATCAAATGCATAATATTAAAAAGGTTGTCATTTTTAATTTTTCATATTGTAATACCATTTGGTGCAAATCCGGCTATTGAATTTCTTTACTAGTAAAAGTTACAAGTGCAAAAATTCATTGTTATTTTCTGTGCTGAAAGCTGCTGTAATACAATAAAACAAATTAATCCAGTTTTACCAGCATGCATTTTTCTCACAATGCCCAAATTAACTTCATTTTTCATGGTACAGCAGTTACCAGTATAAAGTAACACTTGGACACACATACCCAATATAGTAACCTATATAATATTAGTCTAAATGTAAGGGGCAGGGGAATCAAATTTTTTATGTAACACTGCCATTGATAACTGTTGTAAAGTGGTATTTGTATACAAAATAGGACTGAGAAAAATAGCAGGAACTTCAGAAAATAAGGCAATTCCTTTTTACTGATCTACAGGAAAAACTGGAATCAAACTGCAGAAAATGTGTGAAAGGATCCCATTAATAAAAATCATTTTTCAGTGAAGAACTTTCCTGCAGAAGAATCTGGAAAATGTATTCTACTAGACTGCACACGTCCTAATTTGACAACTGCATTATAAAATCTGAGTTAAGAATTTAGAGAATGAATACTAACTAGTGTACTTATTTTTGACTTAAAAATTGATATTGTAGCAGATTATAAACTTAAACCACTATAACGACAAAACAGAATTTTAGTGTCTTTAGTAAAAGCCTTTAATTTAGCAAAAAATAAGGAAAGTTTCTTCACTTGGTCTATCAAATGAATGATGAATTACTGGTACCATCATTATGGCTCCTGTTAAACTTTTGTTTTCACGTATTCCAATTAGAAGAACCTTTAATAGTGGTTAAAAAACATAAACTCAGCCAACTCACAGCAATGTCTTGTAATATACATATATGGAACTGAAAGACAAGAAATCTCTTATAAACGCATCAGACCAAATCTTGACTTAATAGGCTTCTGCAGTGTTTTTCTTCAGGAGTCAGATGTCTTGCCCTATCTACAGAAAACCACTGCTTCTACTGTAGCAGTATCAAGGTAATTTACCCTCAGCTTCATATGAAATTTTCATTACTGTATTTGTTGAATCACTGATACACTAGCTTTCTCCAGTTTCCTCCTGGCATAGCAGATCAAAAGCACAAAACCAGAGCAACAGTTCTTTTCTGTGGTTCAAATTCTTTTTTTATTATTCTGAAAAGCTTCTGAATCTGCTATATTCATATTCTGCTCCATTCCCTTTCAGGAGGTTAGAATCATGCTCAAACATGAAGACTGTTGACTGTGACACAAACATGAAGATTACTTAATATAATTTTATTTCACCTATCCGAAAGCATTCCTAACCATAGCACAATATATTTGAGTGTTTATAAAGATCGAAGTTTAAGCTTTCTCTCCTGAATTTTGCTACTTTTAAATGCAAATACTGAAATGTAATCAAGTACAATGGATGGTGAATTGCCTGTGAAACATTTAAGAGAGTGAACCACTGAGATCTGCTTTTCAGTAGAGATCACAGTAACGTCACACGCTAACGGGAAACAATTCTCTGCACTGATTGAAGAAAACTTTACCTTCCTTGGGATCGAAGAACTCTTCAAAATCTGAACACAACCACAAAACAGGAAACTTTCCTTCCCCTTGTTTCTGTCCGGTCTGACTATTGTAATAGTTTGGTATACTAAACATGGGAAAAAGTCCCTTTATTTCCTGTGAGGACAACCTCACAGCAAATTGGAAGAAATTAACACACTGACACAGAATATAACTGCCAACTTCCAGGCATTATTCTTAATAAACAGGATCTCACGCAGTGTCAAAGAAAGATAAATGAATGAGGAGTAACCTTAAGGTAGAATAAAAGCTATCAGTATTTCATTATCCTACCCCTGCCCACATAAAAAATGCTTACAGATAGACTACAACATATTCAATGTGGTAACCACATTCAGTTAACTGTGATAATTCCGTGAATTCCAATATTATTACTTATGTTAGTTACAGGTTATATTGTGTCACTGAACCAAAAAAAACCCAAAATCTTACTAGAAAATGCATCTTTCTACTTAGAGGAAACAGCAAACAGATGCAATTCTTCTGACTATTTAAGAGATCTCTGTAATTTTAAGCTGTAAAAGGATCTCAACTCTATCAAAAATATTTGCGATATTATAAAGGAATCTACAACTTTTCACTTTAAAAATGTTAAGTCAGACACAACTTCTTGAAAATGTGGGGGCTTCTTATACAGGTAAACTTGTGATTATCTAAAGATAGCTTTCTAAAGACACCATTCTCAATTATCTCTTGATAATTATGGAAACTTCACATTTTAATGTAAAATAAATGAAAAAAGCATACAAGAACCAAATGTAAAGATGCATTCGTATTTCTACACCTCAGGCTGAATGAATTTGAAGGTATCTAAGGTATCATTTCTCCCTTAACATTAGCCACACTCACTTCAGCCTTCCAACAGCGTGTTACTTACAGGATCAGCAATGGCACATAATTCACTGCTGAAAGAGCCAGCTATGCCTGTGCTATTAACACAAATACTACATGATCAGGAAAACTCATTACATACCCGATGGATTTCAAAGTTTTTTTGTGTACTTTTTTTCATTTTTAGAAGAATCAGGAACCACTCCCTTTTTCCTTTCAACCTTGTTGACGTAACGAATTCTTCTGTCATTTCCAGTATTTTTTTTTCCTTCATTTCCAGTACTGTCTCCCTCCTATTTCCAAAGTATATGGTTTCTCCTGGTAATCTCACACCCCTTATTCTTTATATTTATTATTGTTGTTGATTACTCTTGTCCTTCACTGAGCCCTCTTTCAATACCTTCTCCCCATACACTGTTTGACATTTGCAAAAGAGAATGGTGAGAAGGATCAATAACAGTTACACTTCATACTTCAATTATCTTCCACAATCTCTAAAAATATTTACAAAATTTTCAATATTCAACTTTCAATATTCAAAGGCAGGAAGAAGAGCAGGGCCTAAGTAAGGTGCTAACTGCACCTTGAAAAAGAGGAAGCACAAGTCTTCAACAACTTTTCATACAAATCATAATTCAGTACCCCAAATATCTATTACATTTTTTAATTTTTTAATTTTTACTTTCTGAAAGCTGCTACTCAAAAAATTAAGAATAAAACCAAGGTGGAGTTCAATGACACTGAAGGATTTCATCTCAAAGGAGTCTGAAAAATGAAAGGACACTTCATAACAGGAATAATTAGACTAGGATTTTTAAGAAGTATACACTGACCTGAGCACTCGGTGAAATTTTCAGGTAAGACTTTTAAAATGAACAAAAGGAATTATTTTGTGGGGATCACATTTGTGCCAGCAAATAATAGGAACTGTACAAAATTCAAGTAGGCACATTCAGAGGTTACTTAGTTTGTATCCAGGCCATCCATCCACAGTCACAAATACCCCTAAACCCAGAGAGCCCCTAAACCACTGATGCCCAAAGTTAGGAGGGGTACACCCTTCCTAAACATCTGCTACTAACTATTTATAAAAAATTACCGTGACAGACCTACCATTAAATCCATCACAGCAGTTCATAGGTTCTTTCCAGTTCCTCTCATTTTAGCCACATAACTAGGCTTTTCAATAAACTGGAGGTTTACAAGTAGGTACAACAATTATAAACTTCTAGCCTAAGTGAGAAAGATCTCTTGTAGCTTAGCCTTTCCGACTTACAGTTCCTAAAATACACCCCGGCCATTCCAGCTGGGGAATCAGGGGTTGCAGCCACACATATACTCCAAGTCTCACCTTCAGATTTTTACACTCAGACTGCAGAGTGTACATTAGTTGTTGTCCCTCAGCCAGACTTGGCCAGCCTTTAAGTTCTGAGCAGTCATCACCCAATTATATTTTCTTGATTTTTTGCAGTGAAAATAGAAATAGCTTTAATATCTCTAGCAGGAGCCTTAAGTCCCAAGTGCATTTCGGAATTTCCTATGGCTCAGTTCATACCTAACCAGTTATAATGAGCATCAACTGCATAAATCTCATGCATAATTCTTCCTGACCTATGTGTTTTCCACGTTTTCAGTCTATTTCTTCTTTCTTTCTATTCAACCTGCCAGCTGATTGCTCCTGCCTAATCTATGCTAGTCAAACTGATTAATATCCGTGAGGGAGTTGTTAATACCTCCTATTTAAATATTATAAAAGACACCATACATGGTCTTTGGGAAACTCAACCCTCCAATATATTATTGGATTCCTGTTGACATCACTTGTAACTTGTTAATAAAATAGTGCCTGGTATGGTAACAAATTGGTTTTCCAAGATTTGCCTAAGAGAGAGAGCTCTCAGTCTTCGCTGATACTCCTCTGTCATACCATGTTTGATTAAGGTATGAGGAGGCTGGGACTGCTGATTCACTATCTAGGAACACTTCCATGCCTTTCTCCGGGAATGACTCCATTTAAACAGCCTGGGACACGACCAGTATACTTCATAGGAACAAAACACAAATCTGTATTTAACATAAATTTGCTTGTCAACTGACACTGGTCATTTTCCTAAGCTGTTATAATAGGCAAAGTTGTATTTAGAAAGCAAACATATGAATACCTATAATGAATGTAAACCTCAGGTGTAAGTATTACCAACTACAGCTGAATTTCATTTTAAAGTGAAAATAAAGATGTAACTTCCCTTAACACACCAAGGGATGGATGATTTACTCCACTCTGTTCAAAAGATATTATCAATTTACCACGGGGCTTCTTGCATCACACTAAACTAAAAACGAAGTACTGAAAGCCAGCCTACTACCTCTTGTAACTGTTCTCGCTACTACTCATCATTTCTAACTGCTTCTCCTACCCTTGTACTTCAGCCTTGAACAGTTAGAATTCTCATACTGTTTATGATTTATAGACAGATCACAGGCTTTACACATACATCTGAAAAAAACATCCAGAAATAGAAGCACCCTCAAAAGAAATGGTAAGAACACAGAAAGCCCATGAGGTATACCAGACGACTTGGAAGTCAGGCTGGAAAAGCACAAAGGAAAATAAGGACGTCTCATGGGACCTAAAATTATTTATTGATAAAGTATGCACAAACCCCTAATATCTCAGCTCTGTCCCTAGAACAGGATAAACTGAGCTGTGAACAACCTATGAGAGAATTAGAGGAGTAATAAAGCTTGCACAAAATGAAGCTGGCTTTGAAAAATTATTCTTGCAGTTTCTCAGATGTTTTATGTAGACATCCATCCTTTTAGTATCAATTATATATAAATGGAAAGGACTGCTTTGCAGTCAGAGCACTGAACTGGAAATCAAGACATCAGACTATATTTCTGCCTGTGCCACAAACTTCCTGTGAGACTGGAAATCAAGATGTCTCTAAGTTTCCCATTGGTAGGATTGCTTAGATTTGGTTTATTAATGACAGTAATGCACTGAGAGCTCTTTGAATAGAAAATATTACAGAAGTGCAAGGTTGTTTGTTTGCTGAGCAAATATATCACAGTGCAAAAGGTATTTGAGTCTCCTCTTGGATTTTGAATATTTCCATTTGTTGAACAGTGTAGTCCAGCCTTTTCCACTGCAATTTCAGAGGACAGAGAAAACAAAGCAGAGATACAACCCTGTAAAATTTGCTCTGCTGAGGAGTTGAAACTTCATGACCCAATTTGTCTTTTTCTTCATCATATCAATAAATTGCAAAATCAATGAATCATGTAGGTTAGAATGGACCTCCAGAGGTCATCTAGCCCAACCTCTTGCTCAAAGCAGGGTCAACTAGAGCCAGTCGCTTAGAGCCTCACCCAGTTGAGCTTTGAACATCTCCAAAATACAGAGATTCCACAGCCTCTGGGCAATCTGTTAAATCTGGTTAAATCAAGGTCAACAATATCCACAGTTCTCCACATGTTCCCTGAACCACTTATCTCCTTACAGAAGGTAATCAGGTTAGTCAGGCATGATTCACCCTTCATAAATCCATGGGGGCTGTTTCCAAGCACCTTTTCTTCCTTCACGTGCATGAAAATGGTTTTGAAGAAGATTTGCTGCATAACCCTTCTCAGGGACTGAGGTGAAGCTGACCAACTTGCAGTTTCCTGGATGCTCCTTCTTGCCCTTCCTGAAACTGGGTGCAACCTTTGCCTTTTCCCACTCATCAGGAACTTCCCTTGATCACCATGACATTTCAAAGACGATAAGGAGGTCTCACAATGACACTGGCCAGCTCCCTCAAATGCATCCCATCTGGTCTCAGACTTGTGTTCATCCAGGTGCCTTAAACACTGTGTCTTCCACCTCTACTAGTAGGCTTGGGGAGACCTTGCATGATTCAAAACCCCTCCTGAGTAGCCCATCCCAGAGAGCTTTCTTGAGCCCCACAGCACTGCACTTAGTCTATTCACCAAAAACAGTGACAACCCTGCTCAGTCTGAAGCAGAAACCAAATATGCATGTTCTATAAATTTAAAGCAAAAACAGAAAAATGGTTAAACAAAATTCCTGCAAAAGAGTGTGTATGAATATATGCATGCCAGATTATTGAAGACACTTATTTAAAAAACACAGAACCTAAATTATTCTAAAATTATCATCTAAATTATCATCTTATTCCATTCTATACTTCATTCAGAGTTAGTCCAATTCCCTTCCAAACACAGACATAAACTTAACATATAGACATATGCTTATATCCTTCTACAGACTGGCAAATTGCCCTCAGCAATATCTCAGGTCTACTACAGCCAGTTTGGATTTGTTTATTTTGGCCAAAATATAGTTCCTTTTGGTTTCCAATATGAAGAACTTCTCAGTGCCTCCTATAGTGTAATACTGTTACTAACTTTGAATTCCTCTGCTTTGACAAAATTGTTCTCACGTCTTCAGGCTAAGCTTACCAAAAAATACTATCTTTGGAATGTATAGTTTCAAGCATTTGGTGTTTAAAAATGGTGACAAAACTTGCTATTAAATAGGTTTGAAAAATGCGTCTCCATAAATATTTGAAATCCCTGCAAACAGCATACTATTTAACAGTGTTCAGCTGCATAGAGTAACTTAGCCTAGACATATTGATTGATGGTCTCCTCAAAAATAGTCTCTTCTAAATTAGCAGTTCACCTTACAAACTTATGAAATATATGCAGTAGGAGAGCCAAGACTGAGCAAAGGAGTAACTGGAACAGTACAAATACAACTAGACTTATATATACAGATCAACTAAGAAGATAAGTTGTTGTACAACAGCCCTAAGCATATCATTCTCTTCTTAGTCTTAGTCTAAAACAGCAGTCTTAACATAAAACTTTCTTAAATGCTATGAAACAATTTCACTTTCAATATTTTAGATTTTTCTTTGAGCAGTTAAACAAACCACCTTTTTCCTTAAAGAGCAGCTTTGCAAAATATAGTCTAAGGGCATTTAAGAGCAATTAGAGGAAATCCAGTGAAAAGAATGAAACATCTGTCTTGATTACAGTTCAGTATAATTCACTATACTTCCAAACAAGATGAGATACTTGCCGAAAAACCTCTGCTTTTTGCCCTGAATGAACTCTGTGCTCAGCTAGTGGAGATAGGAATAATCTCTCTTGCTAATCAGTTCAACAAAGCATGAGTCAGATGTTAGAGATGGGGTGTTACATAGAAATAAACAGCTTTTAAGCAGTTACCCTTACTCTGACAGAGACCACAGATGGTGCTATTGATATAGGCAACCAAAGTCAAATACAAACAGAATATCACATTCATTTTTTTTCTAATGCTTAAGCAAGTTAAAAAACAGCAGAAACTGGAAGTGAATGGAAAAGATATTGACTTTCTATGGTAATTGTGTTTGCACTTCCTTTTGACTTTTTATGATGAAGTAGCCATAGAATGTTGTTTTTCTCTTCCTGAAGAGAAAGGAAATCCCATAACCTTATCAAAAAATGCAGCCAGCTAAAACCCTTCCCTTCCATTCATTTAAATCCCTTTTATAAAATATAAAT
Organism: Dromaius novaehollandiae; assembly: GCF_036370855.1. Lineage (NCBI taxonomy): Eukaryota > Metazoa > Chordata > Aves > Casuariiformes > Dromaiidae > Dromaius > Dromaius novaehollandiae. The sequence continues at coordinate 130,399,054 of NC_088099.1, forward strand.
GCAGTTATGCAAACCATTATGAAGTCACTAATTATTACTGTAATTGATTTTGAGATATTATATAGATATAAGCATAAATGTTATTCTTGCATCAAACTATAACCATAAAAGATCATTTAGACGTGGTTCTTTTGTGAAAGGCCCAGCAACCTAATGGCATCATCTAGCATAACCATCTGGGGAGTTTCAATCCAGCACACAAATTCTCTATTGCTGGCCAAGGGTAGTAACGCTGAAGTTAACTAAAATTTACATAGAGTCTCTGTTACTATTAATCATTCTAACTCATTGGTCTGCTCATCACTCAGAGAAATACCTACTGAGCCAAGGAAAAAAGAAAAGGTTCAGTGTGGCAGGGAAATGCAGGTCCTGAGAAGTCACACATCTACACAGAAGACTAGATAATAAAACTTACAAACAAAAATCTCTTTATGTTCTTTGAAAAGTAAAGATTCTGCTTCCCTTAACAGGGCACACATTTATAGATAACCCTGTGTTCAGTCTAGTGCAAGAGGAATAGAAGGGAGAAGACAGTACAGTAGGACCTAACAGAATTAAACTATGAGGAAAAAAAATTGTGCACAGAAGAGATATGCTAAATCAGAGTACGTGCTGCATAATAAATTAGCTTTTTTTTTTCCAGCTGCTTCAGGATCTAACTATCCAGTCAACCCAGCTTAGTCTGTGGGGTTTTGGAAGCCTAACACAGAGTGCTAACATCTGCTTCTATTCCCTGTCAAATCTGTCAGAACAGGAAAACACACCAGAAAAAGAGATCCCTGTCATATAAAAATAAACTCTCCACTTCCATGGCTATCCCCAAAGTACCAAATGTAGCAGCTCTATTACATTTCCAATATCTACTTCAAAATAGATTTTCTTCCTTTAAATATTTCTTTTTAACCTATTTTTGTATCTACCATATTTCCTTGCAGTATATCTGCATGCTAAAGTTCTTCATAGCTTTATTGGACTTTACTGGCCAAACCAGCCTAAAGCATAAACACACCTATTGTGCCTCATACCAAGGTACAAAGTTACAATTAAGCCAGCCACTATTTAGCAATTATTTACTATTAAATGTGTTTTACTTTCTCAGCAACTTCTACCCTAGTTTTACGGTTCTCTGTATCACTGCTAAGTGGAGGGTTCAGACCAGTGCTCTGCTTTACACAGTAAATAAAATCTTGCATGAAAACATTAAGATAATTAAAAAGAAACTTATTTTGTAAAATGTTTCTTAAAAAGTCAAGTAAACTTCTCACAGCATAAGACACTTGACCAACTAGAATCTTTAAAAGGTTTATTCAGTTTCACTTTAGTGAGCTAAATGTGTTACTTATGGACAAAAAAAGTAAATTTTCAGTATGTTTACAAAGTGCACCTTAAATAAAACAAATGAAAAGGGTATATATTTCTACTTTTAAATATACAATGTATGTGATATTGATGAATACACGTAAGTAAAAAAAAAATTGAGCATCTTTATCATGAACACTCAAGGTTATATTTATTCAGTCACACCACTGAATGAAAAAAGTGTAATTAGCTTACACAGAGTAAATAATCATCAATTATTGCTTCCTCTCCCCTCCATAACGAGCACGTTGGTGAAAAATGATTCTCCTAGATCCTTGCAAGTACAGTTTTTCTGTCATCAGAAAGCAAAGAGTCCTTTCTTGAAAGATATATCACCAGAGAGCAGTAGAAAAAAAACCAATTGCTAATTAGCTGGTGAAGTATCAATAGTTTGCAACCAAAATCTCAGATTGTAGCTCATAACATACTCCATCTCTAGATACACTTCCCTCTTTGAAAATGTTTTAGTGCCTTAGGTAAGTTTTTCTATCACTAGATTTATTTCTTCTAGGAAATGCTAAATGCTAACAAGAACAAATAAACTCTGGTATTGAAATGACGCTCCAAATGTTAGAGTGAAATATTTGAAGAATATTGAAGACTATTTCATCCCTTACGCTCTTTTATAATCTCCTGTGCATGCCTGGTCCTGCTGACATTGCAGTGACTATGTGTGGACTTAAATTTATCCACTTTTACATATTTCACTCCAATGTGCCCAGAACTGTCATCGCTCAGTATTACTGATGTCTCAACATAGTATGCTACTATAGTTTATTACACAAAAGATTCTGGAGATCCAAAGTGAATACAACCAGGCCTTCCCACTCAGATTTGATCTCTGATGAGTACAGATTAAAAACAGAATACTGTATTTACACAGCATAAAGCCAAAAAGAAGAGGTGAACATGGGCATTAGTTGGCCACATCTACACAACTCAATAATGAGCATAGTAACTTTTCTGCTTTGCACTTAATAGCCTTGTAAACTTTTGACAAATTACATAAACCAAGCTGCTTCTCACTACACTGACGATGATAAACGGAGAATGAAGAATGACAGAGGAGTACTGAAACAAAAACTATTTTAAATAGCCAATCAGAAATTTGTCCTCAGTGAGACCCTTTTTAATTCCAATATAAACTGAAGAACTTAAATAATTCTAACAGAAATTTTTCCAATGTAGGGAAACCAGCAAAGAATTTCCCATATAGGCACATTCCAGCAGTTATTTCTTCCTTACCATCTCTTCGTCCTCCAGCCAATCACAAGTGGCACCAGTTAAAGCACTGTTTCACTGACATAATTACATCAACAGTAGGAGTTTCCTTTTCCCACCACTAGGTCAAATCAGGCTTAGACTTCACTTCCACATCTGTTTATATTACATATTCCCCATGACAACAGCATAATTTTGTCAGAGACTAAGACTACAATAATTGCAGTAGTGTATAGTATCAATTCACTTCACAAGATATCACAACGCAATCGGGAAAACAAGTTAAATATGGTATGATGTGCATTACATTTCCACACAAATCCCACTTACCTGCTGTCTTCTTACACAAGAACAATTTATTAAAGAAAATATGGCTTATAGTAGTTGGTAGAGAATTGTTCTGTTCCTCAATTTAATTGCAGAACTGCCTCCTTAACAGAGTATGCACACAAAATGTGACTTCCAGTCCAAATGGATAAAAAGTTAGCTCTCCTGTCCATCATTACCACACAATTGGTGATGTATTTTCCGTATGAACTATACACATCATAGAACATTACATTCTGTAACCCCACAAAAAGAACTATGGTCTCAGGATTAGGGCTTATTTCTCATTTATCTAAGCAAATACTCTATTCCTACTAACTTCAGTGGAAACTGCATGTCCTCTATGCAAGAAAAAACGATACACAGTCTTCAGCTTTTCAGTCATAAAGGAAACCCGATTTCTACCACAGTAAGTTCACAATAAATATTTCTACCACTGACGGTGCCCAAGAGACTTGGAAACGTAACTCCCAGCTCTTTTGGAACATCCATCTCTACAGCTGCACTGACTTTAACAAGAAGTGCTGCAAAACAGGATAGGGTTTGGACAGAGAAACAGTTGGTGCTGAGACCCTAGGCCCATATTACACCTGTTGTGGGGGGAGTTACTTCAGACCAGCTCTAGCTGGCACACTCACTAGCAGCCAGATGTGTTCCTAGAGAAAATCTTCCACTTTAGTTCCATCCAAACGGAACCCAGCCTGTGTGCCCCAAGACCACCTCACAATGTGAAACAAAGAAAGAAGGGATGACTGGAAGATCTGCTTCAAAAATACACTCCTGATCTGAACCAAAATGGTAATATAGATTCATCCTGTGTCTTCTAGGTGCTTGTGCAGTTTTTACACAACACCTGCCAAGGTTGAACACATAGGAATAACCCCCGTCAACTGTCAACAGAACAGAGAAAACTGCAAGTCTTTATACCTCAGAAAAGCTTGCCCTAGAACCCACAATAGTTTTAAGAAAAGGGAACCATATACCTTAAGTGAGAGGATCTAGCCTCCAGATCAAGAAGTAACCATAGGAAAAAGCACAGTGATCGCTCTGATGGCATACGTGAATAAACACAAGAATCTCCATACTGGCTCTAGCCCAGGGTTGTCCCCTTCACAAAATCAACCACCCCAGCTGCTCTCAACAGCAGTCTTAGCAGATAGGCCAAGGAAAAGCTCAGAAGCTGTTTCCTCAAATCAACACAAAAGTACAGTTAGAATGCATGACACTTCCCTCTGAAGGTTTCAAATCCTCCGAATTATCATTTGAACCCTGTTCACTAACATTAACAAGTATGAGAAAGCGGACACAGAACCAGGCAATTAACTCCTGCCCTCCTCCTTTTCTTCATATGATTTATCTGGATCATCTTGATCCAGACTCTAAGACATGAACTCATTATTTGGGATGCAACTAGAAATATATACAGAAAGCCTGCTTTTTAGAAGGAGCTGAGCACTTACCCCTTGAACACTAATATTTATCTTATGCCTCAAACTGTCAGGTCCAAAATTAAAGACATTACGAATTCTTTAAACTTACTGAAGTGACTGAAAACTGACACACATGAAATTTGGGGCTTAAGATCAAACATTGTAGACCGTTCCCTTAAGATATTTTCTGTCTTTTACAGTAAATAAAATCTGATTGTTAAATGAAAGTAAAACACAATCTTACAGGCACTTTCTCAAATATACTTGTTAAAAAAAAGTAAAAAAACAGAAAACACATTGGAACATTTACCATTTTTCATGGTTCTGAGGATAAACACATGGAGAAAATAAGCTACTCGGTAGATCTTATTTCACTCCAGTGTCTGTCCTTTTATTCTCCCCGTCACAGCCAAGTTGAGAATTTCCTCTTCCATGATAATAAGCAGAAAGTTCACAGATCTCAAAGCAGCAAAGCAGGAAGTTTGCAGTTTGAAGGATTTCCCCTCTTTGACGAGACAGGGGAAGGGAGAAAAGAATGTGGGGGCTATTGTGAAAGATCGTCTGCAAAATTAAGCAGACGATTCAGATATGCTTATCTCGACAAGGCCCTAAAGTGATGCTACTGACACCATGCACAAATGGTAAAGAAACATTGCACACATCTTATGTAAATTATTATGATGCTTTGGCTCTTTCAGCAGATAGCAAAAAATCCTGCCTTTCTGATTAAGCTATTACCTGGCACAAATAAACTTATCAACAGTGATAGCAGGACACAGAAGGAAGCTAAAACTGCTACAACACAGCACTCACCAAAACAGGCTTTCTTCCCAGCTGAGCCCTGTATCACAAGGCAGGACTGAGTGCCACATGTGGCCTTAATGCCAAGCAGCTGCTGCACACCAACACCCGCTCTGTTCCCTCCCTTACCCCCTGCACTACTGTGTTTCAAGGACCATTGTAAATAATGGAATTGTGGCAACCTGTAATGAGCACAAGCCCCAGCATCCGAGTCAGACCTGAACCCAAACACATTTCCCCCTCAGCCTCCATGCCCGGAGAAGTGAGTGCATCTGTGCAGGCTCTCCAAGGAGGGGCACGGGAGGGGGCAGGGGGGCGCCCCTACCCGGCCATTTCAAAGTATGCTAGACTCCCTCCCTTTGAAGCAAAACAAGCACCCAGCACAGCTCCGTGGTGGAATAGGCTTTCCTGGCTGAGTCGCACCCCGCGTCCGGCCATCCCCCTCACCCCCACCCTTCCCAAGAAGCAGCCCGTCTCACGTGGGGCTGCTCCAGTCCCTACAGCGGGTGCTCCCTTCCCCAAACACAGCGCAGGGGCAAGCACAGCTCCCTGCGGCTGTCCAGGAGTGGCTGCACCCCGGAGGGCAGGGGGCACCTCGGTTCCACTCACCGACACCAGGAACTCCAGCGTGCCCACATAGTCCCGCTCGGTCTTAAGCAGCTCACTGAGGACGCACACACGCAGGCGAAGCTGCTTCTCCAAGTCCTTCCCGCTCTCCCCCTTGCCATCCCCTTTGCTTTCCTCTGTCATGGTGCAACGAGCAGGAGCGGTGTTCCCAGCCCAGTGCCCTGCCCGGCTCCTCTCCCGGCGGCAGGCAGCGCCGTCTGAGCGCCCCGGCACTTGGCTGCAGAAAAGGACAACAAAAGACCCCACTAAGTTACATAGCAGGGCTGGGCTCTGGCTGGTCCCAAGCCACACAGCAGCTTCAGCCCCTTCTCACCCAGCTCCAGCAGCAGCCCGAGGTCCGGAGGCAAAGAGCCACCCTAGTACGAGCTCCTTTCCCGTCAGGAAGGGGACACAGCCTGGAGGAAACGAGCGGTCACTGGTTCCCAGCTCGCCCTGTTAGCTGAGAGGTTGGAAAGCCTCCACAGCAGCACAGACTTGGACATTAATCAAAAGCCTTGTATCCATGTGACTCCAACCCCTTCCCCCCTCCCCTAAATCTCAGGAAAAAGGAAAGGAAACAACTTCAGGGAAGATTGCGTGCCAGCAGCTGCCTGTTTCACACACAAGCTGTGAGCTCTAGTTTGAGGCTAATTGGAGATCTCCAACAACAGAGCACAAGAATTATAAAAATGTCCCAGCAAGCCGGCTAGCCTGGGAATCAGCAGTGTTTCTAGTTTGTTTTAATAATCAGCCAAAGAGTTATTCCAACTACTCCTTCCACATGCTCCCACAAGATATTACAAATATACTGATGTGCATCCACGCATTACAAATACATGTTTTGATATTCTTCTGAACACACATAGCTGAGCATATGTGCTAAGTAAGTTCAAACAGTATATTCTAGAGCAGATACAGACAGGTTCCTCTAAGGTAAGTTTCTTTGTTGTTTTGTTGCTGTTGTTTAAAAAAGGTGCTATAAAATCCATCCAGGTTTTATGGCTTTCTTATCTGCACTGGAAGTTCAGATTTGCATGATACATTAAGAGAGTTAAAAAAACATCTGTCAGTAACCATTTCACAAACACTGAAAGCAAGCAGTATATAGTTATGCAATGCAAGAACTGATTTCTTCAAAACTTAAATATGTCAGGACACTATTGTTCGAATTTTGAGATCTCTAATGAAAGTTGAAGGTTTCTCTGGCCGTCTCTTAAATCTGTCACTGGAAGAAAAAACAGGTATTCAACTTCAAAGATTCTATATCAAAGTTTACCTTTCAAAAACCTACAACAGCCTAAAGGGAAGGAATGAGTGAAAAACAGGGTATAAAACTCTTCTACAGCCACAATTCAAGCCTAGGCAGCAAGAATCCCTACTAGGAGACAAGCAGCAGAGACTCATTCATATTCTGTTATTTCGACTCATCATCAAGCTGTCTGCCTCAGACATTGATGGGGAAATAGAGAATACAGTTCTTACAAGATGTTTCTCAGAGAGCTAAAATAATAAAACTTGTTTCTTTGAATTTGTGTCCTACTTCCCTACATTCCCCTTTCCCAAACACATACAGCTCCCTCTTGTATTACTTAGGCAAGAAGCAGTAGTTACTGTGACTGGTTCTGCTACATGTATCATACTCAGCCATTAGGTATGGAAAGACTAGCCCGCAAGCTTGCCTAATAAGCTCAAACTGTAGCTCTTCTGTCAAGAGGAGTTCGGGACTCCACTTGAAAACCAGCCAGGGATTTTTGTTAAAAGCAGAACTTCATATTTTTGAGGACTTCATTGCTCTGCCAAATCTGGCTGAAATAGAGTGATGGGTTCAAAACCAACTGGGAGAGAAAAGCCAACACAGTCGAGTCATTTAAGCTTGCTCCCTTAGGAAAACAGCCTAAAACAGACAACCTGCCTGCGAATTAGCTCAAAATCTTCTCAGCCTCTGAGACAGGCTCCACCAGTGAAGCACAGAACCCAAGTCCCAAAGCTCTATGGCATCTATCCTCATCCTAGGGAAGAGATGAAGTCATAAGCACTAGCAGCAAGAACCCTGATGCTATGGTGGAAAGGCAAAAAACTGATCCACTGAACCACACATGGTATCAGTTTTCTCAAGTGATGACCAGCAAAAAGAGATCAGAAACCACTGGAGTACAGAACACTATGCCAACAATCTCCCCCTCTTAAACACATGCAGGCGCCCTTTCTCAGGCAGTCCTAGCCAGAGGCCTCAAACTAGTTACCTTTCCTGTCTACCAGCACCCTCTTTTTCTTTTGGGAGCATGGAGACAGAGACCAGCAGATTTTCTGATTTTGAAATCCCCTTTGCTTTAGCCAGCGAGCCATTCATTTTCACAATCCACAGGCACACTTGCAGACCTAGGTGACGGCTAGGGAGACAAGAACAGCAACACAGCGTCTCTTTCTTCCCCAGCACCTACAGTAGTAAGAATCCCTTTCCTTCAAATGTTTGTCATCCCATTCCCAAGAGACCTTAAAGCCTAAATGGTCCTTGTCCCAACTTACACTTCTGCTGCCCTCACACATCTGATTTCTTGTTCCTTCTGTAATTCAGGCAGACGGCTCCAGCTGTTTAGGCCAGCAGGAGCATCACTGACGATGTAGGAGAGAGTTATGACTCATTTAAGGCCACTGAACGTAGCATGGCCCATAGCAGATGTGCAATGATAGGGAAAGTAGTTCTAAGTACCAGGCAGAATCTATGGAAAACATACCTCCTTACAAAGCTTAGCCAATTTTCCTGGCAATCTGTTTGAAGACTATACTATACTATAGACAAGGGCAAATTACTTATTTTCCCCTACTTTGAGGAAAAAGGTGAATTTCTCCAATTTTAGTTTTCCACACACAAAAATAGGAAAAAAAGAATAAACTGAAAGGAAGGTGGGACATGCACGCAAGATGAAAAGTTTCAGCCCAAACAACATCTGACAAAAACTTGTAAGCAACTGAAAATCACATTTTATACTGTGATTATCAGGAAACATATATTGAAGCAACTACCTTGCTTCAATACAGAAGGTGTGTAAAGTTAACTAAAGAAAACAGTATATTGATTATGCCAGCATTTGAGGCATAGTAATAATTTCTTCTCACTATAGGGAAAGCCACAGCTTCAGAGAAAGTGTAAAGAACATTCTTCTCATTGGATAATGCTACACTACAGTGTCTTTGGAATGCAGCAAGAACTACATCTGTCCAAAGGTACTTGAGACCCCAAGTTTGAATCCTATTTCAAGAGCCCTGTTGAAAGGATATGGTGCCACACAACCCATGTAAAAACTAAGTGTGATTTCGGGACCTATTCCATGACTTGGTACAAACTTCCAGACATTAAAAGCCTTCTGCATGACACAGATTGTGGTACCTAAGCTTCACGATCTGTCAGGACATTTGTGTACTCTATAGGTAAACCACACTGGATCTGTTTGCTTCTGTATTGCTTCCAAATGATACTTGGTTATCACTGCAAGACAGTTCCAGTATCACAGGTGAATGAAGCCAAGCATACTGCAGGGTACGTTATCCTGTATCACAGCACTGTAAAGAAGGACTCTTCAGTCCAGATGGGAACTCTGAATTGTCTTCTCTCACAGCTGAAAAAGTTTCTGAAGCTGTATAAGTAGATAGGTTTGCTCACCGAGCAGGCTGTTCACTAGCACTGAAGACTTTCCTATCTCAAAGCTTTCTCCTGAAGGAGGAGAAACAGGGAACAGACTGACACAAGCCAGCCACTTCTACTCCTGGTGCTGAAAATATGCTTGGCTTTCCTTTCTTCTGGACAATCTTGGTAATGCAACAATTTCTCCCTCTACAATCTGCCTGTAATGGCCCATGCAATAAAGAAATAAAAAGTTACTTTCTTCCTTTCCTGTGAGTAAGTATTAGACATCAAAGCTAGAACTAGCCTCTTTTTCCCTAACGTTCTCCACTATTGTTTACCAGAATTACCAAAAAATTCAAAGGGAAAGATCCATTCTAAGAAATGTGATTAATAAGCAACACTAAAAATTTCACCTGAACAGAAACAGTTTGTTTACAGGTGGCTCTAAAACCCTATTGAGCAAGGAAAAGGTTAATAATACCTAAGGGACTAGCTGCAAACTGCTTAAGAACAAAGTGATGGGGGTGACTGAATGGATGCGTTCACATCACTTCTGACACACTGCTGTCTGTCTGCTCATTTTTACAGCCACAGGTTTTAAATAGAAATCCTTATTTGTACAGAATAGACCAAAATAATAGTTTTGTAATCTTCTTTTACATCATCCTTACAGGAAGATGGAGGTATTTTAATCACAAAGACATAAATGGTCTCCAAGTACTGTAAGCTTGTGAAGGCAGAGGAATATAAATATTAAAGTAAGGCTTACAGTGATCTCATACAATCAAAAGATTTCAAGCATTTTGACTAATAGTTGAGCCCACAAAAACCAAACATTTCTACCCTAAAACGCTACAATATTACTATCAGAGTAGAGATGCACTGGGCTTGGCCACATAGTTTTTCATAAGTCTCTAACAGTGCTTACACAAGACTTTCAACTTTTTTTTAATTCCCATCAGCACAAGGGACACAGCAAGCATCTCTGTAGCAAATGCAAGCTTAATATTCAGCATCCTTAGAATGTCAAGAACTACTGCATAATCCAAACCTGATTTATCCAAAAATGAATCTAAAAGTATATATTGAAATCATAACTTTTTAAGAAAATGAGTGACCAGTAATTCACTTGAAGGAATGTATTTGACTTTTTCTATATCAATTTATATTTAAGAAATATTGCAGCAAGAAGCCATGGAAATCATAATGGCAAGCAATCACTTCAGACACAAACTAATACAAATTCATGTTAAAATCTCCCCAAGCAACTCTAATAAGATCATTTAGGAAGAAACTCACCATCCCTGGAGTCAGTATGACAGAGTATGAATACTGTTCACTAGGTTCAGCACTAACTTGGTGTACCTTGATGAACGCTATTTAAACTAAAACCTTATCTTGCCTAGTATGTTTCAGCAGAAGGACAAAACAGACAGCTAGGGACAGTTACTCCAACTAGAAAAGATGAGTCCCTTCTCCTACACTACCAACAATCCTGAATGCACCCCCAAGAAGGGTTCCTCTGAGCTGAACACACACTCCTGCATACGGCCACAAACTTCCCTAATATCTGAGCAAACACACAGGTCAACGCACACACCACCAGGGACTCAGCGCAGCTCACCCGCCCAGCAATGGCAGCATTCTTCTGGCAACACTACCAACAACCACCTATAACTCCCAGCCTGTAGCCTCCTGCAGCCCCTCAAGCCTACTGAGCCTCCCCACACCCTGCCAGAACACCAAAATCACTAACGCTGATAAGCCAAGCACAGCTCTCTCCCCTTTCCACCTGACACTGTGTCACACCTCACCCCCACGGACCATCACTGCTGCCAACCCCCAGCAGCCTCCAATGCATTCTGACCACAGGTACCCTCAGATCCTGAACTCCCTACCTGACGTCTATCACCGACTTCCCTAACACAATAAGCAAACACATAGGTCGCGACTCAGCTCAGCCCTGACTCCCCACAAGTGAGGCATGGCCACGATGCCCCCAATACCAATTTCCAAAACCCCAAACCCCCCGGCTGCCCTCATGCCATACACCAAACCTACAAGCAAGGTGGGTCCAAAACCAAAAAACCCTGGGTGCCAATACCCAAACCCCTCCACTCCCACACCAGACATCAAACCTAAGCCCATGCTACTATATAATGCAGGAAATCAATGACCTATAGACAGTTAGAGACTAGCTAGGAGAAAGTGGTAACTCCATGTGAATCATAAAAGCCTTTATTAAACATTATCCCTAAGTAAAGCAAAAAAGGGGACCCACTTTCTATCTTACAAAACTATCTTTGATAATAGATGGTTATGACTGAAGTAAGAAAAATACCTGAAATGTATTCAAAGGGCTGTCTCACTGCTCAAAAACAGTCCAGTTAATTCCATCAGCTCAGGATAGCTAAGGCGAGAGGAAACTCAATCCAATTTTCTCTCTTATCTGAAGACAGGAAAAGGAGTATAGAAGCCTCTGCTTGTCTTTAAAAATCCAATATCCCAAGAAAAATGGTCAGGCAAACTATCTCTAGAGCAACTTTGCATCCAATAGGCTGAGATGCAGAGCAGTATTTTCAAACACTTCTTCATGTACATCTGAAAAACAATCTTTGTATTGGCATCTCTGAGTATGTGCAGCCACAATCGATAGTACAGCCTTTATTGCCTTTGTAATAACTGGCAACGATCACCTTGCTTTGCCATTTAAATCTTCAAAAATTCACAGACAGCAATGTTAGGTTAAAAGTGTTAAAACAGACGCATTTTCGCTCAAGCGTTAATACTATGAGAACAGTGCAGGACCTCATATAATTTACTTCCACAGGCTGTGGAAGTCCTAAAGAAGGTTTCTGTTCTTTTGGCTATGGCTTTTAGGGTCTCAAAACATGAATATTTAGCAACAGAGTTTCTCTCTCCATAATCTTCTATAGTTTTATTCCTGCACTATCAAAACTGTTAGTAATGCTGCCACTACAATGTATTTTTCATGTGAGGTTCCATATTTTATTGAAATGCGAGCACTTTCATCTTTCTATAGGCCCCAAAGTAATCTCTCTGTGTTTAACAGCATTAGCCCAGACTATGGCAACGGAAATACAAACTATTTAGAAGCTTAGTAATGAACAACACAGGAAAGGCTGCTTGAGCTGAAATACTCATCATCTGAATCATCATCTCCCAAAACTTCTTTGCTTTTCATGGGAAGTGAGAAATTATTTTTTCCTGATCATCTTCCTCCCAGCCTCGTTTTACCTGAAGACATTACTTTGCTGACAACCATATTTCAGCTTCCAGAAAATGGAATTGTATGCATAGCAGGTGAAACAACAATTATGAAGAAAAACATCAGCTAAATATGGGAACATAAAATGACTTCCCACACAAAAAAAGTAATTTTACCTTGTATTTATAAGCAGAAAAGTAAATGTGTTGCTTGTTGACTAAGATTTTTCCCTCATTCACTACAAAAACTACGCGTAACTGTCTATTCTGTGTACTGCTGTAGTTCTAATGCACAGAAAATGGAAGAAAAAAGGAGTATCACTTAATAGAGACAAAATTCACCCTCCAAATCTCAATTTTTATTTAAAATATTTAATCTAACAAGCAGTCTGTCAAGCACCAAACTATTCAATAGCTAGCACAAGCCAAGAAGGGGAACAGCCAAATTCATCAGCCAGCAGATTCTTACTATTAAAGATGTTTAGTGAGAAACCCTAAAATGAAATAGAAGTTTTGCCTATTTTTCAAATGGTTGTTAATACTTATTTTTTAACAATTGTGTAAGCTTGTCTGGTATGTCTGTCCCTTTTCCTCATTTTCAAAGTCATACTACAGAAATACAGTGAGATAAATTAACCTTCCTTACATCAGAGAAACATTACTTGTAAGAAAGTAAAATGAATATAATACTTAGGGAGTTCTTTTAGTCCAACTAATTTTACTCATAACAGACTTGAGTAAGGAAATAATGGATGACCTTTAGAGTCTATTAATCTGAGGTTTACAAAATAGACAGAAGCAAAATTTTCCTCACATATTAAAAACCCATGTGTTTTCATTGACCTACATTGCTTTCTTCTGACGAGCTGCCCATCCTTCTTTGCGTATTAGCTTCTTTGCTCTTCTTCCCCTAGTCTACCTCTCTTCAAAATCACTTTCTTCAGCTGCACACGGCTGCTACAGCAACACCTTCCCAACCTGAATGGCAAAGCAAACAGGCTTTGGCGCAGAACTTAGAGCCCCTACCACCACTTGATGTCACACAACACTGCAATTAGAAATTACATTTTAAAAAGTGAAATCCAAATTAAATGCTAAGAGCTTTCTGTTTTTTCTTTTAACACTGAATGGTAGTGTAATTAATTATTTGCTTAAATGCTGCTACAGATGTGTGCTAATTCAAAAACGACAAAACATTTCCCCACTGAAAATTGAGAGTGGTAAAGAAAGACACACAGAACTTCTAAATAAATATTTTTATAATCTACTCAACCGTGACTCTTTCAAATCAGTAGGGACCCAGTCATACAACCCTTCCTCCAAGCCTAGTGAAGTCAATAGAGTGCTTTAAGTTAGTACTTCCCTAAATAGGTAGAGTGCTAAGTATATCCTTGAATGTTTAATTAGCCTCACTGAGGTTGAATTTTAAGCGTATCTGTAAGTGTTTAATTAGCCTCACTGCCTTCAGGACAGAAAAATTGACAAGCTACCTCGTCAGAGCATGACTGTAGAGTAGTTTTTAGGAACAGTAATTGCTTTTCTTCTGAAGTACCACCAAGACACATTTTTACATTCATCTTATGATCCCAGAGATTTGGCCATGCATTCTGCTTATGCAACTTATATTTCTAGGGGAGAAGCAAAATTCAGCTCTAACATTGCACAATGTTATACAATTACAAGCTATATAAATTGGTCTATTGTAATGCTGTAAAACTATGGACTGTATTATCGATGAGCTGAGTACACTCGTTTTGAGCATGGCAGAGTTTTTGTTTGGCTGGGATCTGGAGCAGGTGCAGGTCATACGGTGGATAGCAGAAGAATATTATTTCTGAGCACCATTCCACCATTATGCAGCCTTATTTGTTTTCTGGGCATTTACCAGATAAACGGCAGCTAAGTAGCAAACAGCTACTTTAACTTTGCTAAAGTTTGCTAAGTAGCAAACACCTTTCAATAACCATAAAATTGCTTTTATGTAATTTTATACAGAAATTATAAATATGTATGTAAATTACTTTTATGCTTATTGAAAGATTTAAATAGGAGTCCACTGTGTGCAATATATGGCTGGAAAAAAAGCAGAAGCACAGAGAATCTAATGTGGCACTAGAGGGTGAGAAAAGAGTAGCTCTGAAGCAGAAACAGTTATCGTGATCACCAGCACAGTTCACAAAACTAAAAATGTATCTTTTCTTCATGAGAAACATCTCAGCAAATCAAATGATGAGTTGAGCCAGTTGTGGAACACAACTGAAAGAACAAGGACAAGAGCTGACTAGTACACCACTGGAAAATACATCTTAAATTAAGATGATGCACTACCAATATTGTAATATTGTGGTAGCAACCATATTTAGGATAGAATAACGTCTGAGAACATATGAAGTATTAACAATAAGTGAAGTGATGATGATGCCTCTCTCTGGCCATTAGCTATATATCAGATGCTGTTTGATGATACCATTCATAGCTTCCACACTGATTTACACCATGTAAGAATTTGACCCCCACATTTTAGATATTAATCGTCACAGTTCTTGAGTGTATTTTACATAATCTGATTTCTCAGTAGAGGAACAGACATACCCAATGTATTTACACATCTTCCATTTCAAAGCTGTCTAGTATGGGAAATGAACCATCTACGTTAAAAACATATTTTTTTTGTTTTATTTCCCAAGTGATAACTAAAATGTTTTAAATACACAAATAACAGCCAAGCATTTTTCTTTTCCTACATTTTCTCACAAAAAACAACCTCTCCAAGTTGTGTATGAACACAATTTTGGTACTATCATAGTCTGAACAGCAGGTAAGTATAGATATGCAGATAGGAAATTAAAACTGCCCAAATATCATTTGCCATACCCTTTCATGTCTACTACAGAACACGGATTTTTATCTGCAGCCTTGAAATAAGTCTCTAAGCTCACATTCTTCATTACAGACAACAGTCAACTTTTCAATAGAAATGCAAAATGAAAGTATGATCCTGTATTTTCTTCTCTTGTTTTGTCTTTTTAAATCATATGCGATAGAATCATTAAGCAAAGAAATACATGAGCCACTACACTGACAGCTCTGACAGCTTTTGCAAGTTTCACAGTATCTCATTTTTATTTATTTTTTATTGTCCAGTGGAGCTACACATGGAGAAATACCAGATTGCACTTGTATGATTCAAGGGCATTCTGATGTTTCAGGAAAAAAACAGGAAAAAAAGAACAGAAATTCAGCTAAGTATTATTTTTTTCCTAACACTTTGATTTGCAGAGACCATCTTGCTAGATCTTTACTGTTCACATTTTATAGAATTACATTATGCAACAGTGTCTTCTGAAGTGTGCTTTCAGCCTGCTGAGCTAGAAGGATCTTCTTTTTCTGTGGTTTAAAACTGCCCTGTAGCACCATGGGTTCAGAGAACACTTGGACACTGAAGCTCTGACCTTAGGCATCCACACACAGTTTTACCTCTGCCCCAAACAGCAGGACCATGAATTTTAAAAAGTACTATTCACATCAATAAAGTTAGGCAGAGCAAAAATAGCACAAATAGCATTGTAAGTCTTATGCTTCCTAAATACCTCCTTTTGGTAAAATAACTCTTCAAGAAAAAGAAAACAGTAAACTAGGAAAACATGAGCATAAATACTTTGACTCAGCTCACTCCCTTATCAACAGTATCAAGGATAATGAAGTGTAAGTTCCAGAAACACATGAAGTCTGGCTACTATGCTACTACGCTTCACGTCTTTGGGTTGACTGACTTTGTAACCAAATTATACTACGATTTTCTCTTTGTCTCATATAATTATGGACTCCTCCTACAGGATATTTTGGCAGCAATATGAGAATTCACAAACTGCAGGATCAAAAGTTAAAAGGGACAACTTGCAAATGTTTACCTCCACGGCACATTCTCTGCTCAACTACTCTTTTGTTATGAAAATTAGAGGGATACAACAGTCTTTTGGACCTCTGCCTTTCTGACAAACAGTCCATCAGAGTCAAAATGTGCTAGTGGAGGACACAGACACATACACATAGACCAGCTGAGTGCATAAGCATTATTTCCATGGGCAACTAATCTAAAAAAGAAATCTCCACCTTTCTTCACAGTCAACAGTCACTAAGTACTGAATCACTAATCATCATCAAGTACTGAATTTTGTAACTAAAATATTAATGCTACAGTAGCATTAAGCTAGCACTTCATTGCCTATTAATATCTAATCTATGGGGCCAGATTTATCTGAAAATTAGCACAGAAATACTTCCTGTGTCCTTAGTGAAATAACTCATCTTCCATCTCTCTGACATGTCCGGAGGGGATAAAAGTCCCTAAGTGCAGAATGGTTGAAGTCATTGAATTAATCCATGTATCTGACTGAGTAAAAGTCATTTCAAAAACTATTTGACAGTGTTTTGAAAACTGTTACGGAATTCCTTCTGTCATCAGTAAGTGAATACACAAATGAAGAGCATCTCAGGAAACATCAAACAACTATTAAGGGAGCTGTAAATATTTATATATTTGTATTTATATTTTTAAGGTACCTTTGGATTTTTCAGACTGCCAAACGTACGATCTGCCTTACTTTACTCTGGTTGTTATTCTCTTCTTCTGTCTTATTCAATGTCTCCCTTCCACTTACACAAACCAGGAGAAAAGCAACATTACCACTTCAACACAAATGCTAATTTCTTTACCCGCTTTGAGTAAGAGTCACCCAATAAGACATGTTTTTCTTCTGGAACTTGTTCCATCCATTCTACTTGTACTGCCAATAGTGATTAGAACAATGATTTCTAATAGAGAGTCTGTAGCTTAAACTAGATGTATCATACTCAATAATTAGTTCTGTACCCTTTCTTCACTGCTATTTTTATCTGATATTCATTAGGCCTTATTGTATTAACTTACTTCTCCTGTAATGGTTAAAAAACGTGATTTATTTAATGTCACTCTTGGATAGTTACTGAGGAAAAGGAATAAGAAGTGGGTGTCTTACATAATTTACAATTTCTTTTGATTAATCATCTTCTGTTTGCAGAACTGCTCATCTTTCATGTAAAAAGCTCGGGTACCTGGGTAGTTCTACTGGACTGACACCATATAAAAGCTACTGATCAAGTATTCATTAACAGATTAAAGTGATTTAAAACCACAGTTTAGAACAACAGTAAAGTATACAATGACCAAGAATTATTAATATGAAAACCTTCAAAGAGGTTACGAAAGTCAAATTCTCAGCCACAAACCTACTGTTATCTTTTTGATCAAAAAATCAAAGGAAAACTGATTTTCCTTTTTGGATATGGTCATTCATTCCTTCACAATTTTAACTAATTCTGGCAAAGAATCTTGCTTTTATTAAACTAGGCCATTTTGGAAACATATTTTTGCAAAAATAGCTGACAAGATCAGTTCACAGTTTAATGCTGACCTCAAACCTCAAGCAGTCCTCTCATGACTAAAAAAGGCAATCTGAATCTAAACACTGCCTACTCATGTCTAAGATTAATGCCTTCAGCTCTATGTCACTAACTTGGAAAAAAGAAAAAATGAACCCAGAATTCTGAAGCAATGTCATTCTGTAATAAGAACTCCAAAGACTTCTCTGAAGAGTCAAGTCTTGGCCTTTTTCAACTCAGCATTAAGTTTTGCCACTCATTTCAGTGGGGCTGAGGATTTCATTCAGCAAATCCAGATAATATACAGCCAGTCTCTCATTTAACACATATTTCATTCTGTTTGCCATAGAACATTTGTATGGATTATGTCGCATTTTCTACAGAGGGACAATATACTTCTGAAAGTGATTTATGTTCCTCCACACGAGCTTAAGATGCCCATCCTCAAGCCTCACTCTCTCACAGCTGCTATCCTGCTCCTGAGAGAGCACAGGTCTCCTCATGGAGCTTGCATATAACTAAGAAAAAGTCTGCTTCCACACCCCTTCTCCTTTCCTATAATTGTGTACCATTAAATATTTCATACACAAATTAGCATTAAGTACATTTATTTGCATAAACACCCAGCTGATTTTTCCCCACCTGCTTGTTCAATTGCACTCAGTGTTTACACTTCCTGTGGCTTTTTACTCATTTTCAGCCTTCC
Organism: Dromaius novaehollandiae; assembly: GCF_036370855.1. NCBI lineage: Eukaryota > Metazoa > Chordata > Aves > Casuariiformes > Dromaiidae > Dromaius > Dromaius novaehollandiae. Next base: position 130,417,778 of record NC_088099.1, read on the forward strand.
TGTTCACTCATTTCTCAAACACCATGCATTCCTCATTTCTACCAGTCAGCTCTACTTGCAGTCACCTCCATTCATCCTAGCTAGGCACTAATATGCATTTGCATGCATGCATACATGGCGTTCTCTCAGCCCCTCCATCTGAACACCCATCCTTTTTCATTTCTATACACAAGACAAAATACAGAGAACGGATACCAGTTTGGGGAGTGGGGGGCAGGAAGAAGGTGTTTGTGTATATGTATTCACTAGCATACACATAGGCATTTGGTGGGACCCTGAAGTGGAACGGAAGGCAGGCAAGCTCTCTAGGACACAACAGCACATCCCAGCAGGGAGTGGAGGAAGCAAAGTTTCTCCATCTGTAGGTTGTGACATATAGGATCTTTACTCTGCTGCACTAAGGGCTGAGCAGAGCTAATTTCTCAGGGCAAGCTAAACCTTGCAGCAGTGTAACCACAGGCTGAGAAAAAGGGAGGCTGAAGTCCCACACCCAGAACTCCCTGTACCTGCCCCAGAGAGGGGGACCTTGGTGTCCTGCCTATACAAGTCATGGTCTCCTGTACTGATATCCAAATCATGGTGCACCAGAAACAGCCACAGAACGTAAACACTGCTTAACTCTATGCGGAGCACGTATAAGTGGCTGGGGCCATATGCAGCTTGCCCTAGACCAGACACTTACCGCAGTCATCCTGACTACTGAGGCATCCACACACAGGGGAACAGTGTTCAGGTTAAACTGCCCACGGCACACAGCAGCCACAACTTGTCTCCCTAATCAGTCCATGGAGAGAAGTTGTCAGAGAGGTTAAGTTAGTAACCTTTAGTAGAAACCTACATTGCCATTTCCACACTCGCTATCACTGAAGGCAAACTTCAAGCCTAATGTGTCAAAAGTGAAATCTGGCATCTTCTGCCACAGGGAAAACCATAAGCGGGGCACAAAAAACGCAGTGTGCTGTGTGCAAAACGCTCAGAGGACCACTTGCCATTTTGGCTTAAATCTTTGGGTTTTCAGTTTCATTAGCTCATTGACTAAGTATTATTGGGAAAGCCAACTTCAGTTAGGGATGAGGGTTAAATATTCAGGTCCTAACTCACAGCTAGATTTCAACCCATTAATATTCAGAATTAAAATTATTCAATCAAAAAGGCATGCTGAATTTTTACTGTACATCAGGTGCACCCTTTTTATCACCACCATATTGCACAGCCAATGTGCTAATGTCACCAGCACAGTTGATCTAATTTCTAATTAATGATACACTGCCATCAAAAACATATCATGCTGAAACCCTTGGGTCTAAATGAGAACTTCTAATCAGATTTAAATAATTCAGTTGTTTCATTTACTAGAATAATCTTTGAATTCATGTTGTTAATAGGATGAGACAATCTGTGTCAAAAATGCCACTGCCAAAGTACAAAGCTATACATACTGCAGTCCTATCTCAGTTGCCTAATTCTACACACTAGTTCAAGCCTTGCAACAGACATTGAATTTGTTCTGACAATTCATTACCACTAACTTTCACAGTTATTTTCACTGCATTTGTTTTTTTCGATTATAGGCACAGCACCTAAGCCTTATGATTATTTTATAATCTCAGCTTGTCCTCTTCCTATTTTCAGTAAAAATACAGCACTTGTAGTTCTGAAAACAGGAACTAAGGATAACTGAAGGCTCCAATATCAGAAGAAAAAACTCACCTAAAATTACACTAAATACCATAATTTTTGTACACTGGACTCAAATTTTTTAAGGCTCTACATGAGCAGTGCTGGGGATGAACCTCCCTATTTCTCTCCAATTATTTGGATGCTATTTGAAGCTATCTGCACTAAAATGTATCTGCCATAACTCTGCTGAACACTGCCCTCTCGTGGATTTGTGTCAGAAATGAAATCCAAAGCAGCAGCAGAAGAAGAAAGCATACACCTATTAGTTTGTTTTCCCCAGCCCTGTAAAGACTTTGTACATGCTTGAATTTAATCACTTAAGTGGAGCCACAGGAATCCATAATTAACCATATATATATAAATATATATATAAAAAAAGTTTTATATACATACATAATTTCTCATTATACACACACACATATGTATATGTAAAAAAGCACTTACAGGACTGAGCTGTACCTAAGCAGGGATAAGTGTATTAACTACACTTCGCACTGTGTATACTTTAAATTACAATTACAGTTCTTTGTATCATCAGTGAAAACCTTTTCAAGTTTTTTACATCAAAATATCTCATAGATTGGAACTTGCTAATTCCAGCTACAACATTTTTTCCTTACATCCATAATTGAAAAACACTGCTACTAATGAAGGCCTTTAGCTATTTTAGAATCAAGTCAAGTATTTTTAAATTAAACCAAAGTCTGCAGAACTTTTATATATGTATATACAAGCCATGTAAATAATTTATAATTAATGTAAAGCCATATGATACGCATTTTTTGTAGGCCCAGATTTGTAAGAGATCCAAACTTTGATTACCAGAAAGAAGATTTTCTACAAGCTGCAGGAGAGTCATTTCAATACAGCTGACACATTGAGCAAGACAGATCTGCAAAAATTCTCAAATAAAAACCATTCTTTGAGCATCAACATTGTTGTTTACTCCATGTGAAAATATGAGTTTTTCTGCAATTCAATCTATCCCTAAAACCCCCCAAATTCTGGCATTTTTATCATTCAAACCATGTAATTAATTTAACTTTGATTTGGAGTTTAGTACTTGACTGGTTTTTCCAAGTTTTTTTAAGGAATTTTTTAAATTTTTTAAATCAGATGTACTCAAAAGGATATCACAGGAAGGGTGCTTCATGCTATAAAGTATATGTCTAAAAACCTCTCTCAATAACCACATTCAGCCCAATCCAAAAGAAAACTCATTTTTCCCCACTCCCTCCCTAGTTAGTTGATTTGCAATTAATTCTGGGGGTCACAATCAAAAAGATCACAAGCTCTTAATTAAATCAATGGTTTACTACAGTTCGAGAAAACAAGGCCTGCCACTGATAAAGGAACACAATACAAACATTGTTTCCACAATATTTCAAATCAGGACTTCAAAACAGGAAAAATCATTGTTTCTTTCTCCTCTAGGAAAAAAAAGTCTACATCCCACAATGCTCTCTCACAATGAGCAGATGGACATTTGACAGGAAAGTCAAATGCTAGTAGTCTAAGATTTTAATCAATGTATTCAGCTCTTACCACTGAAATCGAGGAATTTTAGCCAACAACTTGGATGGGAGTATACTGAAGCCTGTATTAGAGATGGACAATTACACTGCATGACTATCTCCAGACACGATGAGGGATAACACAGCTGGGAGTTCAATGCTGTAGTGACACTGAAGGAAGATTCAGCCCACAAACTGCATTCATTCATCCAGCACCTAAGGGCAGATCAAGGTGCACATCCTTCCTTACAGTGCGTAACACTACAGCGCTTCAAAAGACTCCTCTAGTGCCCTTCCACTACTCAGCTGAGTCTGGGCTTCAGGATGACTCTCATTTCTTCCGACTCCCAGGAAGCAGAATATGCAGTGCTTTTCAGTTGCTTCGTTTGGGACTTTGCTTTTGTGTCACTGCTCCAGTTTTAAGCAAGCATCAGGGAACAGAGGTATCCTCAGTATTTAGACAGACAGGATGACAATTTTGCCTGCATGCAGAATATAATTCTCTGTGGAGCAAGCTGACAGATTTTAGGATTTCTAATTTACAAGAATGCTTTTAGCTTTTATCGGTATCAGACATCGAAGCTCAACTCTAACTTTCAGAAGCAGGTAGAAATAAAATAACTAACTACAGATTTTAGAACGGGTAGAAGAGGAATGCCTTTCAGGGCATTTCAAATTCAACAGAACCCCATTTGAGCTTTCAGTTCTTTTATCCAGCTGTCTTTTAGAGCCAACTAGGAATGCTACCGAATAAGCACATGAAAGTTTCCCATCTCTGGTCATCCAATCAAATTGAGTAGGTCAGCTTTAGAAAGGAAAGTGTTCTTCTTTTTTCCTTTGATATTCTTGTGCATCAATGCGATATTCTGGTTTGTGCCTATTCCTCTGCTCTTTTATTAGCACAAGAGGACCCGGGCTCAAGAATACTGGTTTTTTGTTTGATCTCTCTCACATTGGCAAAATCAGAGCAAATGCAGGATTCAGCAGAAGAAAGGGCACACGAAGGGCTTTTCAGCCTTGTGTATTCCACTGATTTCCATGGCAGTAGCAGAAAAAAGGATCAGCCTTATTCAATTTCCTTCTGTAGTACACTGCTTCTTTCCTATGGTAGGTGGCACTAGCAGCACCTATTATCAAGGTTACCAAACACTTTCCACCTAAAATGTTTAGTTGTTCCTAGCTTTGCCAAGTATCAGTACTTTACCCTCAGGTTTTGTTTTCAGGCTTGAAATCTGGGGAGGAAGGGCAAAAGAAGAAAAGGAACAAATTTCAAGAAAAATAGTCTAGCTGGGTTGTCAGAATTGACTGAGGGAAAAATGTGCATTTGCCTGTACTAAAAGAATCCTGCTATCTTTTTTGTGAAAGTTCTAGCAAATTTTTCTTTGAAGCATGGACTTAAAATTCAGGTGGGTGAGGATAGGGAGGGAGGGTGCTAGCCTTTGTGTTGAGAATGTGCTTTTTTTCATCCTTTTGAAAAATCCACACAAATTTGTGTAAGTTTTAAGTTCACAAGGAACGACAATATGAAGATTCTGAGGCTGAGATTCTAGCAGTGTTTTCTCACCTGCTCCATCTGTAGCCAAGCATACTTCAACCCCAGCTGAACAAAAGTGTTCTTGCAGTGCCAGATGTTGGCCGCCAAGAAGGGTGTTTGGTCTCAGTTTGGGTGCCTGAACAAAGGCTGAGGAGCCCGTCACCCATGTGTTTCATGAACTCCCTTTCTGGAATCAGCTCATATGGATGAGAAACACACAAACAGAGCAGGAAAGGGAAGGCAGGTCGGTTCCTTTTCATCGTCACTCGGGTGTACCACTTCCCTCTTTATAGTCAAGGAAGCTTTCCTCTGAAGGAAAGCGAGGACGAGAGCTACATGAGACAACTCAGTAACTTCTGTGAAGTCTAACATGGCATCCAGGTGAGGTGCTGTGTTTGGAAGCAGTAACTCTTTTCCTTTGCATCAGACAGTTGAAAAACCTCAATCCCTCTCTCCAAGACGCATTGCACTACCAATAGTGCTTGCATCAACTCTAAGAAAGCTCTCCTACTTGTAAGTTGTTTTTCAAACACTGTAGTCAGTACAAATGCCCTCCAGTTCTCCTTTCCAACTTCTCAGCATCACTGAGCTTTGAACTGAGACTTGAACTGGGAGGAAAACAATACAGCAGTCAGTAATCCTGCCTTATGCATGTATGTAGGAACAGAAGGAGGCACTAAGTACATTCAGTGCCCTTACAGATTTTACTCATCAGGAAGAATCTATGCATACATTTTCAGACATACCTGTAGCAGGATTGCTTGCATTTGTGTGGATGTGTATGAGCACTTCATTTATGTGACAAGCAAAAGTAGTAACATCTACAGGGAAGATTATACTAATCATAATAGTCATGTAAGTCTAACACACAAGGTTCTTTATTTCATGAAGCCTACGTATTCATGTGGTAACAGTATTCAGAGCAATGAGATCTGCAGCCATGCAAGGAAATGTCCCACTGAGGTGAAAATACAGCAGAGTAAAAATAACTGCACAAGTGCCAGTAGATCAGCACCTATAAATGGTAATCTGAGAAGTAAGAATGATTCAAAGGGCGTATTTCACAAAAGTGATGGAATGGTGATCTGAACAGCATGTAACATTCCCAGGAGTTTTGAGAAAAGCAGGCCCTGACAAACATCTTGAGAGCGCCTTGCACTAATGAGAGCTCCAAGCAATTTAGAAAGGGACAACTAGAATATGAAAAACAATGACTGAGCTATTTCCTGTGAAAAGAAACAAAAAAGTGAGAAATATTCAGAGAAATGAAGTCTATAGATTTACTGAGACTTTCTGCATTGCTGATCTTCTATATCTTCTATATCTTCTATATCTTCTATTTCTGACCCTGCTTCTGAAAAGCTATGTGTTCTTTTTTATCACACCTTGTTACATCTGCAAAGAAAACGGTACATACTGATGGCTTTTGAAAGTAAGGAAAATGGCCGAAGGGAACTGCTGATAGGCTATCTTTGGTTTCATTCTGTTGCAGAGGAAACCAACTGAAGACACCTATATTTTAAGTACTGCATCAATGCCCTACTGACCTTCTGAAGACGCTCATAGTACCTGGAGAACTGAACAGGACCATAGTCCTTATATTTTGTCTAATGGACTGAATTTTGTTTAAAAGGCATAAACTTTGAAATTGTAGATCAGGCAATTGTGGGAGCTATTCAGAAACATTCATTTAAAAAACAAAGATAACTTTGATAACACCAGCACTGTTGCTATTACAGAAAGGGGAGTTTCAAAACACCATTTGTGATGCATGTAACTTACCTTGTGTGAACTCACCTGCATTAGAGCTATAGGAACAAACGTTAGCAAACCTGTTATTATAGTAAAATGGGTCTCCATTGCCTTCCCAGACACAATAAAATGGTGCATTCATACCTGTTGGCAAAAAGCAAAATGCTTGTAATAGCATCTTTTCCAGCAATCACAAAGTGAAATGTCTAGTTTTAAGCCACCTGTTTTCATAATCACTATCATAAGAATTCCAGTATGAGTTGAAATATTCCAACTATATATGCAATCCCTGTGTTACCTGTTTCAAAAATGTGGCTCAGAAACAATGTCAGTTTACATGACTATGCAAATACCATTAAATTTTACTCTAGAGCTCTCTCTCTCCCAGTATCACTTGTTCTATGCTCCCTCTCGCCCAACAACTCCTTCATCTGTTTCTTCCTTTCCTTCCCCTTAAGAGGGGCTGAGGAATTTCCCAGATCCACAAGGTCTTGAGGCAGAAGAGAGGAAAATAAACATAGGAGGAGTCATCCATTTTCTTAAGTTATATTTTTGGAGAATAGAATTTGTGGATGAGTGTGGTTTACCTGAAATTTAAAATTTACACATTAAAACACAGTTGGAAAAATTTAAACATGACCAAAGTTGTAGTTCAGCAGCTGAAGATGACAAAGGTTTGAACTGGAATGTTTAGTAACGATCATGGTGGTAATAATGGATGCTAAATTACTTAAAGACTCTTGTGTAACCAGAAAACTTTTCCACACCATTTTCCACACCTTTTTTGTTCTTTTTTTCTGCACATCTGACATGAACCTTACTGAAAATTACCACATCAAAGTCACAGCTTTACTTAAGGTAGAGGTTCTCAAGGGAGGAGAAAGCCCAAGAGCAGTAAGACAGGATCCTGGCTCCTTCTCCCTCACCAGTGCTGGACAGGAAATAGCTGTGCAGTCCCTAGTGAAGGGCTGCCATGCCAGCCCCATTGCTCTTCTACCTTTTTTTCCCCCAGGGCCCAGGACAAGAACAGAGCACAAGGGCAGCACCCCCACTGAGACATGGTGTCAGCCCCATGCCAACACCCCCACTGCCTCTTGGCCCAAAAGAGCCCCTGACTTTTGCTATGGCTTTGCTGTGAACCAGCCTTCACCTCCAGCTTGACCCAGCCATGTTACATACGATTCCTCCAAGACGACCTCAGCTGTACTGGTACACATCTCACAACAACTTGCAGGAATGGCAGCTACCCTTATGCCATGCCTCAGTAATCAAGGCCCTGATCAGTGTGCTTAGAATATCTTTTTGTGTAAGAAACTGAAAGGACGGAGAACTGGACAGATTGATTTATGTGGATAAAATTAAGGGATCTGGACAAGTGTTATAACTGTTTAAAGGAAGAAGCCAGAGAACATTTCACCAGAAGCCTACACTGTTTTAAGAGGCTATGGTCATCAGGATAGCATAAATCCTTGTTTACCAATGACGTCTAATCGTTGCCAATATTTCGGAGTGAGACTCAATTACAAAAACACTGGGAACCACTCTTTCAGAGATCGTTCGCATGACTGTTATTTTCTCATATGCAACCAAATTACAATGGTAAATAAAGTATTTGCAATTTTTATTGGATAAGAAATCTCTTTTCATGATATATTAGGCATCGGAGAAAAACGTCTCAAAATTTAGGAAGACTAGATTAACATTTTTGGAAGATTATTAAATTTTCTGTCGAAGTACAGTAAGACAGCTAGTACTGTATATTTTTCACTAGTGTTGGCATTCCACCCATAAATCTTCGCAATTTAGAAAAAAACAAGCAAAGGAACAAAGTAAAATTATAACTCTGTAGTTCAGCTTTAGCTAGAGAGTTAGAAAAAATGTAGCATCTAATATTTATGTTCTTTTAACATTTATTTTGAGTAGTGTGCTCAAACAGAACCTAGTGAGAGAGAAATTGAATTTTTAAAAAGAGCATGATGTCTATTTGCATATATTCTGTGGGGATTTGGATCCTATGCAACCAGTGGTATCAGTGATTCAGCATACAGTATGAATTAAAAAGAGAACCTTGCCCAAAACACCTATTTTTTTCTTACAAGGAGCATTGCAGTTTAGTGCATACCCCAGCTTATATTGTGTACGCCAGGAGTTGAGGTCTACAAGGTCAATGATTCAGCTACACTGCCAGAAGTCTCTCTTGTGACAAGTCACCTTGTTCCCACATGGTTACGAAACAAGAGCAGTGACATACTGTCAGAAATCTGTTTTTCTTCTCTTCATGTTTAGTCAAGTTAGAGCAAGAGAAAAGCGTGTGAATGACAGACCTGGTAACTGTATTCCTTTGTGAATTCACAAAAATTCACAAAAAGGTTCAGCTTGAGCAGAACCGGTGCACCCTCCCCACCTTGTGTTGTCAACATCCATCAGCCCTGACCAGGGACGACCTCTTCCAGCAGTGAGCTTCTTTAATCCCAGTTTAGGCAGCGGTTTCTGTGGTAGCAAAGGTTTGCAACTCTGACAGCTCTGCTGAGGTGGCCAAGTGGATCAAGATCATCAGCATACTGCACATACCATCTGTCTACTGGCTGGAAAACTAACTGCTGGTCATTATCAATCCAACTCGGAATGAGTTATTAATTGATTTTTATGTCCCTGAGGACTATTTTGATCATCTAGTTTAGTATCCTTTTTAATACATATCATGCAGCTACTCCTACAAAGATGTTCAGGCCCTGCTATTACTAGATAAATTATTCCAGAAAACAATTAAAGCTCGGAAAACAGCAGTAAGAAATCCAGAAGGATTGTCTAAAACACTGAAATTAGCCAATGAAGACTACTGTCTCTAAGCTCTCCTGTTGCTCAGTAGTGAGAGAGAAGCTTCCCTGGGGGCAGTTCAAGACAAGGACCTAATTTAACCACTCTGCGTCTCCCTGTAGAAAAGTCCCTCTCTCTCATTACTGACTCTGGTGGAAGGCCACAGTTGCTGGTTTTACTAGGCTTAAGATGTAAAAGACCCTTTATGAGGCGCTCTTTATATATTATGAAGCAGAAAAGGGGCTTTGCTTTTTTTTCGCTGTTCAAAAAATATTCAGTAACTCAACAACTCCATAAAATTTTAATTCTCAATGAATAACACCATCAAACTTCTTGCAGGAGAAGTTCATAAGGAAAGAAGTTACTTTTTATTAGACAAACCTCAGGGTATGATGTCCCTGTGACTACCTCTGCCATTTTGTTATTTCCCTAGGCCTACCTAACAACAACTGCCATTTCAATCTGACAGCCCAACGTGTCTTCAGGGAAACTCAACAACAAGGGTTGTGGAACAAGATAACACCTGTATTAACATGACTACCATACAAAATCAAACAAAAAAAAGCTGATGTCTGGTTATGGGCATATAAGGCATTTAACTAGGCAAACTGAAGTCTTCTCAGGGGAAGGAAACAGAGGAGGAAGATACGTACACCTGGCCAACTTTGCTTTGTAGCAGCTTACAGGTTTACATTAGTCCAGTCTGTCACTTCTTCACAATAAACCTCATATTAGCTGCAACAGCTTAGTCATTATGATATTTTGACTCAAACAGTGTGACAAAATTCTACCAAACTAGTATTTTTACTAGTTGGGATTACAGCATGGAAACTCTGATAAACTTTAAGAAACAGAAAAACTAATTTAGAAATTATGTCTGAGATGCATTTAAAGAAATTGTATGATCTATAAAAAGCTTATTAATTAAGTGCTTTGCACTACTGAAATGTGCTAATTAAACTTCTCAGTGCCATTTCACAAATAAACATATGTATTTTCATATTGTTGTAGTTATGCAAAATACCTGTGACACATTTCCCAAACCTTGCAAGAAATTTTCTAATATTATAAATTTATATTTTTCTAGTGCAAATACTTTCAGATAAAGAAATTAAGCAGTTTATAGAAAACAAAACAGATATGTTGATTTTCAAACACAGGTACTTCTGATGTATAAGGGACAACATTTATATACAGCCAATGCTGCTCAACACTAGTTTAAAAATAGTAGACTGGATCCTGAGCCCATGCAAATTACTCACAGGAGTTGACCCATACAAGCCTGGATGGAGTGCCAGCTGATGTTCTGTACTATGCACACACAGTTTCAGCAGCTTTACATGCTTCCCATGAAGGAAGCTGGACTGGTATAGAATCCAGATAGCACTTACTGCAAATTAAGCTGTGTAACATACGTACGCATGTATGCAGTAATCCTCCATGCAATGCAAGCTATTTCAGATGTGGTCTGGACAATTTTATGATAATCACAGAAGTAATCAGAGGAGTATTAAATGGGTATATTCGGAGAATTTTCTTAAAATATTTCTTTGATGGCGAGAAATCTTACTATGCATATCAGAGTTAAGATATACTGCAGTTAGCATCCAGCTAGAATGACAGCCCATTATGCTTTACAGGTCAAGAAACAACTACTAACTGGTTCCTTACACAGAGGCAATCTCGGCCTCACACATAATTCTGGTTGCAATTCATTGGAATCACCCTAAAGGGGATTTTTTCTATTGTTTTAATCATCATAAGTTCTTTCAGACAAAGTATTCTTTCTGATCAAATGAAAAACCCTACCTTGTAAAATTCCATCCATTTCATCTAACCTGTCTAGACAACCAGCCAGACACAGGAGAATGGAAATCTATAAAGCCCTTCCAGTTTTCTCCATAGCCTTACCAGAACATAAAGCAAATGACACATCTTTGACAACATTTCCTCATTTGGGTTTCTGCTCATCCTATTTATGCAACAATTGAATTCCTAAGATCTCTGACACACTAACTGCTTTATTTTTTCTTCTGGTAGGCATTCAGCATGTGGTAACATCTAGCTGTTTGTCAACTTGCACTCTTTGTCTGCCAGATTCTTTGAACTGATTAAACAGCTTAGCAAACTCATTCTCCATTAAACTCAAAGCTAAGCCCCTGCTTCACTATTGCCATGCTCACTTTTTGTCTTCATTCTCCACCAAGGAATGTAGATTGGCACAAAGGTGTCAACACATTAATGACCTCTGAAAATCTCTTCCTCTCTTGTCTGCTTTCAGACATCTCCTCTGCAAATTCCCTAACTTCAGTCATAGCGCCATGTATTCTGAAAAATATATATATATATATGCACCTCATTATACAGTCTGAACTGATGCTAAAAAACACTGTCATGAATAGAGAATTTAACTGTGCTTGTCCTGGAAGTGAAACGCTTTGCAAATAATGTCACCACACCTAACTACTTGCCATACTTCAGGACTGTGTTATCTGATCTGTGTTTCACTGGATTCCCTTAATGTACGGAACACATTTTTGGAAGGTTGACCACAGTTTTTTCTATTAATGCAAGGAGAGTTACACTTCAAAATATCCTGTGACCTAAAAAGAAAAAAGAAACACTCCCATGAAGAAGGATAATAGCTACATTTGAGCTTTTGATGGAACTACAGACTTTTATTCAGTCATAGGAAATTCTTTAAGCCAAATTTTCTGAAGAAAAACAGTCAGAAACCTCCCTCATGTAACTTTCACTCTATCAAAAACTTTGTATCTGTATGTAATACCTACAAGACCAGATTTTTCAAAAAAAGGTAGGATAAAGGTAATCCCCCTCAAAACTTACTTACGTATGTAAATTAGCACCTTGATTTAAAAAAAGGTAAGCACATTGAAGTCAGTGGGAGAATAACAGAGGCTCTGATTCATAAAATCAGGCCATAGATGTAGAAATCCATATTTAGTTATATGCAAATAGATGGACACTCTCACAAGAACACACTTCAAACAATTGGCAGGAGGTAGGTTCTGTTTCAACATCACTACTGTTTTCTAAGTCAGAATTTCTAGGTCCACAGTTCCTGTAGAAGTCCTACTAAAGTAACCAAAATACCCTGCTTAGAGACTACATTAAATGATGTTTCCTGTAAAAAGAGAAGCGAAAGGCAGTGGGATTAATGCAATCATTTTTTGGCAAAGCTTTTTAATAAACTAGGAAATAATAGTTTGCCAGATATCCATGTGGTGCAAAGGTGGTGTGATGCTTCTGCAGCTTCCTCAGCACATGCCATATTAAATTCCTACAGCAGATAACAGTGTGTTCTGCAACACAACTTTGGCATTTTGTTTCCTTTGCTTTTGAAGAATATTTTCACTGTCACAGAGATACTAAATACTGCTGAAGAACAAAAATGTTGCCAGAGCTAGGAATTATTATTACAATTCCAGAAAAACATGTTTTTTCAACTCAGTTCTCATGCACTAAAATCTGCAAGTTGCAAATCAATTGAGCATATACATACACTGAACTGAAACCAGTCTTCTGCTTAAAATTAACCCAGGACTTAATCATAAATAAGATAAATTACATGCTAAGTACTTACAAAGTACTTACATTTGCCATCATTTTCATTTAAGGGAAATACATTTATCTTCTGGTGCTTGGGAAGTAACCAAAAGATTTAGTGGTGACTGCTAAGAAGCTTAGCATGCCTGTTTCCACAGAACTTATACAACAGACATGCTGTTTCTAAATGCCAAACATTATCTATATAACTATGTCACTGTGAATATTAGTATACGGAAACAAGTTGGGCAGAACACCCAGAAGGTAGCCAGTTTCATCTGCCTGCTGCCTTCCTAGACCAAGGAAATAGATGAAAGGAGAGTGCACCGTATTTCCATTTCCAATGGACTCTATCATTTCGAAGGCTAATTTGAATGTGCAGGCGTTTGCAGCTAAGTTTAAAGAATAGCTGTGTGGCAAGCACAGCTAAAAGAGCCACAGGCTAGTAATATCAGTCAGAGGTGATCTTGTTTTTCCTACAGCACTGCTCCTAGACTGTCTTTAAACACCACCTTGAGAAAGGCGATGTACATGAAATGCTTTGGCCCAACAGCAGCCTGGAAAAGATGTTGTAGTTTAGTCTAGGCACAAAGCTCTCCTGGTTTCCCCTCGCTAAAGGGGAAAGAATACTTTGTGGGTAACCTTTGCCCATGATATATTCCTTTCACAGTAAGTGCTCGGAAGATCCATGGCTTTACTCATTCTCTAATTTCCTTCCCACCCTGTAGGGGCAGACAGCGAGGGATTGGACAAGATAGAGTTAAGGAGCCGAAAGCCTTGGGAGGAATAAATAGCAATATGTAGATAAGGTAGTAGCCGCACTGGATGAGAAGGAGTGATGATGGGAACTCGACCTTCGGGAAAGTACCGATCTGGGCTAGAGCTTATATAAAGGGCTTGCTTGCTTGAATAAAGTTGATTCTGATCCAGCACATCGGAGTCCGTGAATCAGACCGCCACAAATGGCGCCCGAACAGGGACCGAAGACTGACTTTATCCGGGGCTGTAGAGGCAGTGGTTAGCTGAACCGGTGGCAGAGCCCGGCTGAACAAAGAGCTGCTGAAAGGAAGCAGAAGGGGAGCTGCTGAAAGGAAGCAGCATTGCACGCAACAGGGTACCTACTGCTGGACGGAGGTAAGTGGCCGGGAACGCGTGGGAGTTGTGGGAAACGGAATCTCCCCGCAAGATAGGTCCATGCTAAACGTAATGCAAAAGACTTTGAAACAGCACGGTAGAGATATACCCCCCCAAGATCTCAAAATGTTATTGATGTGGGCACGCTTGAACTGTCCTGAGGTGAATTCCACCACGATTTATAGCCTCGGTACGTGGGACTCAATCGGAGTTAAGCTCTGGGACGCAGCAACAAGAAACGATAAGACGGCGGCAGGACTTTTAGCCCCATGGCGAACCATGCTTGAGACCCTGAAAGAGCATAGCAAGAAGAAAACTCAGGGACCGGAGGCACCTGCAGCCCCCACAGCACCTCCATCAAGCAACACGGTGGTGGGGGCGGTGGGTGGACAGGACTCCCCAGCAAACAACCCAGACAATCCATTTGACCCAGGGCCGATCGATCCGGAACAGGAGCCGGACCTCTATCCACCTCTTAATGCGCCTTGCTGTGTCCATCTTATGGCCCCTCCGGAACCACCGCCCCCTCGAGACGGGGCCGCCTGCGAGTGCGGACAGCCCACAACCCCCCCACACTGACCCAGCTTCTGGGAAGGATCCATCGCCCCAGGGCCGCTCGGCGGGGCGTGACTACACCGGCCAGGCACGCCCCCCGCCTGCCTTCTTCCCGCCTTCCTTTCCTTCCTGCCTTCCTTCCCCTCCCGCCTGGCCCTTCCTCTCTCCGTCTGGTACCGCCTCCGCCTGGTACCGCCTCCACCTGGTGCTGCCACCGCCGAGCAGCAGGAGGAGGAACATGGCGAAAGCGGAGCAGGCCTCAGCCTGGAACCGCAGCACGAGCTCTATTTCAAAGAGCCTTTCACAGATGTTGTCACCACAAACCTGAAGCTCGGCAGTCCTACAGACAGAAATATGTGCTTCAAAGTTAAGACCACAGGACCACGTAGATACTGTGTAAGACCTAACAGTGCAATTATCGATGCAGGAACATCAATTAATGTTTCTGTGATGCTACAGCCTTTTGACTGTGATCCTAATGAGAAAAGTAAACACAAATTTATGGTTAAAAAAAGGAAAAAAAAGAAAAAAAAAGAAACAGTCTATGCTTGCTCCAGCTGATACTTCAGCTATGGAAGCAGTATGGAAAGAGGCAAAACCAGAAGAACTCATGCATTCGAAACTTAGGCGTGTGTTTGAGCTACCAAGGGAAAATGATACGCCTTATGACATAGAAATGAAATTGTATCTACAACTGCAACAAAGACAGATTCTTCTGTAATGTCTAAATCAGTAAGTCCCTCTTCGGAGGCACCCAGCTCGAACTGTAATTACTGCACGCGTGTCATTAAAATTTAGTTATTTAATTTGCTTTGATTTGGCTCTGAACTTTTCTGCGGGAACCTAGGGTCAGGCCCTGTTATGGTGGCCGACAAGCCTAATTTCCTAACAGTTTGGCGACCCAGGTGGGACCCTAGGCGACCACTGTCGGGGCCTCTCATCTCCAAACAATCATCTGGCACCATCGGGTGAGTTCACCTGGGATCTTTGGCAACGAGAGGCACCAAAAAGGTGAGTCTTAAATTCCCACCTAAATTCTAAATTCTGGTCTGGTAACAGCGCACTGTAAGGGGTACACGGGCTGGCCACCGTAAGGCGTACCGGGGGATGGGTGCGAGTCCCATCCCCAGGGTTTGAGTGGGCTTTAAGTCCCAGCTCGGTCCGGCCGGAAAGGGGAGTGCGCAGCCTCATCAGCATAAGGTGCACTGCAAGACTGTAAGACAGAAGTCTAGAGTCACTGTGACTGGTGTGAGTGTGAACAGTACTGTGTGTGCGAGTGTGTATATCCTGGGAACCGGCCGGGGCGCCCGTCGGCTGATGAAGCCGCCCGCTGTGAAGGGACAGCAGTCCTAGCAGTTAAAGACTCAGGTGGTGTGAGTGCAGTTCCCAGAGAGTGAGAGAAAGAGTGTGTGATTAAAAAAAAAAAAAAAAAAAAAAATTTGGTCCAACTGGTCCAACTACGTCAGGAGGATTGCCCATTCCTGACAAAGGAGGAAAACCCAGCGGAACCCAGCAAGGGACTTTTGATCAGTAGGCTAAATTGTCCCATGATTTCTTTTTTTTTCACCAAAATGCAAAAGCGCTACAAAAAACTTATCGCAAGAGACCAGGCCCAAGACATTATTCGAAGTTGCCCCCATTGCCAAAATGTATCCCCATTACCACCCTACTTAGGGACCAACCCTCGAGGCCTGCAACCCTGCAATGTCTGGCAGACAGACGTTACCCATTATCCCTCATTCCGAAGACTGAAATATGTCCATGTCTCTGTAGATATCTTTTCCCATTACGTTGTCGCTATTGCCCATGTTGGGGAAAAAAGCCGTAATGTATGTCGTCACTAGCTTGCCTGTTTCGCCACAGTGGGGGTTCCCACTCAAAACTGACAATGGTCCCGCATACACTGCACAACAAATGCGGGCATTTCTTCAAACCTGGGGGGTCACTCATGTGACCGGAATTCCCTGTTCCCCAACTGGCCAGGCAATAGTGGAACGTACCCATCGTACTCTAAAAAACATGCTTGAAAAACAAAAAAGGGGGAATAGCCCCGGTGCCTCCCCACAAGAGCAGCTATGGAAAGCCTTATATGTTCTTAACCTCTTAAACCGTTATACGGACCAAAGTGCAGTTAATAAGCATTTCTCATGCCCTACGTGGCAAGAACAGCCTCGGGTTCACTACAAGAACCTGGAAATGGGTCAATGGAGTGAACCAGTAGACTTAATAACGTGGGGGAAAGGTTACGCTTGTCTCTCCACAGGTAACGGGCCTCATTGGATGCCTGCACAGCTGATTCGACCTGTTGACGCATCCCTCGAAACACCAAACAAGGACTGAGAGCCAGTTAAAATGAGCCCATTTCAGGACATTTTCTGGCAATACGTGCCTGCCTCGTGCAGGGTCAATATCAACTCATAAAAGCTTACAGTGACTACACGACCTTACTAGTAAGTTGTAGATAGAATCAGAGTGGAACCCTTTTGAGGGACAGGACTGGACGTTAGGTTTGGGGTCGTGGGTTAAGAAGGTACTGGCGTGTGGATTGGTGATCTTGCTAAGATTCCTAGCCCTTGCTATCTATCTCCCCTGCTTAATAAGCCTTATGCAGAGAATGACTCGAAGGGCTTTGCATCAAGTACTTGTTGTACAAATACACACTGCACTGGCAATATTTAGTTTAGAAAATAAAAAAGGGGGAGATGTACAGGCAGACAGCAAGGCATTGGACAAGATAGAGTTAAGGAGCCAAAAGCCTTGGGAGGAATAAATAGCAGTATGTAGATAAGGTAGTAGCCGCATGGAATGAGGAGTGATGATGGGAACTCGACCTTCGGGAAAGTACCAATCCGGGCTAGAGCTTATATAAAGGGCTTGCTTGCTTGAATAAAGTTGATTCTGATCCAGCACATCGGAGTCCATGAATCAGACCGCCACACCACCCAGCTTCCTTGACACAAAAGCACATTCACATCTGCCTACTCAGCACAACAGTCTTACTGACTGGCATAAGTTTTAAAACATAGTCTTAGTATAACTGTATATGGGTTTGGGTACATAAATCTACAAAGTCTGAAGGGCACTAGGTTCAACAGGGAAGTAAGTGATGCGGTATTTTCCAAATATTCAGAGTTGGATCTCATCAGTGCAGGTATTTATGGGAGTCTGCCAAAACTTTGTCTCACCGTTATGTGAAGACACTTTGCAGCAGAATTAAAACATATTCTTCAGCTTAATGTTATAGCACATTTTGACCTTGGACCCTCAAGGTCAAATAAGAGTGAAATGGAATGGCAGCAGATTTGAGAGGACTGTCAATCCAAAACCTAGCAAGTAAACAAGAGCAGGGTAAACTAGTGATCAGACAGAAGTGATTGTTGGCTTTCGGAATGTCAATTGCCAGGGGTCTTCAGAGAGCAGTATCTCTTCTTTCTTGAGAGTGTGACTCATCTTAGAATGGCATTTACAATGTGGTGAGATACTGGCTCAGAAAAACAAGAGGCCTCTAATCAGAGAATCAGATTCTTCTCCCTCCCTCACATCCTCAACTACGTTATTCCACAAATCACCAGTGGTGAGTTCCTAAATCTTCCTGAAGAATAACTGACAGAAATGATGCTCATATGATGCACACACACTTCTTTTAGCTTCCTATATGATTGCCCTTGTAAGGAAAAAAAGAAATTCAGACTGTCCCTAGTATATGTAGACCAGACAGATTCCACTTGCTTAAGCAGCCTTGTAACAATGCTGAAATGGACTCAGACTCACGAAAGAGCTCACAACGTTCATAGTGAGAGGCACTGAAACTACATCCAGCAGCTTTAATCAAGTAATTTCAAGCTTTGAATAAGGATATTGCTTTCAAAAAAAGGGGGGAGGGGACATAATAACTGTAAAAGCCAAGATCTTCTCTAATTAATATATAATGGAGTGAGATGCATGTGATGTTGAAGATATTTTCCCGAATGCTTGCCAACTTCAAACTGAAGGCAAAGGAGAAAGTTAATAAAACTGAAGCCTTTTCTGCCTAAAAATGAGGAAAATTAAAAGAGTCTGTGCAACTTGTTGCCAGTAAAATACCTGAGGCATTTTAGAGGACTGATATCCTTACATTGTTTATTTTTGCCTTCATTAGCAGCTTGGGACCGCTCATAAATAGTTGCTGGCCTGTCCCAGTTACCCACACCCCTCTACCTGGGCAACTTCAGCCAACAAATTCCTTTCCCTCCAAGTCTGTGGAGGGTTATCCTCCCCTTCCTCAAAAAGTCATCAAAAAGCTTCCTTGGTCCTTCTACCAATGCTTCTGACCAGCTCCCCAGCCTCTCTCCCTTGAACCCAGTCCAGATTTCTATTTTGTCTCGTGAAGCCAGCTCAGACATGTAACCCCGCTGAGGCTGACACTTACTAATACTATAAGCAGGCTTCCCAACAGGGAGGGATATTGTTCATTTTGTCTGTAGAATTTTATTTCTATTTCTTTATAGCACCCCAGTTCTTTCAGCGAGGGAGCCCATCTGCTGTGAACTGGTACAGACGGGCTTCCCAAAGCTTCTCCTCGGCTGCTGGAACAACATGCTACCGCAGAAGACAGCAGTGCACATGAAGAAGTTAACAAAGGGTATTCTACTGATCACTGATTAGTATATTCCATATTACCCTCAAAATATACATGAAAATATGTATGCTGACTAGGTTTATCATGCAGGGTTTCCTTAAACTATGCTGTACTCACTTATAAACCTGCAGCTTGTTTCAGTGCCAAACTGCAGCCAGAAATAATATTCCAAAATCTGAGTGTAAGGTTTTAATACATACATCAGAACCAATATGGACACAGAAGACCTTTTCCAGTTATAAAAATACATAAATATTTTATTTGTTGTGGAAAGGTGCTGAACTAGCAATAATAGAGGCCACAGGATTTTATTCTTTGCCATACACAGTTCTAAGTTGCGAGTATCTGTCAGCTGCAGAAGGTGCAAATGCATCGTTTCTGACACTAGATGGCAGGAGATCTAAGTTATTTCCAGTAGGTTACAGTAGCCTTCTTACAGATCATTTCACTCAGTTTAAAAAAAGTATCTGCAGTTTTGTAAATCAGGTAATAAAATCAAATTGAAAGACAGAGTGAGGATTCTGAAATAAAGTAGAAAGGACTTCTATGTTTTTCAAGCTAAGAAGCATCTTGGAGGATTATTGTCTACTCAAATCTGCCAGTACAATCTTAGTAACTGGATGGAGTTCGATATGGTTTTAAAAAACAGTGGAATTGATTCTACAAATTTCAAACCCCCATGAAGTTTTTCAAGATGTGATTAGATGCCAGCGGTGTATTCAAGAACTAAATTGGGTGTGAGAAAGTTATGAAACCTTAAACCTTAGAGTCTATGTTTTTTAGAGATCAGCATGAAATCTGACGTAAAAGACAGACTATTCTACACCAAGTAAAGGCTTTTTATATCTTCTACTAAAGTGCTACCAGGCACTGTTAAAGGAAGTGAGCTGGACTGGATGGAGGGACTGAGGTTCTGACAGGCTCTTTAACTAGGTTCATACCCACCCCTTGCTCCCTTTTAAGAGTTCATTCTTCATAATCTCTGGTTTAAACCTTCATTAGCTTATGAGACCAATCATGTGAGCACTTCTTCAGTGTTATCAGTGCAAAGGGGCTTCTTCATAACAGGCACTTTTAAGAATTGCATTATTTCTCAAACAATATCAAATTGCCTGAAAGGGATAGAAGTACTACAACATTCTTCCTACAGAGCTGGCGTGGCTCTTCGAGCTCCAGACAGCCACTCATTCCTTAGAGCAGCCCTTGCTTTAGCATTGGACTTGCAAATAGTCAGTGCCTACTCCAACTCTTCAAGACCATGAGGCTGATTGTGCTGCAGGAAAATTCAAATTTGAGAAATAACAGGAATGTCGTATGGGTGTGGAATCTTTTTATACTGATTTAAAAAAAAAAATAGGAATGGATCTGCCAATTTTCATGATCTTCCAGAACTGTTGCTGTCACCAGCAATCAAATCTCAGGACAAATAGGAGAGGTGCATATCCACGCAGCTTTAGTCTCTGGTTCCAGCAATAGCTGCAGTGAAATTCCTGTGTGCATTCAAGCTGCACTCATTGCAACTGTACTGAATGTTAGCAGAGAAGAGAGACACTTCTACAGACTGTGACAGAGCACTGGCTGTCACTCGCAAAGGTTGCTGGTGCGTTCCTGTCCTTGAGAGTGAATGGGTCTGAGTTATCCCTTTTGCTTTTGATTGAAGGAATCAGCATACACAACGACATATAACACCTTATTCCAGAAATGACTGCTTCAGTAGCACACACGCATTATAATGCCATAGAGAGATAGGCAGGGAAGCAAGGTTCAGGGTGGTCAATCCACTTATGAATAGACAATTTAAAAAAGACAGCATCTGAAGAACTATCATCATATTCACGCTGTTGGGGGTGAAGGAAAAGCTGCAAGAGATTGCAAGGAAGGAAACCTAGCTTTCTTACTGAGAAGTTTCAGTGGTCGAGGTAAGTAGTGCCTGATCAAATGCCAAGGGAAGACACTGAAGCTTGGTCTGCAATTACCTATCTCATTCTACAGGTGATCTGCATTAGCTGGAAATACAGAGCACATCTTTATAGCTGTATGGTGCTACTCTGCAAAAACAGCACAGTGGGTTGTGGTGATACATTGTCATTCTGACTCCTTGGTTTTAAGAACTTCGAGTGTGATTGCATGCTTGGAAGGATGCAAGACCCCAAGAGACATCCATACTTTTGCATTTGTGATGTGCTTTGTCAGTCCATTTCTTTTTAAGAAACATGTTTTAGAGGAGTTAGTAGCTACATCCATCGCACAGGGCTGTAGTTAAGATAATGTAATGCCAGTATGACTACCTGGCACTTTTCACTTTTCATTAAGTGCTCTCTGAAAATGATGAGTATCATCATACCTCTTTCTACACAGAGAAACTTAAGCTGAGGAAGATGATGTAACTTGTGCAAGGTTAGCAGCAAAGTCAAATGGAAAAGTTAAGTCCCATGGAACCACAACCCTGTATTCTAGCCACTGCCTCCCAGAAGCATAGTAAATACCAATAAATAGGTTTTTTCTCTGTCTCTAGTATCTTTTCTTGTCATGTTGATATTTTATATGCAGTAGCTGACTAGGAGGTCAAGTACTCCATGGTAATGGAAACTGAGCTAGTCCCCATCTCCCACTAAATCACCTCAGTTCATAGTCCCTCCTATATATAGTGTGTATCATTTCAAATACATAATATTTGTCTCAGATGTTATAAAATATCTGCTTACAAACAGGAAAAGCTGCTCATATTGAACCTAAGCCATCCAAGTGACCCTCTGTAACTCATCTCACCTCTGTGTACTGCACTGCTTGTATTTGGTTCATAAGTAAATGCTTACCAACAGTATTTTTCATTTACTTCCAAATCACAAATGAAAGCGCTAGATCACACACATTCCTATGGAGCCCTGCTCAGATTGTTCCCCTTAACTACAATTTGCTAATAACCACTGCATTTGGAGTCCATCTGTCAGCTAGTCCTTAAACCGTGAACTTCCATTTCACTGATATTGCATGGATCTGTGATTTGTGCTAACTGAAATGTCATCCAATATAAAACCATGTACTGTAATTCTCAAAAGTCTACTGCACCTGTATCACAGTCTTTACCAACCCAACTTCCAGAGCTTATACTTTGTGAATGAACATCAAACATACTTGATTTATATCTTTTGCAGTAACATTTTTCATGAAGCACACTGACTAGCATCACTTCCACTCCAGTCCTCAGATTTTTTTTTTCTTCCTAATTACACCTTGTATAAACCATACCTCTATCTTCCCTGGGATTTGTGTCAGGCCAACAAGCTTATGCTTACTTGGATCAGCCACTTTACTGTTATAATATATAACATGGAACAGTATTAGATTTTTCCAAAAGCTTCTCAGAATTCAAGTATTTGTTTCAAATCATGAGGGGCCAGGGTACTTCTCTGGCTCTGCTGATTAATTAAAAAAAAATTTTTAACCCTTCTTAGACATTGTTTACATGCCCCACTGATTGCTGCAAAAATTACTTCCCGATTCTTTTATAAGGACATAACATTGCTTCTTTCCAAATACAGAACAGATTTTCCTATTGAATGCTTCTGTCATTTCTGCATTATTATTAACAATTTACCCATGAAGCAGTGGCTCTTTGCCATTGTTAGGATTTATGCCATTCCCAATGTATTTAAATGTCTTTTTGTTCTTAGGCCTGCCAGCCATGAATTTCTCCCTGAAGGCTTTAGCTCCTCTTACAATTCAGAATTTATGAAGTGTAGAAAATGTACATCCATTACTACATATTTTTCCTTACTATATATTGCTTTTTTGTTTAATTGCTCCATCTTTTTCCCTACTGACTCAGGATAGGCTTTTGGCCAGTGCTATCCTATTTAGGATATTTATCCTATTTAGGATAAATAGGAATTGTTGAATTGTATCTTCTAGGCCATGTAACAAACTGATTGCACCTTATATAAAGAATATTCAATGAATGAATATTCAAAGAATATTCAATTCAATATAGATTTTTTTTATTAGAGTGGTGTTTAGGAAGTAACTCATCTTTTTCTCTTTATCTGTAACAAATTCCAGCTGGTGGCATTCCTGGGCTTTGTTAACATGTTGAGTTGGAAGTATTCAAGATCTCACAATTCTTAACCAAGTTTGAAATAGGTAACACACTATTAAATGCAAAAGTCCTTATCATTAAAACATTTGCTTTTTACTCTCTCTGTCCTTGCCACACGGATTAAAAACAGTTTCTCCACGGTAAGGTATTACAGAGAAAGACTGTATTACAGCTGTTTTGACAGGGATGTCATCAGTTATCCATATTTCTGGCAGAACGGCATAACTGAGAATAGAGACAAAATGTGCAACTGCTTGTAGATCACCTGATGGCCACTGAACACCAAAGATGCAGGGAATGAAAAAAAAATCTCATGGCACGTCTCATGTTCTGGAGGGTAAGAATATATTGCAGCAGTGGGACAGTACCACTTCAGACAGCTCTTTGGCAAT
Source organism: Dromaius novaehollandiae (assembly GCF_036370855.1). Taxonomy (NCBI): domain Eukaryota; kingdom Metazoa; phylum Chordata; class Aves; order Casuariiformes; family Dromaiidae; genus Dromaius; species Dromaius novaehollandiae. The sequence goes on from NC_088099.1 coordinate 130,441,437, forward strand.
TTCCTCTTAAGTCCTGGCCTTCCCAGCTGTCAAAGAATATTCTGGATTGTCAGATTGAATCTCTGGGTTTAATCCAGAGACAAATATCTCTGAACTAAGAGATTTTCACTATGGAAACAGTTACCATGGTGCATGGATAGCCTAATTCTGACTACCAGATTTATCAACCAGTTTGACAAAATTTGACAAAAGTACATACAGACGTATTTTTCCATATTCCTGGAAACAACAGTATTCTGAGCTGTAGCCATTTGCTTATTCCCAGTGATAAACTGTACTGCGGAAAGCAAAATGGGATTCTGACAAAATACTTCTGCATTAATGAAGAACTTAACTTGGACAGAATACACCCAACCGTTCATATGAACCTTCCAGCTAAGCTTTGCACTAAGAGGGCAGCAAACCATAATTCATTCCCAGGAAAAGGACCCAAGGTTCTCCATACTCAGTGTCTCACAGTACGGGAAGTTTTTACTCTAGAAAACCTAGGTTCCAAAATATTCACAGCTCATCTGATATACTCATCTTAGGTTGTGGGCAGTAAAGCAGGACACTAGATGTGCTGGAAAAACACCACTACCTTGTAAAGTTTAGCAGATTCCCAATAATTGTTCCCAATACAGTATTAAAATCAAAGTTGCTGAGCAAGCTTCCCCCCATAATGATTTTACATTCCCATGTTTTGATAATTAATTTTTTTCACCCGAAAAATTTATTTACTATGTTTACTGAAGTTTCACATGTATGCAGATTAAACGTTGTAATACACAATTATCCCACTTGTACAGTCACACAGAGTTGGAAGGATGGTACGCGAAACACCTAACACTGTTGTGAAACAGCAAAGAAAGGCACCACTTAGGTAACAAGTTTCCATCAGCTGACTACCTGTTAATGGAAATGAAAGTTGGTTTAGTGGGCTCCTAAGGAGGACAACGTATCTTCTCTTCTGCTTGGCTATTCTGATGAAAACCCAGAGATTACTGCTCAGGGTTTTCATGGAATTACACTTGTGCACAGTAGCACAATGGCTGAACAAAGAATTTAAAAAGAAAAAAAATGTACTGCTTGGAGCTTTTTTTTGTTCTCCCAACAGTAAAATGGCCCACTGATAGATAGATAGGAGCATTTTAAAATCTGGAGGGTTTAGGGTTTTGTTTTGTTTTTTTCTGTCATTTGCTTGGGCAGGGGAGCATAATCAATCCACATGAAAACAAAGTGAAAAAGTTTTGCATTCCTATGTCCTAGCCACCTATCACCATGCCTAAAATCACTATATTAAAGACAGCATGAGTGATTAAGACTGCCTGCTACCCAAGATACCAGACACTGATTACTTATCCAATTAATGAAATGAGATATTGCATCCAGATCATGCACTATAAGGTTTAACTTGGATGTAAAAATCCAGGTGACTCTCCGCATCAACAACAAAGAGGCAAAGCTAAAATGTGGTCTAAAATGTTCTTTAACTGTATGCCATGTCCTTCTCGCATTGCAATGTTATGTGAAACATAGCATTACTGACAAGCATGTTAGATGAAAACAACTGTTAGTCTGTCCTGGAGGAAAACATTAATGAGCATCTTCAGCAATTATTTTCTTTCTACCAACTGTTTTCAATCCTTTCTCTTACAAAAGAGAACAATTTTACAGGTTATCCTTTAAAATTTGAGTCTAAAGAATGCATAATAATTAATCTAAAAGAAATTGCCTCCCAACAGTAGATTACCTCAGAAAAGTTCTTAGGTATATTCCAATCTTTCAGCATACACTTCTAAAACCAGTAACTTCCATGAGACTTGAGCTCATGACAGAATTCTTTCCTGAACGAAAACCATATAATGTCAGATCCTGCGAAGTCAGTAGAATATTTGTCTAATTAACTCTAATGTAAATTCAGCTACAGTGTTAACGAGAAATACGGGGGCTTGAATTCAGATTATTTTCTCAGCACGCTATTTTCATATTTATGACTATGCTGCAATTTCTGATATCCAAAAGTTTCTGTCTTCCTGCCTTTTCCAGTCTTATGATGACTTCTCTCTGATTTAAACTGCAAAACTATGAGCATGTTCACTGCTTCACCTACCAAGAAGATGATAAATACCAGATTTGTATCTAGCAACTCAGAATGCTTTCCTCTCATGATGGACCTTGTATGTACCCAGTTTTTTTGAAAAACTGATTAGAGACATATGCTACTGTCCTGGTCTAAACACTGCCTGCTTATAAGACACTAGAGTGTGTGCATTAAATATATTCACTGGAGGCCCTCTTTCTTTCTTCTCCATTTTTTTCTGATGCATTACACCAGAACTAGACCCTTGTCCCTGGCTCTTCAACATTTCAGAACTGAAATGATTAGATCCTGTAACAGCAGTATTTTTCAACATTAAGGTTTTTCAGTATTTTCCAGTAGTCAAACTGCATAAAGCTCTGAAGTACACGGTACCTAATTATATACAGGCTATCGAGGCATCCAAATTTGGAGGACAATCAAAATATCATTCCAAGTACAGAGAGTAAAATGACCTGATAATAATCAGGCAACATTAAGGGGAAGAAAGGTAGTAACAGGAAAGACTTTTCACGCAGTGCAGCTCACAAATAAGTTAACATCTAAGGGGTTTCCATTTCACTGATCTTCAGTACAATATTATATATAATGTTTCTTTTCATGCTAGAATCAAGTCAACTGTCTAATGACAGTCCACTGCAGAACCTTTGCAGCTGCAAGTTGTTTGTGGAGTCGCACACCACGTTATTTCATTGAACGTAATCTTCCAAAAGTACCTTTTGTTCCTAAATTTGTTCATGTGCACACAGAGTAACAACTAGCTTATATAAATAAAAACTCAGCACCTGTCATCTTTGGTGCACAGTAGGTTCTATAGAACAGTTATAAGTATAGCTCATTCGTTCAGAAGTCATTTAGATTTCTTAGTGTTTCAAAATAAACATTTTTCTTATTTTTCCTCACTTATCATCATTATAAAAAAAAAATCCCTGTATCACTGTAGTCATACTACAGACATGTGTAAAATTAATAAAACTAGATACTGAACATAATCTTTCATTGTGAATGTACCGCTCCTATTAGAGAAAAAAAAAGTGAAATTGTATCCAAGCCTGAGTATGCTTAGCCACGTGTTGGACTCCAGGAGCTAGTATGTGTGCCTTCTGGAGTAAAACTACAATATAGTACAAATTTACCACGGGCAAATGTTCCAGTGGTTATTGTCAGAAGACACAAATTCTACACTTACAGTTGCCAAAGACTTGGTGTTTCATTTGGGACAAATCATTCAGCCTCCCCACATTGTATCTCCACTGGCAAAACACACAAAAATGCACTGAAGGCCAGTATCTTTAGAGACTGCAAAGTACAAAGATTCAAAGGGGAATGGAGGACTGTGCTATGTAAATTCAGTGTATTATTAAACACAAATCATTTATATAGTAAGTAAATACACATGATTTCTGTAGGAGGTACAAGAAATGTTTAAATTGCAATTGTCATATTTCCCAGTTGGAAAATTTTCACCAGGACAGAAAAGCCAGAGAAACTGCTTGCATAATGGAAAGACCAACTTACTACTCAACTGAAAATCCTTTAGGTCCAGATCTAGGAAATCATTTTCTGGTGTTGTTTCTCTATGAGAACTAGGAGCAGCAAAGAGAAATCTGAGGCACAGTCTACATACAGTCACACTGCAATCACTTATATATATCTCTAACTAACTAAAAATATATATGTATATATAACGGAATTGTCACAAACAATGCCTTTCAGAACTCTTAGCCAAACGTTTAAAAAGCAAATGAGTGAATATGTCTTAAGTTAAAATCTCAAGACAGAACAAGCTTTCCTTCACGATGTTGCCTGTCACAGAGCCTCGAAAAAAAACGTTTTTTCCAGGAGTAGTTTTAAAAAAACATTCCATACATATAAAGAAAGTTATAAATACATGCATAGCAGTCTTCCCAAAACTAAAACCATGCTAGGGAAAAGAACTTGTCAGGTTATGTAATATTGTCATCTGATGTTATCTATCAGTATTTTTTTTTAAGACTCCTATGGGGAGATGTGTTGATGATTTGTCTGTTACAAATCTAATCTCCTTTACTTGCTTCCAAAGCAGACTCGCATTTAAATGTCGCTCATTTCCACAAAACACACAGGAATATCAAAAATGTGTTCTGTCCGTCTGCAGAATAACAGAACAAGAGGGGAACAGAAAACAAGGAAATATCCTAAGTGAAAGAATTTGAGAGCTATTTTATAACAATTCAATGCCTTTCATTTATAGTAATGCAGCATCCTTGTATAAGCTGAAAACAGTGGCCAGGCCCCACATGGCCGGGGGCTCCCAAGGGCCGGTGACAGTGAGTGCTCAGGCCTGGCCACCAGGGCCTGTCCCCCTGCCCTGAGGGAGCTGGGCAGCTGGGGGCAGCCAGGGGAGCCCCAGCCACAAGCATCAGGTACCACCACAGGGACAGGCCAGCACCTGTGGGTCAGGGTTGGGGCAGGGGGCTGTGGCCAGGTAGGGCCGTGGTGGGCCGACAGCCCCAGGCTGGGCTGAAAAAGGGGCCTAGGGGTGAGGGAGGCCTGGGGGTGGGCAGGGACAGGGAGGGCTGGGGGCGTCCCCAGGGTCCTGACAGACGAGAGTGTCAAGATTCTTAATTTCTAAATTAATCTTTTGCAAAGACACTTGTAATTCATTTCAAAAATCTAATTACTTCTGAGTATACTCTAAGGCAATGCTCTGCACCGGTTATGACAAAACTAGCTAACCACTTATTGTTTCCTGTGCTGCCATGTCTTAGGCCATACCAAGAACAGGGAGACACCCTCCTAAACACCAACTGTCAAAACAACGCAGGAAGAAGGGCGACAGGTCTGCATTAGCAGGCAATTTAAAGATGGGAGTGAAACTGGGGACAGATGCAGGGAAAGGTAGCAAAGCCACACACAAAAGCATGGGCACTCTAAGCATCAAAATCTTGATACTGCAGTGCCCATACCCCAAATAAATTTAAACTAGCTCAGGGATCAATAGCAGCCTGTGCCTGACAGTGCAAAGCTCAACACAACCTGAATAACCAACCCCAGGAGTGCGTAAGCAATCAGGCTGTCAGCTCTCTGTTGTCACAGTAACACTCCCGACTGTACAAAAAGTGGCTAGTTAAAGTTAGCTCAACCGCTGCAGTCCTGCAAGGATTATATCCTTTTCATGTCCTTTTAGACCCCAAACCTAATTTAGCACAAAATCAGAAGGGCGCTTTCATTATCCTTCATCACTCTAGGTCTCTATGTGAGTTAACAGAAACGGAGGCCAGGCCGTTACAAGGACATTGCACTCAATCAACTTCAATCTTTTTTTTTTTAACTAGCTGTAGCAGTGTAAATCCCAGCATGAACACACGTATTCCAATTCAGTATTAACTGGTGTGATTTAAACTAGAACAACATAAGCTTTGTTTAGAGCCATGGTTTTGTATCATTATGGCTCTAACAAACATAAATGAAGAATGTTTAATCAAACTATTGCAACCTTTTCACAAAGGTGAGACTTGAGACAGCTTGAAGGTATAAAACATGCTCATAAGAAACTATTTCCCTTTTCAGGTCTTCTGTGCAATTATAGGCTTCTCAATAAATGGTTATGTTCTCAAGTTCAGGCATCAAATGCAGGCTGCCCTCCCATTGGCTTTTTAAGCTTTCCTTGTTTGCATGCCATACAGAAGTGCCTCCCTTTTTGCAGCCTGTATTCCTTGTAAAGTGTAGGATGCTGTGATAAAGCCCACATCTTAATTCATTAAGAGGGAAACCATATCTGCCTTCTCTTCCCCTTTTCTACACAGGCTCTTATCACCTTCAAGTCAAAGCTACACACCAGAATCCTAATATTGGCAACTCATCTTTTCATCTCCAAGAGGTGGAGGAAACAGAACACTTTCTTCTTCCAAAAATCATTTACTCTTAAGTGAGTGTAACCTTTATAATCCTACCTTGCGAGGAAAGTAGGCTTACCACATGCACAACTTTCAGGCTCTACCAAAGCGCTTTAATGCTTTCCTACCTGCCAGTGCTACAGAGTTTGAGCCCTCCTCCCTGCCTGCCCAGATGCCTACTATGATTTAAACTGATGGACCAGTGAGAGACCACAGGATCTGTATGCCCATCACTATCCCTACCTCTGTTAAAGCTATTTTTGATATTTTTGAGCTATTTCTCTCTCCCTACTTCTCCGCAGTTCTACAGAAGTATTTTTAAATTCATATTAAATGGGTAATAGTAGTACATATTAACAAAGGTAGTAATAACTCTTTTTACATGTTTATACCACATCCTTTTATTTATCTTGGTTTTGGTGCTCAAACTCTCTTCCTTTCTCATGTTTTCTTCCATTCTACTTTGGGGAATGTTGCAGAACAGCAGGATTTTACAGTGAAATATAGAGCCACATAAGTCAATAGGCAAATTTCTCCCTAACTCCAAAGGTGTCAGGATTTCATCCTGAAAGCAAGTATTTCACAGTAATAGCCAAAGCCAGTAAGTAGCATCCTGCGCTGGACTAGGTGGCCTCATAGGTCTTTCCCATCTCTAGAGTCTATCACACAGCTAGCGTCAGATTTAGTGCCAGCCTGGAAAGACACAAAGGAAAATGTTAATTTGCCTTTCAGCCACAGAATATGGAGAGCGTGTGGCTTAACGCAGTCCTCTTCAAGAAGGGCTCTGTGTCACTGAAACATTAACAGGGATTTACAGTATTTCTCCCATATGTTCAAGTCTCAGACAGTTTTGTTTGTCAACAGCCCACTCTTTCTTTTTTCTCTCTGAGAATACTCTCTGAGAGTTACTTCTCTGAGATACTGAGAATTAGTGGTTTTTTGAAGCATTTTTTTCTCCTTTTCATGAAAGTCAACATAAGAGCATTGAAGGAGCTATCAAGTATTCCATGTTAGCGTTATGCTTTTTACCTAGCTTTTTAACCCATGTGATTTCCATGAACTAAAATCATTTGCAAGAAAAAGTTTCCCATTTTCCTTTTTACTCCCAGTGCTCCCGTGACTTACCTTCTCGTAGCTCTTTCACCCCCGACAGCACAGAACAGAAGCAGCAAAGCGCTAGCTTTTTAAAAAAACGCTGCGTTTTCGTGTTATATTATTATCATCGTCTCGCTCCTCTTTCCCACCCCAGGCACAAGGCTTTTGGCAGCCATTCTGATTTTAAACCCCACTTTCTCCTCTCTTCGTGGCCCCCGGCAGCCCCTCTCCGGACGCGCTGCGCGAGCTCACCTCCGCTCCCTCACCAGCCTCCCCCCCGTCCGCAGAGCCGCAGCGCTGACCCCCGCGCCGCGCGCAGGGCCGGTAACGGCGCTGCGGCGGCCGTTGAGCCACACCTGCGGGCGCGACCTCGGGAGCCAACGCCCTGCCCCGCCCCCCGCCGTGCCGCCCGCGCCGGCGACCCGGGGACCGGGACGGGGCCGCCCCCCCCGTCCCGGGGGCACCTCCCGCCCCCCCCAGCAGCGGCGCGGGGCCGCGCCCCCCCCTCCGCCCTTCCCCAGCCCCGGGCGCGGCGGGGCCCTCCGCCCGCCCTCTCCCCGCCCCCACTCCCGGCCGCTCTTATCTGCCGCCGGCGAGCGGCGGCGTCTCTGGCCGCCCTACTCCAGCCGGCCCCCCGTGGGCTTTGTGTGCGCGGCGGGGCCGCGCCATGCCGCTGCGAGGGAGCCCCGCGGCGCTCCTGCCGCTTTGTCTGCTCTGCCTCCCCGCCGGGCTGCTGCTGCACGGGCCCCGCTACCACGGCCGCTACGCCGGGTAAGTCCGCGCCAGCCCCGCCGCCGCGGGCAGCCGCGAAGCCGCCGGGCGCGTTAGCCGCCCCCGCGGCGTCGGGGCGTGCGCGGCTCGCTGCGCGCTGCCCCCGCGTCTCCCCGCGGTGCCGGCGAGTCCTGGCGCTTCCCCGCACGCAGGGCTGGGCGTCTCGGGCGGCAGCGCGAAGGATGCTACCAGCGGGGGGGCACTGTGTTTCTGCAGAAACAGAAACTTTCCATTGTACAGGGCGGGGAAAAAAAAAAAAAGCCTTAGCGGCTTCAGCGTGCTCCGAGCTGAAGGAAGGTTTGTGTCTTCCTCTGGAGAGCGTGTGTAATGGACCTCTGAAACTGTTCTGTGAAAAGTTTAAAGTTCTAAAACATACATAATCCTGCTGACTGTGCGAAGCCCGAGCAATAAGGCGACCCGATTAACCTTACACGTGAAGCTGTTTACATCTATATCAAACTAGACTTTTTTTTTTTTTTCCATTTAAAGATCGAGTTTGTGTTAGGGAAATTTTGAGCCGAGTAGCAGTAATAGACAAACTGTGGTATCACTGAGCAGTAAACTAGGGTGATGTGCTTGCTAGGCAGTGCACCCAAAGGATATTCACTTCTTCGCTGGTTTAGAGACTTTCTTCTTAACACAGATGTAACAGCTACAAGACCTGCAGTAGACTTACAATACAGGTAAAGACAGCCAAACAGAGGACCACTAGAAGCCGGTGGTGTCTTTCTGCGCACAGTACAAATTTAATTAAAAGTGACCAGGGTAAGCACATGTAACTGTGCAAGTAAGAACTGCATTAGCCTTTTTATTTTACTTCAGCAGCCAAGCCAAGCACGTACATTCCACAACTGAAATGAAGTTTTAAAAAAATCAGTCCTGAAGCTTCAGGGATTTAGTAATGTGATATGAAGCCACTCACCCCTGGGTCACTATTAGTGATAGAAAGTAGTTAAACATGTGACAGCTGTTTCACCATCTCTGTTCAGTTCCTTGGGTAAAAGGTGTCTATCTGCATTGCAAAAGAAAAGCAGCCGCCACAACTGGGAGCCTGCCTGGCAGGACCTGAAGGAGTGGGGCACAGACAACTGAGTTGCTCTTTAAAGCCAGGGTCCTGTCATAAGCTTTTTTGCAGAATCACTGTTCTGACTACCTGGAGCCCATTGCACAGTCATAATTTCAGTAAGACCCCATTATCTTTAGTTGAAGGTTTTATTGGATTTGCTTGCAGGTGACATTGAGGTAAATAACAAATTCCCAGCACTGGTACAGGAATCTTTTATGAATGTTAACTACATCTGTGTATATGCATATTCATTTTATCTATATGAGATGTCAAAAATACATTTTAATATTCTCTGGGTTTAAGTGAGGTTGTCAATCTATAATCTAGTCATTTAAAAGAGGAAAAATTACATGCAGTTTCAGGTGTTGTAATCTAGTCATTTAAAAGAGAAAAATCACATGCAGTTTTGTGTATCTGCTGACTTACGTGATTTGCCTTTGTTAAAGCTTTAAAAATAATTTTCTTGTTTAAGCATTTTATGCGCCCTGGGTGGCATGCGAAAGACCCACACAAACAAGTAATTCAACTCTTGTGTGTGATCCCTGTCCTGGAAGCTTTCCCATGGATCTAGTGCAGAAGAATGAGACTTCTTGTCAGCTTCCAGAATCTGGGCAAGCACAACAAAACAGAAATCACTACCCTCCCCCCCCCCCCCCCAAAAGAAAGAGGGGCTAGAGTTCATTATCAAAAACTCTCAATCAGTAGGCAATTATAGTAGGGGGCTGAGATACATTTATGCATCTTGCTGAAAATGTGGTCACATTTGTAACACAAACCAGAATGTGCAACACGTGTAATACAAACTGGAGAACCTCTAACTCTACTAACCTTTTACATTTTTACTATCCTGGCATTATTTGTGTCAATAAACGATGATGAAAAAAATCAGCCTGAAGCAGAATGAAGGTTTCTTAAGATTACAATATGTCTTGTCCTTCTGAAGCTTCTGTCATCAACTCAGGATCCTGTGCAGAATCATTTAATTCCCTCTCATTAAAACTGATTAAAAACAGTTGAGAGGTGTTGCCATTGCTAGTGAACTTGGTTATCACCCAAGAGGAAAAATTATTTGGTAGGTTTTTTCAAGAAGGGCAGTGAGGAGATGAATACAGTTTTCTCATGCTCATCATTAAGAGGGATGTCCCAACCATCTTACTACTTTTTGTGCCAAGAAATGTGTGACGATCCTACTCGTTTCCATTGTGTCAGAAGCTGTACGGTACAGGGGAAAGGCATAAATATAATTGAGGCAAAAGGATGAAAGAGGAAAAGAACAAAAAAATGCAAAACATTTCTCATAAATTCAGACCAGTGCTAGGAGGCACAAAGCAATTGCAGATCTTTAGCTAAGGACTCTGACCAAAGACAATTGATATTCCACCTGTTTCTGTGAATGAACTCTTCCAAACTCTTCAGAGAAGGTCGGGTACGCCATATAGACATCTTTTTAAGTAGATATGTTCCAGATACCTGTGGGAAGTCAACCAGTATGATGCCTCAGAGAAGTGTGACAAGGGAGGCAGCAGCTCTCATGCTCACAGAGTTACTGAAAAGACAGGTGCAGGTGTATTTGCCTTCTGCTGCCTTGTGCAACAAGCAGTTCAACCTGCTCTGTGCTCTTGTGCCTGCCGGAGCTCAAGAGGAGCTTGGAGTTACTGCTTGGATTTCAGGGGAGATGGGCAAGGAAGGGGGGACACATCAGGGTGTGGAGAGCATAGTTGCAGTATATTATCAAAGAATTTAACAGGATTTTGCAGGATGCCATTCCTGGAGGTTCAAACAGGGGCAGCAAGTGATCAAATGTAGGGAATGGTTCAAGTGACAGAAATAACTGAGTCAGCTAGGACTCTCTGGTCTCAAGTAGAAACAATATAGGGGCATAACAGATGTCTGCCAGCTTGGAGTGACATGGAAGAGACCAATTGTTTGCTGTTTTTTTCAATGCAAATGGGAGGCATAAAATGAATCTAGTAGGAACCAGGTTGAAAGCAAGGAAAAGCTTCTTCACCCCACTGGTATAAGCCCTCCTTGCTGAAGTGTGTGAATTGTTGACATAGATTCAAAGGGACTTGACAAGTCAGTGGAAGGGAGATCTGCTGAGATTTACCACATATGACATCCAGCTCAGGAGGCCCCTGAGCTGAAAGTAGTTGTAGACTAGGAGAATACTCAGTGATAGTATCATATGGTCTTGCCCTGTTGTTACTGTTCCTTGGGTACTTGCTTCTTGACAGTATTGTAGAGTAGGATACTGGAGTAGATGGACTTTTTTTTTTTTTTTTTTTTTTTTACTAAATAGAGCAGTCTTTCAGCTCCTGGTTATCCCATGAAGGAGATGATTTCCCACAACCTGATCAAGACTTCTTAGGAGAAAAAGTATCTTTCATTTGTCCTTAAAAAAAATCAGCGCTATGTTCTTTTTACTCCTGTTCATCTCCTTCCGCCTGACACATGGTACTTGGGCATGTACCCTCCACTTTCTACCCCAGCAACAGTGGCACTGCCTTTCTGTGCTGTATCCCTCCTGAGTTCTTCCAAAGCCTTTTCAGACATGTGCCTCACCTCAAATAACCAAACACAGGCAAAGACTGAAAAAACTTGGCTAATTCTGTAAGATTTTTGCTGGAGGGCTTTTTGTTTTTGTTTTAAAGAGAGTTTTGTTTTTGTTGAGATTGGAGTGAGATGTTAACTCCTCCAAAATGTTAGTCTTATGTAGGTTGCAGTGCAGCAGGTAATTGTTATTTCTCTTGGACAGGGAAAGGCTATGATGCATTCTAAAGTTCTTGTGTAAAAACAGCATAAGAGGGTCTGCAAGTGATGTCAAGGTGGATAACAAGAAAACTGAAAACAATGAAGAAACATTCTGTAATTCAAGATATAATATGCTGTGACTGCTGTTCATGTCGATAAGCACAGATATCAACTCTGAGAGCATTCAGCAAATTTCAAGTATTTTAATGCCTGCTTCCATCCCTACATACCATAGCTAAGTGCCTCTGATCCCACAATACCTTGCACACAATGGTTGGCAATTGCCCTGTCTCCTGGAAAAAACACATGGGAGTGTGAGGAAAACTGGTTGGTGAGGGAATTGAGAAGTGGAAAGGAACTCTTCCTGGGCTGTTCCCCTCTACAGATTTTTTCCAAATGTTTTAATCAGGGTCTAGAAGATCTGCTTTCCTGTGTAAAAACTGTTCTTTCTCTTTGCTGCTCAGCTCTCCTTCCCTACCCCCAGCAATCACCAAGTCAAACTAAAATGTCATAGACACAACTGGCAAAACAAAAAAGAAAAGCATGTGGAAAGCAGACCATCAGCATTAGATCCAAGTTAATCATTCATTGAGATGAAAACCACATTTAGTGCTTCTCTGGTTGGTTTCAGAGAGTTTCTAAAAGGTGAAAAACTATGAGCTCTCTAGCAGTGTTCACAATTTAAAGTATCTTCTTTTCAAATAACCAATAATTCTGTAATCAAAGCACCAGCACAACTCTAATTTTTTATTTCTTCGTCACCTGATATTCCCTCTGAGCAAAACCATTTATGTTCTTCTAAAGGATTAAAAAAAAGGAATGGTTAATGTCAAGTGTTGATTCTTTCATTCCGCAAAGTCCAGGCATTTCAAATTTGATGCTTAACCTTTTAAAGCATCTCTGCCCTTTTCATTATAAATGAGAAATATGAAGTGTTTCAGTTGCTCTCTCTTATCTTTCCGTCACCTTTATGCGTGGGTGTGGTTTTTTTGTTTTGTTTTGTTTTTTTGACTAATTGGAAAACAGTTTGCATCCACATTACACAAAGTGAAGGCCAGGCAAGGAGGCTTCCAGGTCATGAGAGCTGTGTCTGAAGTGATCTCCAGCTTGATGTTACAGTGCACCATGTGAGCCTGGTCCCATATTGTCCAGCCTGGGATGCTGTAGGATGGTGTTGTGGTGCCTGTCTGGCCTCAGCAAGGGGAGGAAGAGGGGGAAAGAGCACAGGGAGTGAGGGAAGACATGGGGATTCGGGATGTGGGCAGAGCTTGCACCTGTACTTGGGAGCTCTGAACCTTTCCTAGGCCACAGAATGGTTGAGGTCTCCCAGATTAGATGACACTTACGGCCTTCCAGTAAGAATGATTCTTTGGGAAGTGCAAGACCAATCCCAGTAAACTTTTACAATTTCGTTATTTTTTAAAACCTGTATTTTATGAATGGAAATGTAGTGTATTATTAAAGAAAACTCCTATTTGAGCTTGGTTTTGAGTTCAACAATTATGTCATGCGAAACATATGACACATTTAAGATGTACTTAGTCAAAGATACTAATAAAAAAGAATATACGTATTAAAGCTGTATAGACCTTCAATCTAAAGATTCTACTTTGAATCCATTAACTGCCACTGTCCCATGGAAATAAGCAGAAGAAATACATCTTTTCCTAGAGCTTCCAGTACTAGTTACAGTGAACTCAAGAGCTCCCACTTTTATGCTTTGCCCACTCCCTCCCTGTTGCTGCTACTGCTAATTCTTTCCCGGAATCACTCATGGCTTTCTTAAAATGATGTTCATAACCTTGAATGTTTTTGTATAGGACATTCGCGAGCATTTGAAAAGGAAGAGGTGCTATATAAATAATGTACGTACTAATTTTTGTGATTAAAAAATCTGGAGTCTAAAAATATGAGAGTCAGTCACATAAAAAACAGTGGAACTTTTAGTGCACATGGAAAATCATAGTTCTGGAATGAGCAAATTTGAAAAGGGGAAGCTAAAAATCTGCTTTTCTTGCATGCATCATTGATAATTTGTAGGAAACTCTTGCTTCATACACTATGTAGGACTGTATCCCATGCTGCACAATAAACAGGATCCCAAGTTTCTCTGAAATTCTGCTGTCTCTAAAAATGTCATCCATGCATCTGAAACAGCCTTACGTGGTCAAAATACCACAGGAAATGTTCATTTCTTTAGCCAGTTGAAGGTGAATGGCCACCATTAAACCTTTCTCAGTATCTACAGGAGCTATAGTCTGTCATCTCCATTTTGCAGAACTGTGTATTTCGGTTATCTCTTCTCCTTATTTTTACCTCTGAATACATTACAAAATTATAGTTATAAAGCATGTAAAGCAAAGTATTTAAAATGTGTGCACTGTGTATGTAATATTCACACAAAATTTGAGGGCGGGGAGGGAAAGATATTTTGATCATATATCAGGAGTCACTTCAGTAGTCCCTTAAGCAAAACCTGCTGCGAATATGCATATAGCATTGGAAGCTAAAAACACGTGGTCCAGTTCACGGTTCAGTATTTTTGCTGTTCAAGCAGTATGGTTTATTTTGCTGCCAGGTGGGAGATAAGGAGGATTTTCTTGCAGTTTGATGTACATATGATCCTCTAACCCAACAGAAAAAACAATATTGTCACTCTTCCTTGCCCAGTTTGCTTATACATTTCTGCTATGAGTATTAATTTTCATGCAGAAAACTTTCTGTGAATCCTGTGTTCTCTCTCCTATTTGCAATGATAAGCAGGTTAGGTGGCAAAGTGAGATCCAATAATTACAAATGTATACATTAGATTTCTTTCTGAAAATTTTGCTGCAGGAAAAACTTACAGAACTTAACAAGACTTTTGCCTGGTCTCAGATTTGCAGGAACAGACCTACAGTCACCAGACTTCTGAAGACAAGCCAAATCCTAAGTTTTCTCAGTAAACCCTTGATTCTAATTTAAAGGCTTTGTTCACAGCATTGTGTACAAAGATGCAGTTCTGACTCAATAGTGATGTTACAGTAAGACCTGCACTGATTTTAAGGTTGCTAATAATTTCCACCTGAGTGTATCAGATCTGAATCAGACCTTAAATAGGTACCAGATGTAAAGAAGGAATCTGCAAAGAGACCCCTAAAATTATCGTTTGTGCAAGGCACCTGGGGGTGGGAGAGCCAAAGTACTCTGAATTAAAAAGATATTCAGAGCAACAAACTGGTGGGGACAATATGTTCCTTATTCTCTAAAAGTTTGCACCTCTTGAGCTTGCCAAATGAGGCAAAGGACCTCATTGCTTTCTTGTGAAACTAAAACCCAGGCATTGTGCACCATCCAGTTGCAGTGAGGTTGCCTGGCTATTTGGGGTGGGTTCCTGTGCAGCCTGGCACACCGGAGCAGGCAGGAAGCTTAAACATGTCCTTCTGCCTGTGTCTGCTCTGGGCAGGCTGAATGGTCTGCAGGGTGCAAGCTCCCTCTCCCCCAGGGAATAGTGCTGCTTGCTAGTGTATGTTATTAAAGAGAAGTCACACTGCCAAATTAGCAAGCAAAACAATGTTACACAGAACAGCACTTGCTATGGGAAATATGTTCTAGACTGCATAAATACAGCCATGAAAAAACAAGCATCTTATCAAATCAAAACTTTTTTTTTTCCATATTCGGCAGCTCAGTAAAGGTGCCATCCAGAGGCAGACTACCAAAGCAGGATCTTGAAAATATACTTTGTGGAGGCTTTGTTGCAGTAAAGTTATTCTAAGAAAAACTTTTATTGATTGCTATATATCATGCAGTATTTCAAATACCTTACAGAGTAATGATACACTTTGCGATACCACGTGGTTCACTCAGAGAGAAAAAGGCTTTTTTTATTTTCAGTTTAGATTTATGTTGCAATTGGATAATAACTCTTGATAGTAGTACTCTACAGGCTTAAAAGCCTGAGGTAAGCAGCAGAAAAAAGTGGTACATTTTAAATACAAGACAACATAACAGCTCGTTAGGCCAGAAGTTTGTTTTGAGGGACAGATAGCACACATGATGAAAGTATATTCTGTAGATAGGATTTGAAATGTGAATATTCTGGCCACTTCCATTTTTCTCCCGAAGCACTGCAAGTGTAAATTT
Organism: Dromaius novaehollandiae; assembly: GCF_036370855.1. Taxonomy (NCBI): domain Eukaryota; kingdom Metazoa; phylum Chordata; class Aves; order Casuariiformes; family Dromaiidae; genus Dromaius; species Dromaius novaehollandiae. The sequence continues at coordinate 130,457,203 of NC_088099.1, forward strand.
AGTTGAAATAAATGAACAGATTAATCCTCTGAAGTCAAGAATTTGATTATATAAAAAAAGAACAGGATAGGACCCTGAAAGAGAGGCAAGTCTCGGGAATAGATGTGAGAAATGACTTTAGCAGGCCTGATGAAAAACTAGTGCGCTCTTTGATTTACTCAATTGGACTCCTACCAAGATTGCCACCAGATGCTACTCTAAGGCTGCGGGGTGATGATAAAGCCAAACTGAGCTAACCCAAGCTAATGGCACACTGCTGCCAGGAGAGGTGGTTGCATTCCCACCACTCCAGATGTGCAGCCACCCCCTCTTTGCTCGGTGACTGGCACTCATCAGACTACAGCAAGCCAATTCCAGGAGCAAAAAGAGCAGAAAAGCATTTTTTCCGTTTCTTTCCTGGACTGACTTTCAGCTCGTCAGTCTTTAATGTGGCTCCTGTAGAGCCTCTGAGGCATTAGCACAAGGAAGCGGGTGGAGTGACTGGTTTTCCAGTTCCCCACCTGGGTCGGAGGATTCATGCTTAGGCCTCTCAGACTCCCCGTGCGTGCATGCTCAGGAGACGATACTCTGAAACCAGTTAATTCCAGGTATGAAATTCAATGAGCATATCATGGTCAAATCTAGACAAAATTTGGCTTTCTCATCAGTCCTGACTGCCAGATTTCTCTGCAGACCAATGTCAGTGGAAATACCCAAAGGTGTCTTTCAGGCTAAGGTAGAGAATAATGCAATGCTTATTTTCAAAGAAGTGTCTTTCCTAAAAAAAAAAAAAAAGAAAAAAGAAAAAAAAAAAAGATTGAAAACTACAGGAAAAGTTAACCTTGGTGCTAGCCATAGTCAAAGGTGAGATTTTGAAGCAAAGGGACTTCATTGTTCCTAATGTCTTAAGTGTTGCAATTCATCTTCTTGGAGCAGACGACTGATATACTAGGGTCTAAGGAAAGATAACCTCTGTATTTATTAAATAGGTCAATATTGGATATTTGTCAAGAAAACAGGAAAGATATTTAAATAAGGATGCCTTATTAAGACCTCTGCCATTTTTCTACAGTGGATTTTCAACTGGAAAATAAACTTTGAGTTCATTTGCGCTGTATAGGACAGGCAGCCAGAACATACTCTACCTGTACTCCATATCAAAAAAAAAAAAAAAATCACCATATAAGCACACTACCAAGTCTGGGCTGATAAGCCTAGTGTCTCAGCAGAATGAGCTTGCATCTTTGCTGGCAGTACACAGTGTAAACACAGCCCGTGGCACAAAGGCAGTATGCCATGTTTCTATTCTACTCAGTTCCCAACAGTCTGGGTTCCTGATCCGTCTGCCTGTGAACGTGACAATACCAAAAAATATATATGGGGATTGTCAGTAGAATGTAAAATCTAAGTTATTTGCCTTCTTTTTAAAAATCATATAGTTTCACCTTCAGTCTGTTCAGCTGAGGTTGTTTTTTGATTTTGTTCCCTTTACCAAATTTCAGTTGTCTTAGTTTTGATGTAACTTTAGAATCATGGGCTACTCAATAAGGCTTGAGAGGAAATCAAAGCATCGGAGTATAAAGGGTAAAAGCTTTTAGATTCACAATCCAACAGCATAAAAATAATTTGATGTGGTTTGTATTTTCTGAGGCCTAGTCTAGAATTTTATAACTGCAGTAAAATATATAATTATGCAGATTTTGATCCCTGCTCCAGGAGTTGTCTGTGTTCTACATTAAGTAGTCAGGAGGGAGAGACATGGTTATCTCCTCCATAGCAACTGCAAAGAGTAAAAAGCACTGGAACCTAGGGCTCATCTCAACAGAAGAGCAACCACATTTTGTGAGGAACCCTATCTGCTTTGTATTTGCTATGCATTGGCTGAGCTCATCGGGTATATCACTAGCTCCTCGAGGCCCTGAACGCAGAAACATCATCTAGTTTAAGAATGCCTGTCAGACAGAGACATGAAAAAAGTACTGATTTATTCATGCAGGGTTGTCCTGAGCAGATCTGGAGACAGAACTGTGGGCACCTCAGGCTCTGATTTGCTGAAAGAGGACTAAGGGGCTGCAGCCTTCCTTTCCCATTAGCACTTCCCATGATGAGGTATGCACCCAGTCACATGATAGAGTTATGTCTTTGAAGACCTTGCCTCACCTGCCAAAAAGATATTTTAAACCAGGAAGTAGGTGCCTAGTGAGTTCAAGTGTCTTTGCAGTTCAGAAGCAGGTTTGAAGATACTGCAGACCTGGAGACTTTAGGTCCACCTCTGTCTCGCCCTAGCATTCAGGTCCTCTGTTTCACATATGCATAGCCCCAGGTCAGCACACAGCATGCAGCCCATCAGTGTGATGTTTGTGTCATATCCATCCCTCTTTCTTTGGACCTGTCATCTCTTTTCCATAAGACAACCGCCATATGTTTGGCCATATGATATGTGATGGACAAAAAGGCACTCAGAAGTACGGTAGTGGAGAGCAGGCTGCCACTACCTGGCCAAAGTGGAGACCTGTCTGTAATGGTTGGCACGTATCACATGCAAACAGATGGGAAAACAGTACAAAACTGTAGAAAGCTGAATTAGCTTAAGTCCTTGGAGGATGATGGGAAAGTGAAGTAAAGCTAATCTCCTATGCGCTAAGGAATCAGTAGAGATCAGCAGACCAGTGCTGAAGGTGAGTTAAACTGAGGAGTGATGAGAGGCGATCTCTCGAAACAGTATAAAAGCTCTATGAGGGAGTGGTGGTTGAAGAGGTCCGGGGTCCAGCAAAACATGATCTTTTGCTTCTGGGGACTGGAACTGTAGGAGCAAGAAGATCTGCAGATTTTACATTTTCAGAACAGAGTAGTCCTATGCATTTGCAGACAGCAAGACAGTGCCGTGAAACAGTTCAGGGCTAAGAATCATAAAGAACAGCTGATCCACACTGTGCTCTGTGAAATCTGATCATTCTGTATTGTTTTTCTTTAATCCAGATTCGATTATCTGTGCTGAAAAAGTACATGTGAGCTTTTATGTATGGCAACTGCAGTGGGGGTGGTCTTTGAATTAGGACGTATTTGCTCACAGAGTCGGCAGCAAGTCATGCTAGTCGAGTGGCTGCAGGCTGCACAGTTTTACTGAAAAAAAATAAATGCAAACATGAGACAAAAAGAGGACAGGTCCATGAAAACCAGGAGGGTGAGGAAAGAGAGTTCTAGTTTTCAGGAATATATTGTGAAATGAGGTTAACTGAGGGAAGCAAGAGATAGCATTTTAAAGGTTTATTCTACATGTAATGGATTTATCAGATACCTTGTTAGAGCTAATGAAATACAGTCTTAATGATGATAGATGGGGTAGATGATAAATGGCCAATAAAAATGCTGAATAATCATTCTGTTAAAACATGCAAAAGAAAAAGCAAAAAGCAAACTTTATGCAGGAGGAAAATACATGGGTCTCACTGAGAGGACTGCTTTCACAGCAGCCTAATAGGAAGCGTAATAGGATATATTTATCAACTGGCAGTCCATCTACCCCACTGGAAAACATTACCTATTTCGGAAGAAAGTATAGCACAAACTTCAGGCAAACAAAGAAGGAATTTTTAAATTAGTCATTGTATAAAGAACTTTGCTGCTTACAGGAATAACTAAATAAATGGGTAAATGTAAAAGTAGCATTTTTAAAGTTATCAATTTGCATGCACAGTATTTATTTTTAAACTATATGGCTGTAAAAAACTAGATGTTATACAACAAAGGAATGTCAGAGGTAGACCGGAATCCATTGCCTATGAGGAACAGCCAAATGCTTGCTTTTAGTAGAGATGCCTTGCTCTTAAAACAAGGAAGTTTGCGTTAAATGCAAGAAAACCAAACACTGTCAGCTGCATTCAAGACGTGTTCCCATAGCCTGTGGGGTTTTGTAGTTTTAAGCTTAGTTATTACTAATGCACTACAGGGAAGGAGGGGGGAGCTTGAAAGAGGTTTATGATGGAACATGTAAAAATAGCTGTCAGTTTTCTTAGCATATAGGAGGGACTGACTGCAGGAAATGTTGCCTGATGGATAGGAACTGCAGCAAAAGCTGAGAGGCTTTGCTCTTTTGGCCAAGCATTGTCTTGATGTATGACTTAGGTCACTCCACTGTCCATTTTACAAAAGGAAAATGGAAGTAAGAACAAAAGCTCTATTTTTTCATATGGAAGAAACAGCATCATGATATCACCTCATATGTTATGTTGCTTCTTGCATAATACAGGTTTTTGGCAGCTTATTCATAGCATATAGCATGCCAACTCCATTTTTCATGAAACTTTATGTAAGGATAGCTGGGGACGAAATACAGTGTAACAAGAAAGAAGCTACATAAAAATGGAGCTGACAATTTAATAGCTCTACATTTCTGCGGGTCTAAACTTGTCGCATTATTTCACATAGCATATCAAGTGTAGCTCAGTGTTCACGTATTTTGCACATCATATCTTTAGAGACTGAAAATTGCAAATGGAAATTCATTTTATGAATTTATCTCAGTGTAAAATGTAAAAAAAAAAAAAAAGACTAAATTGCAAGTGTGTATTCAAATAAAAGCACAGAACACGTTTTTAGATGGATTTTTCTTAATTACCTGATAATAAAAATAGACAGAGCTGTGTATCAAGGTTCTAATGTTAGTATTTAGTGGACATGTACTGTCTCCCATTTATCTCCCCACAAAATATTTTGGTTATAATCTTACTAAATCCCATTATTTCAGGCATATCAAGGCAGCTATGCTTTTAGAACAAAATATAGAGCAAGGCTAAAGCTGTGCTGATCACAAGTTTCAAGTCTGAGTATTCCAAATTTGAGTAGTCAAAATAAAATAAGACAATACAAACATTTTCTATGTCTTCATGTGAAATTTCATCTCACTCGTCTGGTCTATTTTAGGCAAATTGAGCCACATTTCTCCAAAACTCAATGAAATTAAATAGACCAACCTACTCTTTCCCTTCCCTCACTCCAGCATTTCACCCTTAGATGAGGAACAAGCCCATTAGAGGCTCTCTCTAATAAAATCATTGTGATTTTACAGCAGCAGAAGCAGATTTTAGTGAAGGTGCTGCTTGGGGGACATATTTTTGCAAGTAACAGCTCACTGATGGAAATAACATTTGGCTTCAAAAGTTATTTCTCAGAAGGTCTATGCTCATAGTTTCTCAGCTGTCATTTTCAAAGGACCTTTCTCTTTAGTGGCTGTGCAGGTGCTGAGCTGAGATTGCAGCCTACTGTGCAAAAGCCTGGTCAGTTTTCCTGGTAGCTGTTCTCGCAGTTCTCACCCTCCTCGTTTGCTCATTGTCCTCCTGTCTTTTTGTAAACAGAGCCTGCCGCACTGTTTTGGGTAGGGACTGGCATTCTACCACATGCTAGATCAGCAGATAAGTCTTTGGGTCTTTGTTTCTGTGCGTCTCCAGTATAATCAAGTAATAATAGTTTCAGCCCTAATATGATTCATTTGAACAGTGGATGCAGCTAGTATGTTAAATAGCAATGTTATGCTGGTGAAAATAAGCATAACAACTTTTTATTAATATGAATGATTTCAATTTAGTGATTTGTTTTCGGCTGGACAGAAGGCAGCAAAAGCTGTGCAAAATTGCTTAGAAGTATGAAAATGATTTGTTTAAGGAGCTACTAGCTGTCTTTGTCAGCCTTTCATTAATTTTGGTGAATAGCAAGAAAGAAAATAAACTGCATTTAAGAAATAAACTGATAGTTTCCATCAAGTATCTAGTGGATAAAGCTCTGTTTCTTGATGTATTGAATTGATACAAACAAGGCTGAGAAACAGTTGATGCATGAGCGCAGATTATACCAACACTCTCTGAACCCAGCATCTTGTTCTTCTGTATCTCTGCTTTTGTGGTATTTTGGGTTATTTGTTTTCAGTAGGATTCTGGGTGTGAGAGTTGAAAACCATAATCAGTTCAGAGGCGAATAAGCAGGAAGTCATGAACAAGAGCTCTAAGAGACATTACCTGCCCTGACCATGTCCGGCCAAGGTAGCTCACATCCTGCATGATGTTAATGGCAATGTCCTTTTTCATGAAAAAGTATGCATATGTTTTTATACATACACAGAAATGTATGTATAAACATTTCTGAAATGGGGAAGACATCAATTATACCTCCAAATCTGTAAGTCAAAGGAACGTACACAAAGGTGACTTTCTTTCATATAGAAAGTATGACTAGCATGATGTCATTCAGTAAGACAGACTAAACAATCTGTCCTTTTTAGATAAAAGCTATAAAAACTTAAGAAACATTTACTGTGTCAAGTATCTGATGAAAATTACAGTAATAAATGTGAGGTAAGTTAGAAACCTTGGGTAAAATATTCCCAGGACAATTGCAAAATGCCCTAGGCATTTGCTGTCTGCCTGCTGTTATGCAGAACATGTTTGCACCATGTTTGATAAAGTTTAATTTTTGCAGCATGGAGTGTTTTTTTCCTAAGAGCACAGCAGTGTATTGTTTAGACAAAATGAATGACTTGTACATAATATCTCAAATGGGGAATTTGGTATGTCAGCAGCAATGACAGACTTGGTACTTAAAGATCTCTGCATTTAGGTTCTTATGATTTAGCAAACTGGATTCCAGTGAAATATTTCATGTTTAACAGATAATCAGTGCAGTAAATGCTTTTTAACAATCAAATAATAAAATAATGTAAAGGCATGTCTGAGGAAATCCATTGTAGGTTGTTAGAGCAGTGCGTGTGGATTGCTACTCAGGGTGCTACACAGCTCCAGCACTGGGGATGGTACTTGACTAATTCAGGGAATTTGCTGTGCTTTGCCACTGGGCTGAGTCTTTTCAAGGAGTCTCTTCATCATCACCTGTGCCTACTTCCAATAGAAAAGCCAGACTTTGATCACCTCACATCCAGCATGAATATTCAAAGCCACAACTCAGTTGTAATCACATCTTAAACTTTAAAGATACAGAATCGCTGCTTTGCCAATTTGACTTTTGGGAGGGCAGCCAAGGTACCACAGAGTAGTTTTGATGGAGTTACAGCAATAAAATCAGAATCAAGCCCGAAATGTAGAACAGTACATAGTTTGAAGAAACAGTGATTACCAGTCAAATAGGTGAGATATTCACAAGTTTCAGTTCAGCTCATTAAACACTGGTTTACCTGAGTTGAGACCAAAAATTTACTATGTAGTAAGATCTCTGGTTTCCCTGTTTGTCAGAACTCAGAAAAAGTAGATTGAATTCCTCTTCTTGGTAACATAAAGGACTCCCAGGCCCTAGTGTGTTGGTTCTGTGCTCAAAGTTAGTTTTTCAAGTCACTTTTTTTTTAAGAGTAGGACTTTGTTGTTGCTTCAGAGGGAATGAATAACACCACTACCTTATTTTTTTGATTTTTTTAATTTGCCTACCTTTCAGATTGCTGAGGAAAAATGCCGATATTGATTCAGCAACCTGAATAATTCTGAGGTATATTGGCTCGGCAAGTTTAGGTTTTGGACAGTTGGTTGTAAACATGTTGTTTCTTCCAAAAGCTACAAAATTCTCTAAACTGAATGAAACAGTAATACATTTTAATTCATCTTGTGACCAAAATTTCCCAACCTCATCCCACATCTGTACACAAATATTTATATTATCTAGCCCTAAACCAACTTTATTAAATTAAATAAGAAACTCCATACTGCATTTTACAAACATTTCTCCATAAATTAGATCATATTGGTAACAGATTTCAAGCTCATGGAAGTCCAAAGCACTATTTCAAATAGTAAGATGAGCTATTTAAAAAGGTCTGTTTTCATGTTTTAAATCAGTAAGGAAGTTTTTCAACCTTTTGATTTAAAAAAAAAAACAAAAAAGAACAGAAAAGAAAAAAAGAAGAAGAGTTCTTACGTATGTCAGTGACCACAATGCAATACGTCAGAGTAGACTGTCGATGTTTTATGCTCTCCTTTTGGAAGATCAATTATAAGACCCATAAGCAAAGAGTCTGTAAGAGAGAGACTCTTCCAGGCATGAGACATCTGGTTCTTTGGCAGTATTCACAGACTTTTATGTTGCCAGCTTTCAATTAGCCCGTTGAATTTGCCACGTGCTTTAACTGACGATGGGCTGTCTGGACTGCCATGTGTTCCTGGTTGCTGTAGCTTTAACATTAAATGTTTAGGTTTATTCTCCTCCCTTCTGCTTCCTGAGAGGATCTCTGCATAGGGAACATTTCACAATCAACCCTAATATTTAGGGTTTAGAACATTGCTCTTTCATGCTGCTAAATATACATTTCTGATTGGTTTTCTATGGACTGACGCACACTTACACTGCTGCAAGAATTATGCATATCCTGAGTATTCCTGTGCGTCACTCAAAGTTGTACCCTTGCAGACATTCAAAAGAAGCAAGCAGAGGAAGATTTCCCATCTGTGCGAGACCACTGATACATCGCTTGAGTGGTCAGGAACTTCTTAGGCACTTAGTTTGCTGAACTGAGTCTGAAGTTCATATAAATTGTTTCTAGCTTGGTGTCCAGGGTGATTTTCTGAAATTGTCTTCTAGAGGAAGCTGACTGGAGGAGCTGTGTCCCTCGGTTATAAGACTGAGGCCTAGGATCAAACTGGACATGTAATCTGGAACACCAGATTGTAAATATTACCTCTTATGAATCTTTTGATTAAAGTTAGTCTGCAGAGAAGCCCCTTAATCCTTTTAGAAGTAGGTGGAAGCAGGTAGCTGCTTTTAGGGAGAAATAAAAATTTCTGAGTTACCTCTTGGATATTAAAACTTAATAAAAATACAAAACTGCATAGAAAGAGCATTAGTAGTTTCAAAATGAAGTGAACTAGGAAAAATAGGAATTAAGACAGTTCCTTCTTAACTTATTCCACTTGTGTATTAATTACAGCATTCTAGTGCTCTTGCTTCTATATCTGCCACCTGAAGCATGTATCTGACATATCTGCTCTGCTGAATGGTCTAGAGCCATCACATCCAAAGGCCTTCTGGAGCAATGGAGACAGTCATTCACACAGATCTTCAAGATTACTTTCTCTCTTTTATGTTCAGAAAATGGTATAAGGGGGATAGTTAGTAATTTGAAGTATCATGGAAAATGGGTCTCCATTGTGAACCTATGTGCTCAAAACCAGCAGATAAATAAAAGGCCTAATACTTTTGTTTTTCTTTAGTAAAGACTTTTTACACTTCTTCTGGAGTCTGCACAAAGTCTTCGAACACACAAAGTCAGCAATGATTAGGAAAGAAGAGAAGCAGCTGGCCAGAAGATGGTGGTCAGCACTCCTCTCTGGCTCTGCACGCTATTTATCACCAGTGACTTCCACTGCACCCGCTCTCCTGGCAACCCTGATCATGATTAAACTCCAGTCTGCTACTCTGAGTGACAAGGAAGTGTTTTCATACAAATGCCTTCTAACCTTTACAGATAGACCTTCTTCCCCAGTTGCATTCACTATAAAAATATAAAAACCCCTGTCCTTATGCCAGTTGATCTGACTTTCTGTGTGCCCATGTCTTTGTGTCCAGCTTCCCATTTTCTACTTCTCTGTTTGAGCTGAGCGCTACCCCCCAACCCAACAGCCTCCATCTTCTGCAGTGCCCTCGTTGCTCTTGTGATAAAGATGCTTCCACTCCTCTGCCACTTCAGTACTTATTTAGAAATCACTGCTGCCCTCAAACCTTAGACCAGTGTGGGGCCACGCTGGTTGAATCTTTCATAATCTGATATAAAAAGCATTGTACTGTGGTATTACTAAGTATGCCATTAAACTCTTTTGAATATTAAAACAGATTAACTTATGATAGTGGCATTAAAGGAAGTGGAATAAAAAGACTTCTGCAATTGCAGGACTTCCCTTGTTTTCACAGTGAGCAGCAGTGGGACAAGGGAAGTCCGTCACGTCTATTCTTTAGAGGGTGCCCAAAGGCAAGCTCTGTGTCGCTCATTAAGTGTGAAAGTAGGGAGACTTGCAGCATCAGGAATCTCTTCATTCTCACATCCAAAGGGACAACGGGGCAAATGGCAAGCTAGCAGCCACCCTGCTCTGCTCCGTAAAACAGCCATGGTTCCAATGCATTTCTGTATTATGCTATATTTATTTGGTCCTATGGGATAGCATGGTCGTTTTGAACAACAATAATAACACAGTGTCAGTATGCCACTTATTTCTGCTGCAGACTGTATCCACCTCTACCAGATTACCAAGCTTCCTGGAGACGAATAACACCCAAACAATCACCTGCTTGTCGAACTGGGCATCCGCCCACTATACCTACTGAACTGAGAGACTCTTTGTTACAGTTCATTCCCCTGACAACTATCATCAGAATTAATGTGAAATGCAGACATTGGAATAAAGCACCTCTAATATCTATCAAATCACTTAGTGAAATCCGTCACTTTTGGCTCAGATGAAGTACCTCCTAATTTAAGGCTGACATTTAACGTTACTCAAAAATAGCTAAACATGGAACACTGAAAAGAGAAAAAGAAACTAAAAGCATCAGAATTAGCAGTTAAACTTTTACAACACTTAATTTTAAAGGGCTAATGGCATGGGATTCTAAAATCTGTAACAGCAGATGATTTATGATTTTGCAAAAGATCTTTAGAAAGCTATGTTCATGCATAGTTGGATCATTAGAATATTTTATGGAGGAGTTTTGAAGAAAAGTGCTTCAAATTCATTGGCACTTGCTTAAAACTGTAATATTTCACATAAGATTCTAATGTGAAACTGACAAAGCTTATTTTACACATTTAAGCCTGTTCAGACTTTGATAGCATTCAGATTTCAACACTTGTGTAATGCAGTGCCCCTGTAGGCAGAAAACATCTGTCAAGTAGAGCTGGTAAAAACAAAAGTTACTCTGGATTTTTTGATGAAATTGTCCTTCAACAGAATTCTGTGAGAGTTTTTCTATGCTTTCATTGACCAAAAATGAAGCAGCATAGCTATTTAAAATCCAAAAAAATCTTCTGGAAGCCCAATAAGTATTGACTTCCTTCTTATTATTTCTTTGGAAATAATTATATTTCCTGAGAAATCAGGAAAATCACGGCAATGATGGCATATCAGGATGTATCTCAATTGCAATGAAAGTCTGAAGATGAAATTCTGCTAATCAGAAAACAGGATGTTCTGTTGTTTATGTGTTGCTGAAATGGGTTTCAGTGAAAAAAAGTTTTCCACAAGCAGTGGCATAGGATATACACACACACACTCCAACACCATGATCTTACCTGAGAAAACATGCCCTCTAGTTATTTTATTATACTACCTTTGTTAAGTTTAAAGGAACCTAAGGAAATGTCTGCTTATAAATTTTGGCATATTGTTCAAAATAACAGTCCTGTTAGGTTATGTCTACATAGGCAAGTAGTGCTACACTCCACAGAGTGGATCAGTTAGTGCTGAGGACCAGACATACACACTGTATCAATTTTGTAGGGTTTTGCATTGGACTAGCTGATCTGCTCCCATAGGCTGAAAGCCTGTTTGTGGTTGGGGCACATATATACTCAGAGTGCTCTCTCAGTTCATGTTTAACACAGTTTGTGCACCCTGGGTCTACTCCATAATGTGACATGCACCCTGAGGCTGCTTTGTAGTGTGACGCTAATGTTGGTCAGTAGGGACAGCTGGGAGATGCACTTCAGAAGTGCACTTCTGATCTGAACTGAAATGTTTATGTAGTTCCTGTCCCTCTTCTAGCACTAATTCCTAAAGAATAAGGTGTCTGCAGCTGTTAAAGAATATGCTGTCAGTGAAAGTTTCTTCCTAATCTCCATCATTTATCAGTTGATAGAGGGATGGAAATCTCTCCAATGTCTTGGAGGAGGATACAGAATTGTTGTATTTGTGATTAGTTGTTTTTGCAATTTGTGGGTATAAGGGGGAGTAGCTACTGTCCTGAATGAGCCAAGATTCCTTTTTCTGTATGTTTTCTAAAAGCTTTACTCAGTTGTTGGCTCTCCTTTCCAAAAGTGTACTTTTCCATTGTAATCAGATTTGTGTTGCCTAAAAGTGAAGTCATTGTCTTAAAGACTAAACTTAAAGACTAAACAACTAAAGAGCCTGCTCTGAATCAGGGATGTATCTAAACTAGCAAGATTTCTTCTTCTCCTTTGCTTTGTGGCCCAGACATGGTGACTGTAGAAGCAAATGTAGTTTAAAATGTTGCCATCTACCAACTGTTTGTTGGGGCCTGTGTGCTGAAGGGAGTTGTGTGAGTAGTTATCCAAATCAGCTCAAATCACTGTCCTTAGAAATGTAAAATAAGCTGGCTGACTAGATGTTGAAGCAGGTTGGGAGCATTCATACAACCTCTATTTTTAGCAGTGGACTAAATTGAGAAATGTTTAGCGATCAATATTTGTCCTTCAGTAAAAGGGATATTGGGGGGCATAAATATTTACCTAGGTATACCCCAGTTACCTTTCAGAGTGGACTTTGGAGAAGTTACCTGTCAGCGTTGGCCTGTGCAGCAGTGAGGACAGCAGTGCTCTTGTGCCGCTGGGGAGAGCAGCGTGCGGCCAGGTAGGGCCACGGCCGCGGGTGCCAGCAGGGCTCAGCGGGCACCTCTCCATGGGCACGTCTCCATGGGCACTGCTGTTGTCCTTCCAGCCAGAAGGCTACGCAAGCCTTCAGCTCCTGCAGGAGTAAGTATAAACAACTACATGAGGCAAGGATCAGCGCTGTATATTTTAGCTATATGTATGCTGCACCTGACACAAAAACACTAAAAGCATGAACTTTTAGTATCTGTTTTTCCTTGATTTCACTTACAAAAGGTCTCTTTTGTACCCCTCCTTTAAGGAAACCAAAACACCAATAACAAAATTGCCATCAGTGGGCTTAAGAAATGTAAGGCATGTTCCAACAGCCCCAGAGAGGGTGGCTGAGGTTGGGCCAAAGATTTAAGAGAAGATGCAAATTTGTCCAAGGTTGGTAGCTTTCCATATAGTAAACTGAGCAAAACTGTTCACAGCTTCTTGCTTGAGGGTAGAGGGGAAAAAAATTCTCCCATTACACACAGCACAATGTTATTTTCAACTTTACCTCAGTTTTATGGTTTACTGAAAACAAAGTAAATTCTGCTATGGCAATTCAAAGTGGTTCAGCATCTCACTGCAGTGCCTCATGCCAGCTGATACACTGTCCTACTTGTACAGGTTTGCTGTAGGTTATGGCGGGTATGTCCTGCTCAGCTTGGCCTAAAAGACTGGTCCAAAATAAAGAGCTCTCCTCATGATGCTTTTATAAATATAATCAAATTTGACCCATGCTAACATGCCGAAAATCTCACAGCAGTTTTGTGTCGTGTGCACCTTACAGAAGCACATCAAGAGATATTTAAGAAAATTAAAGTACTTAAAGTATTAAGGAAAGGGAAAGGGAAGTGTCTTGCTTTAGGCAACATGACAAAATCAGTTTCTGGAGGCAGGAAACTGTGTCTTGTCAGGTTAAGTAGGAATATTATAGATACCTGAGCCTGCTGCGGTGCGTTCCTTCATACAGAGATGTTTCACCGTTTCTATAACCTGGCAGTCACTCATTTAACGCTTATTTGCACATGTGCATTCACTGAGAGCTTCGCAGTGTTCAGGACTGTACTGCTTGAGCTAAAATGCTAGCTCAGAGAATTTTCCCTTTACAAAAACAAAAGCAATTTTCTCTGCTTATCTCCTTTTTTCTTTCACATTTCTCAGTAGTTTCTTACTGTTTTACTGAAGCTGCCTTACACAGCCTTCACTTGACATCATTTCAGAGTGAACGTTTAAATCTACCGCTTCCTTGCATTGTTCACTTTTACTGTGTACTGTTACTTACCCAATTTAGTGCTACTAAATACCTTGGAAACCTTCTCCTATGAACATATTTTTATTATTATTTATTAATATTAATAAAATTTAATAATATCATCTTTGCTGTTTCTGTAAAAAGGTAATAAAAAGCAGGTAATCTAACTTCCTTCTGAAATGTATTTTTCCTTATGGTTTGTGATGGTTTTTCCCTTACAAAAAGGGGTCCAGAAAAGAATGCATAAACTTTTCACCGTTTTCACAAAATCAAAATGCCAGATGTGCTAAATGAGAATGTTGAGGTCTCAGAGTACACTTTTTTGCTCTTGCAAATGGTCAGATCTGGTAAGCTTTACTGTAGTATTCACTGCAAGCAGTTTATGCCCGTATCAGACTATATAAAAATCGTAATTGTCATGTTAAACACAGTGATATGGATCGGTTAGGAACAGAGTGAAAACAATTTGCATTAGCCCCCATTTCATAGAGTGGACTGTCCTTGTTCACTAATATCGCTATAGCCTCTGTTATGAGGAGTCACAACCGTGTTACTCCATATTTCTTGCTGACTGCATTGGTATCAAGGAGTCCCGGGCCCAGAGCCCCATTTTGCTGCAAAGGAAGAGAGCAGCAAGAGAGAAGTTTCAAACTAAAACTGAACAGTGAACACAAAAACATCCTTAAAATATACTGTACTTAGGACACACCTGTGACATGGTAAACTCAAGTCTGAAACCCTGCACTATGTCATTAAGACCAAGTACCTGAATAGGAGCATTTCATATACCACCTAATTTATATCCATGCTGCTCAGATGTACGAGGTCTTTCTCTTGGATTGAAAAAAGGAAAAGTTCTCATTTTCTCTCCATGCAGAATGTCAAAGTTTTTGGAATCTCTTATCAGAGTTTTTGGAAACTTACCATTTTCTGCTTGGCCAAAATTTTCAGCACTGTCAAATTGTGTGCCATGTGTACACTATTATTCCAATGTACTTCAGCTCAATGATCCTAATACTTTGGCTGTCTTGTGCAGAACCTCTGTGTGAGCAATTTCATTCAGTATTACATCTAAGTCCAATCCAACTCATGCTACAATCAGGATTTTTTTAAGAGAAAAAAAAAGGGGGGAAGCTGTCAGAACTGAAAAAGTTGCTGTGATAGCTGTACTGCAGAAAGATTTATTTGCCTGTGCAAGGTAGGTAAATTTTAAGTGAGCACCAGTAATAGACTTACAAATTGCGGGGCAGTAAATATCCTGCAATAAATGTTCTGCACCAACATCTGCACATCACACATGTCAGCAGATATAAAAATTCAAGGCCAGATTCGCAGTTTATGTGAGTAGGCATAACTCCATTGACTTGAATGAAACAATGCACATTAACACCAATAAAGAATCTGGCCCCAAGTTCTTTTATAACATATTTCAAGGAAGAATTTCTTATTTAAATATGCAACATAAATCTCTCTCCTTATAGTCATAAATACAGATTACCAAAAAGTTAAAAATCACGCTTACAACACAGCTGTAATTATTGACTGCATTTATTCTTTGGTGAGGTAATTAATCTCCCCAAGAGATGTCAATTGATTTAGTGCCTGTTAATCCTTCTTTTTTAGCCTTATTTTAAATATATGAATTTATCTTGTCCTAATGAGGAATAGGGATAAAAACCATTCTCAACTGATTCAAGGAAACATATTGGAATGCCTAGAGTAGTTAGGTTAGTGTACAAAGCTTGAAATAAAATACCAAAAGCAATTATATCCCTGGAATCATTAAACAGAAAGTTTGGTTTCCTTAAAGGGAGAAAAAAAAGACAATAAAACAGGTAGCCATAAGGTAAAGCTGCCAGAGGAAGAGAATATAAAATAGCTTAAATATATGGTGCTGTAAACTGGATAGGTTCTTCTGCAAATATTTCCTTCGCTGCATAGATGATGGAGAGAGGGAGGCACTTCCAGAGGATGATTCATATTTTTAGTAGTTTGCACAGTCCTATTGAGATGCCTGTCACTCTTTATTGGCTATATACAGTAGGGTTGCCTAGCATGAAATGGAAAGGACCTGGTCCTGTAGCACAGACTCCACTAACACTCAAGTATAACTTTTTTTCAGGAGAAGTCTTAAAAATGGTTGCACTTGTAAAATGCTTTTCAGTTATGCGTCTCAAAGCACTTTGCAAAGAGCTGAGTATTACTTTGCCCAATTTGGAATGAGGTAACCAAAGGACAGAGAGGTGAACTGATTTGCTCGCTAAAATCAGACCATTCAATGGGATTATTCATGTGAGTAAAACTATGCACATGCTGAAGTATTTACATGGCCAGGATCCAGCTTATGACATGCAGAACAATATTCATCCATCCCATTACCGCTGTTATCCATCATCTGAACTCACTTGCTTAAGAATTCAATACTAAAATACCAGTCAAATATTATTCAGCTAGCAAAAGAGGTCAATTGCGTAACAAACAAAAGTGCCATATCACATAAACTAACAATATTAGGGATAACTAATCGTTTCTTTTTATAGAACAATAAAGCAAGTCTACTCAAAGAAGTTGTTGGTGAAGAGAATGCCAACAAATGCCACATGCAAGTATGCAGAAGTACTGCTCAAAGTATGGAGGAAGGTAGCCATTAGCCAATAAAAAATCCACATCTGTCTTGTAAAAACAAATGCCACAGACTGATTCACATACTGAAAAAAGAAAGACTGAAAGCCAACAGTGTGTTTTCAAATAGGACCATTTTACTAAACTCTGAAAGACAAATATTCAAGAGGTGCTATATTGAGATACCTGCCTAATGCTATTCTTTTTACAAGTACTTCCTCTCGGGAACGGAGAGTTTGGTTTTGTAGCAGGTCTGTTTGTGAAGTCAGGCTCGTAGAAAGGGGCAACATTTTATTAGGTTCCTGTAAATATTATCTCCCATATATCTTCATGCTATCACAGTATAACAATATTATTCCTGTTCTGTCTATTCACAGCACTCTACTAGAAATTGTGGGAATGTTACAATACTGTTCAGGGCAACCCTGCAGGGGTTGGCCTCATTTTCAATTGTATTGAAGTTACAGCAGGCTGAGTAGGTACAGTTAAGCTGAACATTATCTTAACCACAGCCAGACTTAACACTGTCTTGCTTAGAGAAGTCTTATTATGGCATCATTTAAGGTTGGGACGTTGGCACGTCCCTGGTTGAGATTCCAGGTCATACCACCAAGTAACTATTCATACAACAGAGTAAATCCCAAGATTTTAACCTCCATAATTGTGTAACAGGTATCTACAGTACTCCCTTAAGGCAGAAGCAATTTTGGAAAGAACTGACACAGCACTAATTAGGTGGAGAAAAATACTTTCTCAAACAGCTTATGAAAATGGCAAAATGTAATTGCCTAAATGGCTCTTGCAGCTGCCTAACAGGAGCTATCTTCAGAGAATAAATAGTTTCATTGCCACAAATATTTATTTCCCTCTCCAAACCTTCAGCTTGATTTTGTTTTTTTAATTATCTTCTTCATTTGGTGTGTCAATTTTTTTCAGCACCATAGGTTGCATTTTTTCATGACAGGATAGCAGGTCAGTTTTGTATAAGCTACTCAGGACTTGTTTGTGCCATGAGAAAAAAAAAGAAGAGAAGAATTACTTCTAGAAAAGCTAGATGAAAGGAGAGTCAGATTGTATATGTATGCATATCAAGACTAAGTTCAAAGATTTAGGCCCATCAAATTATGCATAGCTATCTTGTTTATCTGTGTGACTGTGTTATACTCTTCCTTCCTGTTCGTTCCCTGCTCTTAAGTGAGGCTGCAGATTTGCAAACCACTGTAAACATGTTTAAATTTAGAATCCTGCATCTGTTTTATCAAGACACAGCTAAGTATGTGCAAGATCTGTGCTGTATATTACAACATCTTTAGGGCTTACGACCGCCTTGTGTGACTGCACAAGGCCTACCACAAGAAGATACTAAATACCACTTCAAGAAATGCCCTGGCCTGAGGAGCGGTTGCAGTCAGGGCAGGAGCAGAACTCGCTTTGTTCCCCTTCCCTTGCGGGGAAGCTCCTTTGCTGCAACTCTGCCCTGCCACCTACTTTGAGTTACTGGCCTGTCGTGTTTGGATTTTTTTTATAGCTTTAATTTTTGATACTGAAAAGCCAAACAGGCTGGATGCAGCTGAATGAACAACAAAACATATGGCACCCCAGTTTAACAAGTAATTGGCTGGCACAAACACCAGTTCTGGTCATCGCAATGGTGCATGGTAGAGTCTGCCCATGAAAATCCTTTCAGCCAGATTCAGCCAGAAGCTGAGATATAACCAGGTCATGCACTAACCCGGGAAATACTCCCAGCACAGTGGTAGCTTTTGCAGGCAGCTGAAGTCAGGAGCATTTGCTTCTCCCCTCCAGGGGCAACCTCTGCGCCAGGCTGGCTCTTGTGGCCGCCACTGTTGGCAGATGTGGTAGCTCCCCAAGCCCCCCTGTAACCTGGCCTCTGCTCCAGAGCTGCTCTGCTCCCTGCCCCTGCTGGCCCTGGGCTTCCTCAGTTCCCCCAGCTGCGCAGCTCAATTTAATGCTACATTTGTCACTTTGGTTTCTTTATTCCAAACAGTAGAGAGCAAAAATAACACTGCGTACCAAAGATCACGGAGTCCACCTGTCCAGCATTTTGAATTCAAAGAATCCAACTTACAGTTTTGTGTTATGTACACATAATCAGTTCCTTTTCTGTAGTATCATTTTCAGTTGATAAAAAAATATTCTGCCGCATAGACAGTTAGGGGACAGATTTGCAAACATTATTTCTCGTAGGTCTAGGTGTGCCTTTGCTAAGGAGCTCTCCTCTTCCACCACGTCCAAGACACTCCGCTTGGGCACAAAGTTTTGCCATCTCAGGTCAACATTGTCACCTTCTCCCAACCACTGCAGTCGCTCCCCTGTCAGGAAAATAATAAGCCTCCACTTGAGACTCCCCATCATCTTCTGTTTTAGGATTTAACAGTTAACACTATCTATAGTTGTTCGTGGCCTTAGTGCATGTAAGATATACTGTTTATTCTTCAAAAGCAAGTTAATGAACAGTTCAGCATCCAAGTCTCTATTACTCTTTTCTGAAACAGGAATACCTTATTGTCTTGTCCTGGAAAGAAAGCCTGCTGCTTTTTTCTTGGTTAACTTAGTAAGACTAAAGAGGTAACTCCCTTGAAATCAGTAGGCTGGTATTACACCAACCTACTGTAGTAACACTAGTGAAAGCACCATTGGAGATGAAAGTCCTGTTTTTCATTTATTTGTACAGTGAGATTAAATGTGTGCTTTCAGTGAATTAAAATACAAAGTCACTCTCTGGAAGCAAAGTAGTTAATAAGGCATGACAGGATATTTTGGTGGAACTCAGCATACTACAGACATCTCAATGCAACAGTATTCCATTCCATAACATTTTGTTTCACTCCATAAATATTTTCATCCATTGTGCTGTAACTTGCATAAATGAATAAATAAATACATGGAAAACAGTAATGATAAGACATAAATTAAAACTAAACTCACCATCTTGACATATACATTTTAAAATATGTATGAGATACAACTCCTCTGATCTCTTTTTTTATGCACTTACGAACTCACACACTTTCCAGTTATTTGTGTTTCTGTGCCAAGTACTGTGAGGAGTATAGTCTTCCTTCTGCTAACTCTGAAAGCCTTTATACATTCATGAGAGCCTGCAGGGTCAAGGTCTTCAATTGAGCTCAAGAGACTGGCAATCAGAAATAACCAAACACGCCAGGTTTTGTCCCATTCACCAACAGGAATTGTTTAACATTTTTATTCCTCAGGCTCTATGCCTTGAGTTATCATTATCCTCAAAGACAAAAGTGAAAATGCAAAAAGAGCTTTTCTTTATCTCCAGATTATTTTCTCTAGTTACTTATTCAAGGAAGGTTCTAGATATGTATTAGGAAAACTGGATGGGCATAGTGACTGAATAAAAAGAACTAGGATGAAATTCAGTAGTTCAAATTTCAAGGTCATGCATTTGAGAATTATTAAGAATTTCTACTATAACTGCAAATTCTTTGCTTGGATGCAAGGAGGAAAAAATAGTATGTAGTATTCAGTCTTAGCATGACTGTGAGCCCCAATGTGATAGGACCATGAAATTGAGTTTGTAGGAGGGGAGACTTTTCAATGGAAATAACAAAGTTTGCACAGCAATTTTGGTCCATGTTCAAAAACAGAAAAACAGGAACAGGTAGAGAAAAGCTACTAGGATGTCCTGAGAGCTGTAAGGCCTATAACTAGAAGAGGCTGATATGGTTAGCCCAGCAAAACAAAGTCGGAGAAGACAAATGGTTGCTGTCTTTAAATGTATGAGAAGATGCAAATACCAGGGAGGAAAAAAAAGTATATTTAATCTGAAGAACAGCATGAGTACAGGAATTAAATAGTATAAACTGGCTATTTTAACTTAGAAGGCTTCTAACCACTAAAAGAGAGAGACTCTGAAAAACCTTCCCCATAGGAGAAGCAGGCAAGCACTGTCTACTTCTACAGTAGCGTTTGATCAGACTGATATGGTTGCCCGTCATAGCTAAGGGCTGGCTCCAGTGACCCAGGAGACGAGTCTAATCATGCTGTTTAAATGACCACAAGAATCTATCAACTGTAGCACCTATTAATAAAATGAGAAGGCGGCAAAATGCTATGTTAGTGCCTCTCTGCCTAGGAGATGTATAGTGTGACAGGAGGCCAAAAGGCTACAAGAGGATCCGTGGGCAGCCTTGCAGTGCTGGCTCTGCGGGGCGGCATGCAGCCCGCCTGAGGCTGCCCTCTCTTCTACCAGCACTGAAAAAAAAGTGGGGAAGCTGCTTAACAAGTCCTTTTAGTGGAGCTGATTAGGTGAGGGACAGTCATCTTTGGAGTTCAAAATGCCCTGGCTGTTTTGGTATGATGTGGGTCTTTGCAGCTTTTATATTTGGATACAGAGACAGAATTGTCATTAATACAGTAGCTTTTGAAGGAGTGTATAGCTGGAGAAATGGAAAAATTGCCTCATCCCTGACTAGGAAGGAGTGGGATTTTAGCAAGGTGGGATTTTAAATACTTAAAATCCAGTACAAAAATAGACTGTATTCTGCTCTTAATTCTTATAGTTAAGGCTTATACTTAAGGCGTATTTTAAATTTTCTTAATAAGTAATTCCATTGTTTTTCAAAGTAGGAAGCCAGTATATGCATGAGTCTTTTTTACAGATCTAGCCCCAAGTGGATCTTACCTGTATTATTTGTGTTATTAAAAATGTAGATGTTTTCTCTCTAAGCTGTATAGAAAGAAAAAAATCATTTTTGTAGAGGAGACAATTATTTCAAAGTTTGGTTTATTTTGACCTAGGACAAATTCTCTCCAAATTTTGAAAATTGTTCACAAATAATTTACAAATAATATTTACAAATAATAATTTAATGATGGGGTCCCTGTCATCTGTAATAAGGCCAGATTCCCCAAAAGCATTTTAGGAGTAGTGTACGGCATCGCATTTTTCTTTGTGCTTTCTAAGAATCCAAGGTATCATTTTTTATGAATTTGCAAATTCTAAATAAAGAAAACTTTATTGGGAATTCTGCCTGTTCCTGCTGTTTGAGTCCTCAGTGTATTTCCCCTAGTGTTGCCCTTACTGAGCTTTGCTCCATCTCACCTTGAGGTGCTCAGCACTGCTGCAGTTTGTGCTGTAAGCCTAGAGGGGAATACATCTGCGGTAAAACTATTCCTAGTGGAATTGAAATCATAAAATGAAAGCCTTAGATGCAGTAGGCAGAATTGTGCCATTATTTCTTCCCTGTGGTCAGGTTCTGAGCCTGGTAGTGTCCCTCCCTTAGAAAATACGCAGAAACCTTCAAAGCCACCAGAACAAGTTACATGCTACAGTTCCATTAACTTTAATGATAATTAACTGTCTAAATCCTTAGGTAGCTCTGCTATCCATAACTGTAGTGCCATGGAACAGTTTTACGAGCTCCAAAGGTATCGTTTAATCTTAAAATAGTTTACAAAAAATATCAAGTAGTTAATCCAACAATTTCATACTGATCTGTTACCTTTTAGGCCTCCTGTTTTGCCATTCAGGAGTGTACCAGGGAGTAC
Organism: Dromaius novaehollandiae; assembly: GCF_036370855.1. Classification (NCBI taxonomy): domain Eukaryota; kingdom Metazoa; phylum Chordata; class Aves; order Casuariiformes; family Dromaiidae; genus Dromaius; species Dromaius novaehollandiae. Next base: position 130,479,177 of record NC_088099.1, read on the forward strand.
TTCCTATGCAGGGAGCCCTCCTCATTGATCAAGAAAGCAACAGTTTCAGAGATTTGACAGTAATCTCTCTGTCAGGGGAAATTCTTCATGAACGAAACGATTTCAATGTTTTACTCAGACCACTCCATAGCAGAAAATTTTTCTGTCTCCCAAGGGAAACATTTTTTGAAAAGGGGACAGTGGACAAAACAAAAACTCATCCTGGACAACTCTCCCTTTCCAGTGTATGTCCTCTTTTCAAATCTGTTATGCTAACTTATTATTATAAGAACAGGAGGACAGTTCCAGTTACTTGTAATTTTGGCGGAAACAAGGATAAGAGACAGTTGCTCTGGAAAAATATGAATGCAAATGGTAGCAACTTAACTCTAACATGTGGCTAACATCAAAACTTTTGTCGCTAGACAAATATTCTGCAAGTGATCATTTAGTTTGCTTAGAGGCACTTGAGTTTTCTCAGCAATATTTATTCTTTGAACAGATATTTTACTGGGTATAGATATCAGCATAATTCATACCAATAGATTAGGCATTTCAAATGAGTTCTATCTTTTTTCTGCTTCTCATTTTTCTAGGTATTTGAACCTGGTCATGATAAAATATTGTAATAATAGCTTGGGATTGCAGTGTAAAAGTTGCAGAGACATTGCAGATTCTTATCAAAGATAAGAATTTTATTGGCCTCATGTAGAAGCTCTGCTTTAAAAAACCTGAGAGAAAAGTAATTACAGTTATAAGTTAAGGGCATGACTCATGGAAATAAAAATAACAGTTTCTTCCACTCTGTTTTTCAAAGATTGAAGTATTGTCTGGTTTTTGGGAAAGTGAGCAGGGCAGATAAGTTATATGTCTCATTCAGTAGCTGTCACATAGTTTGAAATGTGTAATATTCAGCTAAAAGGTTCCATTTTTTTACTGTCAGGTCATGCAAAGCCTTACTTCATAAAAGGTGAAGTCCACATAGTCTGTGCTCTGTAAATAAGGATTTTTGTATGAACTGCAAACATTCTAAAGGAAGGTTTGAGACCTTACATTTGTGTGTAGTAAACTATTTATTAGTATCAGAATGAAATAGCTCTTCTACTTACAGTTTAAGAGAATTTTAATTTGAACACTTTTTAAAGTAACATATGGTAAATGAATTTTACCAGATTTTACATGGTAAAATACTAGATTTTAGTATGCACTGGGGACAAGTCTTGCAATTTTATCAGAAAATAAACAATATTCGAAATTTTCTTTAAAGACTGTCTAAACCTACTTTCATGAAGACGACAGTACTTTGTATTTTCCAGGTCTGCATTTTGCCTGGACAACCTAAAATGGTGATTGTTTCCTGCCTTTGAACACAGTTCATAGTCTCATAGCTGTCTCCAAAGCAACAGAGCATGAACATCTCTTGTTTGGAGTCTTTGTTGTTCCTTATTCTGCAAATGTCTGCAGACAGAAAAGCATAATAGGAAAGAAGTACAGCACTTACCAGTTTTCCACTACACTTTGAAAAGCAAAGATCCTCTGCACACCTGCTCATCTCTTTGTATACATAGGGACACAGAGCCCTATGAATGTGTGATCATTCAACAATGTAAGTCAGACAAGCTTTTGGCAAATCTATGTTATCGGGAGAATAATGTGTATGGAGAAACCTCAAGATATGAAAAATTTTAGGTGATTTTTAAAAAGCTTTTATAAGATACTGGAAAAAAGTATGAAGTCCTTACATGCAAAGGAATAGCCACCTGGAAGTCTAGAAGTCATGAATGTATTTATTGTCTCAATATCCAAACAATGTTAAAAACTACTGTTAACCCCATGTATAGGGGTGCAGAGCTGAGCCACATTTACACTATCAGTTAAGCACTGCTTTATGCCTAAACTTTCCCATCATCCACATGCTTTACAAGCAAGTGTGGACTCAGGTACAGTGAAGCTGACCTCTGTGGTTTTGCAAATACTCATGCTTCAAGTACACACACAGGAACAGAGCCCAGACTTTAGCTCTTGCTCATGCCATTGGAATTGATGAGGCAAGAAGGGAGCCAAACAATCAAATCCACCAGCAGATATCTCTCACCAAATACACAGAGCATGCTTTTTACACCTGAACAACAGTGAGCAATGTGGATATAAAGCATATGGAGCTCAGTCTAAGAAACCTCCTGTCAAGCCTGCACTTAACCTCACTTGTAGATGGGCTGTGATTTGCTCAAGGTCACAAAGGAAGCTGGATCTCAAGAAGTCTAATGTAGTCCTCCAGCCACCAGCCCATCTTTCCTTTTGGGCATCTGCTGTGGACATCCAAATTCTGTAACAGCCTTCTTTCAGACTTGGTGTACTTTCTTTGATTTTGTGGAGGTCAAGAGCAAATCTCTTGGATGGAGTCCCATGACACTTAATCTGAAAATTGTTGCTGCTGTTTTCTGAGAACATACATGGAGCTTAGAATGACCTCAAGCAATCTGAGGTTTAGAAAGCCATATGGGTATCTGTGTGGACTTTTAGCATAAAGGAGCATTAGGGCTTCAAGAAAATGACTAGGCCGCTGGCTAAGACCTGGCCTGAGGTTAAGCTAAGGATGTGGATGAACTACGGGCCATGACTTGAGAAATTGCTGGATGTGACAGATAATAATGTGAGAACTTAACAAAAATTTTAGATAGCACTGTGAAGATCTACTAGATCTTGCAGGTGTTTAAAGGGGAGTTAAGGGAGAAATGGTCAAACTTTAGAGGTAATTGGAGGGGAGTGTTGGAGGATTGTTTGGGGCCAACAGAACCTAGGTAACCATATCAGTAATACCATATAAGGCCGAAATTACCTAGAAATACGAAATTTGGGTATGAATGTAGCACAGCTGGGACCAGTGAAGAAAATGTAATTAGGGCTGAATTGTTTATTTGAGAGGAGACAGGCCGAGAAAGTGAGGTACAAGTATGGTGAAAGGGAGTGCCAAGAAATGGGACAAGGGATAATATGGGATACAACTGCTGTAACCAGGTCTGCCTGGGGGAACCTGCTGGGCAGCCTGGTGCTTGATAACCACAGCCTAAGCAGAGCAATAAACCACACTTGTTGCTCCGACCATGTCACGCAAGTCAAATGTGCTGCTGTGGTTAGGATGAAAAGTGGGGTGGCCGGGGCGGGGAAGATTCCCTTTTGGGTAGGGGAGCACTCAGACAGACAGATCGAGCACCCCTGTGTCACTGTGTGGGTCTCATGCCAGGCGGGAGAGCATCAGCACCTACCAGTCATGTCCTAACAAAGAGCAGAGCCAGAACATTTCTCCACAGAACCAGAGAAATGCAGGAGCCATAGGAAGAAAGAAGGGGCAGGGGTTATGGCAGACACTTCTTTCAGTAACCTCTGATACTTGACTGATGATGGTGCTTTCTTTAAAAATAACTATGCTTGATATAATATGTCATTGGAAGAATTACAGCCAAGCTAGACAGTCATCAGATAGTTCATGCAAATGTGTTCTTATAATATGGGTCTTAGGAAGTGAATAGAAATAAGTAATCACTGTATTTAATTTAAGGAGACTACTGCAGCCTCCTCCTCGGATCAAACTAGGCACCTCTCAAGTTTTCTTATGTCTTAATCCTGTACAGTCAGTACGATATCTCCTTGTAGTCTGCTCTCTTACTTTGGTTTGTTCTTCTTGTTTCTTAGGTTTGTATTTGTCTTGTTACTTTTTATTTTATTCTCTGCCCTTAATAACAGCATTCTTTCTGTCTTCTATTTACATAAGCTAGGTAGACAGTGTTTGGAGATGCAAGGTGGTACCTATTACTGCACACTTTTGCTTTTTTTCCGTGAGACAGAGATATGCACTGAAGGAACTGGCTCCCACTGTCTCAGGTTTTGAGCTGGAAGGCTGTATATGCAGTGTTCAGGAGTCATTAGAGGTCTAATTTGCTTGAAAAAACATCCTTCTTTAGTTGGAACAGTGTTACAAAATCTGAATTTCTGGAAACATTCACCTTTCCCGACGAGCTGTCTCTGGAACTAAGCTGTTTCAAGGACGAATTCTCAGTAATGTAGCTTTGGTTTAGTCCCTAGAGTTTCCTACATACATAAAGCAGGAAACCCTTTTTGCACCTAAAAACATCTATCAAACTCAGATGCACCATGGCTGGGAATTAGCAGGCAAGTTGCATATACATTCAGTTTGCAGAGAAACTCTGCAATATTGATAAATATCATGGAATAATACATTTTGCTTCCTCAGCATTTCTCTCTACATTACTCAAGCAAATCATTTTCATTCAAAATTATAGATGAGCTAGCTCTTCCTTATTCCAAGAATAACATAAGTTTTTTTGCCTTAATAAAAAATTCCAGTAATAAGCAAAAACTGTATATAATTCTATCTAGAAAATAGATAGCACTGTCTTCTTCATTTGGATTAGTGCTCCAATTCCAAACTGTCCAGAAAGGTTCAGGAAGTTCCCCTTCTAGAGGTCCCTATCAAGTCTGAGGAAGCAGCCCAATCTTGTTTAAATAAGTAGTTATTTGAATACTATTGAATCCATGGTTGAAACTCTATCTCAGTAACAGAGAGAAATAGAAAATTAAAGTTGGGACATTTCTTAACATTTTGACTAGTAGAAGAGTTGAGCAGAGAAAAGGGAATGAAACAATTAATCCTTCATCATGCAGGATGTCTGATGGTGTGCTGGTAGGTGACAAGGAGGCTTTCATGTTGCGGCTTTTTTCAGATGTGTCTTTCGTGTGTGTAACTACTTCCCAAGCCCTAATGAAAAAGTGTGGCAACTATGGTTACTTATTCTCGAGAACTATAATGCCTTCTCAACCATTAGGAATAGATGCTTGTAAGTGGGGATTTATTTTCTTTTAGATTTTTTCCATAGATTTTTGATTTATAATGTCTTATTCCTCAAACTGTGTTTAAAGTGCTTGTAAAACTTGTGTAAACATACTTTTATTGAATTCCATGGGTGAGGAGAGAGCTGATGAAGGTTCACATTAGGCAGGAAAATAAAATAATAAGAAGGATTTTCCTCAAAGAAGTGAAGAATTTAAATAAATGAAATTCATGCCATGTGACTTCAGTGTGAAAGTTTCATGAGAGAGAACTAATTCCATCAGAAGAGAAGTTGTATATTTACCACAGAATGGTTTCATTGAATCCATCTGGTTTGTTCATAGATGAGTAAAACTATGAAGTAAATGAAAGAAGTAAATGAAAAGAGCCAAAGTAGTAAAACATTAGTTTTTAGTCCTCAGTGGTGGTAGAGAATATCATCGTTCCTAGACCCATGCAGCACATTCTGTGTGTTTCAAAAGCAGCTGTGTCATTCTTGGTGCTCTTGTTAAAAATATAAGAGGGCAGTAAAGAAAAAAAGTCATTGCGTTAGTAAGCAGCTGATTGCTCATTTTGCTCAGGCACAGAGCTGTCCCTGTGGACACTAAAGCTCTGTGCTCACTAGTCTCATGTAGTCAGTTAAGTTAATAAAGCATGTGTCTTGCTGTTTGCAAATGCTTTCAACTGTGTTTATACAAAACTCAAACCATTCCACTAAATCATAGCTTTAAATTTGATTTGTCTAGTTGCTGGTGATAAATGGAGAGCTTGTCCTGGTTGATGTGACGTCCCAGATTAATTTCTGCACAACATATCCAATCTTGTTTGTTTAGAATAATAAAAAAAAGACATCAGAAAAAGATTAGTGACATTATAGCTAAAAAAAATAGCCTTGCATGCATAAATCAGCAGAGTGCTGACATAGGTCTGCAGGCAATTCCAGCACCTCTGCTGCTTATGGAATCCCCCGGTTATAACCACATGCACAGACCTATGGTACCCCGTTTTGCTATCCTGATCTGAAGCTTTGTCCCAGGCAGCAAGCGAACAGAAAAGACTCATCCATTTCAGTCTGTGCTTTCTGGGAAAACTTAGGATGTATTCACCATGGAGAAAAGGGAGGAGAGACACACTGCATGGAATAGGATCCTTTCTCCCTCCTAGTTTAGCCTTCGCTCCCAATGTCAGGTTTTCAGGTGCCCACTAACTAGAAGCCCATATGAACCAACCTTCCCAAAATGTATACGTGGTCACTTGCTTCACAGCCAGATGTGAGTGAGTGCAGGCCCCTCAGGGACTGGTTCTGCACGTTAGGGGCACAGCTGCCATTTATTGATCACATCAGTCTTGACCTGGTAGATTTTTTTGATAACTATTAAATGTTGACTAGACTATTGACTCTCTACCCTAAATTCATGAGATCTTGCATAGCATTTAAGGTAATTATTTGACCTTTTAGTGTTAGGTATAATTAGAAAAACTGTAAAGCTTAGGACTATGTTCTTTGGTTGGTAGATATCAGGTGTAAAGCAGAATCTGAAATGATTATCAACCCTCTGGCTAGCCTACAAAGGTAGGTATTAGCATATAGCTTTCAGAAATGCAGTGTCTCTCTGCTTCTTACATCCACAAAAAACAAAATTGCCTTGTACTGATTTATCAATCATTTAATAAAATACTAACAGTACCAGGTATGCTAGATGACTTTCTTTGCACTCTCAAGGAGCAGGCCCAGCCACAGCTTGAGGCATTTTCCAACAATGTGTCAAGTGATCAGTCTATCACAACTCCAATATTTTCCTCTTTAAGGCAGATCTTTCATCACATTGGAAAAGACAGAGTTGCTGAGCTAATCTGGGACAGCTTAGAGTGACATGTATTAATTCAAGACCATACCTAAGTGATATCAGATCCTTCTAAATTCTTATTACAACTGTTCAACACATGCTTAGCTTCATAAAAAGCTGCTCGTTGTGCTCTTTTTAATGTTCGTTGTCCCAATGCTTCCAGAAACTTCCAGTGAATCTTTATTAGTTACTTTACCTTCACGTGTCCTGGGCAATCATTACCTCTTTTTTCCAATTTCCTTGTTAATAGCAATTTAATACCCTGAAAGAAATGAGTAATGGGAAAGAATTTTCTTGTGGTATGTAAGATAAATTAAAAGCATCTATTTTCCTTGAAAAGATTAAATAGTTGTAATACTCCAAGGGGTATATATCTTAAGTTCCTGTACAGGAGGTTAAATTTGCCTCAGAAACATAGTAATTTCCCATACATTTTTATAGCAGCCAAATTAACAGAAGTTCTTTCAGAAATCTTCCTTTTTAAGCATAAACCGTCTGTCATTTAACGTCGACAGAAGCCACGCAAAATCGACTGAGATGCATTCCTCTGGGTACATCGATGTTATTGTGGCCACATTTCTAGTTTAACTGGACAAAAAATTGTAAAGTCTGTAAAGCCTTTGAATGACTTAAGAGTATCAGGGTGTGGTACTCCTGTGCAGGAAAAGCTCAGCCAGGGCAAGAACCAAAACTGAAGAGCTCAGGCAGAAAGTAGAATCAGAGGCTAACCAAAGGAGACATCTGGTAAATGGAAAGAAAAGACAGACAAAAGGAGGATGGGAGAAGGGGAAGAGGACTTCCCCAAAAAGCTAGAGTATAAGCCATGTCAGAATTCACTCTTTATCAGTCTTACCGAACCCAAGAACCAGTGCATTCTTCTGAACCATTTACTGACAAGGTAAGTATCGAATATTTACCCACATACGCGTTGAGGATTCCTGTGACAGAGATGAGTTTTACCAGAGCTGTAGTGGCAGTACCTCAAAGACCAGAGCTGGCACCTGTTTGCCAAAAGCAGCAGCTTGGAAGCCGTCTTTGGACAGTGAGGCAGCAAGGGGACACTCGCCAGTGCCTGCTTCTATCAGCCGAGTAGCTGCTAAGCAGACTCAGAAACTTTGGGAATGTCAGAGAGTTCACAGTATATTTTAGGGACAATTTTCCTCTCAATGTCAAAGGAAACTCTACTGCATAGAATTCCCAAATATTGAGGAGATTGGAGATGTAGAAGCTTTTAAAAAGGGGGTTCTCCTCTGGGACAGAACTATAAAAATAATGGTGTGTGTGACCTGCAGGGGCTTTTGGAAGAGGAGACATACTGATTACTAAGAGTGCAAAGTCAAAAGATCAAAAGGTAGGAAACTGCCAGAATTAACATTGTCCATGCAAATTTAATTCAGCCCTCTTGTGTATGGATTATGATGATGTTTTAGTTATGTGATCACACTATGTATTTTCTGTGGTGCTCAGCCTTACATAGTATATGAGATGGATGGTAGTCACTGAATGCACAGCTATTCAGCTGCTTCTTTCCTGTTCAGAAATTTGTATTCGTTGAGACCTGCTAAAAAAAGTTCAGAAAATGAGCTGCTACAATCTAGACTCTTCTGAGCATATATGAACAGCTAATTATTTGGCAAAATTTGTGCAAGCTCTAATGGCTATAGCAAAAGGCATGCCTTGGATAGGAAGGCCACCTTTCTTCTAAAGTTCAGGTCCTCTTTTTAAGACATTAGAACACTAGAGTCTTCAGTCTATCACAGTTTTTAAGAAGACAAAACCAATTTATTTTACCTAATTCATTCTCAGAAACAGATGATCTCTTTTGGCAAAAAAAAAAAAAAAAAAAACTGGGGGGGGGGGGGGGGGATCCAAGGCAGAATTTCTGTATGGATGATGTCAGCCTGAGTGGTTTAAGTTGGAAGTAACTAATAAAATTTACATAGAAATCAGGGTGGAGGGAGAAGGTACAGCCTTTCCCCCTAAAGAGCAAAATTGAATCACTTCTATGGAAGCCCACAATCCAGGAGAGCAAGTTTGGAAGCAGATCTCCAGTTCACCTGACATTTTGCTGATGCTGAGAAAGTACACAATTACAGTAGATATCTCAACCTATTTACTGTTGCGCTGTGTTGCTGCAAGGATCCTTAAAATGTCAATTCAATGTCTGTTATTGGCAGTGATAAAGTCATACGGATTGTTCCTGACAGTGAGAGGGAAATGCAGATCCTGAAGGCTGTATTTAACAGACTTAAGGTGAGTCTGATTTTTTTGATCTTCTTCTTCTGTCCTTTGCTGAAGACTGAAGTGGGTTAACTGACATCCCTTTCATTTTTCATTTTACTTCAAGCTATTTTATGCTCTGGAAAACAGCCTTTGCCCATTAAATTCCTAATTTCCCAATAACATAGCAGAGGAATTGGATTCATCATGCCTGGCAATTTTAAGAGGAAACAGTTATTGCCTGAAAGTAATATAGGTGCCCCACTTGCAGATTTGCTTTTTTTGCTCTTCCATTTCTTGCTAGCATACCTAGTTGCATGCTGCATTATCCAGCTGACAGGTTTGTTTAAAATCCTGAGTTAATTCAAGATGCGAACATAGGCAGGAAGAGGAAGAACCAAGAGGCCTCAGTCTGAGGCTCTCTCTGGACAGAATAACTTTCTAGAGACAACTATGAGACTCACTAGCACACTGTGAAGCTTAATTCCCTGGCCTTTTCTTGCAGCTATAAATAAAAAAGCAACGGAACAGGAATTTCTCCAGATCCTACCTGGTGCCACTGCAGAAGTGCAGCACAAGAGCACTCTGCAGTGCACAGCTGAGGAAGGCAGAGGGGCTCTTTCACGTCAGTGTGGCCTATTATCAACAGACAGGAACAGAGAGTACTTGTAACCCAGGCCCCTGTAGCAGCATGAAAAGGAACGTACCATGCACTTCCGCCAACTTCAGGCATTATGGGAAGGACAAACCTTATTAATAGTCTCCAAAATATAACCTAGTCAAAGCAGAACCAGAAAAGTAGTAATCTGGGAACTATGTTGAGCTTGTTCTTGGAGTTGAACTTGAGTCCCAAATTCTGCTCATTCACCTGTGTTAGCTCATGCTCTGCTTGAGCCTGGTGGAAGGCAATCGATTTCTCCCTGTAACAAAACTTTACCTATGAAGGTAAAGAAGCTAAAGCAGCACAGGCAAAACAAGCTAAAGTCATATGGCACAGTGAACCCTCATGTCCAGCTGACAAAAGCTGTCTGGGCATAGACAAAGGGACACTTTGGTAGCTTTGGCAGTCCTGGAATACACAGTTTTATGTCACAGCAGAATGCCAGTGGCACCCAAATGTTGGGAGCATGCACAAAACTTATGTGCTGCGCACTGCCTTCAACTTCCATCAAATTATTGTGTAGTCTGGGATGAATCTTTCAGCCTCTGTTGTTGAAACGTTACGTAAATGATCGTGTTTTCTCTGAGACAAAAAAATGAAGGAGTGTGTTTCAATTGTTAACATCTGGGGTGTAAGCAAATCAGATCTGAGTCCACATCCCAAATCAAACAAAGTGGAGATCTTAGAAGAACACTTACACTTTCACAAAAAGCATTCCATCCTTTGGTTATGATGAAATTTTCTTGCTATCATTTTTTAAGAAAGTAGACAGCACTACCTTAGGTGCCTCGTCTCAGGACTGCTTACTGCTGAGAATATGCCAGCAGTCAAGACATAGATGCCTTACTAGCTTTAAGTAGGAAGGCTGAGGCTCTCTTCATGGCCTCTCAGTTTCTTACTGATGTGTTTAGATAGTTCCCCACTCAGCATGCTAACTTTTGTGAATCCCTTTCTTAAGACATCCAGCCTCTGCATGTATTGCACGAGGAATCTCAATGTTTAACAGATGCTGTGTCTGAACACTATGTGTAATAGTGCTTTCCATTGTAATGCCCAAGTCTCTTAAAGAATACTGGTGTACATTTGTTTCTGCAGTGCTTATTAATACCTCAGTGAGACTTTGGGCCTGACTCACAATTGTGAAAGTTAAAGTAATACCCAAAAAAGAATAATCATTTTACTCACAATTAGGAAAAAAATCTAACCATAAATCCAAGAAATACACATGGAAGCTGGTTTTTGCATTAATTTCTTCCCCATGGATGCTGAAACATAAAGAATGAGCACATGTGTTTTTTCCCTTCTCCTCATATTGCAAACCCTGCAAAGCAAAAGGGTTACTCACCTTCCTGAAACTGTTTCTCATTACAGAGCTCCCTTAGGCTCCCAGAAAGAGATTCCTTCACCCACTTCCATCAAAGTGGGAGCAGTAGAAATCTGAATAAATAACTGCATGCTCTAGTTCTGAGGACAGAATAAAATTTTGGCAAAGTCCATTGGAATCTGGCTAGTTAATTGGAAAGTGATTGATTTTGATGAGGTAATGAGCTGAGGAGGTTGAAGGGAAGACTGAAAAAAAAGAAAAGAAAAGAAAAGTATCAACACTCAGTTTCATGAAAACAGGATGAGTCTGGCTGCTTCTCAGATCTTAGGACTGTTTCATCCACAGCAGATCTTAGGACTATTTCATCTGCAGCCACTTCATTGCCCATCTACATGGGGTCAGAGAGAAAGAGACACATCCCATGTCATGAATACATTTAACTTTAATTCCTCATTGTCTTTTCCAGAAAAAAGGCCCAAAGTTTTCCACTCACAGGGGATCACTTTTTAGAAGTGCCAGGCACTCACAATAGCAGCAGAAGTCAGCAGTGGCCACAAGTCATCAGTCCCTCAGAAGAACCATGCATTTAGAGTTCTGCAACATTTTATGTCCCCGTGTTACTCTCGCCTACCCTCTGCCTCCCCCACACATGCAGGTTTCCACAGTGCAAAGTTCACTGACAAGGAACTTAGGTTCCATTTTTTAAACATGAGTCTTTAAGCACTATGCTGATAATTGCTCAGGAGAAAATACAAAACAGTCTGCAAACAAAAATTAGAATGCGAAATAGGTACGAACAAGGTATCGATATAATCCTGTCACTGTCTTAACACAGACTGCCTGACAAACAACAGAGAGATGAACAGGATTTGTAGTAGTAATACACAAATTGCTATGAGTACTGGTTTTGGATTTTTACATTTTAGACGCAGAGAACTAGAAGAGACATCTCCTTTGAATGCATTTTGGTTGAGGTGGTAAATTAATAGCAACCTATCATATTACTCACATACCCAGTTCCTGAAGAGAAAAATGAAGCTAGAACCAGAATCCTTTCAAGATACAACAGATTTGCATCTAAATAACCATCAAATAGCAACAAATTTACTTTTTTCAGAGAAAGTATTTTGGGACTAACTGCAAGAATCTTAATGCTTTCTTTAAAGCTGTTTAAAGATGGCATCTAAACCTGGATTATGATATGGTCTGGTGCTATTGTCCACCATTGTCAGGATTAGAAGAACGAGAAACGTCAGTGAAAACAAGGTATGTCACAGGGTATCTCGGGCTAGGTTCTGCACAAACAGGTCATATGCTTGTTCCAGGATGCCCTTGTGTAGAACACAGACCATCTATCCCCTGCTTGTCACTGTGATGTGATGTACAGAAAGACAAAGGCAGATCATGCAGAACCACAGCGGTAATCTGTGGTAGAGCTGGAACCTGGGAGTCGGTTCCTCCCAAATGCTGGAATTGCAGTGCAATTAGATCATTCCTCCCAAATCTGTACCCTTCCTTCTTTAGATCTTCACAGAGAGGCGTTAAAAAGCAGAAACAACATACCCTGAGTGCAACGTGCTCTGCAAGCTCTGGTAACCAGACTGCTGTAACTACCATTGGATTGCTTCTTGTCTGCTTTCTGGGCTGGCAAGGGGAAGACCGCAAATCCCTTCTGTCTCAGGCTCCCTCCTTACTGTGTTGGTGGAGCTTTACCGTCCTTCAGCCTCTCACTAAAGAGAAGTGTTCTGTGTTTATTCCAACCATTTCTTTCTGCTTTTAAAATCTTCACTTGTAAGGCAGCATTACTTAGCATTTGCCTCTGGCCTAGCTTTCATAATCTAGAGAATTAAAAGGAGAATTTATCTTTGTCCAGCCAAATGAGTGTATCCTACTGAAGGCTTTTAGCATGAAGGAGTCAAAGTAAATCTGATTGTCCCACTGCAGAGCAGTGTCTTCCAGTGTCAGAAAATAACAAAAAATACAAAATTACCCCTTCTTACAGCCCACTGTTTTGGACAAAGGGAAAACAATCAGGAAGAAAATTAACGTTCAGTAGAAAGAGTGGCAATGCATCTTTTTGTTTACTTTGCTTTATCTGCCTGTTTCTTAATAACAGTTCTTACCACTGATTTTTCCTAAGTAGATATCATCATTTAGTCTGCTCTATCTTCCTTCTTTTTGTGGCCTGCTAAGCTATAGAGATCTCTTCTACTTCTAGGGGCACTTTTTTTATAGGTAATAACATTAAGTGAGCTCATTGCTGACAGATTAGCTTAAGGAAAACACATGCCAGACAACATTTCAAAAATCACCTACATAGGAAAGTAGGGGGAAAGTACCAATCTGCCACATAGTTGTAGAATTAAACTAGCTGTTGTTTGCTTCACTTGATTTGGGGAGAATAAACAAACCCAATGGAAGTAGGGAAAGAAGGGGAGAGGTTGCCTTTTGCCATTCTGAAGCCAGTGCCACAGATGTCACCAGTCTGCAAGTTCTGTCACTTTTGTGAAGAGGATCGGGCACAGAAGGAATACTTTTGTGAATATGTATTTACAGAAACCTACACTAAGAATTCGTAGAAAGATGATCTTGGAATTTGTTATATGCCCTAACATGTTTAAAGTATTTCAGGAAATGCCCTTGCTAATTAACATGGGCAGGAATGGCAATCTAGACACAGTGTGTCCACAAAGCTCACTCAAGAAGCTGGATGAACACCCCAGCACTTTAGTCCACATGGAAACCTTTTGATCTCAATCAGGACTGCTGTGCTATCAACACCTGAGCTGTAAGGCTATCTCATACATATTTACAGAAGATGGAGTGACTTCAGACATTTTAAACTTAGTAGCTGAAGCTCCTTAGGACAGATATCTGTTTTTTTTTTAAAAAAAAAAAAAGTCCATTAAGTGCCTAAACTAAACCGTGAAACCTGCCTGTAGCATAGAGACTCTGGTACAATACAAATGCCATTGTCTTTACTGAGTGAATAATGCGTAATGAATCTTTCATTCCACACATTTGACTTTTGGTTCATGAATTGCTAAAGGCAATTCCCATTAGTCATAATCACCTTCTGAGTAATTTCCACAAACTAGTTTTGGCCTATAGCTTCATTGCCAACACTTCTTTGTTATTAATCATTATTATAAATCGGTGCCTTCATTGGCCAGTTCAATTAACTTGCAGGTGACACAGTGTTGCTTTTTTCCCTCATGGGATGAACATAACTCATAGAACTGGACTGCCAGTAAAAATAGCCAGCCTTGGAAATTAATTTTTTTCTGCTGGGAGTTTTCCAAAGCTGCTTAAACTTGCATGTATTCAACCAATAAGCTCACTCACAGTAACCAAGCAAAGAGGAAGCCTGAAAGCATTGGCTCCTATTTGCCACCATCCTAGCTTGCAAAGCCACAGGAGGTGGCTTAGCCTCAGCTGCTGTCCCCTGCCACGCAGGCAGGCTCCCCAGTGCTCCCACTTCAGCGCCCTCTTGGGCTCAGCTCCACGGTTCAGCCATCTCTCCAAAGCAAGCTCTCCGAGAGCTCTTATTCTCTGTGCGCTGCCACGTGCAACTGTTGCTTAGGATGGAGTCAACAACCCGTGCCTGAGGCTGTAAGAAGTGAGGCTGGTGGGGAACAGAAAGGCATACTCTCTTTTCAGGCAGGAGATCCCAGATCCTGCTTCTCACTAAGTGACAAAGGCAGCGGCAGCCAGGAGCCATTGCCTCGCACAGGCGCAATGTGCCAGCAGTCAGCAGCATTTCCTGTCTCGTAGGTACGGGAATATGATAGGGGTAAGTGATGGTGGAGCTCCTCCTCCAGCTTTCATGTAAGATGACAAGAATGTTGCATTGTAATGTTAAGACTTGTTTGCAAATGGTTGTGGTAGACTAAAATGCAGTGAAGTCTTTAACGATTCAAGTCCAAACTCGGAGTTATTTACATTTTATTTCTCATTGTTGATCACTGTCACAATTTCTATAGTAACTGCTGCTCTGATGCAATCATAGGCACCAAATATTATCTCTTTTTATAGATAGGATACAAATCTTTGTTTCCAACTGAGTGGGTAAAACCACAGATACCATCTTCAGGTTCACTGTTTTCACACTGGTCATTTGCAAATTGTGACAGTGATTAATAAACAAAAGAGAAATAATATTTATGAGAGTACCAGAGTGATCTGAATATTGCAAAACTACATACTACGTGTCCCCCAGGGGCTCCTCTTGTCCATCTGTTTTCCTTCTGCCTCATATCCCTCAAATGATTATCTATTGCATCTTGCTCTTTCTTGTTTAGGAGACGATTTGAGGAGTCTGTTACTGGTTTATGAGCCCTTTCATGGTTTTAATTCTTTTGACTTGACTGACAGAAACAAATGTCACATTCCAAAATGCTTTGGAAAGAAACTGAGGTTTGTTTGGATTCCTCAGACTCACTTTCATCATCTGTTTATCTGCTTTGGAATTTATTTTTTTAAGCATTACTTGTGAAGTGTTACTTCATTTGAGCCTTGGACTCAAAAATTCTATTCCATCAGTTGTCTACAAGCATTTATAACGCATATGTTGGACTTGACTCAGGGCTGTTTGTATACATGGCAGGGAAGCTACTGCTCTGTGAACATTCCTGGCATAATAGAGTTAGACCACTCAGCCCGCAGTAGCTTTTACTAAAGAAATTCCTGGGCAGAAACAGGCACTTGTGTAACTTTGAGAGAAGCCAGCCTCGCAGGCCTTGAAGCCACCACTCCATCCCCTTTGGTTTGTTTTCTAGCCTCTACAGCAGCTGTTTATCCATTGTCATCTCTGAATTGATCCTGTCATTGCAGTTCAGGGAGTCAGAAAGCAACCTTTTAAGGAAAAAGGATCAGTTGGCTATAAATCTGGTAGTTTACAGCTCCAAAGGCAAATGCTGAAAAAGGCTTCAGAGAACAAAATGCCATCTGAAAGTGCAGTAGGAAAGCCTGTCAGCCTAAGTGAAGCTATTCTTACTTTGCAGAAGGAAAGAGTTAGCTCAGTATACAGGGCTGTATGCATTTTACTTAGCACATACAGTAAACATACGTGTATGGCCAGATGCTTTATTCATTGGTCCAGATTTTAGTCTAACTTATACAATAGGTCAAGTTAGTTATGCACAGAAAGTTTCAGGTGCAGAAGGAACATCAGGTGACAGCAGGGGTTGCACATCAATATATCAAAATAAGCATCTATAAAACCACTTGCTGGGCTCAGAAAGAAAAAGTTGTTCCAGGAAAACTTTAGTAGGAAAATGCAAGGTGAAACAAGAGAGCCCGAGTATAGTGGGTGTATTGTTCTCATAAGATGCAGAAAGAATGGACTTCCAGAAATGGGAGCAATCTGCTCCCTCTTTAAATGGGAAGGGAGCCTGAGTCTGAGCTTAATGAAGTGCTCAGCACAGCTCACATTTTTTCCGTGGAAGCAGGATCAGGCCCATGGGTTACTATTCCAGTGCAGCAACAACTACAAAATGAACCAAGCCATAAATAGTTTAATAAGAAACAAAACTGGGTTTGGGTTGTTTTTTTATGGGTCTGTTAAAGACTGTTTCACGTCTTTCAAATACACTTAGCTCAATGGCATCTGTACTTGCAAGAATGGGTATTCAATTACCATATAATTGTGTCTTGAGTTTTTAGTCAGCAACTCTCCTGAGGAATAGTCTAAGAGTTCTCCTCTGCAGTGTAGAGCCCTGCGTAAAATTACCCGGCTGTAGGTAGAGTGGCAAGATCATTACTTTGTTAAGTTTCACAGAGATCAGCAGGACTCAAAACCTCAGGCTGTGCATTGTTCACATTCTCTTACAGCCGGTACTGCGGCTGCTGCAATCCAGCAAATCAGTCCCCTTTTATTGGCACAATTATTCTTACCAGCCTCACTGAAAAGCAAATAAATACTGAAAGAGTAGAGCCAATTAAATGTCTAGAGTGCTAAATCAGAAACTTAAATTACTTTGCACTAGCAGCTAGGACTACCTTGCAAGTCCTTCTGGAAAGCCCAGGAAAACCCAGACGTACTGGTGGCTGGACCTTTTCTCTGCATGTAAGGGTAAGATTTGCAGTTAGGACTGTCCATTAAGTTCCTTAATTGGCAGGAGCAGATGCTGAGGAAATCAATATAAAGCCCTGATCTTGAAAACATTTGCAGCAGTGAACCCATTACAAAGAAGTAGTTCTATGGCTTTGAGGTGAACTACAGCAGAGCGAAAATTTTCTACGAGTGTCAGTGTCAACAGCACTAATGCTGCCCTTTTTCCTGCCCTATACTCCACGACTTTCACATTCAGGCTTTTTAGTTTATCTTCTCCACCCAAAACCTTGCTGAAAACAGAAAGCAGTTGCATATGTAAACTTAAAGTAGTGTGATGTTCCACATGTGCTTGAGACAGGTTCTCAGGTGGACTAAAGAAATTGCCGTGACCAGCCACCTAACATATATAATATTTTCAATGAAAGCAGTACATTGTTTTTTCTCTGAGAGGTAATGATAGGTCTTTGTCCATTCACTTTGATAGCTGCTGCTATATGTATACAAGTTAAAATATAATAAAAGACTTACCATTATTTTTTTCCGTATAAGAAAGCAGAGAAGTAATTATCTGTTGAGGTTCCCATCTTAGAACTAAATGTATGTATTGCCCCACTATTCATTCTTTGCGAATGTACCGAGAGAAGCCTAAAATGTCATCCTGTTGAGTACTATGTTTGTGCATGTGAGGGGTGTTTATATATACACATGTATAAGTCTGTATTTCTTTTATGTTATCTGAGGAAGCTTCTGATGATCAGACCTCTGACAATATTAGCAGGAGTAGAATAGTTTCTGCTTCTTCTGTTCTCTGTCTTCTACTATCAGATTTCTAACTGAAAACATACCTAATGAGTTTCAGCACTGTTGAGGGTGTTTATGTGCCTATATGTGTGTATATATACGTGTAGATGCAAAACCCACACATCCTGACAGAGCACATGGCATCCTGCTAGAGCCCATGAAAAAGGAGCATTACTGCTTGCCTTACTGACTGTAAATGCCAGGCTGTTTCGACCGATGGCACCGTAACAATAACTATATTCTAAACTTCACAGTGTTCTCAACCACATTTCTCAAAGGAATATGAAACTAGATTCCGTGTTCATAGTGATGTCAAGACAAGGCCAGCTTTTGCACATGTATTGCTGTGTGCAACTCAATAAATATAAAAACTGGAGTTGCTAGGTAATAAAAGCATAACAAAATTACTACCTGTATGTAGTATTACATGGATAAATCATATAAACAACTTTGTCTGGATACAAGATGTAAATTATGGCAGAGTTATCATAATTTGTTTCAATGGGAAGCATCAATTAGCTCTTTGATCTGGACTGATCTCACACCTGATGAGTGCTAAGCATCCTCCTTTCAGTCTAAATGGAAGGAGCAATTAAACACCCCTTTATGAAAGGGTAATGAGGAACAACTGGAGGCTATTGCCAAAGCAGATGGCTTTAATTACAAAGCATGAGCTAGACTAAGCCCTGGTTTGAAGAAGCTGGAGATTTCTTTCAATGACTTGAAGGGAAAAAAAAGGAGTGTAGAATGTGTGAGGTGGTGAGTGTGTCCTGAGGAAGCACAAAGAGACTCCTTCCTTCTTGGGCTCTCTCTCTAAAAGCACAGGACTAACTGCAGGAAAACCTGGAACTAATGAAGGAAAAACTGCCTGCTCTCATTTCTCTTTTGGCAGGACAACAGAGCATTTGTGATATGTAGGATTACACCAATGAAATGTTTGTCTCATTGAAAAATTATCTGCATTATATTTAATTTTGGAAGAAATTCTGAGTTCTCCTAACTCAGTGCTCAAATCTTTTTTTAAAGTTTGTCCCTTTACCTTGTTTTGACTTTTCACCACACTGACTCAAAAGCTAGAGACAAGACTAATTAGGACAGGTTTGCTACAATTTGGAAGCTATCCAAGTAAGAGCTGATATATTTATACTCTTCAGCTGTCTTCAACACCTCAGGTTAAAGAGGAACTACCTATAAGGAAACCCAAAGATTATTGGCTTTCCTAAGCACAGGTAGAACCCCAAAAGCTTTTCTGGGACCAGTGAGGTCCCAAAAGAATGTGGTGTTAGACCACTTTCTATATGGTAATGATTAATAATCTTTTATACTTTCTTTGTTAAACACAATAATGTGTTTAAATCCTCTGTGAAAAGGTAGCTGTCTGAATGCTTTTACTTACCATCTCTTTTTGTGGAAAGTGAGCAGGATGCTCATGCCTTGAGTGAAGTTATGGGAAAAAGCATTTGCTGGGCATCTCTGGAGTCGCAGCTGACCTCAAGAACAGGTACCTGGATTCACATCTGAGTGCAGCAGCAGGTGCCAACTAATTGGTCTCCAGGTCCCAAGTTTGAGCCTGCTGAAAAATCCTGTCTTATTGTCCAAAGGCATAAAACATCCTAAGACCCTCTAAGGGCAACCTGGTGCATTACAGGAAGATTCAGGCAGCTTCTTGCACACCTGTTTTACCTTGTAAAGGAAACAGTTCAGTAAGGCGGACAGGAGACGAGTATTTAGATGTGCGGACGTACTCTGAAGCATACCTCTTTTCCTCTAGGCTCAAGATACAAGACAAATTTTCAGGTACAAAATTATGGCTGTGTGTTCAGGGGGTTCTGTAAGCTTTCTGTATCTGTTTCTTTTGGTAGCTGGGGAATCTTCCCACCATCTAGAAAATCCAGCCACCCACACAACAAATTAATGTCTTTTGGCACTGAAATATGTACTGTTCCTAATACTACATGACCACATACGTAATGTGTAGGGACAACTGTCCCATCACAAATGAGAACAGGAGAACAATTAATATCACTACCCCTTGCTAGCCAGTAGAGCACAGCATGGAAATCCCAGGGAAGCTTGCCAGACAAATGATGCAGAAAGAAAAGTGCTGACTACAGTGGAGCCCTTACTATCTATGGGAGATGCAATGATGAGCCCTTCTAAAACTGACAGTGAGTAAAGGATGGTTCATTTTGCCCAGTCCAAACATGCCTACTCCTAAATCCCTCTTCTCTTTGGCTGATTTCATGAACTGTCTCTGTGTCATACCAAGAACAAGCTGAAAGCTGTGATGTAAATAAGACATATGTTGGAGAAATGTGTTTCTTATATCTGCTTTATAAAGCAAAATCAACTCAGCAATTCAAGAGGTGCTTTTAACAGCACAAGTAACATCTCTTGGATGAGCATTGAATCCTTTGCTTACAATACAAAGAAAAGAAGCAGGAGTCAGCTGAGACCAAACTTCCCATATAGGAAACTGAATTGCAGTGATTTGCATTCTCAAATGGGAATTTTTTTGGTCTCCCTACCAGGACAATACCAGTAGTGTTATACTGCATTTTCACAGGATACCAGTATGTGATAGACCACCGAATTCACAAAATGAAGATTGGTTTGATATTCCCTTGCAGCCAGTAATGTTAGGGACAATTAGAATAACTTAAAAAGGAAAAAAACTCTGTGATGTAGTAACCAACAGTGTGCATATTGGTTAGCTTTTAACCTCCGTAACAATGGAAAAAAACCCTGAAAGGAATAAGGAATGTCTATCAAGAACAAAGACAAGTTTTAAGTATGTCTCAATAATAGATTCTTTTTTTTTCCTTTCGGTAACTCTTATTTCCATTTTTGTATGCCTAAATATTGCAGTTGGTCAGGATACTCTTCAGTTGCTCTCAGATTGTGTATAACAATTTGTTGTTATTGTTACAAAGAAGGTTCAAGCTGAGTTGGCTGGCATGTTGTTGCTCTAAGAGCAATGAATCTACTCTCTGTGGGGTGTATTTTGAGGGATAAATCTTATAAATCAAATGCACATTTCCAATTAACCATGTGTGAGATCAACCATGTTGAATAAGGGTGGTGTTTAACTGGATGACTTTAATTAAAAAATTAGGAAGATAAACTAACAAACATAAGGTGTTATCATAGTGAGATAATCTTTATTTATAAGCTGCATTTAACACAATTTCATTCATGAGTTCAGTTTCTACTGACCATCTGCCACAGCTGCTGTCAGCTTCACAAGTCTTCTGAACTTTGCCAGTCCTGGTGTTAGACTTCAAAAGACACTGCACCTGCCCACCGCTATCACACCGATCCATAGACCATATTGTAGCATGATGAAGCAGAGAGTGGTTTTGGCAGGAGTGGAAGAGATTATCCCTGCATTTCATTTTTCTCATTCCAAGGTAGCAGACATTTAGGTGGATTAACTGGACTGAAGTCACTACCGCTTGAAGAAGCAGCAGCAGGTTCAGCATCAGAGACCTTCTTAGTAATCAGAATTTTGTTACTCAGAACCATTTGAGAAGCAGTTGGAACAAAACCCACTGTTGCAGAATTGCAACCTCTCTTCTTAATCAAGGTTCATAGCAAGATCAGATGAAATGCTTTAGATATTTCAAAATAGTTTGTATGGCGCAGAAAAAGAAGCTTTTAAAGGAGCTTCTAAAATCCGGATTATAGAAACATTCCTTGAAACCTGGAAAGCAAGTAAAATATGGGACACTTAGCTGTATCTATGACTTCTGTCAATGCAGTCTAGTACAGCTGATTACAGCAAACTTTGAGAGATATTTATCAAGGATTAATTACTTTGAAATTCTCTTTAATAAATGCAAGGACATACTAGTCCCTACTAAATTTCTCCCTTTATATTCAGCCCACAGACTTACTCATTTCTAAAGCTTATGGATCTTGACACACATATTTGTTGTATTGAAAGGAGGTTTTTGCTGACACTGCTTTCCATAGATTCCCATGACTACCCAGCAGCTCTGGGAAGAGGTTTCTTAGCTTATGTTCCCTCCACTGGATTCACAGTGGCTGAGTGGAAGCTATTCACACTTCTATTTAAGAGTCTGTGCATCTGTTTTTGGCACGTCGGAACAGTAACAGACCATTTTGCTACAGGTGCAGAATAGCCTGAGTTTCAAATCCCTGTTTGCAGACTTTCTCACCTTTTTAAAAATTCATGGTCTGGGCTAAAATTTCTAAGTGCACTTCCGATTTGGCCACCAAAGAAAGTAAAGAAGCAACCTTTAAGTGTTCTCAGGTATAGATACCACTTAGTAGTTGTGCTATTATTCAGTAAATAGCATGTTGTTTACAAGGTTGTAATTTTTTGCTTATGTTAACCCTGTTCTTTTGTCATTACATTTAAAATTATTGGTTAGGTCACAGCTTCCTTTGAAGTATCAGTCACCTTCTGTTACTGACCTCTGATGCATTTCTTAAGCACAAAACTTTGGGTGTGCTTTGCAAACAATGCAAGTGTATGCTACACTTTCTACCTCTCTTTAGTGTTCTTTTCTTTTATTGCCATACTGAAAATAGAAAACACCTTGTGAAACAAAAAAGAATTGTGGACTCCACAGAAGTTAAAATATAGGGAATGTGTAGTATCCTGAGGAGAGGCATGCAGTTGGCATGCAGTTGGCATGAAGCCTTTCTTTTGAGCCATTTGAGGAGACGTATTCCTGGGACCATTATTTCTTCCCATTGGTGGATCTCCCATAAGAATTATAGTAACCTGGATGCAGTTGTTCCTCAAAGCCAGCTCTGTTCCCATCGATGATCAGTTGGACCACCCTAGTTTTTATTGTCTATACCATGCCTAGAGTTACGCCTACATAACTTCAAGCATGCCAGTCTCCTGGATTTCCCCACCTACACTGAATAAATATGAATTACAGGTTGGTTCCTGCACTACAGGTGGACCTGTGGCAGCCCAGCAGCACCTCGTACATCACCAAAGGTACCGTGACCGACCTGCGAGTACCACACAACATGTCCCAAATTCTGCTGCCCTCCCTCCAGCAGGCCAACATCCAGTACACGTAAGTTTGTGTTTCACTTTCTGTGCATCACTCCAGAGATCTTGCCTCCAAGGCAGGTCTGTCTCTACCACACCAAGTCTGTTTGCAAATATGTTCCACTTAGCAATTAGAGTGGCTGAAAGCTAGACTTTCTCAAGAAGATGACCATTTTAATGGAAGAATGGAAAATCTCCCACAGGCAGGCAATTTTAATTAAATGTCCTCCTTTGGAGTCCAGGTTAGTGTTTTCAATGTATACGAAATCACATCTGTTAAGAGTAGGATGGTAATTACTGTTACTAGTTCTACAGTCTGCTTTGCCTCTCTCTATATTTAACAGGAGCTGGGTTTGTTTACAAGCATGCTGTAAATGAGGAAGCAAGCATTAGTAATGAATTAAAGGCATGTCCTGGGTTTGTTTTATAACTTTCCATTTCTAGTGAGCATATACAAGTCGTACATGTAGAACAACTACACGTGAAGGATCACACCTCATTTGTAGTGTTCTTTAAAAGCCTTCAAGACAGTTTTGAAGTATATATTTATCATACAATATTTATCAATATGCTGTATTTATAATAGACAAGAGGAGTGATCTTGTCATTAAAGCCTTATCAGGGAACTGCTTAATCATATGGATCATCAGCTGTTGAGTTATTTGATTTCCTAAGCATTTCCTGAAGAAATGTGAGGACTATGTGAGACTATTTCTATTTCTGTTTATTTCTCAGTGAGAAGAGAATGTTGTAAAATATATTGTATATTATATGCACTGTTATCAGTATTTCATTTTTGCTATGACAATGATCTCTTTCTAAATCTGTCTTTCAAACCATATGAAAACAAATAGAAGGAAATTAATTATGCAGGCCAAGTAGCTCTGGAGCTCTGTGGGTTCGACACTATTTCAGCTTTGTTTACATTTAAAAATGAGTTGGTGATTTCTGTCATTGTTTTCCTGTGCCTATATAAAAATGTCCCCTGATTACTATGCCCCATCTGTTGTATTCATATGTCTGCTGCTGTTTCTGCTCATAATAATCACCTTTAATGACATGACAGAAGGCCATTTTATGTGTGTTAGAAACACGACACTTGAAGAACTTTACTTAGGTGCAAAGCGGAGCATGCAAAGGTAAGAAGTGCTAAAGCAAATGTTCTCTGCAGTAACCTGAAAATGCATTATTGTACAAATACTAGATTACAGTACGTTGATTTTCCACAGGCTTCTGTGATTTTGTTAATTCCCAAGCGCTTCTTCCCTCTCCTTCTGCACCTCCCAGCATGGTGGTGCCCTCAGGGCCTCCATGGTCAGACTGCCGGCAAAAAGGTCTCCAGCTGCCAAACGTTACTCCCCTCCATGAAAACCTAGCATTTTTCCAAGGTTCATGTCAGATTTATTTTACTTATATTTTTGGCACACTACTGGCAGAGATGCTAGATTTTTAAACCTATTTGGGAACTTGAAAAACTGAGGCAAACACCTCAGTGTAAAATCTCAGCCTGACTGGGTAAAGTTTGGCTAAGTCACAAGAAATTTCTGAAGACAGGAAGCATTAAGTAAGCATAAAGTGACCAGCCCTTTTCTGCAAGACAGGCTTCTCTTTCCAGTGTTCAACCCTATGACAGTAAAATGGTCGTGAAAACAGGCCAGACATCAGATCAACTCTTATTGCACCAAAGTTGTTTAGGTTGTATTCAGATCTGAGGAACTGAAGAGCCTTGGGATGTTATAAGCATACATAGTACACAATCATTTAAAAGTAAATAAAGACTATCAAGTCTCATTTGGAGCACAGACACATAAACAGGAGTTGTGAAATTAAATCTATGTATGTAAAATTGAACAGACAGAGCTTGATGCTGGTAGGTACTTAACACACTACTCAGAATTCAGCAAAGCAGGAAAGTGTTTGTTTAATGTATTAAATGTCCTAATGATTTGTATAAAAATATTGCTTTAATCTAATTACAGGGTTAAGTACTTTACAGTACTGGTTTTAGAGTGTAAAGCACTTTGCAAGTCAAGACTATAAACCCTTAGTTTGCTTAATAAAAGTTACTGATGTAGAACAATATAATTCCTAATTATACAATTACTTCCATGATATATTTGAAGGATATGGATAACCTTTACTTTGATACGTATGTAGATAGATCTATTATCTCTTAAGGTATACGCTGAGCAGTTGTTTTAAGATCAGAGTGAATGCAGTTTCTGTCCCTCTTTTTCTGATCGTTGCAGCTAATACCTTTAAGGGCTTTCAAAGGTTGAATGTGGCCGTCACTTTGCAGAAATGATAAGCATGGTGATTACGTGTTGGCAGGTTTTAGGAATTCCTTTTGAGAGAGGGTGGTATACCAGGATTTCCCCCAGTTTTATACTGATGTCACTACTGGTGTCAGTGTTGATATTCCCAGCTCCTGCCACTGTGTGATGGAAGGGTTTGATGCACCAACCTCTTGAATATAATTCCTTTTAGATGTTTTCTATAGTATATTTTTATATTTGTATTATTGTGTGTTGCCAAAAAATAGGAAAAGCTTTCAGCTTAAACCACTGTTCCTGCATTTCTCTCTTCATACCAAGAACCTCTCTGTTTTTATGCAAATTCATTTAAGTTACACTGATTTAATGTTGTTTCATGTTTTTCATGATTTATTTTAAAATAACTGCCAAACAACTATTGCAGAGTAGAGATAAATATAAATAACAAACCATATTTAAGATTTTATCTTTGTTTTTGTTTGTTTTGTTTCAGACAGAATGATAATGCTGTTGAAGTTCTACATTTTTTACTGTTTTGCCTCTGAAACTTTGGTTATATGTAATATTCAGTACCAGTACAATACTTCTAAGAGAAAGTTTGTACATGTTTTTCTAAGGATAAAAAAATATATTTTTATGGTTTTGAAATCAATTTTTGAATATACATGATCACATAGTATAACTGGCCTGTAAAAGAAGAAAACAAGTGCTGATATATAAACATAATTTGACTACTTATAAACATATGAAAGTGGCTTCTTCTCCACATTGGCTACATTATTTACATCATTCTGTTTTATCCACTTAACAAGTTCATTTTGAAGGCACTGTTTAATTTCAAAGCAACTGGAGTTTTTATTTAACAGCTTATATTCAAATAAGCCTGAAGCGTTTTATTGTCAAAATGTAGCAGATGAAGTAACATCAGGATGCTTTAATTCTTGGTATATTTCTTCTAAAAGTGATTGGTGTTCTGGTTTAGCTTGTGTGTTCTACTCACTTTTCAATAATAGCACTATCTTTTTTTGTCTAGGATTCTCATATCAGATCTACAGAAAGCAATAGAAAAACAAACTGGACGGAGGTCACAAAG
This sequence comes from Dromaius novaehollandiae, assembly GCF_036370855.1. Taxonomy (NCBI): domain Eukaryota; kingdom Metazoa; phylum Chordata; class Aves; order Casuariiformes; family Dromaiidae; genus Dromaius; species Dromaius novaehollandiae. The sequence goes on from NC_088099.1 coordinate 130,505,314, forward strand.
AAATCGAAGGTCCCTCCCTGGGTACAACTATGAAGTATACCACTCACTGGGTGAAGTATGTCAAAATTCATATTTCACCCCTTATCTATTACCCCATTGTCTTTAATAAGGCCCAGATTTCGCTCTGTGTACAAGTTACAGTTGCTTGTTGATCTTCAGAAATGTCCTAAATGTTTCTTCTGTAAATGTAGGCTCCTTTGAAAAAAAAGCATTATTTTTAATTCTTGTATCCAAGGCTTATCTTGTACATGGAACGGTCTTTGAAAGCTTCTGAGTTTTGTTTTAAACATAAGTCTTTTAGGTTTAAATTCTGGTGGGATAAGAGATTTCAGAGGCTGATAAGTCTCACTGAATCATTTAAGTAAGTAAAATGAGCACAAATAAGTATTTGCACAAGGAGTCGAAAGACTTAAAAGCATTTAGATAAAGTCCTTTTATAAGGCATACTATTTTGAAAGATATCTGAGTAAATAATTTCCGTTGATTTCAGTGTACCAGCATATACAGATAACAGGCACTGCTTTACACCCTGACTTTGCCAAATTCTGTTCTCATGAAGGTGAGGTCACAAGGCACTTGCCAAACACCACTGGAGTGTTCGTCAGGATTTTTAGATTTCTGGGTTTTTTTCTTGAGCATGGCCTTTTCTTTGCTGATTTCATATTTATCCCTGATGCTGTTGTCTTTCTTGATTTGAGAAACTACATGGTCAAGAGTTCCTTTTGTAGGGCAGCAGATGAGAAAAATCAGTCCCTTTCAAAACAACTAAACTCTACATATGAGTTTTAGTATCAGGAACTGGAATTCTTGGAAATCCAGGTATTTCAATTTGCTCCAAAACAAAGTCACTAGACTGAGTGTATGGTGTGCTGCACCTCCTCAAGATCTGTGAAACAAATAATGAAAGTAGGATTGACTTCTGCAGGTGCTCCTCTCCCACTGAATCTGTTCACCATACTGTCTTCTTGCAGGAAGACTTAGGGTCCTGCTTTCTTTATTCCATTCTTAAGGTTTAGTGAAAGTGGCTGACTAGCCCGATTTTCAGACTTTCAGTGAACAGCTAAGGCATTCCAGTAATATCCAATAATAAAATGGAAAAAAAACCCATGCAACTGAAGGCTGCATCCAACCTCTGGCAATAGAGCCATGCGAGCTCATTGATAGTTTGAGTCTGAAAACAAAAACAAACAAATAAGACAAATATAAAACCTACAGAAAAGTGAAAAAATACACCGAGGACTAAGAACTGAGATTAATAATAAAAGTGTTACAGCTGCTTCCCAAGAAATGCAAAGATTGAAGCAGCAATTTTATTTCTGTTTTTGCAGATCCAGGATTGGATGCATCATCTGAATAAAACTCATTCAGATCTTATTCATACGTTCTCTGTTGGAAAATCCTATGAAGGCAGACCACTGTTTGTACTCAAGGTAAAGATTAAATAGTCATTAATCAGACCAAAGTCTGGAATGAATGGCAGACATTTAGTTGTGTATATTATAGGATGTACACCAGAAATGCAGATGATTAACCTTTCTTAAGGAGTTGTTACAATCTAAGTATCTCTCTGCATGTGGTCTCCAAGGAACAAAAAAATAAAACATCGGAAAACTAAAAGCCAAATGCTATTCGTTTGGATTGGATATACATGGCGATTGTAGGACAAGTAAAATTAGCAGTTTTGGGATTTAAGGGAATTGGAAAGTCTTGTGTTTATAGCCAACTTGTAAAACAATTATCCTAGAGGTAGACCCCAGAAGACTCTGGATCCCTTCTCAGCATGTGCCACATATGTTTCCTGTTTAGTTATTGACAGAATTCCCGGACTGAGCACTCTCAACTCGCATTATTAGGATGACAAATTAAAGGGCATCATAAAAGAGGAAAAAAGTTTACTCTCAATATACTTTCTTTTTATCCACTGTTGCAGATTTCTTGAATTGGATTCTGCATCACTCTATTCCTGTAGCATAGTTTTTCCTCACCCTGCTCCATGTGATAGCTAAGAACTATGTTTCTCATAAAGAGGAATTGACAGATCTGACTTTTTCTGTGATTTTTTTTCCCCATAGATCCACTTCATTAGCTTGGCTGTAGTTGTGTTCCTTCATACAAGGAAACTCAAAATGTTCTAGTGTTTCTAATATTCTCTTATGTTTTCATTTTTGCTTCTCACTAATGTCAAGAGATCTATTGATATTTCTATGAATATTTACACTTTAAGTTAGGTAAAAGATCACAGCCTTACAAGAAAGCTGTCTGGATAGACTGTGGGATTCATGCAAGAGAATGGATTGGACCTGCCTTTTGCCAGTGGTTCGTGAAAGAAGTAAGTGTTTAATGATTTACAGTCAAGCAGCACCTTCAGTTCAAAAAACATTACATACTTGTTATAACCAATCTAATTTGTTATTAGTAAGAACAATAACTAGCTATTATACAGCTTTTTTTATTATTATTTGTAGAACACTAAGTGCTTGATAAATGGAGCTGATAGTGACAGGCAGACACAGCTAGGCACAGGACAAAAATATACCAGACACATAGTGGCAGAAACATGAAGTAGGAATTTATTCCAAGACCTAAAACTGTGGAAATTATAATTCTGGTAACGGTCCAAGTAAATCCATGCCATTGTGTACTGCTTTAGATCAGTTTGGTAATATCTTTACCTTAAGGACTTAGATTAAAAAAAGACATTTCTCTTTTCTGTAATTCCATAGGAATGGGAAGCTAAAATCATAGGCAAATTTGAACCAAAATGATAGGTTTTGTATTCTCTGAATATCAAGTCGTTCTCTAATATTTCTTTGATCCTATCTTATTGAATTTATTCTCCTTTAATCCATGATAGCTGGTGTCTAACCTTCATATCCCCAAATCTGTTTCCTTTGTCATTTTTCAAAGCATCGGGGAAATTAGAGCAATTGGAATTTTGTATTCCACTCACCCAGTACCTCAGTGTTTTTTTCTATATCAGCACTTAATCTCTTCTAATCTGGGGTTCATTTCAGATACATGATGACTTTGCAATATTTTGATACCTCCCCATAACCAACAGACTTGTGTTCAGGACAGGGGATATGAGCAAAGTGGAGCCCATTTTGCAATGCAATTGACAGAAGTCAAAGAAGGCTTCAAAAAACCAACAGATGTGCTTAGAGTATTTTTGCATATCAGTTTTTTTGCACAAAATAAATGATGCAAAATCTTTATTTGAAAGGTTCTTCCTATAAACAAACAATTTTCTCATTTCTCTTCTGCCCAATCACTGTGTTTCCATGATATATTAATAACTCCTCTGATTTAGGATATCTGCCTTTGATTTTCTGGGATCCCATAAAACACTTCATATGGGTAAACCTCTGCATTGTGCAACACCCTAATGATATTAGAGTATGTTTTTACTACAGTTAGCTGAGATGATCATATAGCTAAATATGAACTGGGTGGACTTCCCTAAGAAGTCCCAGCAGTATGTGAGGCAAGTACAGAAATAACGAGGCCGCCACAGTTGGGGTGAGCCTCCCAGCCTGGCTCCTGATGGCTAACCCAGGTGCCCAGCTTGAGGGGCCAGGCTGCAACGGTGATGCATCTCCTTAATAGGATTCCTGCTAGCTTAAGGGTCAACATACTTGCAGCTTTTTCTGAGCAGCTTTCATTCCTAGGCTAACAGGCTGCAATCAGGAACAGAGAGATTTCGAATGCACAGGCACTGGCAGGAAAGCCTATTCTTTACGTACAACAGTTTTAATGTAAAACACTACAATGTGGCAGCACAGTAAAAGTCACAAAGCTTCTCTGTAGAACTTATGGCAGGCTACAGGCTCTGTGTGTGTATACAAAAACCTTCTGATTGTTATCTGAGATCCTCTGAGAGTAGCTTGCTAGTAGGATTGTTCCACTAAATACATAAAAGCGTTTTCCTAACTTATAACTCTGCAGCTCAGAGTTCATCGAGACTAAAATAATGTATACCTTTGTCTGTCCATCTCAGTTGTGCATTGCATTTGTTCAGAGATGACATTTTCTCTTCTTTCTTTAGAAAAATATTTCAATCCAGCTTTTAAGCGAAATGCATCAGGGTCAGAATACATTATGCTCACAATCTCCATCATTATATTAAAAAATGGTTGAGAAGGGAGAAGAGACACAATTATTAGATTGCATTGGGATATTACTTTTCTCATTATATGAAACAGACATTTCTAGTAAGAACTCTGTGGAAATAATAAGTCTCTCTGTGCTTCCAACTCTCTGCAATTCTCTTCTGTTGGCAAATTCCTTCCTTAAGCATCTCTGCAGCCCAGCAGCACGCTTTCCAGCCTTTTGGATGCTAATGGAGAGTTTTGAGAAAGGGCAGTCAAATTGGAAATAGATTTTTCCAGGCATGCTTGTGGACTCTAAGATATAGCACTGCAAGTCCATTGATTCAAGATATGCAAAAGGAAAAGATGGATTTAAGGGATGTTAGCTTCTTTTCTAGCAGGAACAGTGTATGCATGTGCTTTTACAGCGCAGCGAGTTCAAAAGATTTTATCCAGCTTTCACTTCACCCTAAGAACTTAGTCAATTGTTAAGGTCGCATTGTCAGGGCCCTGCACCGCCAGCGGCTCCCCCTTGCTGGTGTCAGGGGCTGCCAGTGGGGCAGGACCGGGTCTCGCCACCAGGGTCCCTCCTTCTGTCTCGAGGGAGCAGAGTACCAGGGGGTGGCTGGGGCAGCCCCAGCCCCACGGGGACATCAGGCACTGCTGCGGGGACAGGCAGGCGCATACAGGCCAGGGACAGGGTTGGGGTGAGGGTCAGAGGGCCCACAGCTGGGCAGGGGCAGGGCTGTGGCGGGGCTGCAGCTGGTACAGCTGCGATGTCCAGGGGCAGCGACTGACGGCTCCAGGCTGGGCTGCGATGGGGCTGGGGCTGGAGGGTGGTCAGGGACAGGGAGGGCTGGGGGAGTCCCCAGGGCCCTGATAGTCATATCCTACAATAAAGTGTATTATTGCTTATACCAAAACATTGGACTTGAATTCCAAAGCTATTCTGTATATAGGAAAACTGTTGACCTGAGAGGTCTGGATGGGGATTGAGATGTAAGTTTTGAAGTGTCCAAACTCCAGTGGGTGAGAAGGCTTTTCAAGCCTGGAAAAAAAACCCAACTCTCTTTATATATGAATGTCACTTTACATTCAAACTCAAAATTGGCTGCTGCAAACTTGACCAGATGTTCCCAGTGAGTTTGGGAGCTCTCGATAGCTTGCTTGCGACTCTGGAAGTGGCAGCCTCCAGATGCCGGTGCATTTGCTGCCAGCATGGGGGACACTGCCACCCGTGGGTGGGCTTGCTGGGGACTAGCTGGCTGCTGTGGATTGCGCTGGTATGGGCAGCAGCTCTCCTGCTGTCTCCAAAGCAACTAGAGTTGCTCAGCTGAGCAGGACCCAGCTCCCATCTATTTTAAAATGCAAAGCAGACTAAGGCAGAACAGCCTTGGGAAATGAAGATGTGAGGCTAAAACGTGCAAAGGCAAGAGGCTGCCTTGCTACACAGGCCTATTCTGTATTCAGGCAAATAAAATAGAGAAGAGACCAGATGAACTAGGGAATAAGGGAGAGAGCTATAGAAGTAGAGCTTTAAGAATTAAAGACAGGCAATAATGGACAGGCAAGTGTTTTTTATTATATGGTAATATCATTGCGAAGTAGAAGACCAACCTCCTTGTGTTCTGAAACAAACAAAAGCATTGAGCATTGTTTGGGGTTTGGACTTCTCTCTTTTTTTTTTTTAATGATAATCTATTCCAGAGTGAGCTCTAGCCTTGGCTCTGTGTACTATAGGTCTGGTGTTCATAAGAACTTCCGTTTGTTTCAGTAGAAGGTGGCCCTGAATGCCTTTGTCTCTTACCTAAAGATAATCAGGCTGACTACAGAGATGGACAGTACTGGTGGCCTCTGACTAACCCTGTGCTCACAGGATTGGAGCTCTAGCTCCCAATTAATAAGTCACAGAGAAGTGTCTGGGTCTGCACTGTGATAGAAAACCCAGCAACAGATATTTGCTACAAGTAACAGTCAGGTTCCAGTGGAGTCCCATTAACTTCAAGCCTTCCTCAGCTGAAAAGGTCCAGAAAAAAGCCCCTGACCATGGAAATATTAGAGAAATGTGGAGGAGTAGGGAAGGAATAGGAGCCGTGAAAATAAGTGGAGCTGATTAGGGGGAACTACTTTGAAGGCAACCTGCAAAGGCGAACGAATCTAATGCAACCCAGAATTTGGTCTGCAGCAAAAGATTAAATAAAAGAATTTGTTAGTCTAGGTTTTAAAAAGACTACATAGGATCTAATTATACATTAAAATGTGTCACTAAATATTACAAACTGGAAAGAAAGGGACTCTGTTATGTGTAATTGCTATGAAGAAAGCACTAGATTTTAGCCACAAGTGATATGCTGTAAATTTATTTATCAGACATAAATACATATTTATCCAAAGTTAAGTAGTCCCTCATAGAAACAGAGAAGCAAAATTTACAGACTTTTTTAAAAAGTACAATTAAATATGCATATGTGTTAATTAAGAACATTTAACCCCTCTTTGTTAGGTATGTGTTGTGAGAAGGGAAGCACAATTCAGATATCAGATTACCCAGACTGCCAATTTAGGATTTTATTCTTGTTTCAAAAATCTGAAACATGGTTCACAGGCTGCTATTCAAATTAACATTAAAAGTAGATTCTGTTTCAGTTTTATGGGAAACGGGTGAGGATTCACATTACATCTGACTTGACTTTCTTCTCTCTAAGAAATGCTGCCTCTTGATCCATGTTAAAGAAGATGTATTACCTTGAAATGTCATTCATACATTTTCAGAAAAAAATGTGCAAAACATGTAACATTAAGATGCACTATTCTTTGCTTCTGTTGCAAAATTTGTATTTTAAATCTCAAAGATTAGAAGATTCAAGGAATTTAATTTTAAAATGTCAAGAAGCAAGTGTTGATTGTACTTCTTCATGAGAAAATATTCTAAGAGCCCAGGAACTACTATAAGGGAAAAGTCGATCAAGATCAAGTGCATCCCCTTAGGGGATTGGTCTAATCTGGGGGCCTCATATCAGGGTACAAGAAGCCATCCCTTTGGAAGTACAGTAACCCCACCACCACCTTCATTCTCACATCTTCAAAAGCATAGTGGTCCTCCTTAGCAAAAAAGGGAAAATTGACATACGTTGACCTGATTCAGCAGACTTGCATCTCAAATGTGAAATGTGGCATTCTCTTCAGGCTCTCCAGGCTGTTACATTTTAGAAATATTTAAGATTTGTACAGCTTCCTCAAAGTATTTCTGTTCTTTGAGCGTGGGCCAGCTTACATTGCATTGCACATACTCACATTTCTTTAATGTGAGATTGTTGTGGGGTTTTCTCCTGAATTAGCAGTGCTACCAACATACTGTCTGCCTCCTCTGGGACACAACCTAGCATAAAGTCTTTGCTGCAAAAGTGTTCAGAACTACATCTGAGCTTTCTGGACTTGATCAAGGTGGCTTGATAAGTTTGGTCCAAGCACTGACCCTGCTAGACCACCCACAACAGTTCCCTCACCCCTAACCACAGGCTCACTGGAAAGGAGTTGTATATTAGAGGAATCTAAACCTGCAACTCGAAAGCTCTGCTTATACTGCAACACTGCATCGTCCCTTAAAGATGGGCCATAATAGATGTCTTATCTTAGGAGAAGCCCAAATCTGAAAGGCATTCTCAGTGCACTCTTCATACTTGAAATATGAGAAGTGTGTCTGAAAGTCAAAATTCTGAAATGTATGTGTCCTATGATCCCAATTATGTGAGTCCCCAAATTATCCAAGGGCATGTGTTTACACTTCATCTTGCACCCACAGAGCAGACAGACAACCCCAGACAAAGAAGTTAAAGGGCTGAGGGCAGATCTGTTTTTTAAAGCTGACATTGATATTGATTGCTGCCAAAACAAGGCCTGAATTCTGTCTTTTCACTCCACAATAATGAGCTAAGAGAGAGACAGACTGTCCCAGGAGCAAAATGGCAACACTTACTCCACCATTCTGCACTTGAGACTGATTTATGACTCACCTTGTGGGATGCGTACTGCCAATTAGCTGGCCATCAGGCTTGCAACCATGCCCCAGAGACCAGTTTTTACCAGGAATTTTGCAGAGTTCAAGACCTCACATTCTTCTACTGGAATCTTTATGAAGTGTTTGACTCTAAAGACAGGATACCTAAAATAACAGAGCAGGCACATATACAGAACTGTAGAAGGATGATTGTGTGATCAGAGCTAAGGTCCAAGCGGGAGACCAAGGTAGTGTTAATGTTTAAAGGGTTGGCTCTCATCCTCTGCTGTGCAGGCTACGTGGCTATAAGGCCATAAAGCTATAAGTATTCTGAATTTAAGAACTGTGAAAGCCAATGTAGCATTTCTGCTCATTCTGCAAAATTCCACAGTGTGTGTCCTGATGGACAAAACATCTGTGATATGCTACATCATCGATCAGAGAATCATTCATTCAATCATTCCTTCCAATGCTGAAGTCCACACTGTCAGGAAAAAAGCTTCAAGGTCTGGGTGACTTCAGCGTATTGCTGAATTATATCAAAACTGTTAAGCTTTTAGGGTTCGGAAAAATTATTTCCCTTTGCTATCCATAATGACTGAGCCTCAAAATACTGGCTTCTTTCCCCTTTTGATTACAAGCTTCAGACATCAGTTTTTCATCCACTTCATAAATACTGTGATATCAGGGGTCTTTAAGATAGTTATGTGGAGCAACACACTAGTGTTTGTTAAATGTTATATGCTTGACCTGTCACTTCTCAATTGACTTAAGTCTTTTGGACAGAAGCAGCTGAAACACCACATTCCCACAATCCAATATTAATTTAAAGAATTCTCATCACCGCTACATTTAGTGGTTCTCTAAGACAACATAGTTAGTTCATTTCCCATTTTATGCTTTCCATCTCCATTTTTTTGGAGTTCTCCAAAACACAGGTTTTGAACTAAAAAGGAAAGAAAGCAAGGACTTGACTGTCCCTCCCTATATACCATATCAGAATGCCATTCCTGTTCCTGGGGAAGGATATGCCACTACTCTTAATATCTTTGACTACTGTCTCTCAGATACCTGAAGAGCTTTGGAAATCACTTGAAACATTCAAAACTGAATCCCTTGTGTCGGAGGGATGCAAGGCCAAACCAAAAGACTGTACCTATAGCTTTTTCCCTTCACCGTTTAGGGATACGTTCCTCCTTTCCAAGGTCTGTTCCCTTTAGGTGATACTCTTTGGCTCACATTGTTTTGATTTGAAATGTTTTGCTGTTCTTTAAACTACTGTGTCTTCTTGCTGTATGAAGTCTTCGTTTCTGGGTTTTCCCTCTGTACATCCAAGTTTTTAGTTCACCCTTGTTTTAGGAAGGTGTCTTGACCCCCTGCAGTCTCCTACACAGCTGCCAGTGATTATGGCACTGTGAAGACTAGGCTCTTTTCACCTCAAAGGACCAGTCACCTGGTGACAGACCTCTCCAAAAATGCTTTGCAGCTCTTTCAGTAAACATAGTACAATTATTAGAGCTTAATTTTTATTGCTTGTCAGCCTCTGGTCCCTGCAGCTGTCTTTTTAGCTGCCTAACCTCAGGAAAAAATTGATTTCTCTGAGTGCTCCCTATATATCCATTATCTGTAGGCAAAATCCATGTCTCATCCTCCAGCGTCTGTATTTGAAACACTCAGCCTCACTTACCATTAGCTAACTCTTTCTTTTCTATCAGGACCTTCTGCCTGGAGCGCTAATTGGTATTTCTCCGTCAGAGAGATCACATATTTCAGTCTTTTCACTCGATACTTCATTCATCAGCCTTTCAACAGCAAGAGGTGCTGGTGCAAATTCAGAATCTGTTCCAGTGTTACGATTTTTCTCTTCTTCCACATACTGTTCCTGGCATGCCAGGCATTATAAGTTTACATGACGTAATCACACTGGTCTGTATCTGGTTTCTGCTCAACCTCCTCTCTCCACTCCACAACTGGTTCAATCCTGACTGACTTCTGCTATTTCAGCAGCCATCTTATACGGCCCGCTCTGCATTACTGAGTCTCCTCAGCACATCCTTGCTACTGAAGACAGAGTTTACTAATGTAAGCCATTCATAAGGGTAAGGAAAATGAAGTAACAGTCAACACTACCAATATGCTTTTCCAGGACTGGGCTCTTAGTTGTGATTTTTTTTTTTTTTAATTGATAAATCCTAAATCAATGCCAAAAAGGTGGAATGCAGTACCATGATATCACCACAATGAGGCATGTGATGCATTGTTTTACAAAGAGCTGAGGCAAACCCTCTTTATGCTCTACAGTATTTCTTTCTCTTTTGGTCCATGGTGGATTTTTCCAGGTTCTGTTCAAAAGTAAAGATGTTTAGAGAAGGTTCTTTCCTTTGACATGATATCTCCACTATTGCAAAAAATGATTAAAATGATTTCCAGTTTTCTTTTTCCAAAAGGAAATAAATGTTATGCTATTTCTGTTGTGCGCTTTCAACTACTCATCTGCATCCTCCTGAAAACACACAATCTTAAGAAGGTAAAAATTACTTCCATTTTGTTTTTAGCTATTCATTTTTTTCACACTGTGAATCCATTTTGATAAAAATAAAGGTAACCCTACAGCTGTGTTGTGCCTGTAGGAGAAGTTCTTCAATGACACTTGCTAGCGCAAACTCCTGTGTAAGTATTAATCACTAGGAAATTCAAATACTACCCTGTGACAGCTTTTAAGCTGTTGGGTGTGTTTCTCTTCAATGTATGAAGAGAATTCACGTCATTGCTCAAAGACGTTACTGGCCCCAGAGAAATTCTGCTTCATGTTTTGACAGTCCAGTTTTGTCCGATGGTGCCGAGTAAGTAGGACTTCAGTAAAAACTACTGATATGCAGAAGCTCTACTTAGCATGAAAAAGGACTGTGAAAGAAAATTCCTTGTTGGACAATTTAGCTATTTCAGAAACTGTATTAGAGGCAATTTTTTTGCATCTTAATTATTTAACTGAGTCTCAATAATTTAATTAAATGATGCATTCAAGTACATTATGTTTGTTTGCCTTCAATAAATACTGCCTGGACTAACATAAGTAGGAGGTAAGGAGGTGAGAAGTAGGAGGTGACTGCAGCCAGCTCCTTCCCCTCAAGACACCGCACTGGTTTGGGTGGTCCCAGCCATTCACAACCTTCCTGGACCAGGTGGTTGTTTCTCTAGCATGTCAGCCATACTGAGTCCCTCTCCCTCTTCTCTACTTCAACATCCACTCCGTTCTTGTCTTTAGTACTGGTGCAAGCAAGCTCTTGGGATCCTGGAGGTCCTTCTCCTCTTTAGACTCTTTTTATGGGCTCTCTTCTGAGGGTTACAAAGTAGATGTGACGCACTCTGTCGTTTTTCCCAGCTGTTGATTCTGGGTTCCTGCTGTGGGAAATGCTTTCAGTATATTCCCAAAGGAGCAGGAAGATTTTGCTTGGAAAAAAAATTTCAGAGACAGTTCAAGCTTCAAGCTTGAAAATTTGGCCCTTTGTTTTAAGATACCTGTTTTAGATACTCAGTTGCATCTTACCCCCAAATAGTAGGCTTACTATTCTGCTTGTGATTTGGGTGCCAGAGCAGGACACTAGATTTAAAAGCAAAAATGGAGATCAAAAAATGTATTACTTCCAGCTACAGAAATATAGCTACTAACCTACCAAATTGATAAAGTAGCCATGAAGGCCTGAATGGCAACTCATAGTACCATCCTGCTAAAATGTAAAGTACACAGAAAATAAAACATTATATGTTACTCTCAAGAAGGATATTTTAACTCATGTTTGCATAAATAGCTAGAAGAGTTAATCCTGTTTTATCAGAAGCTGTTTTATGTTATTTCTGGTAAAACAGCAATGGAGTCAATGCACTGTGCTAAAATAGTAACTAATTAATTCAGTGTGAATGTTTAATTCAAAACCAGAAACAGCAGAAGCTGATTGTTACCCTAAATTTAATAATAATGAAGTGTGGGACAACAAATCATTATTAATCTGAACTACAGTTTTAGAGTTTCTTTCAAGCCCGTCTCCTTGCTTTGTCCTTCTCAGTCAGCTCCCTTCCTTTATGAAAAGCACAACTGCATCCTAAAGCCATTTTAAACTCTTGTGTTTTATTGCCTTGGCACTTTACAGCATAGCTCTTTTGCTTACTTCGTCCCCCAAATTAAATTTCCAATGGAGCAGATCCTCAGCCAGCCCAGGCTTGCCTAGCTCTACCAACAACCACTGTCCTTTGCTTATCCAGATGATTCAGCCCCCTCTTATTAAACACTGGTTGTTCCCCCATCCCCCAGGCAGATTGCTTGCATGTTGTTGGCAGGGTTCCTGTATCATCTGTTCATTCACTAATAAAACTATTCAGCATTTATTGGGCTAGTCTGGCTCTCTGTGCATTCAGCAGCAAAGCGGCTATTGATTGCATGATGGGGAAGCAGAATCAGGCTGTACAAAGTAGCATTACTTTGTATTCTGAAAGCTCTGTGCAAACGACCATGCAGTTAATTCACTAATGGGTTATATGCATGTTGCTTGTGTCATAGAGAAGAGAAAAGGTTTCAACGCTGGGGGGGGGGGTTTCCATGTGATCATTGTCTGGAAGATTTAAGAGTCACATCACAAAGGGCAAGACGTGTGTTATGCTCCAGCAATGACACACCTTAGTAACAGTAAGGCACAGTGCCAGAGACCTCACTCTTAAGGGTGAGAAGATTATACAACCTTTGTTGTGTTATTACATATATCAAATAAAATTGTCAGATGAAAACATAGTATAAAGGACGAAGTATTTCCAACAGAAAGCATCTGTATGGTCTCACTTACACCGGCTGATATCATTAACACTCTTGCTTTCCATGAATGAGAGCGCCGCACCAGATCCATTATACTTTAAATGAAATTGTACTCTAAAAGAGTAACAAAATTATGAAGATAAAACATATATGCTTTAAAGAACAGAAAAGAATCATTGATGTAATTGGGTTTAAATCAATTTTAAAATTTAAAATTTCCAAGAGTGTTACCATGGGACTGTAATGCCTTCCAAAGTCTCTCATAGTATTTCTTCAAAGATAGCAGGCATTAAAATAACACTAAGTGGCTTTAAAAAGTGAAAGGACACTTGACATTTTGCAATATGTGTTTTATTTTGTTTTTTGAAGGTGGTACTTTTAAAAATTTACCTAACAAAAATAAGAGTGATTTAGAGAGGTTATTATTTTAGCATTCCAGGTTGTAGTACAGAATATAACTTTCAATGTAACAAAATGCATAACTACAGATGTAACTTGCAGCCAAAGAATGACATACATAAAAACAGATACAAGCACGTATGTCAATCTCATTATCTATGATACATAAATACCTACTACAGAGACACAACCTGAGCTGTATTTTTTCATACTGTGTAAAAAGAGAAAAGCATTAAAAGTCAAGGAAGCAGTGTGTAGGGACTTATTTCCTCCCCAACCAAATTACTTCTCCCTGAAATATGCATGATAAAAATGCTCATTTCCTTTGGCTCATATTTTGGACCATATCTGTTTTCACTGCAATAACAAAGTCTTACAGATTTAACATCTACACTTATCATATAGACTGTGAATCCTGTGAAGATTTAAGTGCATGGCTAATTTAATGCACAGAGTAGTCATAGTTACTTCAGTTCTGCATGTGGAACAGTAATGAAATAGAGCCCTTGTTTCCATGGCCATTATTTTCGAGTAACCATAGCTTTCAGTTTTGAAAAAATTACTTTTTACTATAGCAGCAGTTCTCTGAATACCAGTACTTGCATCCAAATGCATTTATAGCCTTGATGTGGTTTCCTAATAAAAGTAAATAGAATTGAGATGCAATACCATTCCAGCTAGGAATCTCTGGGAATTTTTAGCTCATGGGCCAAGAGACCTGTGACGTGCATATTGGCGGAGGACTTTTTTCCCTCAAAAGCCTGGTCTCTTCCTCTTCTCCCCTGTGGTAACCCCCTTCCCTTTTCCAGCAGCTTGTCTGCCTCTGCAGTGCTTCACGCCATGCTGGCCCTGCTGCTGCGTCTCTCATTTCATTCTGCGCTGAGCCCCCATAGCCCTCGATTTCTCATCTTCCCCTCCTCTTGCGTGACTGAAAGGAAAGGTGTGCTGAATGTGGTGTACCGCCAGGTGACCCAACAGTTATGCACAGGGCTGAAGCACTGCATTGGCTCTGCAAAAGTGTCTGGAGCGGCTGCACTTGCAGAGCCGTGCATTGTGAGGGAAGTCGAGGGCTAGAAATACTGCAGAACAGAATAGGTGTAATTACAGCATCTGGAGAAGAGGAGCCAGCCCCAGGTATGCCTTTGAACCCAGTGTCACTGTGTTACACTTCCCAGCAGTCAGGTGAAGCACTTCGTTCCCCACTTTATAGAATCAAGACTTAAACTTCGAAGGATGCAAGTTTAATGCCCAGCTTTGACAAGGGGCTGTTTTTGCTACAGCACAGGGAGTCCAAGCTTTCTGCACATGGTAAAGGAGCATCTGTGGTACCAGCAATCAGAAATGGTGAGGAACATCTAGTTTACTTCAGTTCTGCAAGATGTAGAATAGCAAAAGATTATTTTCCCTGTCTAGACCTCCTTTGTTATACTTGAACTTCTGCAAATTGCAGGATTTTCTAAATTATAAAGGAATAAGCTACCTGTATTGTTGAATTTGAGTGTAATAAATTACTTGGAATACAACAAAAGCTTGCTTCATGTGAGCCTTTAATCCCTTTAGACATACTTTGACCTCAGCAGATCATCACCTGGTGGAAACAATAGCACTCCTTTGACTTATGGGAGATAAACATGTCTCTTCAGCTAAAAATATGTTACACTGACTTTCAGCTCCAATGTCAGGCTACACTGTGTATACACTTGTTTCTATATAAAATTGTATTCTCTTGGCTATTGAAAGTAACTGAGAATTGGAGAGAATAAGGTCTTTTGAAACACCTTCTTTCACATGTTCACATGCTACCTTTAGTCACATATACGGGACAATATCAGTCCTTCAGTTACAGCTCTGTGAATGTCAGTGATGCAGTAAGATCAGGCCTCTATACTGCCAAAGGTTGTCTTAGCTGGTCATGATACTTAATTTGGAAATTATTTTTGTTATGGAAACTACTTTCCACTCTAGGCTCTTCAGACATATGAGACTGATCCTGCCATGAGAAAGATGCTAACTCAGCTGTATTTTTATATCATGCCTGTATTTAACGTGGATGGATATCATTTTAGCTGGACAAATGTAAGTAGTATCAGTAGTGTTCCTCAAAAATTGTTCAGACAGGAAAGACTGTATGGTTATTACATAATTCAAAAGTAACTTTCCATATAATCTGGTCTATTACTTTGTGTCATGCAAAATAGAAGTAAATTAATTCAGTTAAAATATTGTACCGAATATGGTTACTGGGGTAGTTTGTTATGTGTGCAAACAGATTTTGCAAAATATATAATAACTATTATATAATAGTTTAAATAACTATTTTAAAATTATGATTAGGATCGATTTTGGAGAAAAACACGATCAAAGAACTCAAGGTTTCGGTGTCATGGTGTTGATGCTAATCGCAACTGGAAAGTGAAATGGTGCGGTAAGTCTGGAAATACCTTGGTCCGCCAGGTCAGATTACCCTGTATTTAATTATCCAACACACTAAGTAGGTTAGCGTGAAGTGTTCCCTTTTCCATAGGTAAAATTGAAGCTACCTTCCCCATAATGCTACAAGCCAGGCTTCGAATTGTCCTCCTAGCTTCTAAAAGAGAAACCAAATGCCTTGAACTTAGGAATACCACCTCTCATCACATGTGAAAGCTTTCCTGGGAAGTGTGGCAAAAGTGAAGACTAGACAAGTAGAAATTGCACAAAAGCTATTTTGTATTTCTGGAATCGTGCAGATCATTTGAAGCACATTTCAGAATTTATCTGACTTTAAGAAACATTTTAAGCTTTTTTTTAAATTCATCACGTCTCTGAAATGGCATTAGCTATGGAAACTTCAGATTTGTTTTTCAGCATCGTAGAGAAATGTCAGAGAATATTTTAAGGCCATTATTATCAGAGATTTAATAAAGAAAAAATGATATACTTCTGTGTGTGTGGAGATGAGCTTTTGAACTCCCAGTACTTCTGCAAATACTTATCATGGAAGTTGACCTCAATTTTGTGTATAGAATGCAGCAATGGTGAAATACTAGCAGAAGATAGAAATGGATCCATTAAATAAAGAATGATATTTTATTAACTGTTACAGCAATATGGTATAACTCTCACACAGAAGGTTCTGGTGTAGTAGCAAGTAGTAGCACTTCATTGTGAAACTATTCTTTATGCTTCTGGTTATTACTGCCTTATATTCCTGGTTCTTCTGCTGACCTGCTCTCCAAGCTTGAACAAGTTCCCTCAGCCCTCTGTGCAGCTGTTTCCTCCTTCAGCATCTCTCTGCCTTGTCTGTTTACATTATAAACTTATAAAGGCAGAAACTGTGTTCTCATAGTGCTAGTGCAACAGCCCTCCCTTCCGGCCATCCCTCTCCCATGGGAAGTCTTTGATTTTACCTTTAAGTAGTGTTTTGAAAATGTGAAGGATAAAAATAAGTGTGAATATTCTGCCTGGGGTGACTATAAATGAGATGGGAGAAAACAGAAACACACACAAAAAAAGCAATACAGTAAGCACCTGTAACTTACGCTTCTAGTTTTTATCAACTCATGGTAAAAAGATACAGAAGCAGTTAGAGAAAGCCTGTGTTAGACAAGAATCCCTCCAATACAGAAGATAGTCCCAGGGCTGCTATCATGACCTTTGAGGCAATTTTATGCTGGGAAAATAATCTAAAACTGAACCAAAGTCCTGCATCACTGCTACTATCTTAAGATTATAAATCAGAACTGCAGATATTTTGAGCACATACATTTATTGCGCAGAAGATGGCCACTTGTTCCCCAGACACTGTATTAAAACACAAATCCTCTTTACTCAGTCCTGAAAGATGCTTGTGTATTTTGGAGCAAAACATGTATTTTCTAGGCTGAGTGAAACTACCAATGCACACATGTACACACACACACACACACATATTGTGTGTTGTGATCCACTATTTGTTGCATGTCTCCACTGCACTAAATGTGAAAGACAGGTCCCCACCCCAGGTGTTAAAAATGGAAATTTATTCAAGGTTGCTCATCATCTCACCAAGCACATGCTCTGCTTCTCAAACTGGACTCTGGACTCCATCTGATTCTCTGTTAAAATGGAAATGCACAGAAGTTTAATATTTTGCCAGAGAATAAAGAGCTCTTTCATGGGCGCCTGGTGCTCAGAAGCTCCTCGCCCTGGGCCCCATGTTCTCATTAATCTGACACTAAATGAGGCAGAGGAGAATCTGGATCATATCACACTTTGAGGCTTGTATAATCATGATGCATGTAAAATTTTATACTGTGCATGCTTGTAAAAACCTTTTAATTCAGTTCAGTCACACTTACTGTTTGCGGACAAAGCTTGAAGTTCACTGCAGGGCTTGCAGGCAGGTGTGCTGTGGCAGAGTCTGGCTCCAGCAAAGCAGTCGAGTGCTAGCTGCAGCCAGCTATTTGATAGAGGTAATGCTGCATCCCTTCTGCTTTCCTCCTTCCTTCCAATGTAGGACTTTGATGTGAGTTTTATGATGTTGCTTCTGTATTCTCTAGGGGCTGAGAAAAAAGGGATATATCACTGATTATGGTAGCTTTCATTCTGCAGCCTTCTGTGTTCAAAATAGTGCACAGTAACTGCATGCAGACCAAGGTGAATACTGATTGCAAGATCTCCAGGATAGAGATGCTCCTTATAATATATGTATGTGCAGTAAGTAGAGCAATGGTTTAATGTTCATTAAATAAATAGCAATTTTTAAGCCAATAATGAGACACTTAGAACTGGATCATTTCATGGGGCAAATCCAGTTAAGGGGGCAGTCCCCAAGGAAGCAGGGGGGGAAGTAAAATTTCCAACACATCCGCATCACGCACTGAGGACAGTACCACACACTGGCAGTACCAGAGGCTGCAAGGAAGTTTGAGGCTTGGGCTCCAGCTCATCCATACTCCCACAGTCTTGCCGCCATTTCAAAGCAAACTTGGTTTTATCAGTCTCTGCACACTTTCTTTGTACATTTGATTGCATGAGGGATATTGGAAGATACTTGTTCCCCCGCAGTATGCTGCCAGGTACAAAAATAAGGCAGCATGTTGACTTCTGTAATTTCATTTTCTTCTCATGACTGTAACTTTGACATTTCACAGGAGTTGATATTTACTGTATCTTTTTTTTCCTTCTTGTGTTACTTTAAAAGACTTTCCAGTATGAAAATTGAGGATCTGCTTACATTATCCATGGGCACCATGGAAACTCTGGCTCTTCACTCCCAGCCAGCTTCACTTAAGAGAAAGCATTAACTACAGCTGGGATTGCCAGTGGCTCCATACAATAGACTGAACGGTTTAGAGCGTCTTTTCTTCACCAAAATTCACTAAATTGAGTTGATCTTTACCGTTGGGTCATTTTAAATTTAGCTTGTAGCTTGTTCATTAACAGTGGTGTTTATTTTTGTGATTCATGATGATACAACATTGTGACAGGAGATGAAGTACCCACCCCAAAAGCAAGAACTCTTGGAGGCTCTGTTAAATGGCTTTCCTTTAGCTATATTATCTGACAAGAAATTGAAGCAAGGTACTCTTGGGATTTGGATGACTTGATGGCCATCTGTCCTGCAGGGAGCAGACCATCTGCCCTCAATATTACCATTCCATATCCATTGCTATCTAAGCACTGATACCTTTTGAAATCCTCACTGGTGGCCGTTGAACGATAGCCTCCTGTTTTCATATTATACATGAGGCTGCAGTATGAAGTTCTTCCACTTTTTAATTTTTTTTCTGGCATCAGGCTGATTGCCTAACCCTGTTATAGTTCATATTATTATGTACTATCACAGTACACTGCTCATTTCTTATTATTTGGAGATGGGACTACTTACTCTACGGAGGAAAGCTAATAAAAGACTGCTTCTGTAAGTCCCTAATGACACCAGAGAATATCGCAACCTGACACCAGAGAATATCGCAACCAAGCCATTATTACTCTGTAGGTCAGTGTAAAACAGGTGGCATTTTGAAATCAGTGGATAAAAGATTACAATTGAGTTGCATAAATATTGTTCGTTTAAGCCCAGTCCATAAATGAGATGGTGGCTTAGATCCAGGATTGCTAAATGATAAAGGAGCCACTGCCCCATCTCCTTTTCTGAGTTTCGTCTTTCACTTCCTCATGGGGTATTACATGGAGCTCTCACTTCTGTAGCTTACTGCCACCTGAGCAGGTTGATGTGTTGAAAGAAATCCTCACAATTAAACTCCTGACCCAAGAGAAGAGTAAGCCTTGTGCAACCCTAGATGGTTTCTGTTTTAACTAACTGAGCAATCATCCCATGAGGCTTGTCATTTTTTTCCCATGAGGTTTACAAGAGTAAAAATAGGCAGTAGTTACGGACTATTTTCCTATTTTAAAGCAGTCTCTAAGGTAATGCATGATGAGGTTATCTGCCTGCCCTTGTAACCATCATTGCAGTAGCTACAACATTAACATGCTCTTAAGAGCCAGACTTGTCTTGGCAGTGACTAGTGAAAGAGGTATAGCTCTCTGATTTCAAATAAACCCACTGAGACCCCCTCAGCAGTTATAATAAAACCTCCATACTGGAATGCCATCAAAAAATGTGTCCCTCATATGGAAAGCTAGAGAAGAAAATACAATGAAGTCAAGCTGTCCTTTATCTGTTGGGTTAAAAATACGTTCCCTGAGGAGAACTGCCTGTAGCTGGCCAATTGGCAACTTGGTGTGTCTGTTAGATGAAAGAGTAGATTGCTATACTGAGGTCCCACTGGCTTATACTCATCAATCGGAAAAAAGCAATTTGTTTATTGCTTTTCATGCTTTTGCACACAGACCCACACAGGTTAAGCCAGAATTTGACACTTACAAATTCTCTGTGATAGCTCACCTCAGCTTTCTCTTTCAATTTGTAGATGAAGGTGCTTCAGTTCACCCATGTGATGACACCTACTGTGGTCCCTTTCCTGAGTCTGAACCTGAAGTAAAGGCTGTTGCTCATTTTCTTCGCAAACATCGCAAACAAATAAAAGCCTATTTGTCCTTCCATGCCTATGCACAGATGCTGCTATACCCCTACTCTTACAAGTATGCAACTATTCCAAACTTCAGCTGTGTGGTAAGTATATTAGCACTTGGGAGAATATGCATCTCTATTTTTTATTTTTGATACACTTTGATTTGAGAGGAGACTTGTTTCTCTGATACTTTGCATATATTTAATACAGAGCAGAATTTATTCTGGATCCACTTACGATTTCATTTCTGGTTACACAACTGTCACTCCAAGTGAATCAGCAGTAATTTGATTAAATTAGCTTTCCGTCCATCCATCCCTGTAAATTATTTCATAGGATAAATCCTTGGGTTTTAATTGCAGTATTTTATGTAATTAACATAAATAACAAAATAATGGGAATTATGTAGCTAAGTCCTTGGGCATCTAGCTGAAATTCTGTCCGTTCATGCTCAGAACTTCAGCCTAAATACTAGAAGCACGAAGAAGGTCTTCTTCAATTTTATGAACAAAACAGAAGTGAAATGGTTTATTAAAAGATGTCTCAATTAAAAGAGAAATCTAGTAAATTTCTCCAAAAGTAAAGTTGCTATTGCTTTATGTGTCACCCTGCTCAGCATAGGTTTTTTGCCCCTTTGAGCCAAGCAATTAACCTAAGGTGTTTTGAAGATTTTGTCTATTAGGAGAATAAATTGGTAATAGTCTGGTTTTTGATGCAAGCCTATCTATTTACAAAGAATATACACATTTCATATATTCCATGCTCATCCAAAAGCAGGAGAGCTATTTCCTCTGCTCACAGTTTGAGGTCTGTTTTCAGTCAGCATCATAAAACTCTCCCTTTAGCCTGTTCTCTTAGGGAAATGTTTCTGAAGCTTCACTTTCTCTCCGTTCCTGCTCACACACACATATTGCACCAGGCATTAGCAAGCCACTTTCTTTGGCCCTGGGTCCCTGTCCAAAATTTCTGGCTCTCATTTTGGCCTTGAATATTGCAGTGACTCTTAACTTTCTAGTTTCAGCTAGTTTGCTCCAAAAAGAAGCATCTTAGGTTTATCCCAGGCAGAGTAAATGATGTTGTTAGTCCCTGGAGCTTCACTGCAGTTTCACTTGGCTGTCATCTCAGGAGGCCAAACAGCCAGCACTGCACAAACTGAGCTCTCTTTCTTGGTTTATTTCTGTTAAGAAACTTCATTTCACCAGCTACTAAAAATGAGCTGCCTGATGTCATTCTTGGGAAATAGAGCAAACCGGAAGTCAACAAAGCGACCAGAGCAGCTAAAAATGTGAGACTTGTGGAGGCTGGCAACGCAGTCCTGCACTGTACATAACGTGCCATTCAGCACATCCTCACAGCAAATAAAGCCACGAACCCACTACTTATTCTCCCTTCTCCACACTCTCTTGGGGAGGTGGCAAAGGGATAAAGTGAACTGCTGACTACTACTCACAAAAGAAAAAGTAGATTGGGAATTTGAAACCACAGGGTCTCACTTCTTCAAAGACCAGCGGGTGCTGGGGAAAAATCAGCAAATTCTCTGCAGGAAGATGATTGTTTGGTATCTCTGTGAAAATACCCAGAGTAATGTTAGACAACATTGTGTGAGGAAATTCATTCTAAGGAAAAAGAATCTCAAATTGATGGTTTTCACACATACCAGTAAATTTTTAATACTTGTTCTTGTAGCTTGAGAGTTATTTCCATTTTGAGATGGAGAGGAACTGCCCCTCAGCACACACACTCTACCTTTCCATCCAAAGCTTTTAGACAAAAGGAACTCAGTTTTTGATGAATGGTAGGTGTTCCCAGCATTTGTAAGACCTTGGATCTCTCGGTCAGCATCAGAAGGAGTGGAGCAGAGACCTAAAGCGACAAAGAAAGACAACAGCACTGGACAAATGAAAGTCAAATCGCGATTCTAAATAGTCTGCTGATATTTTGGACTTTATACTTCTTTTTATTGCAGTGGGGCAAAAAGAAACTGAAGCAATTTTCTGTTGTTAAGAAAGTTCATTCTGGGAGTTAGAGTGAAAATGAATGGTATACTGTTGCTTATTTACTTGTGCATTTTCATATTTGCCTACAGCTGAAGGCTCCATCACCTGGTGGTTTCTAAATGCATAATCTTCAATATTTGAAGTGTCAGTCATGGTCACTTAAACTGAGGTTCCAGTTCTCCAGTTCTCATGGAGAATTATAGTGAGCTGAAAAGCAGCAGTCTCTGTTTCCTGCTGATGATAGAGCAAGCTTCGCTGGTCCACATGGATTGTGCTGAGTGGACAACTGTAAGATCCACAAGCACAGCAGATGATTAATGTTTACTGTTAATAGGGGGTCACAATTAATCCTAAGCAAAAGGAAGGATGCTTGTGTCTGGGTCACAATGTACTAATGAGCTGTCAGTTACCATTTCAATTAAAGTGTTCAATTATTCATAGTTGCTTTGAAACTGGAGAGCTGTGTGCTGATCACAACATGCATATTCTGTTCTGATTTAGGCACAGGTCTCTTATTAGCACTCTCCTGAAATCTGTTCTTTTAAGATACTTAAATGAAATTGTACTTTTAGATTGAAGTAAACAGCAGAAATACTCACCCACCCAGAGGGTTTTAAATTTCACTTACTGTTCATTCCTTTTCTTCCTGTAAAGTCATTTGTCTCAGTGTTTACAGTGACCTCATATGGCATGACCAATTTTGTATATCTCTTTGTAAAAGTCTGATAATATATGTCAAGCTTTCTCCTTGAGGGTATTCAAAGAGTGGTTGCCTAGCTTTATTCAGATCAGATCTGCACTGGGTATGATGCAGGTCAGAATTGTCCCCCTTTTTGGGTATGTAACTTCAACAGTTGAAGCAAGCAGCATCCCTCAGGATTAAGACCAGCATGTTCACAATGCCCAGGGATGCCTTCCTATCTGCCAGACATGTCCTTCGGTCACTCCCCGCTGACCTTTGCATGGTTGCTGCCTTTGCACAGAGCTCAGTACTATTGTGCTGTATTCAAAAAGGCATTGCCAAAATATTTTTTCAAAATGTTTTCATCAGGATTTGGGTTTTTCGTCTCATTGCTGTGTGATGTGTAACTTATATATGCGGAATCTTTTCCTTCCTCATTATGTTTTCCTTTCCATGATACATCTCCTGGGACATTGCTGCCCAGTCGCTCTCAGTTCCCTCAGCTGAGCCCTGCTTGCACTCAGTGCACTACCTGTGGTCAGGCCTTCCCAACTCCACACCATGCCTCCAGGATCCTAAGTGCCAGGCACAACTGCTTGCCAACTTTCTGTTGACCAAATCTGCTACTCGGGGTTTTAGTGCCGGCAATGGACAACAGCCCTGGGCCATGGCTGGAGCTTCTCACTCCCAGAGGCCCTGTGAGGCAGTTTTCCCACCGCCATGGCTCATTCTGCCACCCCTCCACTCTCACACAGTCTGACACGTCCCACCCCGTTGTGCATCTTGTATGTCATGACTTGCACAAGTTGAGCCATCTGCATGCGTAAGAGGAAGAATAGACCCAAGTGACAGCATTTCCCCCTTCCTTAGACCTCCTACCACCTCCTCATGTTTGGTGCTAGGATAAGTGAGAAGTTACCTTTCTATGTCAACTTACTCCCACATCCAAACCCTGCAGAAGTTCCCAACAGCAATAACTGTTTCTACCAGTTGCTGTCATCATGCAGTCTCTCATGGAGATGATAAGAGGAGAAGAGACAAGCTGAAACTGTCAGGCTGGAGTCTCTGACAATATCATCCCTGCGCTGAGAAACAACAGAGGCGACGGCAACAAGCAAACAAATCTAATGGTGTCTAATGAATTTTTACAGTGGGGTAGAAAATTGTTCTTCCATTGGGAAGTGATTTCTCAGTGTAAAAAAACTGCCCAAAGCCATACTGCATGACCAGTAAGTGAAAAAGAACTCTCTTTTTTTTTTTCTTCCCCTTTCTTTAGCATCTTTACTAGAGCTGAAACAGATCCACAATGGGAACACCTGCACTGCTCAAGCCAAAGGCTAGCCAGAATCCTCATTCTTGGAGGATTCCACTCCAAATGAGTGGAAGCTTAGTGAAAGAGTATAAATGGAAAGGCAAATATAGAGTAATCCTTCCCCAGTGCACTTAGCTAGTGTCTGCTGAACAACAATGTAAGGACCAAGTTCACAAAAACTTGCATGAACTGAATCCTACAGCTCTTCAGTTGACTAAAATAAAATAAACATTACAGTTTCAGAAGAAAGCTCAAAGTCCAGCACTTTCAGCTTCTGATAGTGGTCATTTACTGGCTCTGTATAGGGAGATTTCTTTGTGTTACTCTAGATATTCTCTGTATCACTGTACATTCTCTGGGAATCTTTCCTGGACAAATCCTGGATCATAGCCTTTCTTTTTCTTCTGACTGTGTGCATCTTTTCTCTTTGTTTGCAAGAGGTAACTCCGAATTTGTGGTAGGCCCAGCTCTCCGCACCCAGTTTCACAGACTGCCATGGACCTGCTAAACAGACTGCATTGCTATGGATCCTGATGCACTGTATACCGTATCGAAACTGCAGTTCTGCAGTAGAGGAGAGTGTTCTCCAAGTCTACATCGTCTGGTCCCAGGGAAAACTGAAGCAGCAATGAACACTCACCAACCCATCAGGGATTCAGGAGTGGGATTAGCTCCTTCCTTCTTCCCACTGTGCTCACTGACCACTGTGGGATGCACCCAGTAGATAATTTCTCCTCCACAACAAGCCCAATAGAGATGAGGTTTAGTGGACTGGGACATACATCCACTGTTTTTGGAGGAAAGCAGTCGCATGGCTTTTAAACTGCACAAAAAGATAATTTTGTCTCACTGTCTCATTATGACCTATATTTGGTGTTGCAATAGATGCAATATATACCAGTAATTCCAGCTATTTAATGGATGATCATTCACAGTGCAGCAGGCTTCTTTATGCCATGAAAATACTGAGTCAAACTTTTAGTACTAGGGAATTGCTGTCAGTAAAAATAAATAATGTATTCATCCCTTAAAATCATTTTAAATTAGCTTCCGCAGACTTGTGGAACACAGCATTGCATCAAAAGTAAATGATCTGTAGCTCAGGTTCCAATTCTATTACAGCATTTAATGCAAAATCTAATTTATGGATTTGTTTTTCTCCCACTCACAGGAATCTGCAGCCTATAATGCTGTTAACGCTCTTCAGTCAGCTTATGGGATAAGATACAGATACGGTCCTGCATCTAGCACTTTGTGTGAGTTTCCCTCTGACTCAAATGTGTGACTTTGACCTACCTGCAGTTAAGAAGGGGATTGCCTTTATTATGACAAAGGAAGCAAATACTGTTTAAAGTGAACTTTGTTCCAGCTGTGGATGGTGAGGAAGTCAGAAGAGGAAGTTTTGTAACTGATTCAGTCAGTTGATTGCAGTAACATTCAGTCAACTGATGCAATAAGGGAGATTAATATGCAATGCATTTGAAGGGGGAAATCTAGCAAACAACATGTCCGGAACATACCAAAACAGAACAGAAGACCTTAAAAAGCATATCTTTACCAGATGCTGTAAATGCATTACTACAATATGAAATATATGGGACAAAAGAGTTCAAAGAAGGTTTCACTTTTCACCTCTACTTTGCCTCTCCTGTGCATTCGTGATAGCTACAGCTATGCATAGAGCTCATTCTAAAATTTAAGAGGATCACTTTAAAACCTAGGTTTCAAATGTCTCAGTGTCTAGCTGATGATAAATGACAGCAACAGTATCTTTATTCAGACATCTTCCATTTTTCAAAGGGTGATTTCAAATACGTTTTCCCCTATAGCAAAATATCTTTAAAATATGGCTCTTAAATATGTTACAGCATTTGTCAGCTCAGCTTTCCATGCTGTTTGGGTGGATGTGAGCCCATATGAGGCCCAAAGTCTCTCAGTAAGGATAAGGCAAATTGAAAAAGTGAGAGGCTTAAGTAAATTGCAAGATTTTTCACAAGTAATCTCCTGCTTCTCTTTTGCCGTTGTTGAAGATAGCTGTGTTTTGGTTAAAGAGCTCTATGTGCCACGCTTTATTGTGGGCCTCCGTCCCACAGTCATCATCTTGTGCTTATTACAACAGTTAGTCGCTATTTCAAAAGAACAGCAGTGCAAATTAATGTTAGACTTGTACAGAAGAAAACAGGCCACGTGAGAGATATCTAAATATAAGCGTCTTGGATAACTAACATATGGGGATAAGGAAAAGCATAAGAAACACACTTCTTCTGGAAGGTTTGTTAATATTAGACACCACCTATGCAAAAGCTAGCATGCTGTAAGGAGTCAGGAACGAATGAGAGGGAAATGAAAAGAATTCTAAAGGCACTTTAAAAGGCAAATGTAGTTTACTTTATTATCGTTCTGCCTTCTCCCTGCAAAGGAATTGTCTATGAAGAACTCTGCTTATAACAAAGTCACGTGAAGTCTGTGACCATGCAGAGCCCAGCTGGGAGACCTTGGTGGAAGTAAAGCTTTAGACTTAATTCATTATGAGAACAAGAAGATCTTGGGGCTTTGTTCTCAGTGTTCTCCTTTATTAAAGTCTCTTTAAACAAAAAAAGTCAGTTGTTATTTTCTGTCTATGAAAATCAAGAGTCTAATCTCATATTTCGCTGGGCATCTTCTGCAGTGTGCTGAGTGCCCATGCTCTTCCCTGCAGGGCATTTGGAATCAGGGAGAGCCACAGCTTAGTCCCAAGTATTCACTGAGTGCTGTAGATAAAACGCCAAAATAACTCTCTGCTGCTTTCAAGAGGATTTACCATTTAACATTTTTTTTTTTAATGTTCTCTGAATTCCTTCCCTCAGATGTGAGTTCTGGTAGCTCAATGGACTGGGCCTACAAAAACGGCATTCCCTATGCATTTGCATTTGAGCTGCGTGATACTGGCCACTTTGGATTTTTACTTCCCGAGATGCTAATCAAACCAACCTGCACAGAGACCATGCTTGCAGTTAAAAATATCACTCTGCATCTGCTGAAGAAATGTCATTGAAGCTGTGTCTGGCGTCTGGAATTCAATGTTTCACTTCCAGTGCTAATGCCTTACACTGTGTTTAATTGTCATTCTAAGCCAAACCACTTCAAAACTGTAGAGCATAGCTGGAAATACTGTGTTGATCCTACCTGATTTACCTGGTGGAAAAAGGAAAATCCCTCAATTTTTGCTCTACAGAAGTTCGTAAGGTTGATATACCAACTTAGTTTTCCGTTCAGTGTAAAATACTCTGCTATTTTTATGATAAAGCTTTGAGTTTGTGCCAGCAACTTCAGTGGGGTAGATCCAGGTCCACAGAGAGATGCCTGAAAGAAAACTCAAGTGCCAGATTGTGCCTGTTCTTACTCCTTTGCCAAATAGGAAGACTTCCCATCACAGAGCCTGTGGAATAAAGTTTACGTTCATATGTATATACCCTGTGAGCCAACACAGGCCTGTGCCTACAGCAAATGGCAGTGTGGCATATAGCTGTGGCTGGCCACACTGCAAGTAGCAATGTGGCTTCTGCATACATACATACACACACATATATGTATGTGTGTGTGCATGTGTACATATACATGTGTGTGCGCACTTTTGTAATTTTTTTCCTGTGATGCAAGAATTTGACCCAAAGTTTCCTTCAATTATTCAGAGAGATGTATTTTCAAATGTATATATTTGGATGGACTAAAAATCAAGATATGACCTTTGAAAATGTAACTTTCTTAAAGATTTGTACAAATTATAATGAAATATTACTAAGATATATGAAACTCCGCTGTATGGAGATACCCTATCTGACAAAGCAACTTGCCATGACTTGGAACTTGGAATCAGGAGCCGGCTGATGCATCTGGGGTTTGCTAGGGTCAGCATATGCCCACTTCCACCAGCTGAGGCTCCAGCCTTACACTGTAATTAGGATGTTAACTGACATTTATTGGTATTCTTACAGTGAGTTCTCTAGGTCTATGTGGCTGGTTTTGGAAGTCAATATTTTTGCATGCTTTAAAGGACTTAATAATAGTTTCTTAACTGAGATAGAGGTGAAATCGAGAGCCTTACAACTGAAACACAGTGAATAAACACCGTGTTTTAAAGAATAATTATGAAAGCACACAGAATGCAACAACTTGCTGAGGTTTTTTGGTACTTTTAAAATAATATTTTTGACGTTATTATATCTGGGAAAGCATATATATTACTTTATTAATTTTGAGATTAATCTTTTGCCATAACATGCTAAATAAAACATACTTGTTAATAAAATCTTCAAAGGCTTCTGAAGTATCCTTCATATTTCATTTTGTTGTTAAAAACCTTAGTTCAAGGACTTCTCAATTTTACTTACCTGTAAAGTAGTATTGGCAGCTAGGATGTAATATTAAAAAAAATCTATATCCTTGCAAAATAAGTACTATAATTCAGTAACTGGGAAATCTTTATGAAATGTGGGAGCACTGTATTTAATTAAGAATGCCACTTTTTTCATGGATGCAAAAAGTAATCAGTGAGCAGAGGACAATCTCATTCTATATAGGCTTAACGCTTTGTTAATAAAAATGTTTTTATTTTAAACAAGCTTTCTGAAAGCTTATGGATTATTTCATACTTGTTTGAATCATGCAAGTTTCTGTGCTGGATTAATTAAAATCTAGAGGACAGAAGCTCTCAAAATATCTATCCACTGCTCATCTCCATTTGCTCCTGACCATAATTATTAAATATTTGGAAGACAGCAATAACAGTCTTTTGCTGTGCATAGATTCTTGACAGTTGGTCTTAATAGTGGTGTAAATTAAATCTCAGCAGCAATTGCCAAGAGCTATTCTGCATTTAGGTGACAAGATTGGACTATTATAAGGACATACCAGAGTGAAGTAAGGGACAGGAGTGAAAGACGCCTAATCAGCATGAGACAAATATAACACTGGCTTGCTACAGTACAAACCATTCCAAGTACGGGCTAGGAGAAACCAGATTCAGATGTTATCATCTGATTCCTGCTCATAGCCCAACAGTGGGTCACCTGAAACATTTCAGTTTTGTCTTCACACCATCTCATCTGCACTGGTGCAGAAAAGTGAACTCTTGGAGGAAAGAGAAAAAAAGACCCTTTTATTTAATAAAAGGTCCTAACATCATAGGTGCAGTTGACCTGTTTGGACAGTAATATTTGCAAGTACTTTAACATTTATCTAGGAAGCTTTGACATTTTACAAGTATTTGATATGAAAAACGGTCAATGACTAAAGCTACATGCTGGACTCTGGATGGTCACAGCCTGATTCCTGCATAGGGGAGAATTCCCAGGGGCAGCTGAAAACTCTGAGCTGTTTCGAAGGCCTATACAGGGTGGCTTAATGTCCTCATAGCTGAATATAGAGGCTGAATATAGAGTGTAACGAGTCTCTGGGTCCTTTAATTTCAGGGTCACTAAAGTTGACCAATAAGAAAGTCACTGGAAAAGAACAAACCCTATTTCCTGAATTAAGAATTTGTAAGACAATACTTCAGCATTGATCAGCAAGACCAATTATAAAGAAAATAATTAACCCTCACGAATGAACTCTGTATCAGGTACTTGGATATGAACTGATAGCCTTTTTGACCTACAAATGTTAGTTCTCTGAACAGTTCTTTTACCTCCATAAATAGCTGCATCTCTCCCATTTGTACTTCTCTTCAGCAGTCTTTATTGCCTACAAGACAACATGATTGATAACCAGTTTTGAGCAAACTGATTTTATTTTACAATGCTAGGAATAGTTTATCACTCAAGTCAGTAACAAATATATGAGCAGCAAAACATTATGATTATTAATCCAGCAGTCAAAACTGCAAAGGTAATGATTATGTGAAATCCAGGAGCGACATTTCCATTGATTATTGATAGACTAATTATAACTGCCTGTGTAACTTGAAAAAAGGCCTCAGACAAAGTTTTGTGAACATCTGTTCTTTTCTTTGATAGCTTTTATTATTATTTTTTAAAAACAAAGCTTTGGGATTAATTCATGTGACAGTAAGAGGCCTGTGCCTCTGCAAGTCGCCCTTCCCAAAGCGAGAACTTGCAGCTTCCAAGTGGCCTTGAGCAGGCAGCATACCAGCATGTGTTCCCTCAGAAACAGCCCATATTGCTTAGTTTGTCTATAAAACAAACTGCAGCATGCACCTTGCCCTATCTACTCAAAAACTGCACAAAATAACTGTTTATTAAAGCGACTGAATCTAATTCTTAAGATTGAGGAGAAGGTAATGGCATATATTCCCTCCTGAAAAAGGTTACTATTTACCTATTCTGATTTATTCTTACTAAGCAATACCTTCCTTTTTTATGTTTACATTGAATTTAATGGTACCCCCAAAGTATAAGGTATTCAGTAGCAGGGGTAAAACAATAAATATTTTTGTAAGCCCTTCAACTTTTTGGCTGGCTGTGTGAGACTACTGTATCATTTGCACAGTTCATTGTTACCTAGCAATCACATTTATTATTAAAATATGTTAACCTTGCACATAATGATTTAATGCTTTTTGCTTTTGTGACTAAAAGCCAGATGTTACCACTTCCATTCAGTTCTAAAGTGACAGTAAAACACCAGAAAAATATCTCAGGATGTGTAGAGATACAGCTACCGCTCCTCTGTAGAATACAAAGCAAGCGAACAGAAATCCAAGTAAATTACACCCAGAGTTCTTAAATAGGAACCCCATGGCAAATTAATTATATTTCTTAAAATATGTTTTTGAAACACTCACCACACAAAATGCCTGCTCTGAGTTGCAAATTCAAAAATCTTCTGTCCACTGAAAATATAGACCATGGGGCATGCTTAATGCATGTCCCATTTTCATTCTCATTTGGGGTAAATATTTAAGGTCCAAAGAAATGCTGTGAAGGAGGAAATGTGTGTGTGGACTGATTTGTGCTCTAGCCCATTGCAGCGGGAGGCTTTCGAGCCATAGCTGCACCATGAAGCCAGGAATACTGGTTATACACCAAGGTTAACCACCCCAGGAGGGCTAGGAAAACCTCCAGGGTGCCTTTTGCAGCCCTTGCCCAAACGTGCCTGTTGCCCTAAGCTTGGTGCACTGGTTGAGCAGCTTGTCAGCAACTCACAGCCTTAGGCTGCGTTTCTGCATGTGGTGTCAAAAGGGCCTTGGCGACAAGGTGTTTTGTTGATATCTGCAAATCCGGGATAAGCAGAGTCACCCCAGCGCAGTGCGCTACAACATAGGTCTCGTAGCCTAAATGATGTCTGGGCAAGGACATTTAAAATAGGTGAATGTTTAACCCGGAAGCCCCTTAATGTTTGTCCTCGCCTGCCAGGCAGGAGTGATCAAGCAGAAAGACTCTGCTCCTCCGCTTGCACATCCCTTGCAAACTTGCATTCTCCTCTCGTATGTAGACATCAGGGAATGCATTCATAAATAATAGATTCAAATGTTAATTAAAAAATTCTGCCACTCTCTCCAGCCATGCAGAAAGTACAGCGCCTGTGACAAAGAAAATCTGGCCATTGCAACAAAGACATTAGACGTGTTTCATGTGTCATGCCCGCTCTAAGGCTTGACCACTTTACTACTGTTTGGCACTGTTGAAAAAAAACATGCTACAGGACAGCCACGACCGTGAAATTTTTAATCTATCTCCAGGTCACTAGTAGTCTATACTTAATCTCAAATAATAGATAACAAGTTCTGAAATAAATACCGTGGTAAGGCTGCAAGCAAGTGTTTTAGGGTTTTACACTGAGTACTATACACCAGTCTGTGCCTGTACACGTGGCTCTGTACACGTAGAGCTCAACAGGTAGACTCTAAGGGGGGATGTTTCTCTTTTTACTCAAATAACGAATTGATTCTTTTACCAATCCTGTGCAGAATATCAAGTTAGGTCTGAAGACAGACACATGCAAAGAGAGAGAATTCGAGAAAGTTTCATTTTCTAACGGGATTTTCAATTCCATTAGAATCACAACCATGGTTTTTAGATGGCTCTTTGTTTTCCACGTCATAACTGAAAAAAGAGTCAACAGTCTGAAAAGCTCCATGTTTTGCTTCATTGAAATGACTGATCCACTTATTGTTTTGGGTTTCATTTCACTTTGTCTCTAGGTTGCGAAAATCTGGGTTGACTGGGCTGAACTAAAGGAGTTCACACCTACAAAAAGCTGAGTTTGGGGTATTGTTTTGTGCTTAGCCAGCTAGAAATAGCAAGGTTTAAAAAAAATACAACCTGGTATATTTTAAGTTCTTTATGCAGATTAATTGCTTTACTAAGTTCGAGTTAAATTATTATATTCAGAGAGCTAAATATGGTTTGGAATGAGGGAGTGTTATTCGCCCGGGAGTCAGCCAGTTTTCTAAGGGTTACATCAGGGGCACGCTTGCTCTGGCAGCAGCAGTTAAGAGTTGCTATTTGGCCTCGTTAGCGCAGAAGCTGTCAAAACGGCAAAATGTGCTTGAACCTTATCTAACAGGAAAAATTTGCTATATCATGCTGTGTGCTTCTCCATTTCTTTTCCTCCATTTCAAAAAAGAGGTGCATGCTGTCTGTCAGCGACAACTCGTGGCTATGACAGATTCGAACTTTTGATGCTAAATTTAAATCATGAACCTGTTAAAATCTGTGAACTTCCCCACATACCTCCGCAGCTCCATTCGCACACAAACAAGATGTCTCTGTGCACAGCGTGTACCGGGTGCTGCTTTACGTAATGGTGTCACTGCGATACTTGGCAACCACCCGGCTGCCGAGAGCAGGCAGCGTCTTCCCTATCTTGCCGCTGCATGGGGTGAGCGCACTGGTTTAGTCTGTTCCTCAAAAGCCCCCGACACGATTTTCCTCGTGCAAAACACAGAACCCTCCCTCTCAGGTGGCTGCAGCGTATTTCGGTGCATTACCTGCAAAAAGAGCTGCTTCTGCTACTAACATAGCACCAAATCACGCACCAAGGCCTAAACACATTACACAGTAGAGCACAAGAGAGGCATTTTTCTTGTTGCAAACAGCTGCTCTGCTTTGGGCGAATACCGCATGGCTCCTGATGCTGACTGTGTCCCAGAAAACCACTGTTATCTCATGGGTTTTGAGGAACGTCCTATACCATTTCTCCAAGTGACCGAAGGGGAATGGGGGGCATCCTGTAAAGTCTAGCGACACCGAGTGCTGGAGAGCCTACAGGTCTACCCCCACCACAAGGTTTTTTGCAGTCTCTTGCGATACATCTCCCTTTCCAGCCCACAAACACTTCTTCTATATATTAGCTATTTGCAGCGATACCTTTTCAAAACAATAGCTTCTGAGCAAAAAAAAAAAAGTTTAATTTACTTTTAAAAGCTTCTCTATTAAGCTATTGTGATTATTTCAATGAGGCTTCTTTCTGAGTGGCTGAGGTAGAAATAACCTGAAGCTGCTGTCACCCTGAAGGCTGCTTAGGGAGTCAGTGGATCCGGTGCGCTCCCTGCCAGATGGGCACCTACCAACACTGGGGCTAAAAACTGCAGCCTTCAGGAGGCGTCTAACCATGCCTGGAGAACGGGCTGCAGTTTGGAGGGCAGTGTACGTGCAGACGGGCTGGTGAATGTTGGGATGCTCATCTCCATCTCTCTGTTTTTGAGCAGAGAGTAAGAACATCATGTTTCTACAGCTGTTGGGACTGCACTTTTGAAAAAAATATTAAAATCCGTATCAAAATTTTACCAGAGAAGGGAAGGTCCCCATTCATTTCACACTTTTCTGCATCTCACCAGGAAGGATGCATTCCTCAGCTGGCTATGGTTCTGCTGGCACCCAGTGCATCAGGAACAGTGTTATTTAGAATTACTGGAATCACCGTTCTTGGGGGTTTTTTGCCTCTGTGGGAGCTTAGATATTCCATTGGCCTGAATATGCACAGGAATCTCTCTGCCCCACCTCGGTGTCTATTTGAGGACACCCAAAAGGCTGACTTCTTAAAAATGCCTTTTGGGGTTCAGTGAATTCTGAACTAATAGTTTAATTTAAACTTAGAACTAATAGTTTATATGCACTGAGGAAAAAAAAAAACTCAGAAAAAGAATGATTTGTGATGAGTTTTATCCAAAAGCTCACTAAGGACAGTATGTATTATCTTTGTATTTTAATTCCGAACAAAGACCAAAGCTAGCATGTTTGGAATGTTTTCCGTTTTTCACTGAGTATCAGGTGGACTAAAAATGAAGACAAAGGACAAGAAGTCTATTATGGAATAGGGGAAAATGTCCAAATTATGTAGTAAGATTTTAGGTCCCAAAAGCAACAGAGATTATCTGGACTATTATAAAAAGATATTTTTATTTTTAGCAAGGGATAAAGATAATGGAGTACCAATGTTTATGAAGAAAGATGAAAGGAAAACAACAGTGTAGAATAACCAGAGATCTGCGAGGTCAGATGGCTTGATGGAAGAGCCAACAGCTATCTGTGACTAAAAAGTCAGTGGAAGGAACAAAAATTACAAAATAGATTTTGACAAACATAAACTAATCATTTTAGATTGAAAAGCACTCTGTGAGAAGTATAAAAATATCTTTATCTTGAAGAAATGTAAGTAAATGGAAACTGCTGAGATTATTTCTTATGAGCAGAAAAGACTGAAAGAACACTAAAATTTGGGAAATCACGCCTCAGTTCATCTGATGAAAGCCCACGATCAACATTCTCTTACCTAAAAATTAACTTGCATTTGGAGTACTCCCATGTGGACAATATGAATTAATCTTGAGGAATCCTGTGATATAATTCATTTTTAATGTAAGTGGATATTAGCAGCGAAGTTAAGGGATATAGTACTAATCTTACCACCTTCCCTGTCAGTTACGGTGCTTCTCACACCACACAACTTGGCATCTTTATGGCACCTTGGCACTTCCAGCTGTACATGTGGATAAAGCCTAACACAGCAAAATTGGATGTATATCTGCTGTGTGAAGAAACAGAACAGAAGATACCATACAGAAGCAGCAGAATAATCTGCGTTGTATCTGCAGCAAATTTCCGCAAGGGAACATGGAGAACTGTAAAAAGCACTGTATATCTGCTGCAAGATACTGGAGACCACAAAGTAAAGATAGCTGAATTTGGCTTCTTTTACAGCAAGCCTCGCTTATTAAATTCCCCCAAAATATTGACCTCATACCCCAATGCATGGTAGAAGTCGTTCTGCATTGCAACGCATTTTCATGAATACACAGCTTTTCAAGAACAGCCTCATACTCTAGCTGACAAGGATACAGTTGCAGCACCACCAATATTCAGTAATAAAGTATGAAATTAAAGACATGCAATAAATTCAAAGTGAAAAGTATCGCTGGAACCCATGAGATGAAACTAATACGGAATATTTCCAAGGAACGCTCTTTTAGGCTTCACAAAATCTTGACAATATGTATCTATTTAAACCATGCTTTATGCTCAAATTCACTAGAGTGTAGAAGTTAAGGCTGGAATGACAGGGAAAACTATTGAATATGTATCATCTTGCAATTCAGTGTGGGAAATTATTTTAACACAGGAAGAGTCAGTCCATTTCCCTAATATAAATCTTTGAAAAAGGGAACAATAAATAAATAATAATCTTAAAACTCTATAAAACTCTTTGTCATACAAAAGGATTACTTACCAAGCCTCACACACACAATTACAAGTATCTCTGTGCTTTGCCCTAGGTGTTCCCTCACAATTCTTATACCCACTGCCATGAAAAAGATCAAAACCTTTAAGAGCCCATTCACTATTATCCAGCATATTCACAACAACCAAAAATAATCCTGCAGCCAAAAGGGTACTTGCGATTTCTGAGCTATCCAAGTCAAGCTTCCCTTTCTTTCATGGTTTAGAAGAAAACAGACGGTCCTTGTACCTCGCCCCAAGGGGCTGTACTGCAGACTGTTATGGAACAACATTACGGGCTGACCAACGCCACTGTTCACATTCTGTTTTCTGAATTTGTCCCCTTGGGTGTCCTCAACTTTCACTTGTCTGGGAGTAGAATTTCACCCTCCTCCAGCCCTAGAAGTGAGATTTAGCTCATCTAACTTTAACTATATGAAAGTTGCTCACCTAATCTAAATTGACTAGGTTCCCTCTCAGTCAGTACAGAAAAATATATGATGTAGAGGATGATGGGTCACATCTATCTTGGACTTGGTACTCTTGGTAAAGCATGAGTTACTCACTAGATGTTTCTCTTTTTGCATAGCAAGAGCCCAGATGATAGGCTTAGACTAGATACCTAATTTTTATAACAGTTAAAATTAGCTGAGAAAAATCCCAGGATTGGGATTTGGATGGGACTTGGCCCTTAACTTCCAGGACATCAATGATGCTTACCTTCCAGGCCTGACTAAATTCAGATGCCTGCAGTTCTTTCTTTCAGGGTCGCCCATGTTATGTGTGGTACATAGGGAACTAACGGCATTCTTAAAAATAAAGGTGATATTTATTTCAGCTGTAAATAATTCTTGGAGAAAAAATGAGCATATAATCAGGAAACTATCTACATATATTTCTGCTATGTAACTTCTACAATAATTCAGGCAGACCTGATTTCTTCAGCCACAAGTGGAGCTCAGTGTCTTTCAGGTGCTGTGGACCATGGTTGCTTCTCCCTTTCTCTCCCTCTCTCTCATGTTTCTTTCAGTCCTGCCAGTCATTTTTGCTGCTCTACATTCAGATTTTCTTGTCCTTGTAGTTTGCTGGAGAGGGAGCCAAAATCACAAAAGCTAATAGTTTTCGTACTCCCCATTAATAATCATTAACCATCTGCTAAGAGTTGGCTAGGTGAAGCAATTTCTTCCTTTTTCCTAGACAGATTTTTGACACCTTAAACAAATGCTACTACGTAACACACAGAAAATAACAAATACACACAACATACTAATACCTGGACAATCAAGCAATGCAGAGTATTCAAAATTTATCCCAGGGCAGTTCTAAATCTGTCACCAAAAGGAGTAAATTCCAGGGCTGGTTAGGCCATGAGAATTTTAGCCCAGCAGCTGCCTGCCTGCCAGCTGCCTGCTGAATCTGTATGACACCCCTTTAAGCAGTATCCTTTCTTAATCACCTCTTTTTCCTGCCTCTAGCAGCCATCATATCATATTTAAAGGCCACTGAGTTTAAGGTGGACCCTGAGTTTAAAGTGAAAACCTTTATCTTATAAGAATGTGCAAGACCTTCATGTTTTATGCAAACAATCAATAATTGAGACTAGTAAACATATATTCAAAGTAAAGTGTAGCCTGTTCAGCCAGTCACTGTAGAATCCAATCTTGTTCTTATAGAAGCCCACATCTCTGTTAGAAAGAAAATGTGCTCTGAGCTCTCATGAAAAAGAAAAACAAAATAGAGTCACAGCTTCATGGTAAAGCTATTACTATCATTAGAATTGTATTAGTGAACTGAATGCTTTCTAGTAAATGACACAGCAGAAATAATCTCAAAATTAGAGATTTATGCATAGAAATAGTGAATTCAGGTTCCTGTCTTCTGTCATTTTGTTAAACAAATTAATGTTTGCAGTATTATTACAATAATATTTATGTTTGCAAATAAAAGAAACACCCGCATGTTTTAATGCTGTATTTCACACAGCAACCACATTTACTACATGTGCACAAATACACAAAGCCTGGTTATAAGACACTGCAGTTAACTCTCTGATTTTTAAAACAGAGCACAGTCAGCTTCATAGAGGGCTCACATCTATTTCAAAGGACACAACCTCATTCTTATACGGTGTAGTGTGAATTTAAAGTCAATTTGGATTTTAATGTTCTATCTTTGATCCAGCACTAAGATGAAATGACATGAAATCATGAATTTAAACCTCCCTGAAATTACTCTTAATTCTTACTTGAGCCCCAAATTATTCTTCTAAAATGGAGCATAATTGTCTGCCCTGCTTAACATGTTCCTCCATGGACACAATGTAGCCTTAAGATTAAGGAAGCTGTCTTGCAGGTTGCTTACTGCTGCTCAAAAAAAGGCAAAAATCCAAGTTGCCTATGCTGAGTGTTCTGGTGTCTGAGCACAGTTAAGTGTGCACGTTTGGGTTAACCTCATCCATGTGAGAGAGCTTACTGCCAGCGCACTTACGTTCTAAAAAACCATACCATATTGTTTCCTTCTTGCATCTGTGTTCATGCAATTTGTCTGTGAGAACATCCCATCTATTTAGGTGCTTCAGATGTTCTGAGACCCCTTCCCTGTCAACTATGTGAGTAGGTAACTATTCTTGAAAGGATGAATCACAGGGAAAGCATCAGAGGATCACTGCCATTTGAGTTATTTAGGCTATGTGCTCTTTGGAAGAACGAACTTCAGCCTATGTGAAAGTGGAGTTATGGATCTGAATTGTATTTCCAAGTAGGTAGTCATATAAATTATCTCCAAGCCCACATCAGTGGGTTTCACATATGGATACCAAGGTGCTTTAATTGAGGGAAAAATAATGCAAATAATGTAAATGTGCCCTTAGCGTTTGCTCATCACATACACAAAAATGTGCATAATGTGGAGGATAATGCAGAATGGTCTGCAACATCTAAGTATTTTTCTGTTAACTAAACTTATGTTTCTAATTAAACAAGGTCACAAATATATGGTGAAGTTATTTGTCATTTCCAAGCCCTTGCAGGGAAGTATTTTTCGCCTATCAACCCAGGAAAATAATGCACTTCCAGCTGTAAACATTCATCACTCTTGTCAGGGGCCTCCAGTCCTGCTGTCACTAGAGCATGGACCCAGTTTTAGAGGGTAACTTGGTGCCAGCTATTGGCACTCTGTTAAAGAGATACCTGCTTACTAAGCTGGAGGTGGACGGGGTCATAACCCGACCCGGAGAAGCTGTCTGGCTTATTTCCAGCACACCTCTTCCCCCAGCAGGTGAAGGATTTTCAGGCTACCAAGCACATTGGTTGCTCTTCTCACACAACCCACTACAGCTTCATATCAAAATGTGATCTGCTGCCACATATTTCCACACCTCTACCACTTGAGTGTCCTCAAATGCCATCAGTCCCTTTGGCTCAGCTTCAAAAATAAGCACGTTTGGTCTCAAAACCCCACTGAACTCATGGAAATGCCAAACCTCTTAGCATGGGAAAGGGCAACACGTTTTCAGATACATACTTTGCCTTTCTGTTGTTTAGTTTGAGGTTTCTTATTGCCTGATGAAAAGGCAGTGAGTGCATGGTTGTCAAAACCTAAGTTTTATAGCCCAGGCCTCAAGCATTGTCACAGGCGAAATAGTCTAAACTTGAGGAATTTCACTTCATTTAATTTATTTCCAATTAACATAAACTTTTAATTACTGATCTGGGTATTGAGAAACAAAGACGACATAGCCAATTGCATAAACTGTATTCCCCAGGCTCATCTTCAGCCCAACACCTCTCCTTCCCACTTCCCAGTCTCCACTTCCCTTGTTGCTGCCACATGTGACACTCAGGCCCTCCCAATTCCTTTGGTGAGGTGGTGGGCGACACGAGAGGTTGGGGTCATTGTTTAACGGCTTCTCTCTTTCTCTCCCCTTACTTCTTGCTCTTTTCCTCCACTGCTCCTTGCCTGTTACTGCTCCTCTGCTCTGGCATGGGTTGTCATGGGCCACAGTCTTTTAGCGGTGTACCTCCTCTGACATGGAGTGCCTCCTTCCAAGAGTGCACTTCCAGCCATGTCCCCAGCGACGTCCCCTTCCATGTGTCCTCCACTTCCTCCAAAGACACACCTCTTCACATTTCTCCTCACATCTCCTTTTGTGTGTCTTGTGTCTCCTTTCACATCTCCATTTGTGTCGTGGGTCCTCACGTGTTTCCTCCCATCTCTCCCCATGTCGCCTTTTGTGTGTCCTCACATATCGCCTCCACAACAAAGGAGATTTTGACCAGCCCAGCAATGTTTGCTCTGTTCAGCCTTCTCAGCTATGAACAATTATAAATTGCACCTCAACAGTCCCATTAGCGGCACAGCAATGTTTTCTCATAGCCACCATCTCTGCTCCTGTAAGAAGAGACCAAAAATCATAGTTTTGAGCAAGAAACAGCACCAATACAGACTTTGAGATAGCAAAACTAAACATTCCAAATCTGCCTGGATCTGAACCCAGACAGCAGCAGCTATGAATGTCATGAGAAACTGTCCATTCTGCATGCTGTGAGCCAGTCACTCCAGTTTTTAAAGATCTGGATTGCACGTCAGCTCTGACACTTCACTTGAAACCAGAAACATCTTGGAAATCTAGTCAAAACTGCCGCAGGTGTTTTTAAATGTCTTGGAAAGGAATTTGAGTGAATACATGCTTAGTAAATATTTATCCAGTTAATTGGGATAGTAGAATGAATCACTGCAGTGCTCCTTTAATGTCTTTTTTCTAGGCAAGAATAACCATAACCCCCATCCATGTTTATCTTTCTGGTTATTCATATTCAGAATCTTTCATTTC
The DNA here is from genome assembly GCF_036370855.1 of Dromaius novaehollandiae. NCBI lineage: Eukaryota > Metazoa > Chordata > Aves > Casuariiformes > Dromaiidae > Dromaius > Dromaius novaehollandiae. The sequence continues at coordinate 130,546,082 of NC_088099.1, forward strand.
TGCCATGAGACCCACAGCTTATAATGTATATGTTGAAACAGCAGTTACTGCATTCTTGACAGGAAATAACCCACTGCACTTGCTGGAGGAAACAATCAGGCAGATTCAAAGATCACTGCATGGCACTTAAAAGGGGTTATTCCTCTAGTCTCATTGCTTCTCACCTTAATTCACATGACTTTTATGACCTCTCTGTCTAAGCCTTTCAACAAGATATTAAAATACTGGGAAACCGTCCTTGTCATTCATTTGACTTATCATATCCACAGATTAAAGGGAGATTTTTCTCCCGCAGAATCCCATTTAACTTTCCTCAATTCTTTTATATTTTCAACCTTCCTTTTGTTATTATCAGCTTATTAAAAGAGATCTGCATAATCTTTTGAAAATGCACAAGCTTTAAAGTGATATGCTGAATTCACCTTAGATCAAGCAGAAAAGAGTCATTCAGCACATCAAAATTAGGTTAAGACTAACGCTTTGTGTTTCCAGTATCTAGGCTATTTAGTACCTAACCTGTAAGACAACTCAGCATGCATTATGCTGGTCATAGCACATCAGTTACAAAGACCTGCAGGAGTCTGAAGCTAGCATTTAAAGGCAAGAAAGTCCTCTTCAATAAATTTGGAACTGTTCTAATTTGTTACAAATCAGAATTTTCCCAGTTTCTAACTTGAAATTAGAGATCAAAAAATTGGCATAACCATGCACCATCGCAGTTCTTCCTCTTACATATGTTTTGAGAATTAACTAAATTAACAGATTCACACCCACAGAGTCATCTAGAGTGTCCCTCCTCTGTCTGCCAAGAAAGAGGGCAATCATATCGTGACTCGTCTCCTTCAACAGTTTCTGCTTAAAATCCAGTCCCACTTCCGCAGCGATCTTATCAGCTGGAGTTGTTCAGGAGAAGTAATAAATCAGTGGATCCTACTGCTACCCTTGCAGCAGCTACCCTCTGTAGGGTGGTGCAGAACTACTCCTCTGTATGTATTCTTTTGCAGTGCAAGGCTCTCAGGAAATTGCCAGATCTTTGTATTCCTAGTATGCATGTACATATTATTTGCCATTACGAAAAGGTCAAAATACTGGCTTCAGTTTAGCCTTGCATTTGCACCGCCTTACATACCACAATATACTATATACTATATCCACAGAAGAAGGCTCCTGCTTCAGGGTGAAGATTTGCCATTCATTTCTATGTTCCCCAAAAGAAACATTCTATCTTTTCTCAAGCAGAGTATCTCAGAAAATCACTTCCTCAGACAGTTATGGCTGATATATCCATAATCAAGTCCTTAAGTTTGAAGAACTAATACAGAAACTTTAAAGAAAACTTATATAACCATTTTAAATCATTTTTATTTCTGTTTTTAAGACGGCTAGTCATATTCCCTCCTCAGTCACGACGGAATGATACATTGAGGCTGGGAACTGAGTTATTTGATCACTATCTTTGTTAGCAGGAAAAAAATGCTGAAGAAAGAAAAAGTTAAAAACTCCTTTAGATAGGCCAGAGGAAAACGCATTCCCACAGAGTAAGTACTAGCAAAAAGGGATCACATTGCAGCAAAGGCAGCACAGTAAGCTTCCCAGCACACAAATGCAAACTACAGTCTGGAATATGGTATCTTTCAGTTTCCAACTGCAACTGAAACTTTTTTCTTCCAGCCAGACAAGAGTTTTTCTCCTTCTTCACTGCTGCCATTTCCCTGCAGCTGTCACAAATTGATAAATATCATGCTGTATGTATCTTCGCTTAACCGTAGTATTGAGAATATATTTCAAGATAATAATAGTCTGAGTTTCTTAGCTTTAACTTTCAGGAAAAATATTGTCACCTTGCAAGAACCTCCTCAAAGCAGTGGAAGTTTATTTCATTACTGACATCACTCCTGGATGCCATACTCTTTTCTGTAATTGTTCAGGAGCAACCTAGGAATTACCTATTGATTAACATTCCTTGTTCTTATAAACATTTGCCACGTCCTTTCAGTGCTGCAGTGGACATACCAGTACCCACTGCAGCTTGCTTTAACTTCTTGGAATGTTCTCTCTATAACTATGAACTGTCAACTCCAGCTCCTGGACTTACCTACAAAAAAACTCCCAGAAATACTAAAGTACATTCACAGTGAACGTATCTCTTGCAGTCTGGTTGACAGATTGGGATTTTTTGGATGATAGATATGGTGAATATTTTGATTGACTTATTTTGAAAGGGTGGCAGGCCTAAGACTCCGCAAAGTGGCAGAGAGATAGGCCTTCTTCATACCTTGTTATTATATGACCGAGCACCATACGCTATTAAATCTTATGCATTCAGTGGGAGACTTGGAAACTTCTCCACTAAGGTGTCTGCACTTGCAGTGCAGAGCCACAGCCTCTCCCTTGTTCCAGGTTCCCATGCGCCAGATCCATCAGGTTCCTGATCCATCATGCGCCCGGTGCATGAAAACCCGGAGTGGGAGCAAATGCGGAGTCCGATGCTGCAGCCAAGAAAGGTGTCAACTGCTAAGTATCTATGCTTAAAGGAGGCATATACACTGGCACAAACATACTGGTCCCATCTATTGGCCCATCCATCACATGACCCCATGCATGGGGTCTCACACACAGACATGGGGCTAAGCTGAGTGGTCCATTGCACAACGGAAATATTGAGGAAATAGTATATAGTAAGTAGTTTAAACATTTTAAATTGGCATAAGCTGGTACTATTGCCAGAAAATGCAAGCCTGCCTTCTTGCCCATTTTCTTATTCCTGTCCTTGTGTTACCCCCTCTCTTGAGCAAAGGTTGCCTGATGAAGTAGGGTAGGAACATAGCTGGATTAAAAATACTTCATTTCCTATCAGGTTAGTTTCAACAAATGCTGAATCGAATTCAGCATGAGACAATGCAAATGCTTGTGCTGGCCAAGGAAACAAGCATAAAGGCAGCAGCAGGAAGAATACGATTCTTTCTTTTGATGGCAGTTCTGTCTCATTCCAGCTTAAAATATTTGTAATATCACCGCCTATTAGCGTGACATTTCACAGCTCATCAGAATGATTTAAGAACACAGAGTAAGCAGTAGTCCTGCTCTCCTCACCATCCCTGATGACATTTTCCCGCTCCCTTTCTTCTGTAAGAATTATTGAATGCACTGGTAAGTCTGATCAATTCACTGATCCCACTGAAAATTAACTTTTCTTGTAATGCTGATTTTCAGCTGGACCCTCGAGCTGAACTGACTTACGGCACTATTGCACAACTGCACCAACACAAGAAAGGGGATGACAACTCATGCAGGGGAAATCTGGAGACAGTACAGTCACAGATCAGCTTGTCCCAAGCATGAAACTGCACTTTTACTATTACCTTTTTTTCCTGCCTGTCTGAAGCAGAGGCTTAAGCCTAGCTTTTCAGCCTTTTCAAACAAGTAGTACACACAATTATCTTCAGAGTTATTGTACATAAAATAGCAGATGTAGGTGCTAATAGTTCCCTGTCACATAGAAAGTTCTCTACATTCTTTTGTTAGAAAAATATCTAGTATTTATCGAAAATATTTTAAATACATGAAGCTGTAAATAGCATTTGGAATACTCTAAGTAACTTGGAAATAAAAAAAAAAGTAGACGGTAAGTTTTCTGGTGTCCCTCAAACACATTTTCCCTTTGTTGCTGTTGCATGTGTTTAAATATAAGATTCCAACACACCAGTGATGCTTTCGTCTTCAGCACATATTTACCAACATGTTTATTTTAGGTTCGTCAGGAAACATGTCTCAGGTCTGACAGCACAACTATAATATTTTCTATACGCTGCCTTAGTAGTAGTTTGAACAGAAAGAACAAGTGTCAGTCCTTTTCAAAACCTTCAGGAGTTCACCACCAGCAAACAAACAGGGTCTCCACAGCTACAAAAAGTCCACTCCTCCGGTCAGCCATTGACCGATGCTCGTAACTAGTAAAACAAAAATCTGCATGCTGTATCCACAAAAATAGAGACATCATCTTTACTTAGAAACCCATCAAAAACATAAGCATTCTAACTCTCTCCCCTCCCTTCTTGTGAATTTTCTTATTCTCCCTTTAACAGAAAAAAAAATCCTAGCTTTTAAAGCAATCAGCAAACAGCTAATCTTATGTTACGTTCTGTAGTCCCTGGCAGTAACAAAATCTGCTCTTTTAATGTTTCCTCTAAGTCCATAAAATTCTTCATAATTGACTAAACATTATTTTAATACAGGGCCTCCCTAGCAAATAAAACTGGCATAACAATTGATTCTATCCAAAGCCTTGGGACTCAGCATACAAGCTGAGACAACCATTCATATCCTGGCCCTAAATGAGGAACCTGGACTGTCTTTTTATCTCCAGTGTTTATATTACAGTTCCCCTTTGATTTCCTTCCTTATTGGCTCAGCTCTTTGAAAGAAACTAGATGTTAACCTGCTGGGTAGATGATCCACAATAAGATATTCCTGTACAATTTCAGCAGCAGCCATCAATAACATGCAGGCTTTACATTGTTGCGGGGTTTAGGCTGGGGTTGCCTTGTGACTAGCATGTCAATGTAAAGTACCAGCTGTGTCAAGCTATAAAATGAATCAACTGAACAGCAGTTGTTCTAAATCGAGAACAGAAATTAAACATTCAAATCACCAAAAAAAGAAAAAAAAGTTTTATCTATTCATGTTAAAGCTGGAATCTAAGACGTGGAACCAAGTGTATTTTTAACAGGTCTTTTCCTCCAGGTGCCCATTGTTTCAGCAACGATTCTATATGCCCAAATAAAATCCTGACCCAAATTAAAATATACATCTGGTGTGTGAAAATATGAAAATAGACACTAATATGAGCAAAGTGGATAACGGCAGTCCTCAGTGCCCTTTACATGCACACACTCATTGTCTTCGCGGTATTGTAATTGCAAGTCTGTTTCTGCCAAATGGACTGCAAAAATTAATAGCAAACTCCATTTGCTAAATACCACTTGCAAGCTCCGGCTTGGCTAAGGCAATTTGGACTCAAGTGAAAAACCACCAGCAGGCTGTCTGTGAAAGTTCTTACTCTTGCCATGTGGTGACTGTTAGCTTTGAAAAACCTAAGCCATTTTGACATCACAAGTTCTGAACTTGCAGCTCCGTAAACAAAAAAAATCAAGATTGGCTCACCTGAAAAAGGCTTTCCCCTAAATATAAGGTCAGAAATAATTGTGCTTATAATAATTATAATAATTGTGCTCCTGAAGATGCAGTCTTCTCAATAAGATACTGGAAAAGACCATTAAGGACATGTGAGTTGTTAATGTCTCAAATATTATCACAGGACGAGTTTTTGCAAACAAGTTCTGCATGGCAGTGCAAACCATAAAGCAAACGCGCAACAAAACATGGGCCCACGACGCCCGGGCCCAGGAGAAGCCTCCGGAACAGGTCAGCCGCAGCGCCGTTGGGGAACATAGTACGGAGGGGTGGGGGGGGGAGCGCGCCGTGGGACGCATGCGCCCGCTTTCTGATTGGCCGTGACATGGCGACGGCGGAGGCGGAGTCCAGCAGAGACTCCGAGAAGCCCCTAGACCATTTCTGGAAGGTTCCGGAAGGGCGGACTGCGCATGTCATCTAATTTGCATGAGAGGAGAGGAAGGGCCCTCCCGGGGGCGGGGCAAGGCCTCTAAAGGCCACGGCCTGTGACCCATGTGCTTTTGCTGCTGGAGGAGTGCCACGACCGTGATGCACATCGTGGGAGCCAGGGGTGGTGACTTTATCTTTCCCTTTTTTCTTTGTTTTTTCTTATAAACATTTCAATAGAACCGATGCTGCTATTTGTGCTTTACAAGTTCAGGTTGCCTTCAAGTTAATGTTGCTTTTAAGTGCATGTTAATGAATAAAGTGTGTAATGTTTGGTGTTGTTTTACCTTAATTTAGCCTGAGGGAATCACGAAATCCGGATCTCTATGACCCTGGGTGGTCATAACAAATGTAAACCAAGGGGTCTAACCTCAACATGGCCATTAAAAATGCTTGGTTTTTTTTGTGAGAGTCAGTGTGCTTGGTGACATGACTTCTAACTCTTAAAAAGCTGTGATAAGGCTAAAAGGAGATTTATTCTTTTATTATTTTCAGTGTTGTTCATCAGTCAGGTATGAGATAGCTTGTGGTTTCTAACTGGTACTAGAAAAAGCCCCTGATACAGATTGGGTCATTTCAACAAAAAACTATTTTGCTTTAACAGTTGGGCCTGGCATTCACCTATAGTTTTGCTGGGATTCTCCTTCAAAAGTCCAAAGATAGAAACCTATATAGCAACAAAAAAATTTTGGCATGAGTCAAGAACGCAAGGTGGCTTAAGAGACCTTGGTTATGTGATAGCCTGAGGAGGCCTTTTAAAACTCTCTCCAACCACATGAGGAAGGCAGCAGGATTAACTTCTTTAGAAGGTGGTTGTTCTGTCCAAGGTGGGGGACCAGGGAAACAGGGAACAGAAGGGCTGGATCCCAGGTCTGAGATGGCTCCTGGTTGTTTGCTCAGCTGCCTCTTTTTCTGTGTTGTTGGTGCACCAGGCTTGTTGGTTGACACAGCTGTGTCCTGCTCGGCCTAAGAGGTAGACCTATGAACTTCGTCCTTTAACTTCTGGATTAACTCTTAATTAGTATTTTTCTTCAAGGTAAAAATTTCTCTGTAACCTGGCTTTAGTAGCAGATTCTACTTTTACACACCTGTGTACCCTGTCTGAGCACACAGCTTGGCCTGTTATGTTTTTACTGCTTAGCAGCTGCTGAGAGTTGACCACCTTTTTGGCCCTAAACAAAAACATGAAAAAATTGTCCTCTGGCATGCCAACTGGGGGGGGGGGGGGGGGCTAAGAACACAAGGAAAGAAGTAAGTTTTACACAAGTCTGTAACAATTTAATAACCAAACACGGGATTTGCCACACAGTTTTAGATATATGCACACATGCCATGCGCTGCTAGTGGGAGGGGAAAGGGTCACCGTGCGGAGCAGGTCGGGTGCGCGGCAAGTGCCCACCGCCATGGCGCCGGGGCCTCGGCTCGGCGAAAGCCTCACGGGCGAGACCTGCCCGCCGAGGAGGTTCCCTCCCTCCTTCCCCCGCCGACAGGGAAGCCCTGCCGCCGCCTCGTCCTCTGCCGGCTCCCAGGTGGCAGCCGCCATCTCCGCACCTCCCTCCGCGAGGCGCCGCCACCTGTAGCGCGCCCGCGGGGCGGGCAGGCGGCGAGCGGCGCCTCCGCGCCCCACCCGGCCGCCTCCGCCCCGCCGAGGCCTGGCGGCGCTTCCTCCCCGCTCTGCCGCCGCGCGGCCGCGGCCCTGACGTCGTTTCCTTCCAACATGGCGCGGGCAGGTTGTTGCCGCAGCCGCTGCCACCGCCGTCGCTGCTGCCGCCGCCGCTGTTGATGGAGGCGGGTGCGGGCCGGGGGCGGCGCGGGGATTGAGCGCGTCGCGGGCGCCGGCATCGCGCGGCGGCGGCGGTGGGTGGGGGAAGGAGAAGGACAGAGAAGGCGTCGTCCTGCCTCCGCCGCGGCCGTTGGCTGTCGCCGCCGCCCGGGCCCACCTCAGCCTCCCCGCGGGCGCAGCTCCGAGCCGGGGCCGCGGCCCTGCCGCCGAGGCGGCCTTTTCCCCGCGCCTGCCTCGCCGTCGGCCCGGCCCCTCGCAGCCTTCCCCCGGCGGGAGCGGCCGGGGCCCCGCTCTGCCTCCCTTTCCCTCCTCCTCCCCTGCCGGCTCGATCGCGCCCATGTATGAAGGGAAGAAGACGAAAAACATGTTCCTGACCCGGGCCCTGGAGAAGATCCTGGCCGACAAGGAAGTGAAGAAGGCGCATCACTCCCAGCTGCGCAAAGCCTGCGAGGTGGCCCTAGGTGAGGCGCGGCCCGCGGCGGATGCCGTCTCCCGGTGGGGAAGGGGCCGCGTTGGGGGCGGGAGGTGATTCAGGGCCTCGCTGGGGAAAGGAGAGGGGGGCGGGGGAGGATGTGGGGGGGCCACGGCTGAGCCGTGCCGGGGGTTGTGGCTCAGGTGGCGGGTCGAGGCGGTTCCGCTCCGTGCGAAACTCGGGACGGACGTGCCGAGGGGCACCGAGGCCTCGCTTGCCTCCGTGCCAGCGCGGGGGCGCTGGGGGGGGCGGCGAAGGGGCGCCGCCGGCTCTGCTCGGCTCCGCTCCGCCCTGCTCGCAGCATGAATAGGCAGAGAGGGAGGCTCGGGGCTGACCTGGAAGCAGACGGCCGGCGGGAGGGAGCGAGCAGGTGACGGGCAGCGGGAAGGGAGGAGGGCCGTGGCGGCAGCTGTGCTCGGGGGGCGAGGGGGGCCTTAGCGGCGGGGCCACGGAGGCAGAAATACCCAGTAGGGACGGGGGTTTCTTCCCAGTATCGCGGAGTTAATGCAGCCCCAGGAAGGGAGCTACGTTGTGGGGGTGTCGGTGCCTGCTTCAAGCTGAATGAGGGTATTGGGTTTGTAGTGCAGCTGTGTCAACACCTCCTCATTTGGGAGCGCGACAGAAATGCTGGATGGTACAAAGCGGACGTGTGCGTTCAGCAATCCAGAACGTGAAAGGAGAGTTGGGGCTTTAAAATTCTGGCATGATGAATCTAGGCAGGGTTCAAACCCTTATAGCAAAAACATGATGTACTGCTGGAGAAATGCCAGTTTTGTTTCGATAGTACATAAATGGTTTATGTCTCTCCCATTCCTGTGTAATTGTTTCTGGTTTGGGGGATAATTATTTTATGAATTCTTGATTTTTTTGTGCTGTAATGTCTGGTTAAATAGATTTATTTGAGGAGACAACATTAAACTGAAACTTGCTTGTTTTAAAATCGAATTATAAGTAATTTCAAGCTCTCCATTCTTTTTGTCATTCTATTCAGTTCTGCTTTAAAATATTTTTAATTTAAATGCAAAGAACCCCTTTCCTTTCCATCTTTGTGAAAGACCTTGACAAAATGGAGGGGGAGAAATGGTGGTAGCTCAACTGTTTATTTTTTAATAATTCAAGTAGATTGAAAAGAGTTTCTTGCATCTCTCATTTGACACTAGAATTATTAGTAACAATAATAATTTACGATTTGGACAGATGGGATTAAACTAATATCCTTTTGGCTTTTCCATTGACTTTATACTGTGTCTTTAAGTTAGAAATAAAACAGAAAAATATTTTCTTCTTATTAAACTGAATTTGCATCCAGTCTGTATGTCATCCATAGAATTAGACATGAGTATTAATCTTGAGTTTTTCCTGCATTTATCTCAGTGGCTAATCTGTCTTAAGTATCCTTCCTTGCCCTCCGAGGATGGCTCCACTGTTACGCACATTATAAAGCATGCCATCTAGGCTGTGCAGTCCACATCTTTTATCTTGTAAGCTGATCTGTGCAAGGAGACCCCAAGCACATGTCCCGGTGCTTTCCATGCTACAGCATTGAAACCTTGTTTTGTGGATCTGATTGCAAGATTGGGGCTTAACTAGATATGGTATGTGAACATAAAAGATAGGAAAGCGTGAAAAGGAAATACAAGATTGTGCCTATTAGCTAATGCATACAGATGAAGGGCTTTAGGAACTTGAAAAATATCAGAAGCAATGTTAATTACCATAGAGTCTTATTGAAAATCAGTGTTTAGACCATGGTGCAATGAAGCATAGTTTGGTGATTGTTTATGAATGTAGCATGGTTCATTGTCTGGGTTTTTTTTGTGTTACAGACTCCTAATTCAAAAGTGGCAACATTTAACTCTTTAATAGCAGTGCTCATGTCCAAACATAAAAAGCTTTTCAGAGGAAAGTAAATACTATCTCTGTCTCACATGGGGGGCAACTGGGTGTTAAGGCTGAACTGTGGGTGGTTTTTTTTTTTTTTAAATAACTGAATCAGAAATGGAATGTGCGTGTTCTGCTCTCTCCATCTGGCTCTTCATCTGTTAGATTTGTTTCTATTTTGAAGAATGCTCTTAAACTGAACTGTTCTTTGCCACCTGAAGCAAGGAATAAACATTTCTTTTTCATGAGATAGATACTTTAGATAGCAATAAAATTAATGATAAAACTCTAGTGAAGCAGTATATTAGAGTTAAAGTGAACTTAGACTTTGCCAGAGTTAAGTTAACTCTAACATTAAAGTTTTCTTGGATTTTTTAAAATTTTCTTAAAATAAAACTTAACATCTAAAAATCCATTATACATCCTCAAATCAACATCATGGTTTTTTAGGCTGAATACTTAATCCATTAGTCTTCACTGAAATTATCTGATGCAATACCAAACTCTGCCATTATTAAGATTTTTTTTTTCCCTCAACATGACTTGTAGTAAAACACTACTTACTGTTAGTAGACTAGATGCTCTAATTAGTAACAGTTGTGTCATTTATCCATACTCTTGTATGGCCTAGTCCTTGTTTTGCAGGATATTTTCACATAGTGGTTTGTCTATGAAGTGAAAGTTGTTGAGTTGGTCAGCATTTCTGAGGTTTTTCAGGTGAGAGGTTGCCTAAGTAAAATAATCATCATGGAGGCGAGAGAGAATATTCTTTTTGGTCTTTTAGCAGTGACCTGCTAAACCAATATATATCAATAGAATCTAAAGGTCTGTGTTAATTTTTCTTCATATAGAATGGGCACCCAAGGCATTAGAATTTAAATTACCTTAGAATCACTTTAGAAGAGGTTGAAATGCACAAAACTTTCGACTGTACTTTTCTTCATATCATTACTGGTATTTTCAATAGTAGTTCTATTCAAAGTGTCAGGTTAGTGAGAATTACGTAGTTTAGCTATACAGTGTCCCATTTTTCATATATTTTTTTCTAAACCCAGTATTTATGTTGTTTTACAAGTTATTTATATAAGATTAGCTGCTATTGTTGAAGTATTTCAAAAACAAGCAATGAACAGAAAAATACCACTGTACAATAGGCAAAAAAAATTAAAACTCTGCTTTTTAGATTGACAAGAATAATAATCTTTAAGAGTATCCCTTTGTCATTTTTAATTACTATGCATTTCCTTATAAATCTGTGCTATTGCACACATGTCTTGCAGGGGAGCTACTCAGCTGGATATTAAATTTCTAATGGAATGAACAGAAAATATTAACGCTGTGTCAGAATCGAGGGTGTGGATTTGTTCTGTCTATAAAGAGTTTGTAGAAGGACTAAGCTTAGCCAAACAGAAATCCCTGCTTATATAGAGAATACTTACTCAACTGCAAAACAGGACTATAGCAACTCTTTTATAACTGCTTTAAGGCCTCAAACTGCACAAAAAGCAATGTAGAGTGATACAGATACGTAACTAGTACACACTGTGAAGTGGAGCATGCACGGGCCACTTGGAATTGGAAGTACTGACTGAAGAGTGCTGACATTGTTTTAAAAGGTTCTTTAATTCCCCTGACGTTGTTTAGTCTGTCATGCAAAGATTCAGTAGGATGAGGGTAGGCCTCAAGCAGTGTGAAAGTCCCAGATCCATTCAGTTTGTGCCCCCACTGCATGCCTGCATAGGATGATTAAGAAGCAGTATATTACTAGGCCCTGAATGATCATTCTTCTGGTAGAGTTTCGAGTGGAACTCCCTGGAGATGGTGGGAAGATTCATCTTTACCTTCAGCTGTAGATTTGTAATAGGCCTGGGAAGGTCTTAGCATCTTCTTTTTCTGTCTCTCTTTTTACTCTCCCTCCTTTCTTTTCTCTTTATTTTTTGTCTCCCTTGCATGTATAGATAACTGTGTGCTAGAATCAGAGTTAGATTAGTAGTCAACACAGAAATGCATATACATGTTGCAAATGCTGGGTGTATTGAATAATCCTTAAACTAGCTTAAACAGTTCAAAATGCTTCTCGAAGGCCGTTGCCACATTACTTCTGTGTTTAATTTTACTGGAGAAGTGTTGGATGAGCTAAATTTCTGTTCATATTTTGCATAATGCTGTTTTAGGCAGACAACACTGCATCTTTTATCACAGTTGTCCATTTTTAGAAGCAAAACCCACTTGGGGTTTGGGTTTTTTTGTCTTTGCTATACTGCGTACAAGGAGATCGGCATGTATTGTACCATTGTCTGCTGTTTGCATGTGCTATATGCATTCATTTTCACAATATACAAGTCATCATTGTCCATACAAGGTTTCTTTCCTTGTCGTAATTGTCCTTCTGAAACACTCATTTTAGAGTAAGTAGGCAAGATAAACAGTTTTTGTTGTTGTTGTTGCCAGAAGAAATTAAGATATGTTAAAAAGTTCTCTTAATGTTGCAACTGCTTTACTCTTCGTTTGCTTACTAGGGCTTTAACTAGCAGGAGTTCTGTGTGGTTAGGATCCCATTCACTTTGCAGAGACTTAAAACTTAGCCTGGTAACAGTAAGGTTCTGTTGGCCCAATACACTGCTTCCCAAGTTACCTTCTGCGCTTGAAGTGTAAAGTCCTGTTCATGCCAAATTTACAGGGCTAATTTAAGAGAAGTTGCATATAGTGGAAATTTTTATTGTTTTAAATGTAATTGGTTCTTGACTATAGAATGGCAGTGCTAACCAGCTTTAAATCTTCCTTGAGAAAAGGGGCTGTTTGGGAAAGTGTGCATAAAAACATTGTTGTAGAAAACAAAGTAGATTGTATTTGAGTTTGAAAAATGTTAACGGAAAAATAAGTATCATTTTTTATTCTAAAACAGGAGAAAAAAAGGTGCCTGTTTCTTCAGGTGGAGCTCTGACTTTCTCTTGAAACACACCATCAGTTAGAGACTTCTGATATTTTGAGAATTTTAACATTGATTTTCAGTATCTTTTAAAATCTGAAGGCTAACAGATCTTTCTAACATAGGGCAACTTTTAAATATATCTGTTCTGCTGCTTATTTTAGAGCACTAATTGGAATGTTGAAGCTTAAATGAAAAGTTACTGCCTTGTGACCACACTGCATCTATTTCTTAAAATGAATCATCTTTACTGTGTTGTGCTTCCTTTTTATCTAGTTGATCTTTTTCTATACTCTGTTCTGATATTTTTGTAATTGTCATCTTATTCTCTCTCCTCTTGTTCTTTCTCAGTATTTCTTTTTGTCTCCAGTTACCACTGCTGTTTCTGGTTTGGGGGGTTTTGTTTGGCTGTTTATTTCTCGGCACTACACCAGTATCCATTCTTGTGCATCTTCCTCATGCATAATCGAAAAAAACCAGCTCAGCCCATTGGCATCAGACGTATGTTCCAGGTTTATTTTTGAGTCTTTCAGAGAATAATTGGTGTTTGAGTTAATATTTTGATAGCATGTTATTAAATATACTAACTTGTTTAATCTTTGGTGAAGATTATCTCCTGGGCATTTGTAGTCAGGAGAACATTAGCCAGTAGTGTTCTACCCTAGCTGAAATCACAGACACACGAGCTAGATGAGGGAGGCTTGTCTTTTGGGGCACCTGTCAGCTTTGGATTTTTTGTTGGTATTGGTATTTTTAGGTCTCCGATTAATTAGTGCCTGAAAGTAGACAAATGCTGCCCTCAGCCAGGGAAGCAAGACTGGCAGACTTGTGCATGGCACTCACTTGGTATTGTAATACCCAGTGGGTGATTGGTAATTATGATTTGCGTGGAGGTGAACGGATTGTGTGTTTTCTGCATCAGGCCAGAGAGTTTTCCCATGTGTGTTGTCTAAAATTGGTGGTTTGCTGAGGAAAGGTATTTTTTTCTTGGAAAGATCGCTATTGTCAATGGAGCGTCAAAGGCTGAAGCGACTGGGAAGCGCAACTCCTCAGACTTAAAGGAGGGAGGAGAGAAGTACCAAGGAACGGGACAGAGCTGTGTAAGATGCTTGATTGTTCGTGTCTGTCCGAGGAGGCAAAACTGCATTGTAAATGTCTAAAATATATGGTCTAGCTGTGCCAGTCAGATCAAAAAATACTCCATGCACAGGTTGCAGTTATTACAATGCCCTTTGTATGAGTAAATAGTAGAAGAATCTGTAGGTTACTGTTAGGCAAACCAAACTTGAGAAAAATCAACCCCCTGCCTCCCTGCTCACATAAGTTGTTTCTTATAGATGTTTTAATGGAATGCAGGGGATGGTTTAATAAAAATATCTAGGTTTTGAGAGATAAGATAGATGATGGATGCTGTCATGTGATACTTCCCATTTTGAATGTAAATACAAAAGAGCTGCTAAAAATAAGCCTGTCGGTCCTAAGAGTTTGAAATACCTGGCACAACTCCCATATTGATTTCCAGTAAATCTAAGGACACTGGGAAAATTCCAAAGGACTGAAAGGAAGCTGTTACTGTGCCAGCCTTTTTAAAATGATTAATAGGGTGATTAGGTAATTATTAGCCTATCAGTCTAATGTTGATCCCAGGTGAAGTAATGGAGTAGCTGATGCATGATGTGACTGAGAAAAAAAATGCCAGTCAATAAGGATTTCTAGAAAAGATAAAAAATAAAAGCCCTCTATCTGCTTAAGTTATTGGGACAGATTAAAAGACATCTTTCTACATTTTTGACTTCTGTAAGTTGTGTATTGTTCTGTTCCTAATTTTACATGATTAGAAGTAAAAATTGCACAAACTGATCAGCACAAAAACTGCCTAACTGGCAGGATAGGCTTGATAGAATGTAGTTTGAATTGATAAATAGTGACAGATTTTGTTAGCTCTGTCTCCACTTCTCGTGTTGCTGCTTTCCACTCTATCTGTGATTTTAGCTTTTAGGTACCGTTGCTGATATTTGTGGGTTTGCTTGCTTTTTTTTTTTTTTTTTGGTATGGCTTTTTTTCTCAGTGTGAAATTTTGTATTCTTTGCTATCAGTGCAGGCGTGTGAGTAGATGAGGGGATTTTAGCTGGGAAGTGAGAGCTCTTAAACCAACTTGAAATCTTGAGGAATATGAGCTCTTAGTATGATGCTGTAGTTGAGAGCTGCTTTGAAGCTTGGATATGCAATGTGGAGGTTATACTAACTCTGCCTGATACTGCTTTAGGAGTAACATTTCCTCTGGCTTCAGCAACTCGGGGATTTTATTATCAAAGTGAGACATGGTTGAGGAGCCATAAGAATTAAGAGGATGAAAAAAAGATAAGTTTCTTAAATCTGTTCCTTCTGTTTACACATAGGTAGTAAAACAGCAGGACAGTTGAATTCTTTGTTGCTTAAATTCTTAAGATCACATTTTCCTTTCCAAAAATGTGTTTTGATTCAAGCAAAAATTGTTTCAGACAAGTCTGGATTTGCTTTTCAGGAGTTTGTAATAGGCAGTCACATTGGATGCTTACTGGCTCTGCAAAAAGACGATTCTGTTTTGGAAATTACTTGTTCTGTAATGCTTGATTTTTATGGGAATTTAAGAGAAACTATGCTTGTACTTTCAAATATTGTACAGAGAAGCAGTGCACTTAATGTGTTAGAAGTGCTGTTTGCTGTTTAAGTGAAACAAAAATAACATAAAATTTCTTTCTGAGAGTTTCACTTCCTCCACTTTTGTCACCTTTCCACTGATCTTTGCTCCTTCAGGAATAAGAAACACCACAAGCTTCCTGAATTGATTCATCATTGCTGCATTTTAATAGAGTTTATTGCTCTGAAACAGGCTGCTTACATCAATATATTTAATAACAGCTCAGACACATCCTACAGGTGAAACTTCCCAAAGCAGCTATGTATTTGATTGCCACGTTTTATTAGATTTGCAAAATATCTTCAGCTCAACTCTTTAATCTTTTTTTCTTCTTTTTTGTTTTTGGGGTTTTTTTGAGCTTGAAGAAAGCACAACTTTGCAGTAGTGTCTCAGGTAGATTAAGAAAGAAAAGCTGCAAAACAGATTTGCACTTAACAAAGTAATGTACAATAGCTCCTGCCTAATGTGATAAGCTCATGTAGCCACTTGTTTCACTGACTCAAAATCTTTTTTTGCAAGTGCATTGTTCTTGTTCTGGTATTACTGAATTTTTCTGCCAAACAGAGTTCATTCTAACTGTATTATCTAAGTGACCTTTTTGTGATGTGTACCCTTTTTTTCTTTTATTTCAGCATTCTATTTTAGAATTATAAACCTGCCTTGGTTTTGGTAAAATTTAGTGAAGCTGTTAGTGTCTGTATATCTATAGCATGGTTATCTAGGGCATGATTGTTGTGGTTCTGCTTTACAACTGTCTATTTCCATTCAAAAAAAATTTTTTTTCTGACTAGTACTATAAGTATCATGTATACTAATCTCGAATGAGAATACGTGGTTATCGATGATATGTTATTTAATACTAGTTTTTGCTCAAATGCTTAATGCCTGCTGCTAGACTCTTCAATCTTTTTTATCATATATATTCCTTGGATTAGAAAAAATGTTACGATATTTTTGAAAGAATTGAAAAAAAATCATCAATTCTCCTTTTGTATCTGTTTGTAAATGTAGAGAGAGATTGATTTTAAAATAAGATCCGTTAATAGAGATTCTCTGCTCATTGTCTTTAGCACCTGCTGTTCTAATAATCTTACAGGTTTTTGTAATGTTATTCTTTGTTTTCACTTACAAATAAAAATGTATGAATAGGTTTGTAAATACTTTGTGTCAAGAGATTTTAATCAGTGCTACATACATACTCTTAGTGCAAGTGATAAACATAAACTAATTGAAATGTCCTTCTAAATGAAGATGTTCTTTGCAAAGGTGTGGTTCTGTTGTGAGTGAAACTAACACACCTACGCATGCCTTACAAGCAACCTTACAGGGTATATGGTGTGAGTATAAAGGTCTCAATGGTGCTGTTGCATGGATCCAGAGTGCAGCAGTTGGCATAAAATCATAATCTTTTGCTGGAGCTGAAGAAAGCTAGAAAATCCAGAGTCTTAACTCAGCTTGTTTCACTTGGCTAATGGATTGTGGAGTCAGTGCACAAGATCCAGTATAGGATTCTCACAATCTGGGAAAGTAGATAGGAACAAATTAACCTTTGCTTTCACTGTCTTGAAATGGAAACAGAGCTTTGTAACTGCTATGAGTAAAACCACTAGAAAAGGATATGTACATCTGCATAAATATTTGAGGGCTAGATAGAGATGGCTAAGTACCTAAGAAGTATGACTAAAATCTTCTTTGCCTACAGTGAAATGAAACACTTCTGATGTTTTCCACTTGTGGGTTAAGACACAACACTTTGTTTTGTATGATTGTGTTCATAATTATATGTACAAAGAGATCTAGAATGCTTAGAAAATTTTAAGTAAAAATTTTTTTCTTTGAAATAATTTAACGCTTGCTGTGACTATAGGAAGATAGACCATGATGGTCAGTGAGACATGGAGGAGCTTTGGGTTCCCCTCTTAGATGCTGAGAGGAACAGAAGAGGGGATAAGTTTGACTGGCATCACTGCATTTTGTGTTGTATTCTTAAGCTCCAGACAACATTCTGCGCTCAGATTCGTAACCCTGAAGGAAGAGCAGCGCTCGTGCCTGTCTTTACTTGATCCTCCTCCTTTTCTTGTAAGAGCAGAGGTTGGTCCTCCATCCTTTCAGTGATGAACATCAGGCAGGTGGCACGGTACTAAGATGTTTCTTACCTCTACCCTTTGGGTCACTGTTTCCAAAACCAGACCAGAGGGCTGGGTCTGGGCAGAATACCCTCACAACAAAAGGAAGAATCATTGTTTTTAAAGCACAGTAATGTATAATTTGAAGACCTGTTAAAACAAAGTTAGGATCTTTTCTAATTTATTACCAGTATGGATAAAACTTAAGGAAAATGCGTAACTTCAGAAGTTCTTCTCAAGTAGAGCTGGTACCTGAGGCAGCGCATAAAATAATCATTCATAACTCTGACTCATATAAAAGACTTCTGACTCTGACCTCTGTAGAGGTAGGAATGGCCACAATAGTTTTGTGTGTCCATGACTTAAAATAAAAAAATTCATAGCATAAATTTCGCATGTCATCTCATAGATGCTTCTGTGATGATCAGCATGGGGTGGGGGGTATTTACATTTGTTCACAACTGGATTGCCTAGAAATATCCACAGTGTTTTGCACTGACTTCTGAAACATGAAGAAATTTCTATTATTTTGATATGAACAATAGCTAGAAAGGCCAAGTATCCTTGTACAAAAGAGAAGGTGATTTTGAAAAGTTTTTGACTGTCGTAGTTTGTGTAACAGTGTTTATTTAATCACATCTGTAAGATAAAGCTCTTAAAAAGCAAATAGAAGGGGCAGGATTTCAGTGCAATAGAAAGTATAAGTAATAACAGTTCATTATATCTATATATGTTTAAAAAAATCTACCTGCTCTAGTCAGTGGAGGTATGTTTTTTCATAATAGCTTATTCTAAACTTTCAGTAAATACTGGAAATAATTACTGCATCCAATAAATACTGAACTAAATGCCTTAATTGTCTTGTTCTTTGCTGCCTTGGTAAGCGGTGTTGAAAGAAGCACTTCCTTGTAACACAGTGTACAACAAGGCTGGAGATAACTGAATTCTGTAGTGTTGACCTTTTATAAGTAGTTTACCACTTGTCTTCTGTTTTCAACCTGAGAAGAGAAGGCAAGCTTCTCGTATGACTAGTTGTTTTAATTAAGCAATCTGTACTTTCAAAAATATTTCCTTCAGATGCAAGTAAAAGGTAGGAGACAGAAAAGTAAATGTTTCATTGTATTAGTCTTCTAATGCATATGTGCTGTAAGGAAGGAGGCAGCATTTGAGCTTTCAGAGTACTGTAACACTCATGTCTGTGTTCTGTTCATTCAAAAATTTTAGTTCAAGCTGCTTCCTATATCAGAATCTAATGGAGAAGTTGGAAGATCTTTAGTAATAGCGTGGTCACTTTGAGAGTTTCATTTGAAAGATCTGCCTTCATAACCTCCGATTTGACATTTGAGCTTTTCATTACAAATAGGCATTCTTCTTCCAGGCAAAATTACAAAGCTGATATGATTGTAACCTTTTTAGAATAATAACACAGATGTAAAAATAAACCTAACCCCATACTTTTTTGTTACTCAGTCTTTTTTTTTCCTTTGTTAAATATAGTTTGACAAAACTTATACATAAACCAGATTTAAATGTAATTACTATCTTCATGTGTCTTGAAAAGAAACTGTTAGGCTTTTCCTATGACTTGGAGCTATGGCAGGAGGGAAGTCGCATTGTATTTTTTAATTAGAAGTTTACCAGTGGCATAATGCATGTCTACATTAACATGTGACCTTTAAAGTTTTAGTGTTTGAAATGGCTGTCTTGCAGTGTTTGTTTTCTTTTTCTTTTTTCATTGCTACTTGCAGACTGCTTTTGAAGTTACTGTAGTGAGCAGGCCAGCTAACAGGAGAGAGAGACATATATATTCGGTCTGTTTCTCAAGGAATCGTGGAACTAGTAAGGATCTTGTATTTAAGTCTGAAATAAAGCTTAGTAATTCTGGAACTTCTAAATTACCTTTTAAATAACCCATTTCTGAATGAACAAGAAAATAATTGCACTCAGATATCTACAGCAAAGATGAAGGTAAAAATAAGATGTAGATTTCCTATTTCTTATTTCAAAACAGTGAATGCGAGTAAAAGATGAGACCAGATCTTGCTCCCACATCTCACAGGGATCTTTCATTTTGATTCTAGCTGTTCTTAGAATTTCACACTGCACAAGAACTTACTGTCCTAGCCTTTGTATTTAGTCTTCAGTGATTCACAGTATTGGTTGCTTCACAAAAAGTTGTATGAAATCTTATCATGGACAGTGAAAACTTTCTAGCAAATGATTGCTGCTGCCATTGGAAGATGATCTAAAAGCAGCAAGGTTGCATTGTTCAGGGTATGAGAAGGATGACTAGATAAACAGTTGGATCAGTTTTAATGCAAAAAAAAAAGCAGTCAAAATAAACATCTGTTTTGAGGTAAATATGCTCACGTGCCTGATTTTTAAAATAGTCATCAATATGAGCCAGGATTTACTTCATTCCATGAGTCTATTATCTATGTGGGCAATCTCTCAAACTGAGATTGTTCACACACAGCTCTGCAGAGTTAGATTTACAGAGGTCTAGATGTCTGAGCATTTGCATATCTGTTCAATATTTGTTTTAGTCCAAATGGCGGACAGGTTTTTTTTTGAATGTTAAATTGACATTGAAAAAACCCTAATCACATTATAATTACAGCAAAATCTATCCAACTATCTTTGTTGGATAAGGCCATCATTTTTAATTTTGCCTTTAAAAACTTAGCCTGGGCTGTCAAGAAAATGTTTGTTTTCCTTTAGCAAAAGGAGTGACACCTTTTGATGCTCTGAAGCTGTCATCGGTGTAGGATTGTTGAAGAGCTGCAGAAGTTCCTTTTCCAATTGCTCTGTATCACACCTATTTAATAACTTGTATGCTTTTGTTCATGAAGGACAGCAGAGGTATCTCTTTGCTTTTCTTGATTTGAGTAGTGTGACACAATTGGTGTAATAGTAGCTTGTAGCTAGCTTTAAAAAGCATGGAAAGATGGTTCATCACTGCTATGCATGTGTGCTTACTCCTGAAAAATCTTTGAGAAAAAAATGTTTGAAGGACCGTGTTACATGACAAAGTGTTAATGAAGTGGTTGACTATGTGAAACGTGGACTTCTAGCTTTTGTTCCTGTTGCCAACTGATCCTCAGACAAGACTGAGAAACATAATGATGGTCTTGTTCTCCTGCAGGGACAGCCTATTCTTGCCAGAATAAATAAAAAGCATTAGTAAAACATTTTCTGTAGTCTTCAGTTGTGGGCAATTGAGCAAGTAGAACATGCGGCAGAAAACGAGAGACATCTCAAGAAATAGTCTCAGTAAGTAGGTGGCTGTCAAAAACAAATGTATACATGCTTACATATAAATGTCCGAAATCTTTAAAAAATGGTCAATTGAAATATCAGTGGTTTTAAAATGAGGATACTGTCCTAACAGGCCAGGAATGAGGAAGGATAATTTGTAGAAGAGTCTTAATTTTACAGCATTAATTAAGTAGGAATGACTGTTTAATCTGTTTTACTTTATGTAAAGCTTAATCATGTTAGGTAAATACGCCAACTGCATTGACAAGTAACACTGACTTGCAATGTATTGAGCAGTTCTTGATTTGTTATTGAGCACTGCCCAGGAATTGACTTAAGATGTGACTACTGGTCCATAATAGAGAGCATTATTACATGCTCAGACATATGCTAAAACATGCCCAGATTCAGCTTCATAGCACTCACAAAAAAGATGAATTAAAACACTAAGATTTTTTATTTCAAAAAGAGAGTAATATAAAGATGAAGAAGCTTTGCGAGAAGCAAATTGCTTAGAGCTAAAATGGTGATTCTTTGTCATGCGTTTTGTTAATGTTTAGAGCAAGCCTATACCAGCTATCAATAAAAGCTTATAAAAAGCTGATGATTAAGTTAGTACGAATAAATAGCAAAGAAAAAGAGGCTACCGGAAGTAAACAGAGCCTTGAAAATGTGAACCCTTTTTCCAAATGGGAAGGAAAAAAAGAACATGAACTGTAGAGAATGAACTAAATCCATAATAAGCCAGGGCAGAAGAGATTGTTAATAAAGCTGTCGAAGGAGACCAAAATGCATGTTATATATGGAAGCTGAGGAATTTTCCTGTAGTGGAATGTTTCTTTACAAGGAAAGAGTCTTGTGGAGCTTTCCTGATTTGAAGTTGCAGTGGAAACTAGTATTAACCAGTTAGGTTTAGAAGTCCTAAAGGGTCTGTGATCTGAAATTCTGCTTAACACACTCTGTAATCTTAAAATTTCATTGGTAACAAAGGAGTGGGAGGAACTAAATGCGTAAGCAGCTTTTTTAAAAAGTGTCAAGGGAGTAGCAAGTCTGAACTGTAGTAAGGAATAATGTCGGTAGAGAACAGAATGAGTACCTGTGCTGTAGTGAGGAGGAATCAGCACAGGCTTTATGGAGGGCAAGTTGACCCATCACAGATTTGTAAAGCAAAGTCAGTAAGTGTGTAGATAAGCATACAGTAATCCGATTTTACAGAACACTTCAGTTTCCAATAACCTTGACCAGGTCGCTTGCAAAGGTTCTTAAAGAAACTGAGCTGTCAAAGAGTAAATATTCTGTTTTCACAACAGAATGGTATTGGAGTTCTGGAGAGCTTTGTGCTGATCTGGGGTGAATTGTGAGGTGGCAAAGTTTGACAGAAGAATATACTTAGAGGAATGAAAACAACCCGTTAAAACCTGCAGTTGTGCTATACTGACCTACCTGGTGATGAAATGGCCGAAGTTTGGGTTTGACAAGTGCAAGCTAATGCATATGGGCAGGAGGGAGGAAGTGGAGGAGGAAGATAGTCCAAACTGTGCATGCACAACCATGGGCTGTGCATGAGATTTTTATCCATGAGGAAAAAAATTTGGAGTTGCTGTGAGTGGTTCCATGAAAATACTGATTCCTCTATTAAAAACACAAATAGGAAAACAAGAGAGAACAAAACAAGCTGTTAGACCACTGCATCTGGTGTATTCACATCTGAAATACTATGTGTAGTTTTGCTCTCTCCTGTCTCCCAAAGAGACAGCAGAATTAGAAAAGATGCACAGCAAGGCAACAAGGATGCTTGAAGGTAGTAATGTCTTCCGAGAAGGATTAAGTAGATTACGCCTCTTGTTCTCTGGAGGAAAAAAAATAGGAAGATTGATGTAATGGAAGCCTGTAAGATGTCATAGTGGCATAGACATGGAGAGCGTGATTACTTATAGTTTCTCATTATACAGATACGGAGAGCTTCTAAAGAACTCAGCTAGTTTAAGGCAAAAAAAAAAAAATCTTTCGCACAACTTTTAATTACATTGATCCAAAAAGTTTAAATGGTTTAAAAGGCAATTAAGTGAAAATTTAGCAGGAGTTGTCAAACGTGAACGTACAGTCTTTGTGCAGAAAGCAGCAGAACTACAGATGCTGGTAGGGAGGGGACTATTACAGATTATAAAAGCAGGGCAAAAATACTGTATTTTCTTACGCATATGCTGTTGGCTGTTCTTGGAAGCACACTACAGGCTAGATATCAGCGCTAAGAAAAATTTGCTCTTGCTCTATCTTTGTGGCCAAGTCAGTTTGGTGTTTTGGACTTGCTCTCCCAGTTTCTCAAAGTTTACATGAGGTTTATGTTTGAAAAAAATGGGATGGGGATGGTCTGTCTTTGTATCTTTGGACACTCACCTGCTCAAATATTTCATCAGACATAATTAGTTGCTTTCATGCTTCTTTGAAAATGTATTTTGGTGTAGGTCTGCTACATCTGTAGTTTGTGGTGAAATAGTTCTGAAGAGGGTATTCCTGAAGTTTTCAAATATCGATACTAAATTATCTTTGAATTCTTTTTTTTCCAATTTTATGTATTAAAATGTGTGTTTAACTATAAAGGGAAAACAACCTTTTTAACTGAATAGACTGAAGCTACTGCATACAATCCCTGTTTTATGGCATGCAGTTACAATGAAAATACTGCCTTTCTGTGAATGCCATCATGAACTGAAGACCTACTAATTCAATGTAGGTGTAAAAAGCTGTGTTGTAGATGAAATAGGGAGAGCAGCATGCTTACGTAATACAGGGAAAGCTGAGTTGCTGCAAAATATGCTAATAATTTTCTAGTTTATAGTTTGGGCCTTAAAATATTAGACTCATAAGCCAAGTACATAGGCGAAAAGATCATTATTTTTGCTTCGTACACAAGTTTATGTCTTAGTACTACTATACCTAAATTGTTATGTTTATAACTGTAATACTGTTCTTAAGATATAACAGCATAGGTGCTGGGGAAAAGTTGATTGAGAAACTGGCTTTGTGACTGCAGTTAGTGTTATCTGTCACTTGTTCTTCTTTTACTGAGTTGTTGATTCTGTCATGGGAGCATAAACTCCTGAAATAGGACTGAGCTGAAGAATAACATGCCTAATGTGAGGTGCCTCCTCATATTCCGCTGACTGTATTAACCAGCTCTCTGCTGGCTTTGCAGGATGGTTCAGCACATCCTAACAGACACATCTGCTGGTCTGCTACGCAGGCTTCTTAGCTGCTGGTTAGATGGACAATCTTCACTTCCAAGAGCTTAGATACATGGCATACATGAAAACACTTAGATTGAAACATCTTAATCTCAAACTGAATCCTGTTCTTAATGCAGTATTTCATGTTTACAGATATAGATTGTACTGATGTTTGGGATGCTTTCCCACTTGTCAATGCAAAAATAAAAAATGTTAGTATCAACTGAATCTTTAGAGTGACTCAGGTAGCTAAGATAATTGTTAAGCCTTTTATTTATCTCATTGTTTGATTGCAAGTGAATATTGAAGAGATGTCCTTGTGTCACAGAAGTCTTTTGGAACTATATATTTGTATACGGTAAAATGATGGAGAAGTCTAGATGGAAAGGGACCTCTGGAGATCACCTGTTGAGAGCAGGGCCTTAGATTAGGTTATTCAGGTGTGCTGAGGTCAAGCTGAGAATATTCCCAGTGAGAGAGGATCTGCGGCTTCTCTGGGCAGCCTACTCAATGTTTAGTTATTACAAAAGGTAATAAATAGGCAGCAGCATATCCAAATGTGCAGAAGTTTCTCTCTTACGGGGATGTATGCAGTAGAAGAATGCAGTAATTATATTGCAAAGGGGTGAGGTAATTTCTTACTGTCAGGTCTTTGTTCTGTGGAGTCGGGCTGCTTATGTTTGCCTACTCTGAACTTAAAGGTCAGACTGAAAGATGATCTTCAGAGAGAAGCTTGTTGTGTCCTTTCAGATGAGTTACAAATCTTCAGGATTTTGTTCTGTATGTATTTAATTCCAGATAAGCTTTTTCAGACAGATGGAAATGATTCGATTGAAAACGCTTTCTCCATTTCAAATGAGATTTTGCTTCTGCATAGTCTCTTATCTTTGTATTTTGGCAGAAACTCAGGCTTTTCCAAGCAGAGCATCAGGGACGTGCTTGAGTTTTTGATCTTAAAATGAGGGGAAACTGGCC
Source organism: Dromaius novaehollandiae (assembly GCF_036370855.1). Lineage (NCBI taxonomy): Eukaryota > Metazoa > Chordata > Aves > Casuariiformes > Dromaiidae > Dromaius > Dromaius novaehollandiae. The sequence continues at coordinate 130,571,032 of NC_088099.1, forward strand.
TAATCTATTTAAAAAAAGGGGGGGAAGCCTTGACTTCACTTGAATAAGCACAATAAATATTAGCAGAAGTTTCTTTTCTTTGTAAGAAGTGATACTACACTTCATCTTTCATATCTGATAGTTCACACCAGTAATACTGCACATAGCTAGTTGTCTGGTTTGCCTGTACTTACGAGTTTCAATTTTAGCTTTTCAAAATAAAAAAGAAAACTCTGCATAGTGTTTGGCTAGCTGGGAATGCCTTCGATACAAAGTTTATCAGGATGTCTGAAGGAGGGAATAGAGGAAGAGGCCAGAAGTATATCTGTCTTCTGATTATGGCTTCATTGGTGAGCTCTGATCTGATTCAAAGTGCCAGTTAAAGGTTTGTGGTATATTCCATGTTCTGTTAAAATTCCCTTTTTGAGTTGTAAATTAGATCTAGACAGCAAAAATAACATACTGTCTATGGAGACACCTTGTGTGTGTGTGTGTGTGTGTATGAATATATACACAGTCAATTTCAGAGAGATATGTAGTCTGCAGTTGACTGTTTTCTTTCTACTAAGAACAAGAAATAGCTATATCATAAGAGTCTCAAGAGGGGGGAAATGAAAAAACCTAGATCCAGGCTTGTTCCTTAAAAGATGCATCGAAAGCACTGGGGCTGCCTTCGACTTTTCTAAACTTAAGAGGGCAACGTATGAAGCTGCTGTGGCAGATTGTTATTCATGATTCATCTTCTCCAGAACTAGGCAAGCATTTCACCATATTAGACAAGAGAGGCACTGGTTTCCTTGTGGCTTGGAGGAAGCGTAAACTCACTGTGCTCAGAGACTGTCTGCAGTCCTGCCCTTACGTGCCATATGAGAGAGAATCCTGCTCACTGAGGCAGAGACTCAAGTGAAGTGCTGAGAAGACTGATAGAGAGGAGGAGTGGATGTACTGAGTCATTTCTCTCTCTCCTGAGTTCTCTGTTTTCCCCTCGATAAGTATGTCGAGAAGCTAGTACGTCCCGTCAGTTGAATGAGGTAAATACAGATTTTTTTTTCTTTTAGCTTGCACAAGCTATTCTAGAGAGACCAAGACGAGTTACTTAGTACTTTAGAATGATGTTAGTTCCTGTGACCTCCTCAAGGTTTACCTGTATACTTTCTTCTACTGTTACATTTCAGTGCAGCTTCTTAAATTCGTAACGAAGTCAATGAGTGCATTCTTAAATCTTCCTGGTGCGGTTGCAGGTACTTCCAAGAACTTCCTGCACGCAGAGTGCTTTATAACGTTGCGTTGCACGGCATAGTGGATGTAAATATAAAGCCTTTCTTAAGTCTCATTTTTATAAAGACTTAATTTTGCTAATTATAATTCCTATTTTATAGAATTTGTAATTGGTAATTAGTTTTTTATCTTGTTATAGGTTGGTTAGATGGCAGCTATGATTCATGGTAAGAGTATTTAAAAAGTCAGAACAATTCTTGAGGCAGATGAGCTTCTTTTTGTCTCTAAAGACTTCTGCAATGCTTTTCTGTCCAGCAGATTGGTATTTTCATGAAAGTGGTGATGTCAGCCTTCTCGTATACTGATCTGAAACTATTGCATGTAGTGGGCAAAATTACTACTGCTGTAAATGATAGTTATTCAGGTCTCAATTGTAATATATCATATGATCAGACTCTTCTAGGGGTCTGCCCTAATTGGGTTTTTTCTCTACACTGTTTTGTCCTCCCATATTTTTTAATAAAGAAATAAATTACCTCCCTCAGCGCACATTTTCATGTTTCCATTTTGCATTTCATTTTCTGTTCTTTCTATGATTCTAGTCTGTTAGAATTAACACCCCATCGTTCCCCAGCAGTAGAAGTAGTCCTGGATAAAGCATTTTTCTTCCCCCTCCTACCCTCAGCCACATGATAAGATCAGATGAAGGAACTGTTCCATATTAAGGACAAAAAAATGAAAAAAGAAAGAAAACTAGTAACTCTTTAAAGTTTTTAACTTTTTTAATCTGGTGTCATTTTTCAACTGGCAAAGTCTCTGTGCACACCTGCAATAAACTCTCAGACAATTGCACTGGCATTTTATAGTGAGGAGGATAGGTGATTTTAAGTAGCAAAAAAGGCTTACGCCATTTTACGTATTAAACGACATTCTAAGTTTTCCTTGCTGAGTAGCGTTTCCTTGTGCAGAGTGTTTGTCTGCCTTTGATAAATATGCTGATTTCTTGAAAGCAGGCCTCCCCCCCCCCCAAAAAAAAAAAAATCAGTAAAGGTGTCTGAGCAGACTTAGCTCAGTTGATGCTGTTATTGAAGTGCAGTGCTACCCTTTTTTTGGGCGGTAGTTGTTGACATGTTTGTATTCTGGGGTAGTAGCCTCTGGAAGTAGGACTTACACAACTCCTACGAATTTTAACTTAAGAAATGAGAAAGCAGCTAAATACTCTATACATGTTATTGTGAATATAAGGATGACTATACAGTGGCAGACTTCCCCCCCCCCCCGCCTTCTCCTTTCCTCCCCCTTTACCTGACTAAGAAACATTGTCCTTGCTATGCTTGCTTCGCTACAAAAAATACTAATGCTGATGAAACAGCAGGTGAACTGTGTACAGTTAGGCAGTATGCTTGTTCCGGTGCACCTGGGGGCTGCCGCTGCGGCGGACAGCATCTTCTAGCCCATCCTTCCTGAAACGTGATGTGATATAAAGGAGTGTGACAACTGGAGATCATGCAGCTATACAGTGACCTAAATTAGCTCGCTGACCCAATGAAAACTAAAATTACCAAGCTAATTTTAATTTCACTTAGTGTCTTGTCAGTGACGGTGTGAAGAGGAGTGTGCAAATAAGCGTCAAGAGGGAATGTGGCATCGGACTAGCCACCTTTTTCTGGTGGTGAGTTGAGCTGGATAAAGTGTATTGGCGAAAACGTGCTTCTGAGGCTAGGTAACTGTGGTTGGTAAGAAGCCAGATTGTTTGTATACTAATGTATCTTGTCAGCAACTTTTTCTACTAGTTCTGAGCATGAAACCAATATTTGGGGTGAGGGTGGGAAGAGGCATGACAGAAGTCTGAGGCAAGGTATTTGAAGGGTATGCACTGCTTGACAAAATAAACATACATGGCTATCCTACTGTTTTAAATATATTTAAAGATGCAGATAGGTCTGTTTCCATTCTTTGATTTTGTTCTAAGTATTTCTTTGAGGAGCGAAGGCACAAGTTTGGGAATTGCTAGGAGTTTGCTGTAGATAAAAGAGTTGGTAGAGCCTTGTATAATACTGGAAATAGATTTACTGCTGCAGAAAACTGGTTTTTCAGCTACATATTAGAATATAAATGCTACTAATAATGGATAAGATACTGTTATCCTTGGCTATATGTGACCTGTGTGTGTGTCCCCCTTCTCTCCTTCCCAAGTAGTCAATGAACCAACTTGTCAGTATTCTAGACTTCACTTAGCAGAAAGATTATTACAGAAAACCTAGTCGTAAAACGTGTTTGAACTGAGTGATTCTGAACTAATTTTAAGCAGAAAGAGGTGGGTAGAGTAGTTTTTTTTCTTTGAGTAGATTTGCCAATGATTCTTTATTTGAAAATGTCATACCTAGCAAGCCAAAAGAGCTAGGTAGTGGGCTTGGTTGAACTGAGACAGGTCGTGCATTGTTTCTGAAATTACATCAGAGATGCATACATTATTACCAGTTTTAGGCACGTCAACCTGATTTGATAATCTAGGAGAATAATATTATACTAAACTATTTAGTTGTTTTTATTGTAATTTGGCATTGCAGTGAGACTTTTTTATATAAATCTTTCATTTTCTGTTTGCTGTTTACATACACTGAAAGGGATTAACATTGAAAATGGATGTATTAAAAGCTACTGAAAGTTAATTATACTACTACAGATAGAAAAGAGAGAGCAAAAATACCATAATCTAGGTTTGCTAATCACCACTGTCATTACATCTTCAGCAAAAGAAAATGTAGTGAAGCTTGAGTAGGTCAGAGGTAGTGTGTGAGGCAGAGGCTGCATGAGAGCAAGAAGAGTGGCCAGCTGGAAGCCTAGAGAAGACTCCTGTGCGGCATGTGTGACAGTTTCTCTCAGCAAATCCTCAGCTGTGTGGAAGCCCCATAAGGAGTTTAAATATTAGGAACAATGTTTAGATAACAGTAAGGGCCAAATTCATAGCATATTTTTTTACATAAAATCTCTACGTTTGTTTTATCTCAGACCTACTGACCTGGCAGAAGTTGCCCATGGAAGATGCCAAGCGGGAGCTTGTGGTCAGGGGTAATTGAGTCTTTGAATCATCATTGTCCAACGATGCAAGGGAGCTTGAGTTGAAAATGGCTGCATGTTTCTTCTATTCCATTGTTTGGACAGTTTAAACTTCATTATTTTATTTTTTCCCCCTGAAGTCTGTAGTTGATTTCAGGTATTAATACTTTTTTATTTTAGCTGAATAGGCAGGAGACTTATGATATTGTGCTTGTAGCTAATGGATAGCAGAAATCAGAAAAGAAACATGCTTTGGATATTCGTTTGAAAATATATTCTAATGACTGCTTTTGGGGAAAAACATTTAGCATAATCTGCTTGAAATTTTAGCTCTTTGAGGGAGAGAATGTTTGGGCAGAAGTTTTTTGTTTCTGTGATGCTTATATGGCTTTACTACTGTGAGGCCAAGCTTGGTAAAATTTCTAATAGCTGTCACCATGTAGGCAATAATGTTATTATATAGTTGAGAATATAGTTCATTAAAGCTGTGTTCAAATAAATACTGAATTTTCTAGTTTTTATTATTTACAGGCCATTTAACTAGATCTTACAGCTTTAGTGTACTGCTGCTCACTCATCCGCTTTAAAGTTTTCAATTATCAAGAACCCTTACACTGCTAGGTCATTAAAGACTCGCCTATACCCCGACATGGAAAAGGACAGTTTCACTATTGCTAATGATGAAAGATTTTTTTCTTTTTCTCTTGGTTACCACAGCATTTTTGTCTGTTATTGGAGACAACCGCTAGGATACCTGCAAGGAAGGAGCAAGCCAAGTGAATTCAAGCAAGCCCTTTAAAATCTGTGGTTCCCAGTTTTGCTTCATTTATTTTTTGATTTCTTCTTCACTGCATATGACTTGGATCCCATTCACCTGCTTTAACTTTAAAGATTTTAATTCAGACTGCTTTCTTCTCAAAATAGTCTTCTGTGGTATAAATAGTGTGCATTCACAACATTGACTTGCTTCCTTGGAGTATTGTGTTCTTTTGTGCTTTGGCCATTTCTACCTTCTGATTGCTTAGGATGGCTTCAGTTCTTTAAAGCGCCACTGATTTTACTGTCTTGCATTTGTTACCTAAATAATAGCTTTTTTTTAAGCTATTGTGCATGTATTTTTTCCGATTGTATTGGGGTTATGACTTGGAGTAATACGCACATACTATTGGCATTAAAAAGAGCTGGAAAATCCAATTTTTTCAATAATAAGTGGCAGAATAGTTTCTTCCACCTCTCCCCCAATGAGAAGAGGAACAGGCATGTAAATTTTGGATATAATTTTATGAGCTAGTTTTTTTCCAGTGAAAATGCAGTATGTATTCTGTTCCAATACAGTTATCTTTCAGTTATGTAAAATAAACTTTATTCAGAGTCAACAGCAGAATCATTAGTCTTTAGATGCACAAATCTTTTAGAATTGAGACCTATGCACATGCTTCTTTGACAAGCATTGTCAGTTGTTTGGAGTAGTGTTATAGACTTATAATGTGCTATTTTCTGAATACAATTCTGATGAGAAAATTTTGAAAAAATATTATGTGAGAAATGTTTTTATGGGTCTTCCCTCCTACCGCCACCATCATACTGTGTTCTAAACTTACAGAGCATTTTTCCATTCTGTGGTAAATACTTTGCTCTTTTTCCGTTACTGAGTTTTATAAGAATCCTTTTCCCTGTAAGCTAATGTACAACTTGGTATGGTTTCTATGTTATTATTCTTAAAGCTGGTATCATCAAACTTAGCTATGTATACTGTTGCTGAAGATAACAATTCCATTGTTCTGTACTCAGTTAAAAAAAAGAAGTTATCCTTGACTTCTGCCAAAGTATAATTTTGAATGTTAGTGCCTTGCATGGTGTTGAATAAAACATGCAGCATATTTAGATGTTCAGCAGGAAATACTACTTTAAGATAACTTAAAGGAGAGGGGTTATTTCAGATGTGGGAGAATGCTGGCAGAGGAACCAAGGGAATAATCAGAGCATAAGTAAATTTCAAATGGGAATAGGGAAGATCTTCTACCCTTCAGTATAGTCAAGGTTTAAATCATCCCTTGAATAGGATTACTGGGGCAAACAATGAATTGCAACTAAGTTGGGGGGTTGGTAAGTGTATAAAGCAGTTAAGACCATACTGCCTACAGCAGGGGAACCACCTGCCTGACCTACTTGGCCCATTTTGACCTTAGTTCTTAGGTGTTACTAGTGGTCATTACAGAAACAGTTGTTAAATTTGTAGTTGCAAATGAGATTATCTGGTAATAAGGTGTTGGGGAGGGGGGTGGCAAAGCCTAGAAACCCTGCAAAAGTTGGAGAGCTGAGAATGGAATTATGGATACTTGTAGAAGAAAGTTTTTGGACCTTTTCAGACTTTTTTTGAAACAATGATGGTCTGTACAAGCGTATGTGAAGATGAAATGGAAAATGGGGTTGAATCTCATTTACATTACTCATTTTACCAGCTTTGTGAAATACCTGATGCATTATTTTGCAGTCTCCTACAATGACATGCATCTCCTCTATCCTCTATCTTTTGCTGTGTGTAAAAGCCACATTTTTGTTGTTCATCATCCTTTCTGTGTCTTAGAGTAATCTGAGCTGTCTCCCACAGCCTGTGCCTTCAAGCCTGCCTTCATCTTCATTTTCTAGATAAAGTTTGATTTTGCAGGGAGTATTTTTTTTTCCCCATTTAAATCAATATGTCAGTCACTTTCAATTCATCTGTCATTGACAGGTCGTTTATCTGATGTGAGAATTACTGTTATGTTGTCTTTGTTATAATATGTTTTTCTGCTGGTAATGCTTCTCAGATTTCTGTTTCCTACTGGATATAGTTGTAAAATGACCATGAAAATGTGCCGTGTATTAACTTGAATTTTAGAGTTGGAGGGGGAAGTGGAAACAGTTAGACAGGAAGGAACTCAGGTTTTCTTTGTTCTCAAGGGTAAAATGAAATTGCAAGTCTACTGTCCACCTCATTCATAGTAGTGGTATATCATGTGCTTATCTGCCATTCTAAACTTTTTCATTTCTCAAAAGAATCGATGTTGAGCACTTCAAGGACCTTTCTTTTAGTTTAACAAAGGTTATAAAATATGTACTTTCACAGTGATGGGTTGATGCAACACTGCTTGAAACAGTAGTAACATTTAATTAGACTGACACTTGCAAAACTTCTTTGCTTGTAATTGTATTATACTTCCTTCAATTACAAAAATTTCCATTTTCTGATACGAATTGTTTTGGCCTGTTCTGAAGACGATCTCTTGTAGTATTTTAGGAAAAATGTTGGTAATTTGTCAGAGTATCAGCGGTGCAACAAAGGGCCTAAGCAGTTCTGAGTGGGTTTTTTTGATTTTTGACATTTCTTTGTATTTGCAAGTTCTATTTTAGTTTACAAAACAGGGAATAAATTCAGAGATAATCTGCTACAGCACCAAAATGACAACTTCCTAGTTCTGTTTGCTGTGTTCTTTGGGAATAAAATGAGCTAGTGCAAAATAAAACCACTATTTTTTATCTTTATCTTTCTCAGAGTTACTTTATTTTTGTCTGTTTGCCAGGGGTTGTCTTTGTTTTCCTAGTGCTTTGCTGCTGGAGAAATTTGCTTTAAGTATATAGTTTAACCACTGTTTTGGAACTTGTAAAAGCTGAACAACTAGAGTGGCCTGCTGTCACATCTGCTGCTTTAAGTGCTGCTGCAGGAGTATTTGCAATCAGGACATGCACTGTCTTTTATTGTAAAAATCAAATCTAGCTGAAGAACTGGCTTGCCTTTACTTGCTTAAGCAATTTTCATGCTAATTCAATAGTCGTAACCATTTCTAATCTGAGCAGTGAAAAAGCTCCACTAGAAATTGCCCTTTCCCCAAAGGGGAACAGTTGGCCAGAAGGGTTTGGCATTGCAGCAATGTGGTGCACACGGAGAACGACAATCAGGATTGCACACAAACTGGAGCTTTGAATTCAAAAGTTTTTAGCAGGGAATGAAGACTACTTGTCTGCTTGTGGCTTGTGAGTAGTTTGGGTTATACTCCCTAAATGAGTCTGTTTTTCTCTTTTTTCTTTTTCTCCTTGCTGCTTTTTATTCTCTGCTGCTGCTCTTCTCAGAAGAGGAAAAAGGTTCTCAGACTGTTTTCTGGGGAAGATCATGGAGGCTTTTGAGCCCCTTATAAGAAGGGCCATTCTGCTGGCACTTAATACATGGAAGAACTGTGAGAAACTCCAGTAGTAGCCTCTCCCTCCTCCCCCTTCAAGTGTCAGTCTAATTAAATGTTACTACCATTTCAAGCTTCAGCGTTTATACCTGTAAAATTGGCCATATATGGAACTTTGATCTTTATTTATAGAAAAGCCCTGAGTTGCTTCTTGCTCAAGGTTTGCTTTTCCGTTTTGCCCCTGGTGGCCAAAGTATAGAATAACTTGCAGATACAGAAATACTTGTCATCAGTAGAGTAGTTGACTCCTGTACCAAAGTGATCTTAAGTTCAAATTGTTAAAGAAACTGTCGCGTTTGCTTCAAGATGTTAAATTGAATTTGCAATTGTGTCAGATTTTAATCTGTGTTACAAGCAGTTGACATTGATTTCCATCCCCCCCTCCCCCCGAAGAGGAGAGAAGAGATGATAGCTTAAGAAAAATCATTGCTGTTTTGCTGATATTTTTTCTAATTGTCCCTGTTTCAAGGTACAATTCAGAACAAAATAGTAGAGGTTAAAACAGTGTCTTCAGGCTTTGATGTTACTGTGTAGAAATCTAGTCTCTTATGAGAGTTGGTGTGTTGTCTGAATGTGTTTAAAAAAAAAAGGGGAGGGGAGGGTTGATGTTATTCTTCCTTCAGAAATTAAAGTACAGAAAAAGCATTGCTTACATAGTATTTTTGTTGAAGGCAGGTGCATCATTTTCTATACAAAAAAGTGTTTTCTTTTTCTCTGAAGTCTTGGATTTCCTCTATGTTCAGTGTGTTTTATCCAGATTTGAAATATCACCTTGTCTTCAAGTTAAATACCATTTTATAAAATGAGTTCAGAATTCTGGATAGTAATCCAAATATAAAATAGTAAAAATGTTTATTAGCCTGGCTTCACAGTTGAATTTTGATAACTTTCAAGCAGCTTCTGCATGTGTTGTTTTAAACAAAACCTTACTATGAAAAAAGATAAGTTCTAAGAGTGGCAATGTTAGTCTTTCTATTCACCCAGACTAATATAGATGTAGTAAAGACGCTTCTGCTTTTGTGTTGGGTGTCTGTCACACACATTTTTCATGATACTAATATTTCCTGACGTTTCACAGGCAAAATACATTAGATTTCATTGTCATTATTATTTGGATTATTATCTGAGCAGAGCTTTAGGATTCCCTTCATTTCTCTCTTTTACTACATTTCATTCTGTGTTCAAAATAATTGGGCATTGGGCAAGAATCGGCTCACTTTTAGTTGGAAAGAGCATGAAGGATGTGAAGCCATACTACAGGGTATCTGTTGGTTGGTGGTGCTGTTTGTAGGACAGGCTTCAAAGCACCTTAGGAAGGAAGGTTCCTCAATAGGAATGTTAAGGTAGGAGGTAAAATGATAAAAGCCACAAGGATGCTGGAAGGGAGGAACAGAATTTCTGCTCCTTTCTATTGGGAAAGAATCTGTCCTGAAGTGAGCAAATGGATTAGAGATCAAGAGCGGTACCCTGGTAGGGAGCCATACTTTCCAAGCCTTTCCTGGACTTGGTCGTCTACAAGAATTGTATCTTGTTTGATTGGTTTGGTTTCGTCTTTTGTTTTTAACTCTTGTTACTTATTGAGAAGATCTGGAGTACTGAATTATTTTTGTTTAGTCGTGGACGTCCCAGATTTGAACTGATTGCGGACTACATGTGTCTCGGATAAAACTATCCACTGGGTCTTCTCGGGAATAAGCAGAAGGACTGCCAGTCACCTCAGAAATAACCTTTCTGTTTTGGGTCAGCATGCACTCTTTAGGTTCACTTTCCTCTACATTAAGCAAGTCTGTTCCTAAATATATTTGATACTGGGTGTTATCCTCAAATAAATAGGGCTGCTTAATATTACTAATGATCAGTGGTAAAATATCAAATTTAGGAGGCTGCCTGATGTCAAGTGAACCAGTATAGCTCTGTAAAATGGTAAGGGAGGGGTAAGACATGTACAAAGTGCACTTTTGCTGCATGAGAGCTTAGTTAAAAATAGCAATTCCTTTTTTCAGAATCGATCAATACCACTTAATCAAAGGTTATACACAAAAATCTAGGTAATACATTGATTTCAGTTGATCGGGCTTTTAAAAGATATTTGTAACACAATTTTGTGCCTTTCCCTTTAAATGGAAGGAAAAGACTGTGCCTGCATGTGTGTGTGGTGAAGGTTTTTTGTATTAATATCCTTTGCGTGTTTGACCAGTATTTGACATTAAATGGTTTTCCTGAGATGACTTTTTTTAAGCATATATGCTCTTTTTTGATCCTGTACATCTTTATATAAGAATGTAATTTTACAGTATAGAGAAGTAAGTCCATGAAAACCAGTATTTCCTATGATTTCTGTGCTATTTAACCAGAGGATACAAAGACACGTACTCATGAAATTGAAGATGTTTCTTAAAATTAGTTCAGTAATCTTAAAAATATTTTAAAAATATATTGTGAAATGTGACTTAGAATATCTCACCAACAGCATTAAACTATCAGTCTTTTTGTTTTATTTTAATGTGGTATGAAATAGAGGTGCTTTTTTTCACCCCTAGTCATTGCTTTAGTATCTAACAGTGTTTAAAATTAAAAAAAAATTCTTAAAGCCATGAAGGCTATGTGTAGGAAGCAGTAATGGTGATTTCTTCACTCCTCATCTGTGAAATCCACATTTAACAAGTGGCATATTCTTTATGGATAGCTGAATAGTTCTAACAATATTTGGGTTTTTCTCATTTCTGTAAACATGAGCCTTGAAAGGAGGGAGAGAATTACAGAAAATTTATTCTTTCCTTTCAACATAACACATCCCTAAAATATTTCTGCTGTGATTTGGTTGGCATGGCTGGATGCAAATTTAAGTGTCAAGTTTTGACTATAACTTCTAATAAAATTTGATACAATTTGCAACCAATACAAGAGAAGAGTAGAAGCTCTTATGAACCTGCTTATAAGCATGCGCTTGTTGTTTACTGATCCTGGTTTCAAATAATATTTGCCTAAGTAGTTTCACTTTCCATCTGTTATGTTATTTTAATTATATATTTGTGATTATGATGCTGTTTGCGTAACTGTGCTTTTGTTTCATTTTACAGAGGAAATAAAGGCTGAAACAGAAAAGCAAAGGTATGTAATAGTTCATCACATTGACCAGTAGTGAGCAATAGTGCTTTGACTGCTTAAAATGTTTACTGAGCTTATTATGAATAGTGAGTTAGGGGCTCACTCTGAAAAGAGTTCTCAGTCTATTTTGTAAGGTTGGAGGTATCTGGGAGTGTGTGAAGATGTGCTACTTATGGTGCAAGGCACAGGAACTGGGAGTCAGGACAGAAGAGCTTGGAGGGCATGGGCTGAACTTGTCTGGCCAAGGCGGGCAGGAGCAGGGATCAAGGTTGGATGAAAATTTTGTAGGTAACACAGAAAAGTAAATATGGATGATGAGGCTGAGATTAGAAGAATTTTGAAAGGGACTTGGAGACTGCTGAGGGGGGAAGACCTAGAATACAAACAGAAACAACAAACTCTGAGGGACTGAGGCTGCAGGGAGGGAGTGGGAATGAGTGAAGACGAGTAATTTGAAAAAGGTAGGTGTGTGGGAAGGATGTTGTTAGGGAACAGGTATGGAAGGTTCTTTGATTCTGGAGATGATTCCTCTAGAATTGAGACTAGAAGCCGATACTGATGTTTAGCAGTCTTCAGTAAATTTTTTAAGTATTTGTAAGCTGTGGAATTCGTTTTTAGTACTTAATTGCATGTTCCACAGGATCTCCTTCCTCCTTCAGTGCATGTTACTAACCGTTAGTCAGGGTTGTGTTTGCTGAAAGAATGGGATCAGCAAGCAAAACTGATGAAAATTGTGTTTATGGTCTAAAGAGTAGACTGTTGCCTAGGGACCTGTGATCTATCCTGTAACTGGATTCCTGTTTTAGGCAAAGCATTAAGCAACAGTTGTCAAAATTGGCTGCTAATGGTTTGTGCCTTGTGTTCCAGGCTTCTGAGTTGAGATTTACGAGCTTTGCTTTGTGTAGTAGCAGTAGTTGCTTTGTTTCAGATGTAAAGGATAATTTAATATCAAATATGCTTGAACAATTTAGGTTAATGGCTTTTTGAATTGGTCATGTGAAAATTACTGGATGCATCTTATTGAATTCTTGTGCTTCAGTTTCCATCAGCAAAATAAAGACAATGCCATCAGTTCATAGTAAGGTCGTAAAAATAAATTTAATGTATATGTCCTGTTCAGGTAATTTTGCAATGAGCACTGCATACAGTCTCAGACAGAAAGTAATAATTTGTCTTTGTAAGTTTTGCTAAACGTACTGTAAATAAAGCAAAGTTCACATTTTGAAGAATGAGAAGAAAAAAATGCTGAATGTTAAATATTCAGTAAGTGATATTCATTCTCCATACTGCATATGGAAAAGTAATAGCTGATCCTGTAGTTAAATACCATTCTAAAACTGATGTGGGAGCTAAATTATAACAACATACACAGTGATGGTTCAGCCATTTCTGAACTTTTGGGTGCTTGACTTCTGTCCTGGTAATTGTTTAAGTTGTGTTTTTTGTGTAGAATGGCTATAACTCTTACCTGTTTATATACATGTTCTAAAATGGATCGAGATTTGTTTTTTTCACTGGTGTCTTTATTCTGACAGTAGATTTTCAGTGGTCTTTTGCTGCTATGAAAGCATTGCTGGACGTGGTAACTGTGAATGGGTTTAGCCTATTCTTATTGTAGAGCCAAACTGTTCTTTGTAGGTGCAGTAGAAAATATTCTTTTTCCAGGTCTTAGAATAGAGAAACCTCTTAGCTTATCAAATTATTTTCAGCTTATTTCTATAAGTGAAATTCATATATTCTAACAAAATAATAAGGACTTCAAATGATGATTGTTTAAATTTTTTCCAGTTCCCATTCTAGGAAATCGGTCTCACAGCTAGGCCAGAGTGCGTTGAAAAATAAATCATTTCTACGTGCCAAAAGTTCTGCATGGAAAAACTGCTAGCAGTAATTTATTACTACTATTAGTATTACTGTTATTTTACTGTCTTTTTTTAAACCAGGAGCAGTGTTTGGCTGCAGGAGGGAGGGCTATGGAATAGAAAAGGACAAGTTGCCGTACATAACTGTTACACTACGGATGCTGCCAAAATCCTTTTAAAAACTCACTGTTTGATATATACATCAGCCTCTTTCTGTGGCTGGTATGAAAATATCATCCTATTTCATAATCCTTAGGCTTGGTGGATCCCATGGTGGAAGAAAGCTTTGTGAGGTACGGTTTCTCACAGTCAGCTGGAAAAAGCATCTAAAGCTCTTTCTTGGCTGACATTAAGAAGCAAAGACCTTTTGGGATTAGTTCAGATGTTTGCTTCATCAAACTTCTTCCTGGAAAATCCTTTCTCTTCCCTTATTTTCTCCTGCCCTGACATGAGTAAGGTGATGAGCCTACTGAATTATCTTTATTACTTTATTATTATTTGGGGGATGTTTTTCTAGCCTTCAATTAAGAGAAGCTTCAGGCTTCTGCAATAACTTACTGTGAAACAGGTCCTTCATTTTTTGAGGCTCATCTTGCCCTGTTCCTCATTTCTGGAAAATTCTGGCTTTATTTCTGGAGCACTCTTTTAACCTAATTTTAATGATGCCAAATGAGCATAATCGCTAGATGAACAGCAACCTGTTGTAGGACATGAGCAAGAGATACCAGCCTTCCACTCTTCAGAGGAAAGCATTTACAGGAATTTCAGAGAGGTTTAAGAATATGGAGAGATGTACTCCATGTGGAACTCATCTGATTTGTGTGTTTGTCCAGAAGAGCTGCGTTTCCAGCAAAACGATATTGAGCAATAAATAATGTTTTTTGTCTGCCTGAAAAATAGACCTTTGCTTTTCTTCAGGAAGAAGAATATATAGGGACAAATTCTTAAAGCTCAGAAGTTATTAGTAGAAAAGCAGAATCTTAACACTAATAAGTCAATATTAAGACATGGAATTTAGGTACCTTTTTAAACAAGGTTAAATCCTTAACAAGGAGGATTGTTTGAATATCGTACCAAGCATCCTTTTTTCAAGGATCTGGTCCGTTCCATGGAAAGCTCAAGTATTGATCTTTCTTCACATTGATTAGTTTGAGGTTTTCTCAAATTTTGTACAGTTACAGTCATCTCAGATCCTTTGCCCAAGGGAGGGTATGTTGGTAACCACTGATCTCTAGAATTTTGCGGTACTGTGTGAAGCACATGTAGAACAAAGATTTTCCTTTTTTCCTGAGCATGTCCAGGATTGAAATGAGACGTGATTTAATCTCCAAAATGCATGTAGTTGGGGTTCTTTTTGTTTTTTTGAAATACTAAAGCAAACTTGTATTGTAGTACCATAGCTCAATACCACTTAACTTTCAGGATCATCAGAAAAAGCACTTCCAGTGAGTTGTGTTTTTCTCTGAGTTGTGTTTTTCTCTGCTCTAGTAGTAAAATTTCTACCTAGACTTCTCTGGGAATTATTCTTGAATGTGGAAGAGCTATTGAACGGACTTCCCTTCCTCCCCTCTGCCTTCACCATCCATGTAATAAGAAGAGGCTTTTTTCTGTTTTTAGAGGAGACAACTCTTTATGCCTTCAAACCAGCAGGGACCACTGAAGATCTCTGTAGTGTGGAAACGGGTTGGTTTGCCTGATCCAGAAAGGAGACAGATTCAGTATAAAAACTGTTAAGAATATTTATGACTGTATTACCTTTGTGTTCGTTTTGTAGAAGGCATTCTTTCCTAATGTCAGTTTTCTTGATACTTTATTTGATTCATAAATACTGTGAAGGTGAGAATTATTTGTGTGATCCCTTACAACGTTCTAACTAAATCATTCTGTTTAGTCCTCCTCACGGAGAAGCAAAGCCTGGTTCAAGCACGCTTCCACCTGTGAAATCAAAGACTAGCTTTATTGAAGCTGACAAGTACTTCCTACCGTTTGAACTGGCATGCCAGTCGAAGTGCCCCAGGATTGTTAGTACATCTCTAGATTGTTTACAGGTCTGTATGAAAATGAGCTTTAACTGTCAACTGCAAGATTTTGTTAGTTTGAAGGAGGTAACAGTTATAATCTAACAAGGAATGTTTTTCTGTTATTTCACCTGATGGTGCATGCAACCAAATTGAATATATTTCAGACAAAAGGTGAACGTATGTCTTATTATTTGTTACATAGTGTATGTATGTATATTTCTGTGTATACACATATAACCACAAATAGTTGCACGTTTGGATCAATTCTGTTTTATCAATGTACAGCTACCTATTTTAATGTGTACATATTTCTGTATGTTGAATTACTATCAGTAACTTAAATGAAAAACTGAAACTTCACTAGCATAGCAGGTATATCATTGTTAAATTCATTTGACATTGTTTATAATTACAGTAAAATACTTTAAATTTGCAATGTTTCATCTTTCAAAACTCAGAGGTTTGTTGCTCCTGTAGTGTTTTCAGAACAATGTCTGCAACACAGAAATCTGCCGTTCTCTTCTCCTGAGTAGCCTGACAACAATGAACTCAATGAATATATTTACATTCACAGGCACATGCATACCTGGCATGCTGTCGCACTATGATGCCTTGCTACTCTGTATATTTAAGTAGGTAGGCCATGGAGATTTACAAATATTCTCATGCCTGAAGTGTTTGGAAGAGAATTTTGTTAATTTTGTAATAAATACTTTTTCAAAGTATTGAAGATCTATAGAAAGGGACAGTAGAACGCTTAAAAACAGAAGACTAGTTAGTACTTTGAATAGAAACTGTTTGTGGTTGACTTATTTGGTATTAAAAACATTAGTGTGCTGACTACGTATGAAGACTTACATGATATGAGCTATTTAGAATCTTGTTTGTTTTGAAATCATTGTTAATTTAATTACTGAACCGAAGATTTAATACTAAGCTTGTGGACAAACTTTGTAGTGCAGTTGCTGAGTGAAAATTGAATAAATGTGGGGGACTTTTTTTTTTAAAAAAAAAAAATCCTTCGCATTTTATGAGATTTGGGGTAAAATTTACTTTTTAAGTATTCTGTTCAAATTAGTGGTATCAAATGAATTTATATATTCTAATAAAAGGCTGACTTATTTTTAAGCTTTTATTTCTGTTTTTTTTCCCTCCAGAAACTTATCGCATATGGGCATTTGACAGGGAATGCTCCAGACAGCACAGCTCCAGGCAAAAAATTAATTGACAGAATTATTGAGACAATATGTGGCTGTTTTCAAGGCCCTCAAACAGACGAAGGGGTTCAACTACAAATAATAAAGGTAATGTGATTAAATACTACTTCCAGTATTTATAGTAGTGACAGCAGGAAGATATTCATGGTCTCAGAATTCAAAAGCAAGAATGTTTAATTTAAAAATGTAATTAGTTTTTTTAATATATTCTTGATCCTGTTTCTTTAAGACAGAAATTCCCTGTCTTCTGCTTCTTTTTCCACACACTCTCATTACTTTTTGAGTGAAATCATGATTGTGATACGAAGTTTTGTGCACAGAGCACTAGGTGGAATTTCATTCACAGCAGATCAGTGGAGTTCTCTTAATTGTGCAAAATTACAGTCAAACGATCCTGCTCTCCCAGTGGGGAAGGCAATGATTAAGAAGCACATTTTTAAATCACTTTTGAAATTATTATATGAAATGCAATTAGAGCTGGCAGTCAGTTGTTACCATGGTAGCTTTGTGCTACTGTGTCACAGACTTGTGCTTGAAGGAGGTCTGGAGTTTCTCTGCATATCTTAGGTAAACTTTGCATGCAGAGTATATACAAATAAATGCTTTTGCAGAGCTGTAGCTTTTCTGATTCTACTCAGTAGTCCTGGGAATGCCAGCTAATGGAGGCTAGCCACCTAATTGAAATGTCTTAATCTACTCTTCGAATGATTGTGGTGATGATGATGAGCAGTAGCGAAGAGTACAGTAAAGGGTGATTATGAAGAATGGAGAGTTTGTTAGTTTGTGTTTTGTGCATAGGAGTCCTGAGGCATTGACATTTCTTGCAGTTTAGATTTACTTATTTTAGTGCAAAGGAGGTAGTTGGTTCCCCTATTCCTTTTCATAGGCTCAGCCTTCCTTTTTCTTGACGCCCCACTTCTCCAGCGAATAGTCATAACATGTTAGTTTATGCTGCTGTTGTCCAGATTTGGTGTTCTGTGTGCTCAAGCATTCAAGGCATTTCTAATCTTGCAAAGGGAAGTTTTTGCTGATTTAGATTTTCAGTGACCGAAATGTGGGTATCTCCCTCTTGCTTTAATGCCTTCTCTAAATGCTTGATTGTTTTAGCCCTCTCAGCCCTTGATCCATACCTGGGCCAAGATGTAAAGAAGTTAACTTCCTGCCTAAAAGGGGATGTCTGTGGGCTGAAATTCTTTCTGTCCAAGAAGACTGTTGAGAATGTTAATTCTTCAACAATTTTAAAATGCATTAAGTGTATGAAGGCACTAAATGAGTTTATTTTTGGACTTTTTAGACTTTGCTAGTTGTCAGGTGTGCATTCTTGGGAAAGTGGAGTGTACTGTTTTGATTTAGGCTTTATGTTTGTCCAATGGCTGTACACTATGAAAAGCATCAGAATTAGAAATAATTTTCTGGATGAAAACTATTCCCCCTGACTTCCTTTAGGGAAAATGATACAACTGCTAAGTCAGTTGTGTTTTTTGATGCTTTGTAACTCTTCAGTTCTGGGCTGTTGACCCAGCTTCCCCAGTATGATTTCAAGGATGGATCATGTGCCTTTTTAAACTGTTCTGTGGTCCTGATGATTGATATATTCTCTAGGAATTTGAATCCCTTCAGGGAGACAAGGCAGGAGGCCAGGGTCCCCTGCTTTCTGGGCAGGCACTGTGAAAAAGCTATTACGCATGCCACAAGCAGCCCTCCCAGTAGGGCAGCTGCATCACTAGCACCACTGTAAAATGCGAGAACCCAGATCGCTCGGGCACCTTCCTCTCTGGAGGCTTTTCCAGGTTCTGCATGTAGATGGCACCTATGTAGCATGCAGCCCTCAGAGACCTGGGAGCCAGAGCTGGGTAAGAGTTCGAATGTGGTGGTGTTTATTGGCTTCTGGATGGCTTTCTGACAGACGGCTTTTGAGGTTGTGGTGGAATCATCCTAAGCAGGTTCCTAACGACCAGAGCGGCTTCAGTGCTCTGAAAGCACCCCTTTCTGCTGACTGACAAGGAAGTAATCCTGCCGAGGCCAAGGGGCATAACTTGTCTCTTTTTAGGTGTCTAAGCTCAGAGATGTATCTGGCAGTAGTGTGACAGCCGGGGCTGTTAAGCAACAGTTTCTTTTCTGTCCCTGCTTTTTGGTTGCATGTTCTAATGCCTGTAATTGCCTCTCTTCGTCTGCAGACTCCATGAAGAACCAGACTGGGAGACTGGCCTGTTCCTCCTTTCCCCTTGTAGCTTAGTTTCAGTTGGTGTAATTTCGATGTGAGGCTGTGCAAACACTTAGAGTGTACTGGAGGGGATGGCCAGAGGCAGACAGGTAATTAGGCTAGTGCTGCCATTGCAAGTTGCTTAATTAAATTATGTTTCAAGTAGTTCCATCAAGAGAGGCTTTGTTGCCTTTAGGCTTGCTCTGCTGTGGCATTTGCGGCTTGTGTCTGTAAAGTTGCTCTTGACACCTGCAGAGCTGTTAGTTGAGGTTCTGTTTACATTTCTGCCTGGCCTTTTTGTTCCAGAAGAGTTGTTATGTATTATAAAATAAACCCTAAAAAAAAAAAAACCAAAAAAAAAAAACCCACACTATAAAGATAGAGTAGGGATGGGGAAGAAGGATGGCAGATGAGAGTTCGTGCAAACATCCTCTCTGCTTAACTGAAGCCTGTTGCTGAAAGAGGTGGTCTTCTGCTCATCTGTGTCCCCTCTTCCTGTCTCGTATTCGTTGAAAATTTCTGCTAAACTGTGAATACCAGAGGAGGAGAAATTGCATTGAGACATGACGTAGGCATGCGTAATAGCCTGAGAATGGCTCTTAATTGGCAGGAATATGAGAGATATTAACAAAAGGTCAAACTTAAAAATGGTGTTCAGTTTATAAACATGAGTAGTAGCCGTTAAGGTTCATTACAGTGCCTGAGAAGGAAAGAACATGATTATTAGGACATCTGTAGCAATACTGAACTCTTCAGTAGTTAGGCATCTACAATGAGGTGCCCTGTTGGAAAGACTGAATTCTCACTTTGCACAGAAGATGGAGTTATTAAATGAATTTGCATTAATAAGTGAGGCCATCAGGAAGCATGTCTGTGTGTGTGTATCTGTATAAACGTGTCTTTGCACACACAAACCCTTATCAGGCGGTGTGAAAAGAACTATGAGGTAACCAAACTTTAGTACTCATGACAAGCATAGTGAAGAAATTTATGAAATTGCAGCTGTTATGCCAGTTAAAACAAAGTACATAATCCACCTCCAGCCTTGTCTCCTTTTCCTGTTCTGTGGCAGTATTGAATCATTGCAGAGGCAAGTAGAGTTAAGGATGCTAGTACGAATTTCAGCTCAATGCTTCCTGGTTTTCAGAAGGCCAGTGACATGCAAACTGAGTTTGGTGGGAGGAACAGTTCCAGTGCTGGCAGATCTTAATTCCTTTAATGAAGCCATTGTCTATAGTTTGCTTTGCTCAGTTGCTTGGGGGTTGTAATAAAAATAAAAAAAATAAAGCTTTTTAGTTGGCGTTTAGACAGTACTAGTCTGTAGACTGTAGCATGAGATGCTGTTTAGTGGTCATACAGATAATGGTGTACTCTCTCCAATGAAAAATGTAAGCATAGTCATCTGTATATGTACCTCCATATATCTACTGATGAGAGAACTATGATGCAGATGTAAAATAAGAAAGGACCTTGGGCCATCTGCTCTGGGAGTAGAATTCAGGACTCCTGAGAGGCAGGTCAGCAAGGTGGGTTTTTGTCTTCTTCCCATTAAGCTACACAGTGGTGGTATTTTGTTGTTTTGTTTTGAGGTATCGTCTTTTTAAGTGTTTGAGTGAGAAACACGCTCGTCTGCATGTTGATGCTATGTTTTGACAGAGATGCTGATAGCATCTGTGAGAGAATTTAGACATGGTTTGATGAATATATTATACAGCGGTTAATAACTTCGTTTTTAATTGTGAGAGACATTCCAATGTATGGGCTTTCCAGTGCTTCCATTTTCCTCATGCTTTCTCTAAGCATCCCATTAAATCATTAGCTCTGTCAAAAACTTAAATGCATACAACTTCTCCTTGATTTCTGGCACCCACTGGTGTATGCATATTTGTTCCATTATGGACCGGGTTCTTCCCCCTTCCTTCTACACCCCAGCATTTCCCCCACCTTTCTGGCAATATCTTTGCAGCCAGTCCTTAACTTCCATCTGCCTCTATCTCTTTTTAATCTAGCCTACCCATACCTCACATAAGGATAATGTGTTCCTTAATCATGTATTACCTGATCACATGATTTTTTTCAGAGGCTTATATGCATATGTTTTGTAAAATAAGAAAAGCAGAAACTAGCTGAAATGGAAAGAAAGAAGTGACTCTGTAGAGAGAGGGAAACGCAATACTCTAGCATATATCCAAAGAGTGTTTCGCATGAGCAGTTGTCCCAGTAGTAACTGCCTAATCACATACTGAATCTTCATTCTTCACACTTACGTTTATTTTTAAAATAGTTTTTGAACTCTGAGTTACTTTTTGTATTTTAACCAGTAGTCTGTTTTTTCATGTTTTGTGTCTAAAAAAATTCTAGAGTGTTTTTATTAAGCGCCTGTCTTTAACTCTATTGGTTACTTCTTGCCTACTAAGTGCTATGAAAAAATTGAGTATATTTCCTAAATATGTTAGTAAAAACACTCTCAATCTAATAACTGGTATGTGTGATGTTCAGATATGGCCATGATACTACATGGGAAAACATAATTGAACTAGAGTTCAAGATATGTACTTACTGCTTTATATTTAAAAATAATCCCTGATTGATATTTATTTGCACACTGTTTCATTGAAAAGTTTGACTGGAATGTTTGTATGTATATGTTTGTGTGTACAAATGTGTATTCTTTAATTTTAGGCTTTGCTCACTGCGGTAACATCTCAACACATAGAAATCCACGAAGGAACAGTGCTGCAGGCTGTAAGAACATGTTACAATATCTATCTAGCAAGCAAAAACCTCATAAATCAAACGACAGCCAAGGCCACTCTCACGCAAATGCTGAATGTCATATTTGCACGTATGGAAAACCAAGCAGTAAGTATCTTGGTATCTTTAGTCTTTATAGAAAATAGTTCTTTAAAAGCAAACTAGCTTGAGAGATTTGTTTTTTCATTATTAGTAAAGTTCATAGTCTTTCCTAATTTAAACCCCAGGTGAATGAAGTACTTCTTAAAAAAATCTGTTAACTTGCATTGTTTCTTTTGTTTTGCCCTCAGATTGGTGGGTGTGTGTGCGTGCGTGTGTGTATAAGGTTTGAACTTCTCATATTGAGTCTCCTATAGTTAATGGATGTGTTTGACTTCAGTTTCTATTCTCGTGCTGTCAAGAGATGTAACACTACCTCTTCACAAGAGTGCCTGTGGAATAGGCTAGTTTTTGTGAAATGCTCAAATGTTGTGGTGATAAGCACCAAAGGAGTAATCCATGATAAAAATAATGCTTCACAATCAAGTAATCACTTACATTCTTGTAATGTTCTTATGTGTAATAGTCAGTAACAGGTACCTACCTATATGTCACTGAAACTGTCACTGTGAGTAGTCAGCAGGGTCCCCAGCATATGCCCTGTGCCTTCTACTGCCGATAATAATGATCAATAAGGCAAAGTAATTGTTTTAATTCCTATAAAAGCCAGGTGGATCCCCAGATCGGAGAACTACTTGAATTCGTAGCTACTTCTAGAAGTAATTTGGCTGCATTATTGCAAACTCTAGCAGTTTTCTTTCAGAATATGTAGTGGATATAAGTTTACACCTACTTTTTTTTTTTTTTTAAGAAGCAACTATTTATTGGCATATGGTACCATCACAGTCATATATTTACAATACATCATATTTATGGTAGGGCAAGGCACAAACCATACAATACATGAGTGCTTTGAGAAATCTGTGCACTTGGTGTCCTTTTAAGCAACTTAATATAGGATAGGATTTATTAGCCTACAGTGGAAGTCTTAATTTTTGCCAGGCTGTCCATCCAGTCTCTACGTAAATTGATAAATGTTTCTGCTTGTCTTGCACACACAGGACAGTTATTTTAATATGCAAGCTATGAAATGGTGGAAGCAATTACTTAATATGTAATTAGAAGGGCTGTGTCTACTCAGAGATGTATAGTACCCTGAAAGATGTAGCATAGAAAGCTTTAAGTGGAAGAGTAAATGGCAGAGTTCATAGTTAAGTTACAAAATTTTTGATAAATGCTACACTTTCCAGGATAGAAAGATAGCTCTTTAGAGCATCACATCAAAGAACACCCTGCTTTGCTTTGGTTTGACTTTGGTTGCTGTTGCCCTACCCAATGAGCTATATTACAGGTTCCAATCCAAGAAAACATGAAACCAAAATAGTTTTTATCTTAAAATTTTAACCTGGCACAATCATTTCTTCCTAGGGGTCTGTCTTCTCTAGTATTTTGCAAGTGTTATTCCTTCGGTTTTCAGCTCCAGCTTTTTTTCCTGGATGTTTGCTCAGTCAGTTTACCCTTGTTACTTCAAGTCTTTCTCTTAATACCACAGGCTCATAGTATAGCAGAAGATGGCTCTGAGTTCTCCCACGTCTGTCTCTGTGAGATCTTTTATTTAATTGTTTATTTTAAGCCCTGCCTTGATGTTTCTTCATGCAGTCATTGTATACTGTCAGGCCTCCAGGCTGAGCTTAGATATAGGGCAGGCAGATGACTCTTGTTCTTGTAATATGTCTAATTTACTTATCCATCTTCCATAGTGAAGATATGGTAAGTGTAATGTGCATAGTTGGGAAGCAGCTCTCTTACAAAAGGTTTATTCTTTGATAACAGAAGTAGTTGTAATGATACAAATGACTCATTTTCTTAAACTCTTATGGCTTTATTAAGGCAATATGTAAACAGAGATGATAGGGAGTGCATGTTTATAAAACACATATACTATGCATACAGCTCATATTTTGTTCTGATGGTAGAATTTTTGTGCAATTGCAATATTCTTCTAGCTTCAGGAAGCCAAACAGATGGAAAAGGAAAGACACAGACAGCAGCACCATCTACAGCAGTCTCCAGTAAGCCATCATGAGCCTGAGTCACCTCAGTTGAGACACATTCCAACACAGACTGATCAGCTGTCTAAAGAGCATGAGAGGGAGCTTGACCACAACACAAATGATCTGGACAAGAACCTTCAGGAAGATACAGAGGCAGAAAATGGATCTGATATTTCTGGTGCTGAAAATGAACAGACAGAAGCTGATCAGGCTACAGCAGCAGAAAGTAATCAGTGTGTATTTGTTTCATGGAGGGAGGGAATAGGTTTGTAAAAAGAAAGGATGAGGACTCCCCCTGCTCCTGCCCCCGCCCCTGCCCCCATATAGATATTTTTCATACAATTGATTAAAACAGAATGTCGGCATTGTTACCACTGTTAAGCTTTATCATGAATATCGTTTATTCCGACATTTATCCTGTTGTGGTCACTATAGGAAACATGCCTCTTTGCATCTATGTAATGTTGGGAAAGTCTTTGAAAATAATATTTGAGAAGCAGTAACTTTTTAGTGTCTAACTTGCATCAATTTTGTATATTTACATATTTTCTGCATAGGTCTGCATATTAATTATCATTTACAAGTTAAATGCTGGAAAGTTCATTCTTCAATTACTGTTTTCAAAACATCAGCCACTGCTTTTTTTAATGCGTGCTCCCTTATCAATAGAGTTGCTATTGGATTTTTTTTTAAGTATTAAATATAAGAAAAATACTTAATTTCTGAGCTTCTTGGTAATAATTTTTTTTAAAGATCTTTCGAAGGCTGATGGAGGAACATATGACGGTGAAAACGAATGTGAAGAGAAAGCACAAGAAATTGTACAAAGTATTGTGCAGGAAATGGTGAACATAGTAGTCGGAGGTATTACATCCATATTAACTTATCTGCCTTTTCAGTAAGGATTACAATCTGAAGCTTGACATTAAGAATTATTTTAACACTACTGACTCATTAGCTAAAATACGTTTATTTAACTAACACTTGCATGTTAATTTTTTAAGTTGTCTGACCTTAGCAGTATGTTATTTGACAATAAAGTGGACGAGATTTCAAGCATTAATTTACACTCTCTATTGGAGCATGTTGTTCTTTCAAAAAAAGAAAAGAATAACAAAAGCTTAAGTTCTTTACTTGTGATATTAATTTATTATCAGTTTTCTCAGAATTTTTGTTCATTTTGTTTTTATTTTGTGCCCACATAAACTCTTGACAATGGGCTTCTCTCTGAAATACTAATGAAGCACAGTATTTTTCAGTTTGTTGGAAAGTACATATGAAACTAATGACTTTTTTTCCCAACATTTGCTGGAAACTTGGTAGGCTGGTGTGCCTGGTACTGTAAAGTTCCCAGTCACTTTTGATTGTGATTTTCATTAGCGGGAATTAGTGTGTTCAGTTTTTTAGCGATGTAATGTAAATTTTGCCTTAAGCTCCTTTCTACCTTATGAAGCTATGAGTCTGGTTGATTTAATATTTAAAAGCTCTTTTTACTTTGCATTCTTACTTAATATTTGGGATTAATTTTTATATCTTTTCTAACAGATATAGAAGGGACTGCCGAAAGTGCAAGTGCTGATGGCACAATTGTAACATTAGAGGATGGCAGTGACAGTGAAAACATTCAGGCAAATGGAATTCCAGGGACTCCAATTTCTGTTGCTTATACACCATCTTTACCTGATGACAGATTATCTGTCTCTTCTAATGACACTCAGGTACAGGCAAATATAAATTGGGAAATCCTGAAAAAGGACTGATTGAGATGGATGGATTTTTTTTGCCAAACAGTTCTATAGAGAATGTTTAATATAATTCCATAAAATAACTTACTCAGATGAGTTTCAAGTGTTAAATAATGTTCTAACCTTTATTGTATTTTTAATACATACCCTCTGTTTTATCAGGTATCAGCATGTGTACAGTATCTACTGACAGAGGGTCTCTGCTGTCAGTGTAGTAAATAATTAGGTTTGGGAAGAATAGACTTTAAGCTTGAAAAGCTACAATCACGAGACATGTATGCCATACTTGCTGAAGATAACATGAGGATGACATTGTGTGTTGCTTATATGTGGAACAATAGTACAGAATTGCAAAAACTTGGTATTAGGAATCTGTGTTGTACCCTAAAAGCTTTACCAGATGCATCTTGCCACAGATATGTAACTACTTGTGTTCTAATGAAATGCCTCTGAAAACTATTGAAGGCAAATCTGTGCAAGTTATCTTGTTTAAACTTGACCGGTCTAATTTTGTAGTGGTCTGTATGTAATTCTGACTTCTTACTGAGAGATGGCAGTTTTTGTTAGTGAGCATGCTTATTTTAACAGTGCTGCAGAATACTACCTTTTTTAATTTAATCTTGAGACCATAAAATTATAGTGAATTGGTTATATTGTATAATATCTTAACTTCTTGTTGCTAGGAGGTGGGGATTTCCCTACACACCCTGCTAATGCAAAATGGAATACTGAAATATGTTAACTTCTTTAGGAATCTGGAAATTCTTCAGGACCTACCCCTGGTGCTAAGTTTTCCCACATTTTACAAAAGGATGCCTTCCTTGTATTCAGGTCACTGTGTAAACTCTCTATGAAGCCCCTGTCAGATGGTCCGCCAGATCCAAAGTAAGTAGAATTAAGAGTTCTTATAATGAGTCTTTCCTATTTTAGAAATAAGTTACTTAAATATTTTTGAGAATCCTCAGTTATTCAAAGAACAATAGTGTATGGTAAAAGAGCCTAGAAACTTTGAAAAGATACTTTTATGTTGTACTGCATCTTTTGTATGTTAAATGAAAGCATCTTACCCATCTGCCTCTTTAAAAGTTTCTTAAGAATCTTAGAGTTCTTAACAATCTTACACTGCCTATAAGTACCTAATATTCTTCCTAGTTGTTGTGCGTAACAGGTTACATCTAGCAGGGTTTGTAAAGAAGGTTTTCAGGTATCTTTGGTCTCAACTATTTTTACTCTTCTTTCGAGTAACACCTAAGTTCATAACCATTGTCATTTATGCCCTGCAGTTTCTCTGGCATGTTGAGTATTCAGTATGCGTACCGACATAGTTCATCTTAATATAAGGTCTTCATATTGAATTGATAGTAGTTATGACAAATTTGTGATACAGTATTCTTCATTCTCATATTTGGGTTGGATACTTCTGACAACCTTCTCAACAGACATGTTTTGGAAATAAGGTCTTTATTTGTCTGTTTTGGAAATTTTGCCATCTGACAGAAGATACTATGTTTTCAATTTGGCTGAGAGAATTGTTTATTGTAAAACAAACTCTTCGTATCTAGGATGCCAGTATCTGAGTTAGTCACACCTGTTGGCACAGAAATTTGCATTTCTGATCTTGGATAGAATGTATATGAATCTTTTTGGCATATTAGGAACAGTTTGTAATAATTTTTCAAGAGGACTTTTTTTGCTGTAAAAAATTAAAACTCTAAAATGACTTCTGATGAATATCAAAGGCCTGGTATTCTTTAAAATAACATCATCTTTACTATTTCAGGTTCCCACTCTAACTTGGGTAGCTTTAAGGCAGCTTAAATTTAATCATTGATATCAGTAATAAGCTGAAAAAAATAATGTAACGGAAAGGGTTTTGAAGGGTTGATATAGAATCTTTTTTGTATTGTCATCTAGTCATGCTCTTTGGAAAGTTAGGAAATCTAAGAATGAAGATTAGAGGCCTGAGGCTTTTTCCTCTCTCTTCTAGAGAATCTATCTTCTGGAAAGTGCCATAAAAATGTTGTCATTTAAGTCACCTCTGTGATTAAGAATACTATTTATTAAAGGCTTTAATGGGTTAACTCCCTGTGGAAGAGCAGCAATAGCTACTTAGGCACTTGGAACCATTTGAATCCATGGAGTCCTTGATGTGTACATTAGAACTGATTAAGCTCTTCATATAGAAAAACTAAGGAAATGGCATTTAGGACAAGACTTAGCTGCCAAGGAATTGAGAGATGTTCTGTTTGGAGAAGTGCCTAAAATTTATCTTGGTTCTGAGGCATTGACGGCTTTCTTCTTGTAATTGGGAGAGTAGACATAGCATATGTAATTCTTTAAATGCTGTGGATATTTAAAAATCATCTTGCCGATGAAATTATTAGCTATGAAGTTTCTATATATTTAAATTTCAGGTAACCGGGCATGGAGCTTTAATTTAGACACACAAGACTAGGAGTAAAGATCTAGGGACATGCTTAATGTTTTTGAATCCTTTTCTCCTAGATATAAAATAAGATGGAAGAAAATGCTTTCCTTTAGGGAAATTTCCTGAAAGTTCATTTGTTAGGTTTCGGTCCTTGAGGTTGTTTTAGACGAAAATGAGTTTTCACACCTTATGAAATAGGTGAGGCCAGCAAATGTGTTCAACATCTTTTTATTGTTCTTTCTAAACAAAGTTGTTTCAAATTTGTGTTTATTTCATGAATGTTCCATGTATAAAATCATTGTGGTGTACTGACTTTTCAAAAGAATGCCTTAATTTTTAAGACTTGCATGTGGTTCATATGCTGTGTTGTTTTATTCTAGGTCTCATGAACTGCGATCAAAGATTCTTTCATTGCAGTTGCTTCTGTCCATTCTGCAGAATGCAGGACCTGTCTTCAGGACAAATGAGATGTTTATTAATGCTATTAAGCAGTATCTTTGTGTTGCACTGTCAAAAAATGGAGTCTCATCCGTTCCAGAAGTTTTTGAACTTTCACTTTCCATATTTCTTACCCTCCTCTCAAACTTTAAGACTCATCTGAAGATGCAGATTGAGGTATGTCTAATTGAAAAGGGGATTTTAGGTGAGTGTCTGTATTTGTATGTAGCTTGGTCTGTCTTTGAGAAATTTTTGTTTTTCTTCCTGAATCTCAGCTTTTGCATGAAGACTTACATAGTTTTCCCCTGCAATGGAGCTCTCTGCCCAAGGACAATAATGATACTTGCACTTGAATGAAGTTTCAAAGGCATTGTTGTAGTAGACAGCAGTATTTCCTTTGGAATATTTAGAGAGTAAATAAAATAAAAATTTACTCTAACATCAGAAGTAATGTGGAACTTCAGGGAGTGTCAAGTTGATTGGTGTAGTAGAAAGTGATAGGAAAGCTTGTGTAGGCCTGTTTAACAAAATGTGTTACTTACTAGAGACTTCATTTTATGTTCTAAATCTTACTGTACAAAACATGCTTTGATTATTTTGTGATTAAAGTGAATTTTTTACAATCATAACTTATGATACCCATACTCCGTACTATTCTCCCTACTATTCCCTTCTCATATACTCCCTGTGTGAGTTACTATCCTCCATAAGCTTGGTCAACTGGTGTTCAGTGATGCAATTAGAAAATTTTATTTCCACACTACATGATACAAAGTGAGAAGCTGAGTACCTTTATAAAAACTGCATGTAATGTATGGTTTTTCAAAGGAATTTTAGAAGAAAAATTCATGTCATGAAATGCTATGTGGATTCTCTTTAACATCCCTTGAAATGATTTTTTTTTTTCCCTCTCTCTAGGCAGATCCGAAATACTTGATTATTGTAGCTACTTGCCTTCGACATCAGGGCCTACATTAATATGTTCTAGCTAAGATCTTATTTCCTCAGGTCTCAAAAGTTGTACGCTCTATTTTACTCCTTGGACCAAAAGTAGACAGAAGGTTGTTTTTTAGCAATTAGAACTGAGTTATCTGAGTCCTGATAGACACAAACACTGAGGATTTTCTTACTGGATGGGTGAATTCTAAGTTGTTGGGGAAAGAAAGATGTATGTAGAGGCTTAGTTCCTGATTTTGCCAGTACCATGTCAAAAAGCTGTCATGTTCTTGTCACTTACCAGGTTATTTTGAAGGCTTTTGGGGGAAGAAACAATATGATTTCCAGTATTTTTTTGAGGATAGCTTAGATAGAAATACAGGTTTAGTGATTCATTGAACATGCCTTGAAAATACTCTAGAGACAAACTGTGAGTGCTCAACAAGATTGGTGCATGCTCAATGTCCTGGACAGCATACAGAGTGGGCAGAGCTACTCTTCCAGTCATGCAGCCTGCTGCCTGTAAAGTGTTGGGCTTGCTACCTGCTTGCGGAGCTTATAGGTCAACATGTAGGTGTTAAATATATTGCAACCTGGCTTACCGACACAAATTTGATGAGCTTCCATCTCTGCCATCCTATCCTTAAATTTCAAACAGAAAATGACACTGTAGCTGAGAAAACTTGGATGTAGATTACCCAACAGTATTGTAGCAGCTTTTAGAATATACTGAAATCAGGACTATCACAGGATGTCAAGGCTGTATTTCCTCTTTGCAAATATGAAAGCCAAAAGCTTGATGCTGCCAGTGCTGACATTTCTATTGTTATGAAGCACAAGGGACAGCAATTTTGAGAAATTTATTCTATTTTTTCTTTTGTGTTTTTTTTCTCATGGGTGTGAGCTAGGAATTCCTGTTCTTTCAGCTAGTGATCTTAAAGGTTATACAGAAGATATGGGCAGACAAGTAGATAAATCTGTATTTTGTTTGTGACTTTAGTAAGTTCCTGGAGCTGTAAGGAAAGCAATATACTCTGATTTATAATATGCAAAATCTGCATTTTAGGATTGAGGCAGCAATTTTTTTCTGTGTAAGAAATGTTGGCATTTTGAAATTTTAAGAGTTAATTTCAGATTCTGTTGAAAGTGACCAAGAGGTGGTACCTTGCACTTAAGCTCTTTAGTATGTCCTTTACTGTTCAATTCTCAGCTATTGCTACCCTCTAATAGTCTGAATTTTACTTGAATTTTACTGTAGCTGTTTTTCTGAACAAGTCAGCAGGTGTATTTGCATTAATGCACGAGCCACCTCTGACCCTGGCAGTAGGCAACTGTTTGAGAGGCCCCTTCTCCTTCCTTTGTCCTATTTTGTTTAATATTTTCTTGGAAATCAGGTCATCGATTTCAAGGGATTTGGGGTGTCATTTAGCTATAATACTCCTTACCACCCTTCCACAACTCTGAATGACCTGTCTGTTTTCTATTTTCAGTTTACCCAAATGAAAGCATAAGGTCTCTTCTGGTTTAGTTTCCTGATATGCTCAGAGTAGTCTGAAGTCTATGATGTAATTTTTAGTAAATAACATAATGATAGACATCATTGTAAATATCTAAAATGTAAACAATCTGTAAAACTTTGAGAGAGGTCATACATCCCAAGATGTGCTTTTCCAAAGTTGATACCAGAAGCAAAAATTCTGCTCTGTTCCAGAAGTATAGAGATCTAAGTAAGTTTCTTCTAAGGCCTTCCAGCTAATTTCTCTTGCAGCTTAAAGATTTGGGTTTAATTTTCATACTTGAAAGTTTTCTCTCTGTTCCATCAGTGATTTCTTTTTTTAATTCTCTACCAGAAAATAATCATTTTTCTGATTCCAGAGTGGGTCAATGGCATTATCATCTTCAAGTAAAAATTAAGAAAACAGCAAATATGTGGCAAAGAATTGCTCAGAGCATGATATTTAATAATTTTATGTCTTCCTCCACTTGGATTCCATAAAGTTGTGGCTAAAGTCAGTCTAATATCATATATATATTTTAAGTGCTTGCAATAGTGTTCCACTTACATTCATTTGACCTGGTATGTGTTGAACTCCTTATGCTTCCTAGGAAGGCTTTCCTTAGTAAAGAAAAATAACTGTGAGATTGTGTTGTTTGCCTCTTTTTCCTTGAAGAGGCCAGTGCAAGAAATCTTTTGGTGCATTTTGCTTGAGGAAATAGCTTACTATCAACGTTGCTTGAAAAATCAATGTTATGGGTTTTTTTTTCCACAAAATAAATGTGATTTAAAGCAAAACGTACTTCTGCCTGGCTGATAACATAAGATCTCCATAAAGTTCTGTCATATAAGGGAATATTTAATATTAAAAACAAACTAGTAATGCATTTGGATGTTTGTGTTCTGCCCTCAGAGCAGAGGAGCTTGATGGCTGGGGACTGTTAGTGTTCTCAAAAAAAACATATGTTGATGGATTTCATAGTCACAACTGGCTAAGGAGAGGTGAACTGTCAGAAGTGTATAATGGTGATGTAATGCCATTAGTGGTTCACATTTTGAGTTCGTACGCTCTTACAACAGTCACTGCTTATGCTAGGAAAGAAGTCAGAAAAGGCCTGCCCTAGCTGCTAAGCACGCGCAGCTGAAGGAATAGGACTGTAATACTAGCAGAACTGGTGGGAACTTATTGACCAGGGGAAGAGTAGTCTCTGTTCCAAATGAAGGCATCTGTATTGAAGCACTTTCAGGGAAAACTAATATCTGGTTTAAGAAAGATTTTCTTATAAACAGAGGTTCTGCATTTTATATGCTGTGTCTGACCAGTGCTCTCCCTCCAATACACTAATGATATAGAATGATTCTCTTGTGTCTAGTTGTTTCCCTTCTAAGAAAGATCTGGTACTTTAAAATTGACATTGTTGGCTGTTTATTATTTCTGTGCCATAATATTTTCAGCTCTTGGAGAAAATCTTTCATGGTGAGGTAATATCTCTTCTTTAAAAATCCCAGATGATTTGGAAATCTAACAGCAGTTTAGTCTTCTAGGCTAAATTGTCCTTCAGGACTTCACAGCATTTGCAGTTCTTCTGCTTTAGTGTAATCAGAATATAAACAAAATTTCAACTGGGCAGAACTCCACAAGTACACGTCCTAATTTGAAGTCCTACTTCAAACACATTAACCATAAATAAAGTTACGCCTCCTCCTTCCCTCCTGTTCTTCCCTTTCCTGCATCTTTAAAATGCTTCTTAAGTACTGTCCATATGCT
Organism: Dromaius novaehollandiae; assembly: GCF_036370855.1. Classification (NCBI taxonomy): domain Eukaryota; kingdom Metazoa; phylum Chordata; class Aves; order Casuariiformes; family Dromaiidae; genus Dromaius; species Dromaius novaehollandiae. The sequence goes on from NC_088099.1 coordinate 130,603,574, forward strand.
TTCAGAATTGTGTGTCAGAATATTGGTCTTCGGGGTTGATGACATTGAGAGTTACTGTGCTCTAGATATAACAAATGGCTTTTTTTCCTCTTCCTGGAATACTTGCTAGGTTTTCTTCAAAGAAATTTTCCTGTATATCTTGGAAACTTCTACTAGCTCGTTTGATCATAAATGGATGGTTATACAAACACTGACACGGATATGTGCAGGTATTAAGGACCTTTTGGTTCTAGTTTTTTGCGTTTTTATGCTAAAGAGCAAAACTGAACTTGTCTTCCATTGAATAATCTAGTTTTTGTTTCAAGTTTGATAATGTCACTTGGTTTATAGATGCCCAGAGTGTAGTGGACATTTATGTGAACTACGATTGTGATTTAAATGCTGCAAACATATTTGAAAGACTGGTTAATGACCTATCAAAGATTGCTCAAGGAAGAGGTAGCCAAGAACTTGGCATGTCCAATGTTCAGGTAAAAATTCTGTCAAACTTTACAAAGTTTCAAGTTTCTTGGCATGATAGGTTAAAACTAGACTCTCCGTTTCACTAATGTATTTCTTTCAAAATTCATTCTAGGAGTTAAGTTTGCGAAAGAAAGGATTGGAATGTTTGGTATCAATCTTGAAGTGCATGGTGGAGTGGAGTAAGGATCAGTATGTAAATCCCAATTCTCAGACAACACTTGGTAAGATGGGCTGTGTTTGTTCTGGCTTTAGTAAAGATGTACTGCAGAAATTTAGTGCATTTTTGCAGCACTGTGATATTGTTGGTTTCTGGCTTTGTAAAAGCTATTGCATTTAAAAAAGCCTGTTTATAATTTTTGAAGATATGTTAATAAGTTTGGATGGTTGTCATTTGAACAAGTTACTCATAATTGTCTAAATTCCTGGGAGACTATTATACTGAAAGTGACTGAATTCTGTGATTTTCATGTATTTCTAATGTTAAGGGCACCATAAAACTTATTTGGAAGATCCCCTACTTTCAAATCTAGTTTAATTTCCCACAGATCAAATTAATACTAAAGCAAGCTGCATGGAGATTTTTTTTAATTTCCTAATACATAGCTATAGGACGTCCAGTGTTGTAAGCAGTGAAATAAATAAATCAGATTTTAGTCTTTTTTCCATCTGACCTGAGATGAAAAAGTACCAAGGTTATGCCACAATTTCCAGTTTAAGTGCTTAAAGCTGTTAGCTGAAGTAGTAACATCATTTTTAGAGATGCTAAGCACTGCTGTCTTTGTGAATTGAGAGCGAGCACCAGCTACTTGGCATATGTAATCATATACACTTTTGGGGCACTCATTTTCAAAAACTTTGAATAGTATGATTTGCTTCAGGTCCGAGTGTGACGTCAGACTTCAGAATAAAGGGACAGATTTGTATTTGGGTTTCTGAGGTGTTGCTTCTGTGTTTTCCAAGTGCTTTGAAATTACAATTGTAACTTAGAGCTTAAATTTCAGATATGTGTTATACTGAAAGAATCCCCCTTGATATATTGTAATTTTTCTGGGGTTTTTTTCCCAACCAGAACAGAGGCAGAATGTTTACATAAAAATAAATCGATCACTGAAGATACCATAGTAACTTTTAGAAGTCTTCAGAGAGGATTTGAAGAATAAACTGTTTTTTATTTTGTTTTAGTGTGTATGTATTTTGTATGTATGTAACTTTCCCCCCCCCACACACCAATTTGTAGGCCAAGAAAAACCCACAGAACAGGACAGCAATGAAACCAAGCACCCTGAGACAATTAACAGATATGGAAGCTTAAATTCCCTGGACTCTACAGCTTCATCAGGAATTGGCAGTTACAGCACACAGATGTCTGGCACTGACAATCCAGAGCAGTTTGAGGTCCTAAAGCAACAAAAGGAGATAATAGAACAAGGAATTGACTTGTGAGTGCCCTTTTATCACCCATGGGAGGGTGGATTCTTTTGGAGCTATGAAGATTCCTGGGTTTTTCTTCCTTCTCCTCATAGATACTCATCTTCTGTTAGGAAAAAAACTCTGGATGTAACAGCACTTCCTCTGGTGAAAGAGTGCTGAATGGTGTTCCCTTTGGAGCCTGTCAACAATGTTTTGTGTTAACCTAATTCCTCACAGCTAGAAGATGAGTACTCTGAATGTTTGTTCTTTTTTCTCCAGACCTGCTTGTCTAAAAATCAGGTTTTTATATTTGGGCAAAAAGTACATTGAACTCATGAAATTAGTTGAATACTGCCTGTTTTACTTTACACATTACTCGTGGAAGTGCCTATATGCATAAGATGATGTTCTCTTTAATTTAATTTTAAGTAAATGTCATGGTTTGAAGTGGAGGATAATATAATTTCTCAGTGGAGTCTGACATGAATCTTTCATGTGATTTCAGCCTTGTGACCCCCACCTCCTCAGTGAAGTCACTTTATGCAAAAACAAAAACTTTCTTTTAGTATAGATTTCAGTCCCCCAACAAACATGCCTTAGTCCTTTAGGGCCTCAGTTTCCTTCAGTCACTTGGTCTTTTGTCCAGTCATTCTTGCATTCATTCATTCATTGTCATTCTTGCAGGCAGCTGATGGATTAAAATAGAAAACAATAAATGACAATTATTCCTTTCCAAACCAAGACTATGTAGTTTGCATGCAGTAATTTTTACACACGTGTGTTGTGTATATGTGTGTGTATATATAGGTATGTATATATACACACATACATTTCTGTAACTTGCAATGAACCTGGAATTTCAGTTAGTTTTAGTTAGATTGCGGAAGAGCAGAAACTGCATCCTAGACCACAGTAAGCAATAGTGTTCGGCTCTGAGTCTGAGGGATGGCTCATTTCATTGCATAGTGGATTTGAAGACTTTACCCTTTTTACTGGGAGCTGCTTGGATGCCGCAGTGGCAGCTGCTTAGGGAGGAGGAAGCTGTTTACGGTGGGGGGGAAGATAAATGGAAGGAATAATAATAATATAAAGGAATAATTTGCTACTACTTAATACCTAGTTTGATAAAGGAAAAAATGTTTACTAATATGCCAATTTTGATATCTCATCCAAGATTATTGAATTTTTTTCGATGAAGCAGGTATGGGTATGTGCACAGATAAGTTTTCGCTCTCATTCTGTGTTGATCTTGATTGTACAGATTCAATAAGAAGCCAAAGAGAGGGATACAGTACCTGCAAGAACAAGGAATGCTCGGCACTACCCCTGAAGATATTGCTCAGTTCTTGCATCAAGAGGAAAGATTAGATTCAGTAAGAAAACTGTTTTGCTTATTCTTGATGACTGTTTTTTGCTCATGCTGATGTGTTTTATACTAACTGAAAATCATATTAGAGTGTTTTAAGGTGTAGAATACTCTGCTACAAGGAAGAAGAAAAGGAGACTCTTCTCTTTCAAATTCTGTAAGCTCAAAGAATTTGAAGTATGTGAGAGAGCTTTGGTCTTTTGTCCAGTCATTCTTGCATTCATTCATTCATTGTCATTCTTGCAGGCAGCTGATGGATTAAAATAGAAAACAACAAATGACTATCCTGTACTATCCACACCATGCAGTTCAGTGGGGACATGAAATAAATGGCTGATCTACCTGAGCTGACTCAGGACTTGTATTTATTTGCTAGTATAGCTAGAAGCAGCTTACTAAACTGTATTTCCTTCAGCCCAGTAAGGTAAGAGCTAGGAATAACTATCCCTCAGAGACAGCTAAAAAATAATCCGATGCAACAGCATGGAAAGCATTCTTTCCTGCCTCCCAAAGGAAAAGTATTTAAGCTTGATCAGTTCTTTGATTTGGTTTACAGTAACCAGCTGTTGCTGGCCTTGAGAGGATCCTGCACCATCAAGCTGAGGAGGCTGAGAATGTGTTACACTGGTATTGTCACAGAAGACTTGGCTTTCTCAAACAACAGCCTGTGCCATTCTGCCTAGTAGCCACCCTCATTGTTCTCAGTAGGAGGCCTAGCATATGCCCATGCTTGCAGCTATGACTGAAGTCGCGAGCTTCAGCATTAGAATCTCTGTTTACATATACAGACACCTTTGTCTGAAAGCACAGTTTTTCATTGTACTGTGTTGCTGTGATAGTGATCTGCTGGATGTAGTTGAGTGCCAGTTGGTTGTATTTGAGCATCACCTGCATGTATTTGAGCTCTGTACTGCAGTGGGAATAAAGTCAAGGCTTTAGTAAACTTTTCATTCCTATAGTAAGTTTCCTAACTACCCAAAGCATTTCAGCAGGGAATAGAACAGTCATTGGTAATACTCGCTTTGTGTTGTGCACGTGTGATCTCTTATGTAACAGAGTGAAATGGTACAGGAGTAAAATCAGAGAAGGGGGAAAGTAGGCAGGCTTGAGCACATAGAAGAGCATTATGATGGAATGTATGGCTAAAATATGCTGCTTTAACAAGTAGAGGAGAATCAGAAATATGTCGTAGTTAATCCCATGCAGGCCTCTCTTTCTGTAGGACATATGGGCAGTATGTCTCTGTTCGCACTTTACCAGTGTCTTCCAGTGTGAATGCACTAGTTTGTCTCTTTCTGTTCTTATTTTAGACTCAGGTTGGGGAGTTCCTGGGAGACAATGATAAATTTAACAAAGAAGTCATGTATGCATATGTGGACCAGCACGACTTTTCAGGAAAGGATTTTGTTTCAGCTCTGCGTATGTTTCTAGAGGGATTTCGTCTTCCAGGAGAGGCTCAAAAAATTGATCGCCTAATGGAGAAATTTGCTGCTAGATATTTAGAATGTAACCAAGGGTAAATAATACTTTATTTTCAGAACTTTGTGAAGCTGAATAGTAAGTAAAAGTTGCTAATATATTACTTTGCTGTTTTTCTTTCCTCTCCCACATCAGGCAAACTCTTTTTGCTAGTGCAGACACTGCATATGTCTTAGCTTACTCAATTATCATGTTGACAACAGATCTTCACAGTCCACAGGTATGTTGCTAGAAAAAATTGGTATCCATAGAATTTTAACTTTGAGATACTGTGACACTGTAGCTGTAAAACCTTGGTGTTTAATGTAACAGCAGGATGCGTTTAAGAAATACAGTAGCTTAGATCTGCGCACTTTTTAAGTAATAGCATTGTGTTTCATGGGTGTTGAGGTTTTTAAGTTGTTTTGGTTAGACGTTTCTGTAAGGTATCATTTCCGTAACATGCTTGAGAAGAGATTGTATGGATTTGCTGTAATATTACAGCACTCACAGCAGTGAGCTAACCTACAGTCAAAGCCAGAACTTACATAACTATGTACCCATTGATTTTAACACAAATCTGCTCTTGATTTCAGTCAGCTAAAAAAAAATAATAATCATGCAGCTGTATTTTGATAAATACCTGCAGTGCATTGCATTCAAAGTTGCAATGATTAATCATCATCAATCATTTTTAAAAAAATCTTGAAAAAGTGTATAGGTTTTTATTTAAAATAAATAGCCTAGTCTGTATGACAAAATAAAACACTAATTTAAATTTGTTGTAATTGAGGGCTAATGAAAGTGCAGATCCTACTGGATGCTTGTGAGTGTTGTAATTCCCATTTGGCCTTGCATGATTTTGTAGATTTGAGAATGTAGTCTTACTGGATACTTAGTTTCTTCTGAAGCAGCAAGTTCATGCTTTGTGGTAACTTCTCATGTGTTTGGCAGCTTTGTAGACAGCATTGTAACTGCTAAAAACTTCTGTCAATTGTTCATATTAATAGCTTCTTTCTGGGTTTCAGGTAAAGAACAAAATGACAAAAGAACAGTATATTAAAATGAATAGAGGTATCAATGACAGTAAAGATCTCCCTGAAGAGTATTTGTCGGCTATCTATAATGAAATAGCAGGAAAGAAGATTTCAATGAAAGAAACAAAAGAATTAACGATACCCACAAAATCCAGTAAGCAAAGTAAGTAATTGCAGTGTTAGGTTTTTCCAAAATGTTAGCTCTTCAGTTTTGTTATCTGTTTGAAATGAGAGAATCAAATCAGCACCACTTACCTAACATAAAATGAGTCCTAACTTTTTATTTCACATCTTTTTCCTTTTAACTTAAAAATGCCTTCAAATCTGTGTTAAGCACGACTGTTTGTTTTCACATCACTATGTGAATCACTATGAATGCACAGTATTTAGTACATTTCCCTTAGAGAAAATAGATTTTGGCATTGAGCAACACCATAAGGAAATGCATATGAGGGCTTTATGAATTAACAGTTTGGCAGATAGGCACAATACAGAACAAACACAGTGGTTGTGCCCTCTATTTTTAGGGTAACCATTGTATTTTCTTCCAGTAGGCACTCTTCTCCAAAAATCTTGGTTTATTTGGTTTACAGAGCCCTGATTTTACTATACTTTTAAAGTTAGCTTTTCTTCTCTCAAATACAAGACAAAGTTATTTGTTTTGCATAGTCTGAAGATTCAGGTGGTGTTAATTCTGGTTTTCTACAGAGAACACTGGAAAGAGACTTGGCTTCTTCCCAATGTAGTGAAATTTGTATACTTTTAAGTAAGTTCTAAGCCTCACGGATACATAGCTTACAGGAAATTTGCAGCTGGAAAAGAATCCATCTGATTTTTCAGTAATCATTCAATTAATGTAATGTTTTTATTATAGTTTTATAGAAGTTAATTGTTATATTGGGTTTCTCTCTTTTGATGAGATGGAGGTTCCATTACTGAAATGAAAAGGTGATAAGGTAGTCCTCTCTGCCAGAGAAAAGGATTATTTTTGTTCTTGTTTTCTGTGGAGATGGATTGCTACAAAACTTCTGTTTGCTTTGAGTTTAGCTCATGGGATGTATCGCATTGGATATTTATGCTGTCAGTTGAGGTGATGGAGAAAGAATACTTTATGTGCCAATTTTGAATTTCCATGTAGGATTAAAAATAGTTTACCTTTCATATGTAAGTTTGCCTTGAGTTAATTTTTATCAATATTCTAATAAAAATATCTTGCTAGTATGGTAATTTCAGAAAATAACAACAATAGAAAAAACATACGGCATTTAAATAATGAACGGTTTTGAAGTACAATAATCCTGGAGACACCACTGCTGAAGATATACAAATGTAAAGAGAGGAAAAAAAATGTGTTTGCAGGTGTTGCTAGTGAAAAGCAGAGAAGACTCTTATATAATTTGGAAATGGAACAAATGGCTAAAACAGCTAAAGCTCTTATGGAGGCGGTTAGCCATGTTCAAGCACCTTTTACGAGTGCAACGCACCTGGAGCATGTGAGACCCATGTTTAAGGTGAGCTATGTGTTTAGGTATTTAACTAGAATTTTACATAGTTTTTTCCATAATGCAAAATGGTGATTGTGACAGGATTTGTTGAGAATATAAAAGGTTTGCATCTACTGCATTTGATGAAAAAAGTCTTGCTGTAATAGAAATCTTGATGTAATAGAGTTATGAGTGGTTTATCGGGGGGGAGAAAAGTGTAAAGAGTGATTAAAAACTTGCAAGAAGAGATTTTTACTTCAGGTATAGAGGCATAGTTAACAGCTTTATAAAAGTAAGAAATGACTCATCTCAATGTTTGAGTGCCTCCTGCTCCTGAACGAGATGACTTCGTTGCATTTGGGGGGGGAGCAGTTATTAGAGTACACTTTTAGCTAATCGTGCCTATTGCAAATGGAATTGCAAGTTAATATTTCAGAAAAGACTGGGAGGGCCATATAGTTTGGGGGGAGATAGCTAAACCTATATTATGCCATTGTTCTAATCAACTGTCTTTACCATTGCGTAGGTGCAAGCTATCTCCAATACAAATGTCTTTTCCATACAAGCAATTCAGATTTATAGGTATGGAGTATGTCCAGTAGAGATCTACATTACGTCCAAGTATGCTTTTTGATATGGTCTTTGGCTTAACTAAATAATTTCAGTAAACAGCCGCTGAAAAGAAATTGTGCTTTTCCTATGTTCTGTCATTCGCTGCCCTCGTGCCACCAGCAGTGCTCATCTGACTCTTTTGTGAACTGTTCCAGGGACTTAAATTCTCAGAAAGCTACTGTTACAAGAAACAAATTGTTCCCTGAAATGACATGCTGTGAGGTCAGATTGAGCTCCAGGCCCTAACTGAAGAGGGAGTGGGGATCTGGGAATAAGATTGCTGTCTGTGAGGCAGATTTCTTAAATGCTAAATCAAGTTCTTATTTAGGGTCTACTTTCAGCATATCGGTTAGTAGAGGTGCATGGAACATAATTTCTCTGTATTGACTACTTAATTACTGAAAAAAAATTCAAATACAAGCATCTGTAAAATTCATAGACTTTTTTCCTTAGAATACTGACCCTGTTACTCTATAGCATTCCTAGCCTCTAATATTTGAAAAGTGTGTTTGCAAAATGCATTTTTTTGAAAGAAGTGCAAAATGAAGTTTCTGTGTAAACTGCCAGCCTCTATCATTTGTGAAGGTCATAAGACTTCCAAATGTTCTTGCTTTAGGGTGTCCATAAACTAATTTAAGTATTAATAGTGTGATATGTTGAGCAAAGATCTCTCTTCTCAAAGAGGTGAGAACTGTGAAAATAAAGAATATATAATTTCATACTGACTATTTTATTTAGATTTCAGCAGAACTTTATAAATCTGTAGGTATATCCTTTACCTATTGATGCCAGAGTAAAATTTCTCATTACAGGTAGATTAGCTAAATTATAAAAACAGAACAGAAGTTCAGTGTGTGCCAAATCTAAGCACCTTAAATCAGAATGTTTCCTTCAGAAGATTAATTTTAATGACAAAATGACCTTTAATGACAAAACAGTCTATTATAAATAATAGCCTAAATCTAAACGTAAAGCATACTGTACAGATCTCAAAATAGTTCATAACAGAAGAAAGAATTTTGGTTTTGAGGCTTTAAGATTAGTTTGTAGAAATGAAAAAATAAAACAAATCCTCCTAAAAAGGGAGTGAAGTTCTGGATCCAGCAGTTTGTCTGGTTTCTTTAATTATCTCCCAGAACTGTGGTTTGGTATATTGAAGTTTTGAATACTTTTCTGAAGTAGTGCTTTTGGAATTGCTGGCTTACATGAAACCAAAGCTGTGTTGCATCACTTTAATATGAAAGTAAGTGTGAAATCCATTGCTTACTGCTGTTCCTGCTGATCGTGTGTAGCGTCTGGGGTGTTTTCAGGTAGTTATTTCTAAAACTGTTCTGGATGCCCTGGGGGTTTCCTCAAGCTTGTGTGGTGGACATTCATAACCACATATAATTATGGCAGGTTCCTCTGGATCTTCTGGTCAGTTTTTCTGCCTGTGGGAGAGGGAGCCTTGACCACAAGGACAGGACCATGTGAGCTTTTCTGCAGTGGCTTTTAGTTGAGCATATTACTCCCTCTCAGTCCCTCTTAAGGCAGGCAGCATGGGGAACTTCAGCCATGGGTTTGGACACAAAAAGACGGAGAACCAAGAACAACAAAATTAGAGTAGAGAGATCAGGGAGAGAATGATAATCTGTCTTGTATTGTTACCATCTTGTAGTGGTTTCACTTAAATTAGTAAAGGCGTGGTACAATACAGCAACATTATTTATTCTTTTTTCCTGTGTTACCAGGAAAAACTGTCGTATTTGAGTATGTAGGTTACTTTAGGATGAAAAGTAGTATCCACTTTGGAATTGAACGTGTTGGTTCTTGTCACAACTATTGCCTCTACCTTTATTCTAACTGCAAAATATTCCTTTAGCACAGATGAATGTTATCCAGGTTATATTAAAACTGTAAGAGCTGTCTGACTAGCATAACTTGAGGGGTTTCTCAGCTCTCTGAAGATAGTTGTTTTGGTTGGTTGCTTGAGGTGGAGGAGGGTACATTTCGGGGGGGAGGGTGTCCTTCTGTATTACTTCGTCTCTTATTTGGTATATTTCATATCACTTCTCACCGTTTCTTTTTTGCAACAGGTGATGTGAAATTTAACTATATGTGTTGAGGGCTGAATTTACATTTTAGAAAGATGCTGAAACTTGCAGTATTCCTTGTCTTCAAATACTAACTGTTGATAAGGTAACCCTTATTTTGCCTGTGTTGCAGTTGGCATGGACACCTTTCCTAGCTGCATTCAGTGTGGGTCTGCAGGACTGTGATGATACAGAAGTTGCCTCTCTCTGCTTGGAAGGTATACGATGTGCTATCAGGATTGCTTGCATTTTCAACATTCAGGTAATATAAAAAATTAAGATTGTGACAATATTGTGATTTATGTATGAGCTTAGTGTTAGTATGGTTCTCAGAGTTGGTTATCTTGTTGCTGAAGCTATGCGCTGCAATACTAATAGGCTGCCTAGTTCCAGGATCACTGCTTTGTCTCATTTTTTTTGACTGGAAATGTTTTAAATAGCAGCTACTATTTTTGTGGTAAGTTCTGTCATGCTAATATACTGGATTTTTGTTTCTCCACAACTGACTATTTTTTGTCAAATTACTTTCCTTTTTAGCTTTGTTATTGTAAGTGTTGTTTATTAAAATGTCTTTCTGTCCTATTTCATAATTAAATAATATCTTTGTAAACTGTTGGAAAAATTGTCTTCAACTTCAGAGAAATGATACTATTCTAATACTTTTATAATTGGGTACCATTCTAAGTTTTATGTCACTGGAAATGTCATTCCTGATACAGTACATTAATGCATCTTGCACTAAGCACAATGACAAGTATTCCAGACTATGGCTCTAGGAGATAATGCTGATTACACTTGGGCATCGCTGTGTTGGTTTGGTTTTGGTTTTGATTTGTGTCTTAAGTCTCCCCTGTTCCCCTTCCACTTTAAAACTCATAGCTAGTGAATATTCTTTTATTGTAAGCTATTAGTTAATAGATGGAGTACTGATCTGCCATAAACGCTTTGTAAGCACAAACAAAGACATGGAGGGAAGAATTCGTGTTTGTCATTACATAATGTAATGTGCATACCGAAAACACTTTTTAAAAATACTTTATAAGAATAACTTCAAACAAAATAGCTTGAACTCTGATACTATAGTGAATGCCTTCTGTTCCCTTCCCACTTGCACTTTGATTTAGCAAATAGTGATAAAAAGTTATCTAAATGTGGTAAGGCATATTCAGAGCTCTGATACAGCTGATTGAAAAAGCAGTTTTGAGATAATGAAAGGTTTCCTTCTTCTGTCTTTCCACTTCAGTTTTTTCTTCTTTTCTGGCCTGAAGTGGACTGCCTTACAAGTTGGATTGAGAAAGCCTTGCCTGGCTCAGTGAAATGTATATTCCTGTCATTTTTGTTTCTGAATTGCAAAAGTGAAACCGATAGGAATATCAGTTTCTGCAGCTGCTAGAGTTAGCTCACAGTCCTGTAGTGGCCTGCCCTGGTTGTGCAGGGGAAAGAGATGCACGTTCTTGGAGCGTGAGGATCTTACAGCAATATTTGAGCTAATCTTCTCTGGAAGCAATTTTCTCTTGTGCCTAACTGGTGCTGGCAACTTTTCTGTTTGATTGAATAAACATATAGAAGGTCAAGATCAGTGTCTAAGAACAGTTAACGCTAGTTTACACGTTTAGAGTTAATGGAGGGAAGCGCAGGCTTTCAGTGTTACGCAAGTATGCAGTATACTAAGTATACTCAGCATACTAAGCACGCAATATAATTCTAACTGTGCATGCTCACCTCTGACTACAAAAAAACCCTCAATTAAAAATTTTGGTTTTCCTTATTTATGCTTTTAATCCAAGACTGTTGCACAATCTGGTTTTTTTGTCTTTAAGCATCTGGAACAAGATAGGCATTGAAAGGATATACTTAATTTGCATATCTCATCTGTTTTTACTTTCTGGTTGATGGGCACGTTGCTTAGTTGTTCTCCTCTTCTACTTTGAATGGCTTAGAAAAAATGGTGAATTACTTTTTCTTCCTCTGTATGAGACAGTGGGGGAATGTAACACCCTTTTTTGACAGGAGAGAAGACCTTCTCTCTTACAGAAGGTATATGACTTGCAGACTCCAGAGCTTATTTGCCTAGTACACTTAACATCTGTTTTTCTGTGATTACATTTAAGTTGAGGTGCCCTTGCCAACATGCCCTGTAGTGGTAGTTGGAGTCAAATATGGCAGCTGTGCTGTGTAGTCCTGTGAGATTTTGTCTTGTGTTGTTGCTTTCTATTGTGCTGTCTGTGTTTTCTCTATGAAACAGACATTCTTTCTGAGATTTTTTTAAAAATACATATATTTGGTTTTATTATGTGCTCAATGTATTTAATTTCAAAACTGCCTTAACCATCTAAACAGCTAAAAATAATTCAGAATTGCCATTTGTTTCTCTGTTTTACACTATTTGTTTATCAACTTCAGATGATACATAACAAGAAAAAAAATCTTGGGAGCTCAACTGTAATCCCCTTTTACTTTTGTAATAGGTTTGTATGATACTTGAGGACTTTCCTTTGGTATGTTGATACTGTATTTATATACATCAGGTACCTACATGCAGAACACCCCTTTTCTGTGCCCTGTTGATATATTTCATCTGCTTAGATTATAGGTCAGTTGCTGTTTACTCACCCATGACAGTGTTATCTCACAAGATTCTGAGGTGCTCCAAACTGTAGATTAATTCAAATGCATGCTGAGTAGGTTTATGGGTTTGGTAAAGTATACTTTTTAGATGTATAATTTAGCAACTGTTTCCAAAAAACACCAAAAACTTGAAGAACGTAAAACTACTTGAAAGTAGAATCCATTAAGGCAATGTTTTTAGAGTAGGTCCAGGTGTAGTAGAAGAATACAGAAAGCTTAGCTAAGAAGAAACATTTGGGACTTTTAGCTTTTCTACTTAGTATTCATTTCCTTCAGAAACAGCATCCTGTTACAAAAAACCCACAGCCAAACAAAACCCAGCAACCTATGTATTCTAGGCTGTCGAACTTGACACTTTATGTTCCTGAATGGAAGGAGACCGTTTTTTTTTTTCTTTTTAAAATCCTCTAGCTTACTGTAGGAAAAAAGGACAATCTTCATTATATAGAAAGCTTTGGAAATTCAATTGCATGAAGAGAAGATCAATAGTGTCATCACTAAAATATAATGCAGTGATTTTCTTCGTGCACTTAACAAAAGATTTTCTATGTAATAGTGTTGTAGCGTTCAGTATTTTAATGTCTGCAATATCTCCTTGATTGCTAGCAATATCTTTCAAATAATTTTTTAAGGAAGGAATTTGTCATATTGAATAGCGAGGGTGTAGAGATGACATAAAGCACTCATGCATTGACTTAGTTTTATCAGTTTGGTGATACACATACTTAAACTGTTAGGTAGTCAGAACTGTCTTACTGATTTATGTTTGCCATTGAAACATATGCCATTGAGATATGAGCATGCTGTTGGGAAGGATTTCTGGATCGTCAGGTTCAGCCATCTGCAATTGCCGACTACTGTTACGTAAAGTTTTTTTGTAAGCTGAATTACTCCTGTTTAGGTAGTTTTGTAGTATTGATCTGCAAAATGTGATTGACTGATTTCTGAGGGGGTGTTAATATTAGGTTGAAATGTTCTGTTGAAAGAAGAAAAAATCAGATTGATTCTAATACAAGAAAGAAACTAAGAAAATACTTACACACAAGACAAACCTTACTTTTTCTTCCTTTTGTAGCTTGAAAGAGATGCCTATGTCCAAGCATTAGCAAGATTTACGTTACTTACAGTGAGTTCTGGTATTACTGAAATGAAACAGAAGAATATTGATACAATTAAAACACTCATCACGGTGGCTCATACAGATGGAAACTATTTAGGAAACTCCTGGCATGAGGTACAAGAGTCATTTGTTCTTAAACTTTAAGAAAATGTGCGTACTGATCTTGAGCACACTAGAGTACTTGTTTGTGCATGCATACAGTGTTTCCTAGGTAGCATGCCAAATATACTTTAGTACATCCATTAGGTAGGATTGCACATTATGCACCCAATTAATTTAGGAAAACATATCCAAGTTTAAAATAAAGAAATAAATAAAATAGTGACAGACAAACGCCATAGTATTTAAATCACTTTCAGTTTTAGTCAGAAGCCTGAGAGCACTTGTCTGACCTAGAGTGTTTAGAAATTAGAATTTTTTTCTTTTAAAGATGTGCCTTTAGAACAATGTTTAAGAAAGTTTGATGTTTCAAACTACTTTTTGTTGTCAAGTAACTCCTTTACTCTGAATTAGATTCTGAAATGCATCAGTCAACTTGAGCTGGCACAGCTAATAGGAACTGGAGTAAAACCTCGCTACATCTCAGGAACAGTGCGTGGCAGGGAAGGATCTTTTACTGGAACAAAAGATCAGGCACCTGATGAATTTGCAGGGTTGGGACTTGGTAAGTAATCTCAGTATTAATTACTTCACTTAACAACTGACTCTGTTCAGGCACAGTTGACTAAAATTTGTGCCTACCTTTGCTGGTGGCTATCAGTTTCAGAAATATAACCATAAAGTAGTCCTTTCAAAATCTTGTGTGTGTTTGTGCCTTGTGGTTTGATTAGAAATCTCTGGAATACTTTTTATTATGTTAAGCATTATTGCTAGGATGGGAGAGTGAAGAATGTAAGAAAAGGATGAACTATTTACTTCCAAGAAGTATATGTGTATATTTATTTCTGTTTAAAAACATAGCTGACCAAGTAATAATCCATTGATGATAGTATGACATGACCAGGTTTAATAATATTGCAAAGTTTGTGTCCCAAGTGCTTTACCTAGCAGGCAAGTTAGGTTAATCTGCAGTGTGCAGATTAAACATGCTGTTATGGATGTCTGTGAGAATTACGTGCATTCAAACCACTAATGAACTAGATAAAATGAATATGATTTAGTTAATGAACTTGCATACTATATAGAATTATCTAGTTAATTAAAAACGTGTGATTCTATAAAAATGTAATACTTTTGGTAAAACTAGACATTAGAACACCTTTTTAAAGATAAAATTTCAGTCAATTTACTTTCCTTTGATCCTATCACAGGTATAAGGATCCTATCTTAAATTCAAGGTTGTGTTTTTATAGGAACACAGTCAGACATACAGATCTATATCTGTACAAGGAAACTACGGAAGTGTCAAGGGAGTATAACCGCATTTGATTGTTAGAAAGTGTCAATTTTAGTATGATGCTAGCTTCGTGAGGACACTGTTAACCACAGTCAAGCAAAAGCTTTTTGTTCCCTTGAGCTTTCTCTTTGTGCAACATTTTTGGAGCAATTACGATTATTTTACCCGTTTGCCTGACCTTAGCCTTCAACCAGACCTTACTGTCTGGCTTTGTGTCCTCCTCATAGTTTTTCTTAGCTTGCAGTCAGTCCTTTACTTTCTGCTCTCCTTTGGCCTGTCTCCATATATTCTCTTCACCTCACCAAAAGGTGCTGAAAGGAAACCTTGGAAGTTAATGCATCTGCTGACATCTTATATACTGAGATGCTCCTGCTCCTTAATATACATTCACGATTTTAGCATTCCCCAGTGACCTATTCAGCTGTTCTATTTCCAAATGCTGGCAGTTTCTCTGTGCTGAAGTGACTAGCCTTTAAAAATTTTAAGTGTTAATAGTTCAAGAATGTAAACTGTAGTCAGGTGTCTCTAAATCATATTTGTTAGACACTGGTGTAGATCCCACTCATAAAGATCTTTTGTGCCTGCCACTTGTCTAAATGCATAAAAATACTTCTGTCTGAACTGAAATTCTGGAATGCTTGTTGTGGTGAAGACATGAAAATCTATCTATTTTCTCTTTTTTAATAATTTTGTTGTAATCCTATAGGAAAATACCTAACTCACTGGAATGTAGTTTTCATACACTTAAAGACTGTGTTCTGACAAAGCTCCTTTCTCAGCTTTTTTGGTGTTTATACTCTTCTCCATAAATCAGTTACTCCATCACTATTTTTTTTGAATTGATGTCCTTCTAGTTCTAGTGCTCTCGGTTTCTTGTGTTCTTGCCTTTTACTGGGATACGCAGCATGCAATTTGAGGCCCCACAAAGACCATTAATCATACATTTCTTGATGCATGCAACCCAAATACATAACAGTTATGTTTAGGATTTTTGTTGTCTCATGATGCAGATATTTTAATTTTCTTTCTACATTCGCTCTGTCACAGCCTAAAAGGAGTCGTTTAGGATGACCTCCCTCCCCTTGAGACTGGCAACCAAGTTCATGATGCTCTTGGACTGAATTAAGGTGAAAAAACACCAGCCAACCAGTTTTATGATTTATTAACATAAAAGACAAGGCATGTGGTTAGGAACAATAACTTAATGGCGATTACTTCAACTAGACAAACAAGTCCTGTGCTGCACACTTTGAACAGATCTTATCAACATGCATCAAAAGAGAGGAGGGAGAGAGAGGGCAGGGGATCACCACCCGTGGATCCAGCGGCATCCCTGTGGTCCTCTTCACCCTGGGTGTCTTGGAAAAGTTCGGCACCACATCAGAGTGAATTAAATAAATTGTAATGATGCGCGTACAGTAATTACAGCTCCAGCTGAGTGCCTCTGAAGAGGGACCCCAAACAAAGAAATCCCTGGGCAATTACAACTTTCCAATCTAAGCTCCCCACCCCTCACGTGGTAGTTCAGACCAATAGTAATATTCTGGTCTGGGGTCTCCTGCTCCTTATTGGGTCTCATCGCTGTCCCTGGGCAGGCTGTTCCTTTCCTTATCTTTACTGTTTCAGTTTCTGCTGATGAATGTGTCTTTGTTCCTGGGATCTGCTGTTGTGTCTCAAGGTCCTGAGGAGGAGGTGGTAATTCCAGACTAGAGCAATTAACACTGCCCCAGCAGTGAAAGTAGGGTGTTATCTTGCAAGGTCCTGATGAGGAGGAGATAGTCCACACCCCCCTAATTAACACTGTTCTGGCAGTGAGAGGAGGCTTTGTTTCCCAGGGTCCTGGCGCCCAAGCAGGCCTTATTTCAGAGCCTTGACATCCTCCCTTTCAGAGTGCGAAGCACAGGAATGCAAGCTGCTTGTTACCTCTCTTATCTTTCCAGCCAGAACCAGCTCTGGAGCCCCTTCTTCTGAGTGCAGCCTAAGGCTTCAGCAAGTTTAGCTGCTCGTGCTAAGCAAGTTTTACAGAAGTTGTGCTAAGCGGCTACATCTAGACAGCTTCCGTTCAATAATTTACAGTCCAAGTCCCAAAGCCTCTGCCCAATTTGGTCTAGTCCGGTGCAGGCTCACTGTCCTGGGTGGTCACGGAGACCATTTCAGGGGTCGCAGCCGCTCAGTCCAGTTTCCGCCGGAAACATGGAAACAAATGGCTTGTTCGGGGTTATGGTTTCCTGCAAAATCTGCAGTGTGCACGGCAAGGCTTGCATCTTACGTACCCAGAAACGTTTAAGGCAAAAGTTCACTCATCTGTCCGCCACACACTCTGAAGTATCTTTGGGAACTACAGCTTTCTACCAGTCTTCCTATAAAATGATGTTGCTGTGAAGAACCTGTACTATATGTACCCATATACACAGACATACATTTTTGAGCAAAATAGTTGCTTAATTAGAGTACATGAATTTGCAGTCTGGTGTTGCAGAAGCCTCATCTTTCAAACAAGCTTACAAAATTAGACATATGCATAAGCAGTCTAATTTTTTGCAGCATTCACAACTTCATGCTGAAATAGCTGTTCATTCCTTAAAAAAAAAAAAAAAGAAAAGAAAAAAATTGCTTATTTACTGCCTGAACAGGGATTAAGGTGTGCATTCATCAGGCACGATTTAAATGTCTTCATCACTCTTGCATCATTCCCTTACTGTGGAATATTTTTTTTCTGCTTGGAAATTAGCGATATCAAAGGTACTTGTATGGTAAAAGTAATGGAATAAGTATCTGTTCTTTTGCTTCTTTGGTCAGAATGTTTTACTCAGTTGTAACCAGGAAGTTTAACTTTCTTCTACTCTAATTTCTATTCATCAATTTGGAAGACAAAAGCCACTGCTGTGAGCAAGTAGTATCCAAAGTGTTGTGTTTCAGTAACCAGAAATTCTCTTTGGAAAACGGGAATTGGATGAAGCAGTTTTTCACAGAGCAGAATTGTGTAGGTGACTGTGTGTGCTTGTGAAAGATCTCAGAACTGTTGGAATATAAGTTCACACTCAAAATATCTGCTGTCTCCTTAGGCTTTGTAGTGTTCACCATAAATCCTACAGTGACAAGAAGTCTTCATGCAAACTGGCAGAGGTGGTTAGGGTTATCAGACTTCTTGGAAATAGCCCTTCCAATTCAGCTCTCACAGAGCTTCTCATTATATGTGTTTCTTAGCTGGCACATTATGTAGATTCCAGCTAGTTCATCTTAGCAGCTTGTATGCTTAAAAGACAAGTTTTGATCAAACCCAAACATATTGCAAGCTACTGAAATACTAATGTAAGGTTTTATATGTATGGAAAGGATACTCTGTGAATACCCTAGAAAAATACTTCAGATGGCTCGGTTACCTAGTTGCTCACTGGGAAGTTAGGAATTTCTTAATATGAGCTTTTTCAGTTGTGAGGTACAGTTTCTAGCTTCCAAAACAAATATTTCCATTTTTATTTACTCTCCCCCCCCCCCCCCCATTATTTTTAGGTGGTAATTTTGCTGTACTTCAGAAGTAGCTTTAAGATGGAGTTCTAGCGGAAGCTTTTCTCTATGAACGGTTAAAAAGAAGACTTATCAGGATGGCTTTACGCACTTGCTGCTAATAACGTGTAAAAAATTCTCCTTCATGCAGTGTTGCCTATCCTTTGTTGTTTATTTTCATTTGTAGAATTGCCAAAGATCCATTTAAAGATGGAAAGAGGCTCCCCTTATGCTGTTGAAATTTTCTCTCCTTTATCTATTCATACAATAGCTCCAAATGTGAACTGCCTTCTGGGAATAATACAGATATATGGGGACAGAGAATTTAGAGGACTTGGCGCAGCATACAGCTATTCATTGAGATGCCCTACTCATGCATGGGAAATTAACAATGTACTGCTCTTGTTGTGAATTAAATGTATATTCAGTTATACAGGTAATGACATGAGTTCCCTTCCTCTTTCTCCCCTACCCTTTCTCTTTTATCTCTTACGCCTTTTCAAACTTTGTTCTCTGCAGTTGGTGGAAATGTGGATTGGAAGCAGATAGCAAGTATTCAGGAATCCATTGGTGAAACTAGCTCCCAAAGTGTTGTCGTTGCTGTAGACAGGTATTGTATTACATTTGCTGTTTGCATCTGAAACTTTCAAAACCGTGTTTGAACACCATGCCCTAATGATAGGAAATTATTAGTTATATGAGTATTTGGAATCACTGTTCTATAAATGCTGCTATATTAAAGTGCTGTTGGGGGGGGGTTGTTTTGCTATTGTCTTTTTTTTTTTTTTAATGGAGCAGAATTTGTTTGCAGTAAGGAAGAGAAGGAAAATGAGGCTAGAAGCCTTTTTATTGATAAAAAAGTCATTACAGGAGAAATGCAAGAATGAAGACAGTACCATCTGGTGCATCTAGATTTGCTATATATAAAACATAGCAAATCTTGTTTTATGTTTGTACAGGGAGCATTATTGACAGACCCACTTCTAAATGTAGTTACCGGCTCCTTTCTTTCCTTCCTCCAGACTGTGTGGATGGTATCTGAAATTTCCAAAATTATTGTTCTAATCTTTCTTTCTGTGAATCATGTTCATGCTAACTGGAAAAGATTAGGCATAATAAATCATAAAAATTCTCAGTTTGTCTTGCAGTACTGATTAGACAAGAGTTTTAATGGATCTTGCTCTCTCAGCATGTAAGACATCAGAGAGCGCTATTGTCCAAATGGTGGCCGAAGTTGACAATGGCAGTACAAAGTGGTATAATTCTGAAGGCATACAAGCATTTCCATGATCTGAGCATAGGCAGCAGGATTGATGTCAGTTCAGTAAAAGTTGCCTTACAGTAAAATCACATCAAACTACCTGGAGACTTAATGTCAAACACGTAATAGCTCTTTAGGTTTGCAGTGTTTCTCCCTGCTTCATAATGGGAAGTGTTTCTGGTATCTCTTTGTCAAGGCAAGTACAAATCATGCTCTCTGGAGTGGTTAGAATTCTGTATTTGGAGCAGGGCTGAACAGCTTACAAGGTACTTATATTATTCATCAGTCATTGATGGGTGGATAGTACTGGAAATAATGCTCATCCCCAATCTCCAGACATACATATGGGAATAATTTTAAATATTTGAAATGATAGAAGTCTTTCTGCTTTTTTCCCACACTCACTTTTTGCTATGGTTATTAATCCTTTTTGAATAAATTAAAGTAGCTGGGGGGTTATAAAAATGCACAATGTGCATTTAAAAATTTTTAATGGATGCAATTTTTTTAGAAAGTGTAATAATCTCTTAAACTGCACTTCACAGAATATTTACAGGATCTACAAGGTTGGATGGAAATGCTATTGGTAAGTTTTATCTTTTTCTCTGTAAACTACAAAGCAGCTTTGTGATGACTTTGAAAAAATATTAAATTAAATTCTGTGATCATTTAACAGTGGATTTTGTCCGCTGGCTTTGTGCTGTATCTATGGATGAACTGCTGTCTGCTACCCACCCTCGAATGTTTAGTCTGCAGAAGATAGTAGAGATTTCTTACTACAACATGGGTCGAATAAGGCTACAGTGGTCTAGAATCTGGGAAGTTATTGGAGATCATTTTAATAAGGTATCCCTGTTAATCATTATACTGCTGAAATTATTAATACATTTATTTAGAGAATTGTTTGATGCATTTCTAAAATAAAACACTTGTGCACATCTGAATTATGCTGATTTTTCTATCTTTCTGTATAAATACTTTAAAACAGAAGAATAACCTTTAAGTTGAAAGGCATGTGAAAAAGCAAAGGTACGCAGTATAATAAATGTAAAAGCAGGGGTATACATTATTTAAGTTATTTATCATGGCCTGTGTGAAACTGGCTGCCTTTAGGTCGTTATGTGTTCTTATTCTTTTGGGTGTTGTGAGAAGTTTGGGATATGAGGTTGTTTCTTGTTTTAAGTCTAAATTAACTATATATAACGCAAATGCTTGACATGTATTTTTAATAGGGCATTTTGAAGGCTCTCTAGAGAGCTTGTTTATTTTTAGGAAGTTTTGAATGCTAGAATATGTAATATAGAAAACAGTTGGAATTGGTTAGGGATTAAGAATTTGGTGAATTACTGTAACAATTTGGTTTATGGAATTGGCTAGTTTTTAATTTTTTTTAATTTTTCCAGTACTGTTCAGATCTCCATTATCAAATTTAAGTGCAGCTTGGGCTGAAACTATAAGGTGGAATTCCAAAACAAACTTAAAAGTTTCTACTTATGTTATCAGGTTGGCTGCAATCCCAATGAAGATGTAGCTATTTTTGCAGTAGACTCATTAAGGCAATTATCAATGAAGTTCTTGGAAAAGGGAGAGCTTGCTAATTTCCGATTCCAGAAGGACTTCTTAAGACCATTTGAACATATAATGAAGAGAAACAGGTAATAACATACAGTTAACTGAATCACTTGGGATCGTAAGCACTAACTGTTGCAATTAATGTTTCAAATTGCTTTTGTAAAATCAGTTGCTGAAGAAATACACTATTCTAATTGATTATGTAACTTGGTTTAAACAATTACTGTTTGTTACCATCTTAATTTAGGTCTCCTACCATTCGAGATATGGTTGTACGGTGTATTGCACAGATGGTAAATTCCCAAGCTGCTAACATTCGCTCAGGCTGGAAAAATATTTTTTCGGTATTTCATTTGGCTGCCTCAGATCAGGATGAAAGTATAGTGGAACTTGCATTCCAAACTACAGGACACATCGTCAGTGAGTATTGATGATATTCATGGATATCTTGAAAGTGTATCTGACTCCGTATGCTGACAAGCTTTATTTTTCTTTTGGATCTACAGCCTGCATAGTAAACCTCACTTCTTGCTTTACAGCCTAGATTTTACACTTTTCAAACAATCCTCTGGCAAAATATTTATGAATATAATTCAGTAAGATCATTGTCATCCATCTGCCTTTATACCTTTTAAAATTTTTGACTATTTAAAGTATTCTGAAGTAAATTTCAGAAATAATTTCGTGTGATCATTTTACTATTACATTGTTTGCTTATCTTTTTCCTTGCCTCTGAATTGTGCTTGTCTATTGGCCTGTTTAGCAGAAAGTGCCAAAACAGGTGGGACTGTCTTTTTGCTGCATTATAATCTAGGTCTCAAGTTTTAAGTGTCATAAAGGATCTCTTATTCTCTCTCTGCCTCTGCTACTTCCTAAAGCATTTTCAACTTTGGGGTTAAGAATGTCTCATGCCTCAAATGTGACTGTTTAAAAACAAGGTAACAGGACCGTACTGCCGAGGGAAGACCTTTTGTAGATGAAACTCAGGGCTTTAGCTAGCTCTCTTCAACTGTAATCACACAGACTTAATGCTGTAATAAGCCATCTGGCTCTCTTCTTGTTTAATTGTAAAATTTCCCTCCTTTGAATTATATTCGACCTTGGTTAGTTTTAGATACTTATTTACTATCGAGATAGAATGCCTTCTAGGTGAAATTTTATTGAACAGTCTTGTTTTAGTCTTTACTAATACTCAAGGATTTGACAGGGCCAATCCATGAACCAGTCTCTCATGACTTCTGTTATAATCATTTCATACTAGAATTCATAGGTTTTTAAAGCTGTCTTAGAAAATGAGACTTTCTTTTTTCTGTCCACACTTTCTTCCCAGCAATTGTATTTGAAAAACACTTCCCAGCAACCATAGATTCTTTCCAGGATGCAGTTAAGTGCTTGTCTGAATTTGCCTGCAATGCAGCATTTCCAGATACCAGCATGGAAGCGATCCGCCTCATTCGCCACTGTGCAAAATACGTATCTGATAGACCTCAGGTATAGTCTATATTTACTAAAATTTAAGTGCTTTAATCAAAAATGCTTTTATAAAGAGAAAAATTACTTGCACCAGCCTTATTGGCTTCGCTTCAAGTTTCAGAGATTAATGAGAAATAGACATTATTTAGAAGGAGCAGGGGTATAAAATGCTATGGGCTTTGGAAGTATCAGCACATTTTTTTTGTTTGTTTCCTTTTTTCTCCTCCCACAGTTCATCTGGTGGCTAACTTCCATCAGAATTGCTAAAGATCAACATCTCAGGACCTGTTCTGTGCTCAGAAACGTTGTTAGCAAATATGTAATAGCATAAGTAAAAATGCTCAATCTCCTTAAAAAGTTATGATAGATCGTTATGTTCAATGCTGTTTCTTTAGAACAGAAGAAGAGACTCAGACTGACCTGCAAGCAAAAACTAATGTTTGAATGCATTATCTAGTTTATTATTTTCAAAGTTCATTTTTCGTAATGTACTAAGCATTACTTTGAATAACAGTTCATCTTCTTGGTATTATTATTTGGATTGCCAGCTCACTTGAGGTATCATGCTATAACACTAGTACAGTAGAAGTAATTATTTCCAATCCAACATCCATTTTATATCTCGCAGAAGCTCACACTTAGGGTTGAGGGTGGGAGGTGCACATTCATTTGTTTTGTATAACCCTGTGTTTGCTTCTAAAGGCTTTCAAGGAGTACACAAGTGATGATATGAATGTAGCTCCTGAAGACAGAGTGTGGGTGAGAGGATGGTTCCCAATTCTATTCGAGTTGTCCTGTATCATCAATAGATGCAAATTAGATGTAAGAACCAGGTAACAATCAGTATTTGTAATTCAAATTTTAAAAGGCTTGCTTTACACTTTTAAAGGAGAAATTACTCAGTAAATGTAACCAGCCTAAGTTATATATTGAGTTTATATTATTTATATAGTTATATATGAGTTATATATTTAATTGAGCTGATACCACTGTGGGAAGAGCAGACTTTTTAAAAGTACCTTTTAAACAGATGCTGAAATACAGAAAATAAGTCTGTGTTCTTTACATTTAAAATTCTTAAGTTACCTTCCATTATAATAAATACTAAAGTTATCTGGCTGTAATTGCCTTATGTTAAATAGAGAAGAATTTGGTTTTCTTAAAATTAAATACTCAAATTTTTTAGCACCTATTTAGGGTGAATAACCATAAAGATATAAAACCTAACAAGTAAATTGAAATATATCAACTATTCTCTGTTTATTGCATAAGTTGTAAATTAATTACAGCAGCTCAGCTCTATACTTGGTATCAGATGGGATGGAGGGCAGTTTATTCATGAAAGACAGTAAAATGTAAAAGTCAACTTTGGTGACACAACAAGTGAGCATTATTTTGATACGGTAGGTAAATAAACAATATGCACTAAATCTTTTTTTTAAATAAGGCATTAAGTTGGATTAATACCCAAATCTGTATTTTTTTCAGTAGCAACTCTAATCCCCTCTATTCCCTTTGTCAGTATATTTAAAAACATGGTATTTGAGTCCATGACACATGCTGCTGTTAAACATTCCAGTTTAGTGATTTGTCGTGGTTGACCTAGTAAGCCTCTTGTGTCACACTTCTGTTTTTGTTGCTTGAATAAATGCGTAGTGTACTGAGTAGGTGTATTTTTTTTTTTTTTGGTGGACCCCAAAAGCAAAGTTTTGTTGGAATCTTCTTTTGGTTTTAATTGAACTCTGATCCTGCCGGCCTTCCTTCCCATATCTTGCCCCTCCTACTTTGAGAGTTTTAAAACTTTTTATACCAAGATCCACTAATTGGTTGTGTATTGCAGAAATGGGTTGAAAAAGCAAAGCTGTACTCAGATTTTGCATAAAACCTGGTTATTTTCCTTGAATGCTGGAACTCCTCACCCCACCCCCACCCCCCCAAATAAAGTGTGTTCTTTTGCGGTTTTAATGATAAACATGAGAGGCTGGATACAGATAATTTTAAATTTACACTTCTATATGTAACCTGTGCATCTGGACTCCCTTCTACCGTCAGTGAAGATTAATACTCATTTTTAGAGCTCTCTTTACTTACCTGAAAAGACTTCTTCTTTTATCTTTGTGGTCCTTTTCAAAGGAGCTATACTTGTATTTTAATTTGAAATGACCACAGTTCTCAAAATTATTTTCTATGTACTGCCCGTGACTTCTGAAGGTACTTTTTAACCAAACTGATTTTTCTACTTAGTATTAGTGTATTAGTGTGATTGATATACCTATTGACCAGATCAATGTATAATGTTGTTAACTCTAATTTTAACAGTCCAGTTCTAGCTTGGACATACTTGGTCTGCTCTTCAAATATGGTTTTTCTCTTTTCCTTTCAGGGGCCTAACAGTAATGTTTGAAATAATGAAGACATATGGCCATACTTACGAAAAACACTGGTGGCAAGATTTATTTCGAATTGTCTTCAGGATATTTGACAACATGAAACTGCCAGAACAGCAGACTGAGGTGAGGAGGAAAAAAAAATGGGGGAAAGAATTTGCCTAAGATTTATAGTTACAGTAGAAATCCTGATGAGTAATTTATCTTGCCAAGTAATGTAAAGAAACCTTCACAACTTGCATGGTTAGCCACTGGCCCTAATTGCCTTATTCTGTTTTATTCTCTTGAAAGTAGTCACTTCTCAAGCATTCTTTTGAAAATAGTGTCACTCTTCTCATTTTCTTTTCAAGCAATGTGTGTAAAAGGACAGTAGTTTACACTATGAACAATAGACTAGCACGAGGCACAGCATCTTTTAAATTAGGGTTTGTGAGCAGAACTGCAGCATTGACATATTTTGAATATGTTGTACACAGTCATTTTGTGGCAACAAGGTTGATGGAAAACACCTGTAATCAGAAGTGAAGTCACACTTCAGAGGGCTGAGAAACTGCTAGTTGAGAATTTTTTCATGACTTGAATATAAAAAGGAGCGTGCTTTCCTTGCACCCTTTTGACCAGACAGATACTGTCCTGACAAGGAAGCAAAAGAGAAATGGGTTTTAGAAGAGCTGCAGAACCTCATGTCCCATCCTTGCCAAGACAGTCTCTGCCCACATTTCTGAGGCTGCAGGGAGTACAGTGTCAGTTTTTCTTAAAAGGATGAAAGCATAAATGACTAGTATTAAAAGTTTGATCAAAGTTGTCACCTGTTTGAGCAGCTCTGTCTGAGTATTTATAAAAGGACAGGTCTCTTTTTAATTTTTTTATTCTCTGGAAAATACTTAGAAGACACAAAGAAAACAGGTTGGTGCTAAACTATTGAGTTAGGGTGGATGCTAAGTTCAGTAACAAATTTAGTGTATCATTGGTGTTTTTTAGATTTCCCTCCAGTTCACAGATGGTGTTTGTAGAACAGAGCTGCATTTCAGTATCTAGATAATGGTAGTGACTGTTAATAAAGCAATTCAAATTGGGTAAATAAATACCAGTATAAATGCAGAGAGACATTTCCTAAAAGTTGAAATACATTAAAGTGCTTAAGTCTTACGTTAAACAATGTTGTTGCTTTTTTTTTCCCCCTCCTAGAAAGCTGAATGGATGACAACTACTTGTAATCATGCACTTTATGCAATATGTGATGTATTCACGCAGTATTTAGAAGTACTTAGTGATGTTCTTTTGGATGATATATTTGCACAGCTGTACTGGTGTGTGCAGCAAGGTAGGACTGTACCAACTTATGTTAAACAATGCTAACATTTTACTATGTTGAATGCAAATAAACCAAGTGCGCTATTTGTCTTTTCCAGACAATGAACAACTAGCACGGTCTGGTACAAACTGTTTGGAGAATGTTGTCATCCTAAATGGTGAAAAGTTTACCCTGGAAATCTGGGATAAGACTTGCAATTGCATGCTGGATATTTTCAAAACTACAATCCCTCATGCGTAAGAAGACTGTTGATATTCATACTTTGTAGAATAATTTAGATAAATGGTGATCATTGATTTCAAACTGTTAGATCTCTCTAATAGGTGGGGGTGAACAAAAAAAGTGGTTATGTTTTGTTGGGCTTTTTAGTTAATAGACTAAATAGAAGTGGTCTTTCTTGGAACAGTGATTAATTAGGTACTAGATATACTTCTCACATGTTGTAAATGATAAACTATTAAAAACTAGAAATACTACACAGGAGATGAACAAAGAAATACTGTAACCTGATACAACTTCAAAAACGGTAGCTTTTTTGAGACATGCTATCTGATCTTTGGTCATTTTCTTGTTTAATGGAAGAATGCTATTGATAGACTTTGCAATTTGTTATTACACATGAAACAATCTAATTTTTCCACAAAATGTGAGCTAAAATACTGCAACAATACTAATAATTTAAGGCTCTGTGGCTGATGATTAATTTCCATCCTATGGAAAATAAAATTTCTATGGAAATTTCTTTAAATTCTAAATTTTTTTTGGAAAGTGCTCTCCCATACTTGGAGATTGTCTTTTTCTTTGTGTTTAATGGAACTCTACCTGTACATTTCTTTGCAAAAGCCCTACTATTTTTAGTAGTGTGTTATGCGTGCATGTCATGGAGCACCCTAACAAGAAATCACTTCTAGCATTACCAAGGAGTAGAATTTTTCCCCTACCTCACCTACACTAAGTTAAAACACTGCCTGTTTTGAAATCTGACAGTCTCAATGTTAAACTGTGACATTAATGGTCATCCTGTGTCTACTAACTAGTGCATAGTCTTTACTTCCTGATATCACCTAGTTCAGACCTGAAGAAAACTGAAGCCAACGGGAACCTTCTCCATGTCAGCCTTTCCTTCCTTTTAATGTTGTGTCAGATCACGTTGTTAGTGAGCCTCATCCGTGTCTCTACCTTTAAAACGAATTAATCCATATGTCACAGCCCCACATACTTTTCTACCTGAACAGATGAATATGAATTAATTAAATCCCCAAATTAATATTAAAAAAACCTGAAACATTTGGGAGCTAGCCATTTTTTGCTTATTTTGGTAATTTTCAAAAGTAAAATTTGAAACCAAATCTCTGGAGGTAAAAATTCAGTTGAATTAGCCCTGACTTACTATGTCCCTTACCTAGAAGGATTTTAAAGTGAACATTCGCAGAACGTTTTCTTTGGTTTCCACAGATACTCAAAATGTCTTGCTTCTGGGTATTTGTACAGTTGAATACTAGCAACTGTTATATAGTTGCATTTTGGAGGTTTTAATCTGTACACACATTCAAAACACTTGTCTTTAGCTCTGTCTGCTTTGAAAATATGTATTATTCCCTCTGTTTAGGGCACTTCTGCTTTTCAAGCAGGATAGGCTTCTTGAAATCATATCCAACTCCTTCCATAAGTTCCTATTCTTTTCCTTCTCTGTCTCTCTCTCTCTCTTTTTAATCTTTCTAAGCCTTTTTTTAAAAACTTGCATCATTATATTCCCATTTTTGTATTTCTGGGAGATTCCCAACTTTTTCAGGGTAAAGTACATCTCTTTTGGGTTTCACATGCATGAGTATTTCCTTGAGCATGTGTAATCAGTCTCCTTTCCTGTAGTGAAAGTATACTACTTTTTTTCCAAAAATGTGTTGGGCAACACAAAACTGCTCAAACCAGTCTCTTGACTTAGACCATATTTTATTGAAGCTGAAGCTTTCTAGATGGGTAAGAAGAAATTATGTTAAATATGCAGGTTTCCACTTAAATTTTTAATGGAGAATTTGTATTCATTTTTTCCTTCCATTTCTGAGACATAGGAGCCTATTTTTCCCTGTGTATAGTTCCTTCTTCTTTCCTTTTAGGGGATTTGGTTCTTGTTGCTACAACTGTTGGTTTGGCTTGCACTGCTAGTTTGTGCATCTCAGTCTATGAATTGTCCTTTCTTTTGCAGTGGAGCTTTTCCCACCATCCCACAGTCTTAACAGTGCAGTTGTAATACCCAGTTTGTTGTGGAGGCTGCCCCAGCACTTGGGGT
This sequence comes from Dromaius novaehollandiae, assembly GCF_036370855.1. NCBI lineage: Eukaryota > Metazoa > Chordata > Aves > Casuariiformes > Dromaiidae > Dromaius > Dromaius novaehollandiae. The sequence continues at coordinate 130,632,421 of NC_088099.1, forward strand.
AGATGGCAAATGCTCCTTTTCTATTTCTTTTTCCATGTCTGGAAGTGACACTATGGTTATGTTGGAGTGAGTGTAGAGATGAATTGTACAAAGGTTTATACAGAGGTCTTGTAGGCAGGTGCTTTATTGCTGATTGTCTTGAAATGGTCAAATACAATGAATATTTAGTGTGAGACTTGGAGTGTTAAATTCCATCTGGCATGGAGTATGCAACCAGTCTTTTGTTAGTCTGATCAGGTACAGTTACATCTATTCTTTCGTCACCATTTATTAAAAAAATAAAATAAAAAGTTCCAGGTATTGTGTAACATACTGCTTTTATATAAGGGTCTTTGTGTTGCCTGCAGTCATTCTTTAGTTGCAGTGCTAGCTTTTGCTTGTTCTTGGCAAGTCATCTTTTTGCAAAGAGAGACAGCCATGTAATAATACTGTTTCTTTCTCTGAAAAATTCTGTACTAGAATAGTTACTCAGTTAGCAGCATGAGCAAGGATCATGTGTTTATAAAAGCCCAAACTCTACTCCCATCAGGCTTCCACGCAGTCACTAAGGTGAAGATCACAATCACAGAAGGGTTGAGTTTGGAAGGGACCTCTAGAGATCATCTAGATACCTTCATTTTAGATCATCTAGATACTGATTCTTCTATTTACTTAATTTCTGTTCATATTATAACTTTTTGGAAGCTTTTTGAAGCTTGGTGAGAAAAAATCTTTGCTTGCCAGTGCTGAGGAAGGCAGAGTGAATGCCCTCTTGTCCAGGGGAGCTTTAAGGATTTGAATTGGTGACTTGCACAAATTACAGTAATCTGGCCTCTGCTGGCTCCTTCGTTATCCCCAATGCCTCCTGTGGCAAATGATTTTATAGCATGAAATACATTAAAGTGGCTTTAACAACCTCTGAGCTAGAGTAGTCTGCAGCTGCTTCTTCAATGTAGCCTTGTGTCCAGACAGCTTTCAAGAGTCAGTTCGATTTTTAGCTCTACTGTGCGCATTTTACTTTATTTGTTATCTTGTTACATGCCTTTCATTATCTCCAGCTTGTCTTATTTTAGTTTTATGGACTTGAGAGATCAATGATCTGAGAGTTTAGGATCCTTAACACAGTGCAAAAGATCTCACTTAGGATACCCAGGCACAAATGTCTTTCAAGCATTACCTCACACAGATTGAGGCTTTATTTCATAAATGCCTGCTAAAGAGTTTGAGATCTTAATAATGATGAATAACATCAATCTCACTTTGTAATAATGGATGTGACGGAACCAGGGATGATGAGACCACTTAGGTTACTTAATCCAATTCCCCTCAGTTCTTGGCAGGTAGACAGCCTTAATAAGTTACAATTAATGTAGGAATTTTTTGTGCTTAAGGCGATGATCCTCAAGACAGCAACATGCTAGGAAAGAACAGGGAACAGATCAGAAATGCTGCCATGGACTTGATACCTGATAATAGCAATGAATTTCAAGTGGAAATGCCCAGAGGAATGCAGAGCTGGAACGTACTGCAAATACAGAGGATGGCAAAATGTCCCCAGCTGTTCACGCTTATTTAGCCTAGGGAGATTCATTCCTATTCCAAATAAAGTTTAAGGCAGTGTGAGAGAAAAAGACCTGCTAATTGCACTAAAGTACTCATATTCTGCCCAAATCACAATTTCTGATGTTTCAGAGAAAAGTGAATCCACCTCCACAGAGCCAGTTGTCCATCAAGGGCAATTGGCAGAAGTACTGAAGTTCAAAAAATAAATTGCTTATTTTTTTAATATGTGTAAAAGGACAAAATGTATAAATTTTACGCTTTAAAACTGAAAATAGTTTATTAATCTATGAAGTACCTAAAGTCACTTCTTTTTATGTTCGACTTCTATTAATTTAACTTCAAAAGACACCATATTCAAGTGCCTGCTTGTCATGCAGTAATCTCTTTTGATTTGTATTTGCAAATTGTTTAATTTTGTACTGGTTTTGTGTTTTCAAGGCTGCTGACTTGGCGACCAAGCAGTGGGGAGGCTGGCCCTGTATCTCCCTCTGATGCAAGAGAAAAACTGGTAAGCTGTTGAAACAAAAAATAGTTTACAAGCATGCAAGAGTTTGGTGCAACTATGTTGTAACGTGGAGTAAATGGAAAATATGCTTAGTTTAAACCCACGTTTTAGTTTTGACTTAGATGGAAATGTTTTGTCCGGATGAAGTACTATTTAATGATTAAAATTGCCAAGGAGTTGAGAAAGCAAAGTGATGTTTGCAACTTTCAAAGTAGGCTTGCAGAAGTTGGCTGTAAGTCGTCATATGTGTATGTTCTAGGTAATGTCCTGTGTCTAGTGGGTCTCTGTCGAAGGTAATACTATATTTAGAGTGGTTTTTTGGTTTTGCTTTTTAATGTTCTTTGATGTCATGATGATAAAATGCTGGAGGTAGAGAGATTGTCAGGATTCGATTGACTTTTTTCTTTCAAATTTTCACTGGTAACCACAACTTAAACATTAATTTAAAACAGAAAATAAGTATACCCATCAGGTTTCTTAGCATTGATAGAAAAAACTGAGGTAAACTTTGGATTTGCCCGGAAGTGGCAGCCCTGTGGCTACTTGACTGCTGATGAGAATTAGTTTACTTTTTGGATATTCTCACAAGATTGTTACATAAAGTTCCTTATAGGTTAATGAAGCATTTGGTAAGAAATTGTACAATGATAAGCGCTGAAAACATTTCTACTAAGAGAGACTGGCTGCCTCCATTTATCTTTATGGAGTGTTAACATAATTTACTTATGGCAGAATGTAAACGTTTGTGATGGGCAATGCTCATTATACAGGTGTTTTACGTCAGCGTGACTGAATGTGCTTGCTATATCTTGACTCAATTATGTATTTTTAGTGGTTTGATGTATCAAGCGTACAAGCTGTATGTTGGCCACAGTTCTGATCCATTTATGTCAAATGTAATAGCATGCACACATGGCAAATATAATAAATGTTTTAATCATGTGAATGAATTGAAAGTTTTTTTGTCTTTAAAATAGTTTAACATGCAGATTTTCCAAAAAACCCTTTTGTTTTCACTATAAAAAGGCATTTTACAATTTTACTTCAAAAATAACAGAACTTATATAATAAATAATGTTAAAGGAGATAAATTTTGGATGCTTTCTTTTGGTGAGCGAGTTTTTTCAGACATTAGATATTTCCATCTAATTTTTCTTCAGATAGTTCAAATGATGAAACTTTATAATATCTGTAAACATAATATCTATTAAAAGTATATTTATACTTAGCAAGGAGAAGTTTGAAAAGCCTGATTACTGTCATTGGTATGACAGGTTGGTATGTGCTTTATAGAAACTGTATGCTTAGATTTAAATCTTACTAGCAGTACAATGCTGCATATTAGTATGTAGACTCCAGTTGCATTTATGGAATGAATGTCAATAGAAAGGCTGGGTTACTGAAAGGGACAATAATTACTATATATAACTGCTTTGTAGTTAATGATAAAACACTTTAATCTTTGCTTGCCTTTACTTCCTCAAGGAATAATTCATGTAATCAATAATAAAGTTTGATAATAGCTCATGTTGTTTGGAGTTGTCATTTAACATCTGTGTGTTCATCTTCACCCATTACAAATGGAGTACAAATTCTCACAGTCACTTAAGAAGCTATTAGAAACTTAAATATTAGATAAGGAAAGATATTGCAGTTCCCAGTATCAGAACACTGCAGCAAGCTTCATACACTTAATCTGTTAAAAGTCAGAATAACCCTTTGGTTGACACAGTCCATGTTAAATGCTTGGATGTCATTCAAAAAAAGATACAAAATACTACTCTGACTTTGCTATGTAACTGAGTATTTATTGCTCGTTAAGCTTTCAGTTTTTTCTTAGTCATCTTTTCAGTAGGATTTTCTTGAATGCTAATATCAAGTATCACTAAAGTGAATGAAAAAGTGATTGCAATGTTGAAAAGGCAGATGTCTTAAGCTGTGGAAAGCACAACATTATTTAAGATTAACTTACTGAAGTTTGCTATAAGTTAATTTTTTTTGCTTGCTTTTCAGGATACTGTCTCACAGAAGTCGGTAGATATCCATGATTCTATTCAGCCTAGATCTTCAGATGGACGTCCATATCAGCCCACTGCAGTGTCCACAGTAGGTGAAGAAATGAGTAAAACCAGACCAGCAGCAAGTGAGTGTTTCTTAATGGCTGTATATTTTGTATCTGTTAAGAGTATTACTTAGCAGATGTTTGATGTGTTTAGCTGTGTCCTCAGCCATAACTTCAGAAACGTCATGTGGAGAAAATTACACTGGTTAAATTTTTACTTCCATGTAGTGTGAAAGAATTCCTTTGGACTCTTGTGGATCCACACTTTTGACCTGTGATTTAAAAATCTGGAGTTCAGCTGCTAATTGATAGGCTTTTTTACCTAAAGTAAAATATACAAAACACTGCTCTCCTTATAATGCTATATAAATGAATAATTATTTTTCCCAAGAACAAAGGGTTTTTTGTATGGAATAACAGAAGCTAGTTGTAGTGATAAACAATTGTATTTAGATTTGATGTGAGGAGGAAGGTATATAAAACCTTTAAGATACTTTTGCAGACTTATGTGTTGATACCTAAAATGCTAGTAGTTTTACTACCTGCTGCAAATACAAACCAGCATGGATGAAATTCAGTGTTATTTTAAGCTGCCTCCTGCCTGTGGATAGTCTCTTAGCATCTGGTTCTTGCTGTTGCTTTGATGCTATAATGCAATGTTGCTAATTTAGCTGATTTTTATGTAACACTAAATATCTGTCCAGTATGTGGCAGGTGAATTTAAAGTGTTTTCTTTTAATCTGCCAGTTGTTAACATAGGGATCAGTCCTCTTTTTAGAAGACTTATTTAGATTTCAGGTTGGGTTTATGAATGTGCCTGAAGTTGTGCTGTTTTGAGGGTAAATTTAAAAAGAGTTTAAAAAGAAAAACATAAGATTTCTTTAAGTTAACGAGAAATTTTCTGTTTGGGTTTTTTTGCTTGTTCATTTTAAGAATTTCCAGAGCAGAAATTATTTGCTGCTCTTCTGATCAAGTGCGTTGTACAGTTGGAACTCATCCAGACTATCGACAATATTTTATTCTTCCCAGCAACTAGCAAAAAGGAAGATGCAGAGAATCTAGCAGCAGCACAAGTAAGTAGAAGTGACAGTTCTCAGTGGGCTGCTTTTTGCAGATTTTCTGTAGTGGATTAAGTTTCATAAGCACCTGTAACATTTTCCAACTTACAATTTTTAGAAGTGCTAGAGAATTTCCAGCAGGCTGTTGAGATCTTCTGCTTCTTACATTAAATTGGATTTGCCATGTAGGGACAGAACACTGTGGCAGTTTAAACATATGTATTGTTCACAGAGACTTCTGTAATTGGAATGTGGATGCAACTTTTAATACAACTTTACGCTTAAATACAGTTATAGATGAAAAAAGGTAGGATTGAGTTACTGCAGTATCTTACCGAAGACAGTTGTGAATTCTGACTGTTGAAATCTCTTTTTATAGAGAGATGCGGTGGACTTTGATGTTCATGTGGATACACAAGATCAAGGGATGTACCGTTTTTTAACATCACAGCAACTTTTCAAACTTCTTGATTGTCTGCTGGAATCTCACAGATTTGCTAAAGCATTCAATTCAAACAATGAGCAAAGAACTGCTCTCTGGAAAGCAGGTAGGTCAGTCAGTTCAGAGAAATATTTTTCAAGAACATGTTACTGTGCTTTGAACTGACCCAAGAATAGGTCAAAAATTACTTTGCTGAATGTGATATTGAATGTAAGGCTGTAACTGTATAACCCTGGAATTCCCAAGGGGAGGAGACCTCATCTGTGGAGGTGAAATATCTTCTCCATTTCAAAAAACATAAGATTTCACTGGTTTACCTTCCAATGTGTACTGCATCAAGCTGACCCTGGCCGTAGGTCTGAGTCCTATCTATGGAAGTTGTAGAGGCACAATGCCAAAACCTTGTTGGGGGGTGGTTTTACTTACAAATGTATGAGTGAAATATATGCTGTTTTTGAAACTGATGCAAAATGAAAATCTCTGTAGTGCTGTGATTTAATCTATTCCTTGCACCAAAGTGAGTTATATTAATATTTTAACAGTGAATACATATCATGAATATGTAACAACCTGTTTTATGCATGAATATGTGCATACACAAAACCATCTTAATTTGAGTGGGGTCATATAAACATTTAACTGTGCTTTTGCTAGTGTGGAGCTCTGTTAGCAACTTTGGTTTAATGATCCTATGTTTTCATACAGTAATAGTTTGGGAAACAGTATTATCTTAGATGTTTTTGTTGAAAGCAAACACTAAAACAGTCTGCGCTATAGCTGTATTACTGAAACAGCATGATCCATTGGCAAGACTGCACTTGGATTTAAGAATTTTATTCCTCATTATTCCCCTAATTTTTCCTACAAATTTAGGCCCATAAATTTGCTTGTCTCATCTCTCTTATCCTGTCAGCTTGGATGTTAAGTCTCTTGAGTAAGGTTTGTCAAATATTTGTACAGTAACTGTGATCCAACTACTATAATAGCACGTAATTCTGAACAAGGGAGTTCCCATTCATGTCTAAACTTAAAATGACCAAAACTATCTTTTTTAAAATGCTTTTAAGGGTTCTGAAAAGGGAGTCTTTATGTTGAAAATGAATGAACAAACCTAAGGGTATCTTCCTGTAATCACATTATGAAAATTGTTGAGCAACATTCTAAAAGGTCTTGACTTGAAAATCAAGGTACCATTCTTTATCAATACACATAAATTCACACAAACATAAATGTGTTAAAGAGTAATTCCACTGTTCACCAGATATAGGAAAGAAACTTGAGAAATACAGAAAAGACTGGAGTGAGAATTTACTAATAATGTGTGCTCTTTGGTGGAAGCGGATTTTAGCCCGCAGTAACTTTCCCTGAATGATTTTCATATTTTCCTCTAGAAACACATTGTAGAAGATGTAAGGAATTTCTGAAATATAAATAAGAGGTGTACAGATTTTATTTTACTTTTTTTTTAAATTGGCCTCTTACATTAGGAGCAAAATATTCTTTTCCTTTTGCATACTTAAAACCCAAACTTTCCCTATCCTTTTCCTACCTTGGGCAATGATATTACTCCTTTCTTTGAATGCTGATCAATTTGCATGCTTAGAGTTCATGTGCAGTCGTTGAAGACCAAACGCTTGAATTTGGCAGTCTCATTCTATCTCAAGGCCTGGTTGGATCATGCAGGTGTGTAGGATGAGGCACACCCAGCACCCCTTTGGTTTCTCTTGGCTGCACGGTGCAACCTGGGTGCTTCATCGATTCAAGCAGTTATAACCGTGGTTCCTGACTCTTCTCCAGGCTGTCAGTGAGGTGCAGACATACATCCCTGAGAATTTGCCAGCAGCCTGTAGCTGCGTGAAGTCATATGATCAGCCTCAGTCATGTTCAGTTGTAATCTCAGACATTCAAAAAGGGGGAGGGGTTACCTGTCTGTCTTACGAGTTTTTGTTTGTATAGCCCTACCTGAGATACTGAGTTGTGTCATGTATTGCACCGGAAACATCTAATAAGAGTAACCTAGAAGTCCATCTTGGATAGAAGGAAAATCACCCACTCTTCATACTTCTAACAAGCACCAAACAAATACCAAGGTTTTTCAAGTGCAGGTGGTGCTTGGTAAAGCAGTCCCACTGCTTGAAGATCTTGTCTAAATAGACCTATAGCTAATACTGTCCATATGGAGGATCTCTTTGAAAGGAATTGTTTCCTCTGAGGTGTATATTCACTTTCTAACCTCAGCGGTCCTTCAATCTGTGCACCTTGGCTGCTCTGGGATTTTGAAAAGGTGCCAAGATGACCGTGGGTGTAGTTTATCCTTTGAACTCGTGTACCGAGTTCACAGGGTGAGGAGAGAGAGTGTGGCTTGATTATAGCTGCAATGAATACTGTGGTAAGGTGTGTATTAGCTACAAGTTTTAAGTTACCTGTCAGAAACCAGATGTTTTTTCTCAGTGGTTCAAGCTTTTTTGCAAGCTGGTAGCATGACTTACAGCTTTATTCTGTCTCTACTGCTGGGTAAACTGAGGCACAGATTGATCAAGGACTGTCAAAAGTTCACATTAACACCAAGCTTAAGACTTTGTAGAGTGGCTTTATCGATTGTCCAGATGGTTGGACTGCACTGTATCATATGCACAGGTTTCACATCTGCTTGGAAGCTTGCAAAAAATGGATGCCAAACACAGTGCCAAAGCAGTGCTCCTTTGCACTAAATATCATGAAAAATTATATAAGGTGGTGGTTCTGACAGCCTACATGCAGAAAATACTCAAAGTAGGAAGGGACTGCAAGGAAAAACTTCAGATGCAAGTAAAAAAAAAAAAAAAGCCTAAATGGATACTTTGCATTTCTCTAGGCTTCAAAGGCAAATCAAAGCCTAATCTCCTGAAACAGGAGACTAGTAGTCTTGCCTGCGGGTTGCGCATTCTGTTCCGCATGTACATGGATGAAAGCCGTACCAGTGCGTGGGAGGAAGTCCAGCAAAGACTACTAAAGTAAGATCCAAGTAGCTGAAACTGTTGCTATTACCTCTGATATTAAACAGTATGTTTATTTTTACTTAATTTTTGTTTTGTTTTCAGTGAAGTTGCTAGAGCTAATGCTGTATGGTGGTCACAATTGGCATTAGGTGTTTTTCTGTTGTGTGGGGAGCACTGTGTCGCCAGTCACTAACACTGTCTCTACCTTTTTGTTCTCTTTACGTGCTTTGCACATGAGAGAACAAATTTTGTCGCTTTTTTTCCTTCTTTCTTGTAGCATGTGGGTAGGTGGGGGATTGTTACAGTCCTTTAAAAAAAAAAAAAAAAAAAAAAAAAAAAAAAAAAAAAACAGCCATCACCCAAACCCTGCTTTTCCCTTTGAGTAACCTCAGATATTTTGGGGGATTTTTGCTGTTTGTTCTCATTTGTAGAAATGAGCACTGGCATTCAGGAGCTTATGAGTACACGCAAGCTTTTGGCATGTTGGTTATTCATTACTTTGAATACTAAGGTTCACTTGAATGTTTTTAGTTTACAAAATCCTTCAAGCCAAGTGTTGGAATAAGAGAGGGCTCAAAACCATGGTAGTTACACAATGGAAGTATTTTAAGGTTTATAGACCAAGCAGGAGAGCTGAAAAACTACCTGGTTACATCAACATGAGGAGGGTTTTTTTCTGTTTAAGTCCATGTATGGTTCTGCCACTTGCATTTTAATACTCCTCTGAGAGCACTTGATACACTTCAAATATATGTGTAAACAGTGCAACTGCATTTTGTAAGCACATTTAAAAATGAAGTCCTAGGCCTTTGGTTTGAGTTGGGCAAAATCACAGCTTTTTATTATTAAGCAGGCTTTCATAAGATGGTGCTGTTCTACACCAGGACTCTATACTGCTGGCATAGTTACAAAGTCAAGGTTTATTCTCTGCAGTAGAGCTCAAAATAAAATGTTAGTTGCATAGTTTCTGTGTGTTTTCTCTCTAGTGTCTGCAGTGAGGCTCTGAGTTATTTCCTTACCCTTGCATCAGAAAGTCACCGGGAAGCCTGGACTAACCTACTACTCTTATTTTTGACTAAAGTTCTTAAGATAAGTGATGAAAGGGTAAGTAACTGTTTAGAAAACTATTTAAAACAGTGTTTCAGGAAATAAGTTTATAACTGTGTGCAAAAAACTAGTCTGGAACTATTTAACTTTAAAAATTACTGCTCTGGACAAAATAGTCTGTCGAAGGAGCCTACGTTGAAACTGCGCCTGAGAGATACTGACAGTTACTGTGCAGCACAAAAGCACTGTGCTAAAACAACATATATCTGAGAAAATCTTAAAGATGCTAAAGTCCTTCAGAAAGAAAGTTAAATTGGTTCTACATGTCTGCTGCTGAGGAAGAGGATTAATGGCTGATATTTTATTCAGAATGTTTGGAAATAACTTCTTGTTCTGTGCTTCCTATGCTACATGTAGTTCACATTGACCTCCTCCAAATAAAAACAGTTGAGCAATTCTGTAGTAAATAATATCTATATTTAGATCTTCTTCTATTTCTAACAAAACTTTGCTGAAATATTAAGTGAAAGGGACTAATTACAAGATAAAACCTAACTGATAAAGGAAAAAAATCTGTCTCGAAAAATAAGGATTAGCAAAGATCTGTGCGTAGTTACTGAGCATTTGTCGGAATATGTCACCGTGCTCTCAGCCTTATTCCAGCGCTGCTAGCTTCAGTTACAAAGATGTAACTTTGTGTGTTTCTCACACTGACTTGGCAGAGTGTTTAAAATTCACTTACAACAGGCTTTTCAAGGTGTATTGATGCATAATGGTCATGATATATATGATGCATAATATTGATGATGAATAACTTGTCCTTTTCTTTTTTTCTTCCCCTTCCCCTCCTCAGTTCAAGGCTCATGCATCGTTCTACTATCCTCTGTTGTGTGAAATTATGCAGTTTGACCTTATCCCTGAGCTTAGAGCTGTTCTGCGAAGGTTTTTCCTCCGGATTGGTGTTGTTTTTCAGATATCCCAACCACCAGAGCAAGAGTCTGGAATAAGCAAGCAGTAGCAGATAGTGATGGAGTATTGCTCTGTTTAAAAGTTTGTATTCCTCAGCTAAATAAAAGGACCAGCTAGCTGAGCCATTCTGTCTGGATATCCATAAAAATGGTTTCTTTGTATGGCAGTGTGTATCTAAGGGTTAACGGTACAGATGCTTACAACTGTAATTAAGGCTTGCAACACTCCAGTCCCTTTATTTTCTGATGGATTATCTCTATCGGTTTCTCTTACCTGGCTCCTGCTGAGCATAGAGCCAGTTTTTAGCACAGTCCGCTTGTCAGCATGGGCTGCAATATACCTTTACTGTCCTAGACAGCAGTATAGCAACAGATGTTTATGGCGGGTGTGAAAGTAAAATGTACCCAAAGAACTATATATGTAAAGGTTTGAGCTTCTGCAAGAAGTACAACTCAGGAGAGCTGTATTTTGAAGGATAAAATGTTTATAGTAAAAAGAAAATGGAAATTATTGTTCATGGTAAAAGAAATTTAGCAACTATGTCTGATATTCTTATTCAGAGATTTTTGCACACTCAGGCTGCCTGAGACATTGGTAATCATCTTTCTGTGAAAAATGTACAGAGATGCAGGTCTGTAATATAAACTCTTTAACACTATACAGTTCTTCCTGAATTGTTTTATTTCTATATTATTGATTTGCTGAAAATCCATAACACTTTATTGTTTACCAAATGCACTAGAAGTTTGGGTTTATTTTTTTGGGTTGTGATTTTTTTGTTTTGTTTTGTTGTAGCCCAGAGGTTAGTGTTGCTGACTTTTGTCAAGAACAGAGATAGAAATATCACGACTGACATAACTGCCTGTAATATACTTGTTTTAGGGCTTTTAAATATAACGAGCCATTGAAATGATGATCCTTCAAGGACTGGAACTTGAATCACTGCAAACAAGTCGAGGTTGTGTCTGCTGTCACACATTTTTTGTTTGATGTAGATTTCACTCTTATGTACAGAATTTAATGTTGAATATATCGAAGTAACAAATCTGGCATGGTTTGGGGATGGTTAAATTTATTGGAAATGTATTCATACTGTGAATTGTGCTCTGATGGTTAAAGACAAGGTTGTCAAGCATTCTGTATTACAATGGATGTAGAAATTTTTTTCAGATGGACAAAATGTATATGGTACAGATATGTAAAGTTTTCTATGTAAAAAAATTCTGTACAACTTTCTGTACAATATTTGGTTCTCATCTGGCATATTCTAATCAGGTTATAGGTCAATAAAGTTTTTGAACTCTTTCATCAGTGCAATCAAAACCAGTCTAATCTACAGCTACTTGTTTCACAGTTTCCTTGCATGCTTTTCATGCTCCTAGTTCAAAGAAATAAGCCGCAGTGTTCAGTGCGGGCAGAAAGATTAGCTACCTTTGATTGAGTAAATGGCAGAAGGCTTTTGGCAACATCTTTTTTTAAGATGTGTCTTCTCACTGGTAGGCAATATGGTATGGAAAAGATTAAGCTGGAAGAAAAATAGAAGAAAGAGAAAAATATTTGCGTTGTAGGGGCACTGCTCAAATGAACCCTGTATTGCAGCACAGATAAAAGCCAAATTACTGTGTTATGCTTCTTAGGGATTAAAATGTAAATATGAAACTATATAGAGTAAAGCTGGATGAGAAAAGAAGGCTGAGAGCGCAGTTTTTGCTGACTGCTGTTGACTCGCAATACAGCAGTGACCTTGTCAATGTCTTTTTTTTTTTTTTAAGTAAAAGTGGAATTTGTGATTGTTCTCTCACTGAACTCATGCCTGGCAAGAGAGAAGCATTAAGCCTGAGAACGTGGATGAGGGAGGCTAATCTAAGAGATGCATGAGTCTGCCTCCCCCTAGTGAACTGGGAGATGAGTAAAATGTAGCAGTTTTCACAGCAGGCTCTGGAAAATAAAGGTAAGCTTTAATTCCCTTTACTGGCTTTACCTTATTTAAATGGAGTGACCTATGTCTAGGAGAATTTTCATAGTGTTAATCTGGACAGAGCAAAATGAAATTGCATTTACCAAAGAGACATGGCTTTAAAGAATTTTAATTGAACAGCCTATTCTGTTGGACATGGGAGACAATTTCTTCAAGTAAACGATTTCTTGTGTAATGTTTAAATATTAAACCATGTTGACTAGGGCTTGTGCTTATCTCTTTGACAGGGGCCAGTAGTAAGTCTTAGAGCAGGTATAATGTGACCCATCCCTATTTATGTCGTCTTCCCCTTCTCCCTCCCCAAACCTGGGGCAGGCAGTGGTTTAAGGTGTTCTTGATGCTGTGAGCCAGAGCATTGTTTTAAAAGCCGTTTATGTGTATTGTTCCTTTCTGAATGCCTGATTTCAGTGTCCAGCATTCAGCAGCAATAGTACTAGAAACATCTAAACCCAAGACTCTGCTTTAAACCTTACTTAGTGCAGTGTTCTGTTGTATGCTCCCTATTTTAGGAATGATTTTTACAGCTTTACTACTTAAGTAGAAGAGTGCTAACAGCTGTTCAGTTTTGGTTCACTGGAAACACAGAACAACTCATATAATAATCATTATTCTTTTCTCTAACTGTACCTCTCTTTAGTTCATCTCATACTTTTTGGTATGGAATGACCAGAACTGTATTCAGTATTCATGTTGCCTCCTGTTCATTGTGCTCAGTGTGCACATCTCCCTAAAAACACCTGTGCCACACTGGTTATTGGCAAAGCAGGGGTGTATGCAGTCGATTTGAGTCATGCTGACTTTGACCTCAGGATGGTGGATTGTAGCTGGATTTATTTTTGCAGATGAGACTGTCAGGATAAAAAGCGGGGGGGGGGGGGGGGGGGGGGGAGAAGAAGAGCAGGAGAAAAAGATTCCCCTGCAACTGACCATTTGATTTGCAGAGAAAGCTGAAGGAAAGATTGTGAGGATCGTTGAAGGACCAGAGATGGCTGGGGGGAGGGGAGAACAGTATCATGGAGGCCAAAGGGAGGACAGCTGTAAGGAAGCATGTACCTGTGCTAACTGCTGCTGCTGTCAGCTGAGCCAGTAGTTTCAGGTCAGTGCAAAGGTGAAGGAAGCAAAGGGTGGAGGGTCTACACTGGATTGGAGGCAAAGAGTGCCAGATGATGATGGTAAATGACAGGGTTTTGTGGGGGGAAGAAAAAAAAAGTGTTGTGTTAGGCTGGCTAAAGCTGGGATTTTTAAGGTAACACTGGATTTATGCTTGTATTGGAAGTGAAAGCCTGATAAAAGTTAAACAAATAGAGAATGGTGAAACTAGGGTGCTATATGAGAAAGCAGTGAAGACAAGTTCAGTTGCTCTCCTGGAACTAATACAGTAACCATATAACCTGAAGTTCAACGCATGGAGCAATTGAAAAGAGGGATCAGGCATTCCTAAGGGGAAGGCTGGTTGGCAGGCACATGACAAATTTGAAGAAAAGGATGCGATAGAAAAGGTGGATGCAGCAAGAGGCTTCAGTTTGGTGATAACTGTAGTGTCGAAGAGCTTCCCTGGCACTGATTGTTTAAAATTATTTGGGGTTTTTAAAAACAAGAATCAAATAGCCATGAAGCATGTACTTTATGCCCATTTTCCAGAACTCTGACTACACCAGGCTCCTTGCATCCCTCTCTTACTGACCACTGTTGTCAGTCCCAAACTGATGAACCAAAAACTTATGGTGAGAGTCAGTAAGGCTGATGCAGCATGCCTCTTTGGGAAGGAGCATGCTGAACCCATGAGAAAGCAAAGCAACAAAACCTTGCTGCTTTGAATAGTGTCTGCCACAGCCTTCCAAGTGTGAGGAAGGATGCCTGAAGCAGGCCTCTTAGTAGCCATATGAAATTTGTAGTTGTTGCTATTTCCTCAGCATTTGCTTTTTTCCTGCTGGTCAAAGCTTTGGCCCCTCTTCTGGACTTTCTAACCAAGAGGAAAGTTACATTCTTCACATAGCTTCCCCTCAACATGTTTCAGTTCCTTGAACTCTTAAAAAAATTGTGCTTCCATCTACACTTCCTTCCTGCTAAAAATCTGTGCTTTTATTCATCAGCTTTCCTAGGTGTTTTTCCTGCTCCTTCAAAAACCAACTCAGCAAGGTCACCCTTGTCACCTGTATTCTGGTTTGGCTGTTGTTCCCAAGCAGAGGCTAGTTCAGTACTGAAGATAAGCCAAAGCAAAAAGGAAATGAAGAAAAGTCTGTTTAACTTTTAGTAACAAAATAATTTATTAACTCTTAAATCAGGACCATAAATTAAATATATGCAACAGCATCTGTATTTCCAGCACATATAGATTAGGGAACATAAGATACAGTATAATATATATTTTTTTTCCATAAAACTCTGTTTTCTGAAATTTCATGCAGTATACAACTTATCACTGTATGAAAAGCAAGTGCTCTTGTCAATTATTTATGCTTTTGGTAAAACACCTCTGCTGTTGGATTACTGTATTTGCAGATGATAGTTTTGGAGTTTAAATGGCTCTAAACAAACAGAGCTAAAAATTAACTTTGATTTAATACCAAATTCACACACACACAAACTTTTTTCTGTAAATCCATTTCTGAGGCTGAAACTAACTCTCATTAAAAAGTGCAAAAAATGCTAAACTCCTCCCCTTCCATCATGATGTAACATAAAACACTCCTTGTGCAAGAGTTGCCTTTTATGTAAGTCAGTTACACTGCAGCTTTTGTTACTTTAGTATTGCTTTTTTAAATTATCCTTACAGCTCCACACCATTTACATAAAATAGAAATATTCCCTACAAGAGACCATAAAAAGTGCAGTAGTGATGAACAGTCCCTTCTCTGATGAAAGGCACAGCTGGTTTCAACCTGGATTTTATTCAGCCATGTGCAGTTGAGAGGCCTTGCCAACTGAGTGGTACCGTGTTTTCAGGCGAAAGCTTAGCTGGGCTTGGCTGTTCAGCCATGAACCTTTCAAGGGTGTCAGATGTTCCCGGTCGCAGCCAGGGCTCCGTTGCAATGGTGTCAACAGAACGGGGCCGCCTGCCATCTTTGGGTGGAACAGGCTTCAAAAGGTCATCATCTTCTCCTAAGGAAATGTTATCACCTACGAGAGAAAGACGTATAAAATACTACAGTCCTCTACAGTCAACAGGTAAGTACTCAAAGTCTTTGTGTCTAAGCCAACAGTTCCTCCCCCACCAGACCAGCACAGGGCAGCATGCAGGCAAACTTCAGTGGCCTTAGAGGAGAGTTCCTGCTTTTCCAAGGAGCCCTGTTACGGAGATGAGTCAAATCTGTCATTGCATATATGCATATAAAAAAACCAAGATCATTAAATTACAATGTTATGGCTAACATAACATTATACAGACAGTCTCTTTAAAGAGAGGAAAGAAAAATAGTTGAATCTTAAACACTGCAAATGCAAGGAAGTCTGTACATCGCATTCCAGCATAGCTAATAATCTTAACGCAATGTCCTTCTGAAATAAGTATTTGGTAAGTAAGTTGTATCTTCTGTCTACAAAGAAATTTACCATTGCCCTTTGAACTTTTTTAATATATAAAATATAATCTTTTGTCTAAGATATGTTGTTTGTCTTCACAGTGTTTGTTTTTTTACATACATAAACCAAAAATAATGAAAAAACCTGCAACTATAACAAGACTTCCGTAATTGCAATATTTTCTTCTTAAAACAGTTGTTTACATGAGAATTTTTTTTTCTTAACTGGACACAAAAATGTTTGAACACTTTGGATTAGAAAAGAGCACTTTGGATTAGAAAAAGAACTTTAAACATTTTTGCAGAAACATACTAATTCCAGTAAAACATGACAGATTTTTATATTCTTTAATGTTGAAATATTATTTCACTGAGCTTTATTCATAAGTGTTACATATTTTTTAAATGATTTTTCCAAACTTCAGTTTTTCATTCTGAAAAAAGATTTTAAAATTTGATATTAAACCAAGGTTACTCTATGAAATGTTGTTTCCACTACAAAAGGAAAATCTACTTTCTGACCAGGTTCATTGCATTCTTTATGGTTTGTGGCACAAAACTGAAACTTGCAAAAAAAAAACAAAACAAAACAAAACAAAACAAAACAAAATTGTTATGTTAGTAACACTCAGATACCTAGTTACCTTTTACTTCATTCTTTATAAAATCAGTGAAGTAATCTGAATCAATTACTGTATTTCTTCACCTTAGAAAATTAGTTTGTACTAATAGGAAGGGTTTACTCATTAAAGCTTATGGCTTTAACATTAATAAAAGAAAGCACTTCCTCAGTAAGACACCTATTTGTACAACTTCTGAGGCTATTTCTCTCCCTCTTATTCAGATGTCATCCAGGATTTTGAAGGCCAAATCTTCAGTTTATTTTAACATTTCTTATCTTTCTTAATGGAGGCTATCAAGAATGCATACAGACATCATACAGGCAGTGACTAGAGGGGTACCTCCTCCAAGCTACCTCAGTCTGGTTGCAATAAAATTTCCCTGTGACACTGAAAGACTAAACAGAGGTCCCTCTCTCTAGGGCCTGCCGTCTCCTTTGCTTGATGTTGGGTTTAAAGGTGGCAAAGTGAACCTCTGTCTGTTTCCCAAATGCTGGGTCATATGAACGTTCTTCTCAAACAAACCTGGAGATTCTCAGAAGTCTAGTACTAGAGAGAGAGAGAGGGCTAGTTGTTTTCAACAGCAGAGCAAGTCTGCTCACTTACCCTGAAAATGATAGTCAAAAACTGAGTCCAGAAAACTCACGATGAAAAAAAAATACAAAGATCTGGAAAACTGGATTTTGACATTTGATTTGCTACTTTTTCCTGTGAACTTAAAAGAATACAGGTAGCTTTATTAGTTGTTAAAAAATAAGACTGTTACTCTCCTATAATAACACATATTAATTACAGCATGAATATCAAAGTTGGAGAAAAAATGTACTAAAAGGCAAATATATCAATCAGAGCCTGAAAATAAGCTTGTGCTTAAAAGACAGGAGAATCTGTAAAATAAAATCATGGGTCTCCTGCTGTTTGAGTTGATACAACACTTACTGTCAATATTGACAAAAACAAGTTGCTGTTAAGCTTCAGATGAGGACCTTAGTGTGCTGTGGAAATTTGAAAGGCAAGGAGGCTTCCATCTAGAAAGAAGCACGCGTTGAGGACCACAATAACTACACTGCTGTAGGCTTCTAAAACACACTGGCCCTGGAATGGGAATGATGCTCTGCAAGATACAGGCTTCCAATTTGTTGAAATGGATGATGCCAGGGAGACAGCTAAGGCCGTCCAGGGAAGTTTACCGACAGGATCTCATGCCACCATCACTCCATCCTTCCACTTGTCTCAAGTTCTTGGGACAGACACCCTGTCACAACTAGAACCTTTCTCTCTCTCTTTTTGATGTCCGAGAGCCCCATTTATGGGAAGCATTCAGCAACTCAGCATTCACCAGTTACTCAGGCCTGCCTGGGAACTGCTTCACCTTCTACATGCTCAGCAAGAGCAAAGGCATGTGGGACAAATACACTAACTTCAAAACCTGCCGGCTTCCTCACAGAGAAGAAAGGACATGATTAGCAGTAATGTCATCTCCCAACACCTCAATTACAGATTCCTGGAGATAGATCAGAAATGTTTTCTAGGTAGATGAGTGGATGAGTGGCTTTGAGCTTTAGCAGATGTAGGTATGAATTACAGAGACTCCACACACTTATATTTAAAGTTATCTCAGGACTATAAAGACCATTTTATCCTTGTCAGCAAAGCTTTTATGTTCAGGGAAGGGTACTCCATTGCTCAATGAAGTATCTTTCTACAAGTTTTATGACGAGGATTTCATCAAAACAGTTTCAGGTTGGTTGCACAATACATGCAGATGAGATTTAGTAAACAAAGTACACCAAAGGCACAGTCTGTCATGTCCTGAGATCTGGGATACTTCTTCTGTGTCAATTAACCTCCCTGAGCATAGTCTCTCTCATGGGTGAATAAACTCTTAAAATTTTTGGAAGCATTTCAAGGTGGAGCAGATATGGATTTCTCTCTATTTTTGAAGTGAGGTTCACTGCAAAGAAGTTTGGGTTATTTGAATTGAACTGGGCAAATGCTGAGGTGATCCTTAGGCAGTTCCTGAGATACATCAGCATCCCAAATTTCCTTAGAGGTGCTGTCATGAAAAAGGGCACTTAATAAACAAACTTCCTTCTGTAGATATACCAAGCTACATAGTGGTTGCAAGATGCCAAAAAAATTTCAAAATCCTAGCTATTTTCTGTAGGCTTTGTGAATGGAAAAGAAAGGTATGTTGCACACAGAGCTGCAAACTGCTATTGAACAAGAAAATTACAGAAGTTAGAGTTACTGAACATGAAACAGGTAACATCGATTTTCATTTCTTAAAGCAAGGAAAGACTGGCAACAAGAGTCTCTGTACTAGACTTCAAGGCAGTTCTTCTACTGTTTCAAGTCAAAAAAAAGACACCACTTCTTGCTTTAAAGAGTATCACCAAGAGATGCTCTGACAAGGACTGAAAAGATTGCTTGAATTCTGGTATCCAACACCAAGACCCAGTAGCTGGAGGTCACCAGGCTTCTAGAAGAGGAATGCCAAGGAAGTACTTGGCTGAAGAGCAGAGAGAAAAGGTTATAACATAGCACCAACTAGCTACCAAACTAGATATCAAACTAGCTGCCCTGTAAAGGACAGGTCAGACAGCTAGGAAGGCAAAGGTTTAAGTCTGTCTCCAGTTGGAACCTGTGCTTTTTACATAACTTATACTGGTGTTAACAATAGTACGTGCTAGAGAAAAACCATGCTTAAGGAAAATAAGTTGTTCTGTTTGATCCTTTCTTAAAAAAATGATATTTAGAAAAAATAAAGAGAATTTGTTTAGAAACAAACTAACTGCAGACTTTCAGGACAGGGAGCGCTGCATTTGCCAGTTTTACTGCCTTCAAAGGCAAAGTCATTACTCAGATCTTCCAGAAGCTGGAAGAATGAACTATTTTTTTTTTTTTGGCCAGAGATACTATCATAGTGCACTTCAGTGTATCAGACACATTTAGTGCTGCTTGTAGAAAGCAAAACAGATCAACTGCAGTATAAACACTTAAGTATATTCCATAAAAACTCCTGTTTTTATTTTGGCCTCATGTAAGTTGCACATCGTAATTCAGTTTGTATCTGGAGGCTGGGGATAAGTAGACCTCTTTCCTTCACCTGAAATACTGATTTAGAAACTGAGTAGTGTCTGGACTCCCCCTAAGCATTTACCATAGCAGATCCTAGCACTAAATGAGAACAAACTCGTTCAGGACCCTGGAGGGGATCTTGGTGCTCTTCTTCGGTCAGCTTGCACAGGCCTGGCACTAGTGCTGTTGCCTGCTGTAGGTTACATAAGGTTTGCAGAAGGCTGCGGAAGGATGACTAAAGAGCCTGAGGCAATTAATGCAATTTCTCACACATGCAGTGGGGTCTCTGCCACACATCCAATGTGGATTTTGGTGCTTAAATCTGTGAAAGAGCTTTCTCTTCTGTATTCAAGTCTGGATTAGTTTACAGAGTTAGGAACATGTACACATTGTCCGTTGGGGAAAGGAAACTAGTAGCTGCTGACTTGCTGATAGAGGCTTCATAGCCTGATGTACGCAGCATGTCTGCTTTGATGGGAGTGTATTTTGGACGGGTGAAAACAGAGGAGGAGGCCTGGTTCTGCAATCCACTCACTTTCCAATTACGAAAACAACACTAGAGCGGCTCCAGGATTGCCACATCAGTGCCATAGAGGAAAATGTAAACAAAGTCCTTAGCGTGTGGACCGAGTCAGCTCATAAGATATGTGAAAGCCTGCAAATTTTCATCCCTTGAGCAGTTCAAGGAGAGATAACCTGTTTCCTTTTGATAAAGAGTTGTTTTCTTCCAGCAGTGTCTCTGAGGGTGGGGGAGAAATAGTCCTAGCTGTTAGGAAGGCAAACATGCTGTGAAGCACGTGGGTTCACTTTTTTTTTTTTTTTTTTTTTTTTTTTTTTTTTTTTGGAAAGTCACCAAGTGTGAGGAGGGAACCATGACACCATGAGTGCAGGCAGAAGTAAAGCCCTATTAGTCAAAAGGATCTCTTGCTCCATTTCCAAGATGTGCACATGCTAAGCATGAGTAATGGTCCCATGTATTCCAAAGAACAAGCGACTTTTAAAATAAGTATTTTCTTCTTTTAGTGTATTTTTAAACATATAAATATATTCCAGTAGCTATATACACACACACACAGCGCGCTACTGAAGATCTAATGTTTTAGCTGGCTAGAGCACAGCCAGATAACAGAGACACTGTTAGCTGACAAAGGAGTTAAAGTAACTCAAAGGCTGAAGCTGTGGAGACCATGATGAAAAAGACAAGCAAAAGAAAGTGTAGTTCCCATTACTTTAAGTGAAATTATAAAGATGTGAAGAGAGAAGAAGGACAGAGAAGTAAAAGAGAGTTCATATGGCAAAGATGTTTGGGAAGAGTAAAATGAGTAAAGCATTTGGGGAGTACATTTGTTTAGGTGATAGAAGAAATGAATAGAAGTCAAAAAAGGCAGAGAGAGAGTCAAACATGGTGGATTTCTCTGTTGTTTTTAATGACGAAGAAAATCACGGTGGGACAGTTAAAGGATGAATTGTTTCTAAGAGTATGCATAGCAACAGAATCAGAAAAATTGTCAGCATCTGTAGTCTCATCAAGTTTATAAACAGGATACTGGTTTTATAATTGCCTAGACAGCATAGCAACTGCACTATTAAAAAAGGGGGATTTTATATTCATAAGCACAAAATGTATCAACTGGGTCATAATCCATGTGAGAAATTAAAGGCTGTTAATAGTTGCTATATTTGGTACCTCAAACACAAAAGGGACCTACATCCCGCAGTTAGCCTATGGAGCAGCTCTGAGATAACTCCTGGAGTTTGATGCATTTTACAGTCACATGTAATAAATTTGAGTGCGTGTCTGACAAAAGGGACATCAACATCAAGCTCTTAAATACTGAATGATCATTTTATGTTTATAGACCAATAGAAAATCCAAATTATCTAGAAAATAAAGTATTTCTTTATACACAGTTTTTGGCATATGTTCATGCTGGTTGGATGTAGGCAGTTTTACCTGGTTCCTAGGAATGCCAGCCAACTCACATGGGCAACCTGCCAACATTAATCAGTCAGGAGTTTCACTTCCTTCCACTAGCATATTAACTATGCAGTTGCATATCCACATCTTACTGCCACCAGTGACATATTGCAATATTAAAAGTGATACAGACAAGAAAAGAGTGAATAGCTGATCAGACAGGAATTACAGTATCTTTTCCTATTATCCTCCTGTAAACCTACTCTAAAATGCTGTGCTGAAGTTTGCTGAGAAACTTCTTGCATCAACTACAGAATGTTAAGTCAGTTTGAAATAATTTGTGTGTTTGAGATAATTGTTTCCTGTTCAACTACAAGCCGTGTGTTAATATTTGTTCCTTTAATTAATGTAATTACTTAATATTTGTATTTACTACAAGATCTCTAAGGCACAAAGCATACCTAAGTGAGCAGATTTCCTTCGGAGCACAGTCAGTCTGCGCAATCGTTCTTCATTCTTGCCTTTCAACTGATCGACATTGAGGCTGGAGCTTGAGTGCAAAGAGAAGCTGTCAGGCTGTGGCAATGGTGTTTGGCCTGATGGAACATCCTCCTGCAGAAAATGCACAAATCCTTCAGTTAAATACATTACTTTTTAAAAAGGCAAATAGTTGTCCATGTACACCCTCTGTAACCACATCACCTATTACAGAACCACAGGAACTGTCTGACAGCATCAGATTTGTTGTCTGCCTTTGTATTTAGCCCAATTTGGGTATCATACATACATTACTCTCCAATGCTTTCTTCTTTATTCGTCTCTTCTCCCTTGCAGATGGTGGAAGCTGCGATGATAGATTAACTTCTAAGGCAGGAAATGTTTCCCCATTAGCACCTGGAAAAACAGGAAGACCTGGAATAAATCACTTTCAAAGAAATCAAAATACTACAGTGTTCAAACCTGATTATGCTTCGAAACAAGCAAGTGTACTGTGGTTGACTTAATCACAGGAATCAGTATGGTACACTAAGTTTAAAAAAATAAAGAGAGAAGCATATATGTGTGTGTGTATATACGTATATGTGCATTTGTATACACGCACAATATATATAGTTCAGTACTGAACAATTCTGCAGCATTGCTATGAGATTATTTGGCGTGCTAAGGGACATACTGTGACACTTAAATAAAACTACAGCTGTTGAAATAGTGGGTTTTTCGTTTTCTGGCAAGTCCAAGATAATTTAATGAAGCTTTTACATCAGATCCATGAGTTTTAGAGATCTTTAAATCAAAAACAATTATTTTTGTTCAAAATTGAAATATTTAAGTTTGAAAAATAAATTTGATTTATACTGATCAAGGATTTTTGGAGAAACAGATGAATTATTAAAAAAGTTTTCTGTATTACTATCTTTTTCCCCATAGGGAAACCCTAATCCTAACAAGTAGCATCATTAATTTTAGGTGTGATCTACATGTAAATTTATTACAGTACAACTCCACAAAGATCTGTCTTTTAATTTGGAGACATAATTTTCTAATACTTTAAAAATGACAATTGCTACACCCATCGCAACTTTTAGAACGGTAATAATCAGACATTTTAGAGTAAAGTTATTATATTAATTGTTTGTACATGCATCAAAATATAGCTAAAGAAAGCTATAAACTCACCAATAAAAGCACTATCAGATTCCAACAGTGAATTTTTCAAGAATTCATTAGATTCATTCCTGAACTGCAAAAGTAAAAACAGAGGATATGCAACTTCAGATGCCTCAATATCTTTTGGGGCCAAATTATAAATAACTTAAATGTAACATCTACATTTCTACAAAGGAAATAGCAACTGTAGTGTTCTGTACTATTGTTTACTTCATTGTGAAAAGAAGCTATGCATTTTTATATAGTTCAACTTTTTTTTCCCTACCTTTCCACTTTTCTATAATAATCCTTTTTGTTGAAATTGAATACATACACGGCAACTGCTGTGGTGACTTGTGTAATGCAGACACATCGAGAAAGGCATCTCTGTCTCTCATATTAATTTCACACAACTTCGCTTCAGGTATTGACTGTTCTCCTAAAGCTTAAGCACAGTCACTGTCTTTAGGTCTGCTGTACCAAACACTGATCAAATGAAGAATGATTCCATAAATTTTATTAATCCCACCACATACAATCTTTGATATTAAAGCATTAAAATAAAATTTCTATGTAGTAATAACAAGCACTAGGACTTAAACTTGCAGCTCACAGCAACCATGGTTGCAGCCATTTGTTACAGAAGAAATTCTACTATGGAATACTTTATGTTGAAAATCATTCTGAAGTCAAAGCAATAGAAACTATCAATAAAACAAAATATTTACTGCAAAACACTGCTCCAGTGAAGAATTTCAGGTAATAATTTAAAACTATAAAATACACTAATGTGTTGGTTTTTTTTTTTTTTAAATAACATTTCATTTCTGTGTGTAGTTACGGTAGTGTCCTTGAGGCTAACAGCTTGGCTCTGCACAGTCTCATTTGGTTCTCTTCACTGAGTCAGAAAAACATCTCATTTGAGACAGAAAGTCAGATTATTTAAGGCCATATACATCTCTCAAGTCATCTGAATCCAGAGTGTATGCTACCAGCTTCTTTTTCTACTAATTCACACCACCACTAGTAATCTAACATCAAATGAATAAAAAATAAGCATCTATGAATACAGAAAGGAGGAGGGAATTGAGAATAAAACCATCTCTATATACAAAGAGAAACAAGCTGTATGTCAAGTTAAAAAAAGCTGTAACTCATTGTATTGACAAACTACAAGAGAAGCAAATGAGCTTGCAGGCTTGTTATTTAAGTGTATGTCTTCCTCTGAATTCTGTACAAGCCACAATATTTCTCACACTTCAAAGGCAGAAAAAGGGAGAGGGGAAGTGAAAATAAAAATAAAATTAAATAAAAGCTGTTTTATTCTTACCAGTCCTGCCTTTTGTGGGTTATAGCCAGAAGCAGAATCATCTTGCTCTACAAGAACCAGACAGCCGAAGGACATAAAAACAGTTTATGTAAAAATGTATTTAGAAATTTTAGCAGCATATTACAAAAATATGAAAAGCACTATGAGACTTCTTTAAAATTATATTTATTTATATTTATTAAATTATTGTAATTAATAATTTGAAAGTATTTCAATGTGATGTTTGTTCACTGATAAAACACACCAGGTTAAGTAATTTCAGATGAAGTGGCATTTAAACAGAAACCTGCTTTCCAAACTGTGCCCAGTAAACTCAAAGTAGATGGTGTTTTTATTACAATTAAGATTATCTTCTCTTCCCTAGCATGAATATTTTGGTTTTCTTGTCCTTGTTTTCAAATATTAAATGTATGTACATTTAATGTATTTTTCTATATTAAATGTATATGAGAATTAATAAAAAAAAGAGTGCAAGTTAATAGTATTCAATATCTGAATAATTGCTAGCACTAAACTGCAGTGCTTTAAACTCCACCTGAACTCAGTAGCTAGGCCACGAAACACAATAAGGGGGAGAAATCTCACTCATTTACTTACTCATTTACCTTACATTGCACTCAACTTCACATTTATCAAGCTTTGCTTAAACTTACTATGAACCAAGTGGAAAAACAAACCCATACTGTATTGCATTTCAAAAGTTAAAAAGCCAAAGATGAATTTCCCCCTTTCATAACCATAGGCCACCTAAGCCACATATTTACTGACCCCAGCTTTGTGCTTTGCCATCATTTTTAATGTCTCTCAAGATCTAGTGATAACACAGAGTCAGCAATCTCAGTACTAAGATGTACTGAAGCTAAACATAAGAACGGTTTTGTAGTCAAAATTCATGGATACCCAAAAATGACTTCTTCTATATTCCAGACATCCATTTGTTAGGAATCAGTATTCTTAACGAATATAACCTATCAGTATACATAAATAGTTGCGTTTATATCAACAGAATGCAGGACTGACGATACACTCCTCTGCACGGGACGGCCCAGCAACAGAACTGCCTAGCATGAAGGGAGCCATATCAAAATCAGCTCCCTTCGCGCAGGAGACGGGGTCACTTCTCTGAGCTCTATCAGGGTGCGAGAGCCAGAACTGGAGTCCAAGCAGGCACTTGGCATGCTGAGTATGCCGAGGTCACAGATTTCAAAGAGAGGTTTATGCAGTCAGTGGTCATTTCACAGAGGAAAAGACTTATGAAAGGATTAAAAACAAAAAAAAATTTTTCTTCTTAAATCTGGACAGCATGGAGAACCATCCTGAAAGTTAACCTAACAGGACCCTCTGCACACTGGAAATACCAAGAAGTAAAACTGAAGTTACTCATGCTTTAAGTCTTCAAATAAAATATTTAATAATACAATTTTTTATTCTTGCATCTACATCTAATAAGCTTATTTCATGTTTATCTCAACTTTGTCCACCATCGAGAACCACAGCACTCTGGCTTCCACTCCGCTCGGACTGGCAAACTGCCCGTTCCTGCTAGCAGTACCAACTCCGGTTAAGCAGAGCCTCGCACTTCAGCACAACCACCTCAAACCTGCTCCCCTGCCTTTTCCTCCCATCACCCCAAATAATAATCTTCTACTAGAAGCAAGTCACTGTCCATCCCCTCGCATACAGTTGGCTCTCTACAAAAACATACGCTTTGAGGGTGTGCATAAGAATGAAAAATTTAAGACAGACCACAAAAATCATGAGCTCTTTCTTAAAATAAAGAAGAATGACAAGTCTGGAAGGGAAGTGCCCCTGTGTGTTCCTACAGCTGAACAGCACAGAACACCACAATCCTCATTTTCCAAGGATAACGTCTTAGCTCTCACATCCAGAGAAATTCCCATTGCAGTCAGACACTTGACCATTTCCAAATAGAAAAAACACAGTTATATTTCACTGTTACATTTTTAACCAAGAACAACTGGAAAACATGCAAATGGCAGACCTTGACCTCAGAGGCCTTTTTTAATCTAGTCCTCCACACAGCTCTTTCTTTAAATGACTTTTCTGCACTATTTGTCCCTTCCTAGGTTTTAAGCTGGCAGTGAAAGAAAAATGCTTCTCTGAGTAAACCAGCTTACTGGCAGATCAGTGATTCGTCCCCCTGGTACCTTACAGGGACAAACATTATTCCATTTTACATATGAAACAAGCAGAAGTTAAGAGGTATTTTCTTCTGGCTCAACTTGTATCGTCCCTCTGGAGTAACTGTGAGTCTCTTTTATTGACTTCACTCTCTGATTCAGCAACAAGAGCAGCATTTGAGAACAAAAAGACCGCACAGAACTGCCTTATTTGCTGAGAAAGAGCAAGCATTTAAAATTTTTTTGTACATTTAAGAAATTTCTTAGGGTTATAGTTCTACTGATAATCCAAGTATTTCTCTTCAGTGTAATGGAAAAGAAAAAAAAACACACCAGAGGGAAGGCAATACATATAACACGTAACATAAATACGACTTACATATAGTTAAGCAATGTTCTTTCGTGTGTCACTCCCTTTCAATATATTAGTGGGATCTTTGCTAGCAGCATGGGAAAACAGGTTAGCCTTTGCCACTATAGCCTATAATGTTGCACTTCCCACACAGTACAAAAACACATACTGCTTTAATTCATCTTTATTTCTGCCCCCAATCAGCCAATAAAACCACCCATCTATTTTCAGTTAGGAGAAGATGATGAATTTGTCTCCAAGGTCAACAAACTGGAAATACAAGGTATACATGGTGACTAATTAACTCTTGTTCCGTAGCAGCAGCAGACTATAAAGCTAAACTACATTGTAAGGCAGTAAGAGAGACAGCAGAAAGGCTGCTCAAGTATCCTCTACAAGCATTGGTGGAAAATCATTTTAAAATTCAGCTGCTCGTCTTCCAACTAATCTAAATTGTCCCAGGAAATGCCTGTTTAGTTCATAACCATGTACGCCTGCATTATCCATTCAGTATTAGCATATGTCTAAAATGACAGCTTGTCCTCAAAATTAATGAAAAAAGGCAAATTTGATTTTACTAGCTTGTGGGTTTTCCTCTCCAGACAACATTAAATCAGAGATATCTCAGATCGGCCTATTGAAAAATATTCAGGGCGGCGGGGCGGGGGGGGTTTCTCAGTGAAAGTTAGTGAATTATTTTTCACCATTTCAGTCACTTCCAGAAAGGGCAAGCCTGAAGACAACCCTGCATATTCCATCTAGACATCAAATGACAGTAAAGAGCTTGTAAATAAGACAGAAGATGGTACAGATGCACTTACTTGCAACTGCAATGTTGCATTATATATATGCAATAGGTATTATGTATGTACACATTCCTTGAACACCAGAATATCCAAGATACAGAAGTCATCCTTAACACTCAACTAGGGTACAGAATAAATCATCATACAAATACTAACATATTCTGTATCTTGGTATCAGTTTTGTCCTACTCTCATGTGAATATATTCACAGGTAGCAGAATTAACCCTCAAACCATAGCCAACAATAAGAAAAGGCATCCAGTTTTTCTAAGACAGTATGGCAAAGTTTAATGATTTTTCTTTCAAATATTTCAAATATGAATGAAACTTTCAAATATTATTATTTTCATTCCAAACTTTCAGCCCTATTGCTAGGGCTAAAATAATAATAATAATAAAAAAATCTAAATAACAAGAACAAAAGTTTCTCTTCAGAAATTTTGTTGGGCCAGTGTAGAATACAGAAACAAACTGATAATTTACTGCAAAACTTGTATCTTACACTCAAAGCTGAATTCTTTTGCACAGTTGCAGCTATTAATTTTGGAAATGTTGAAACAATTTCCATGATAGCTGCTTGACTCTAAAATACCTTTGAAGAACAATCATACAAGAGCAGTATCTCAAGTAGTCTCACTGATCATTAGCTATTGTTAACCTTTGGAGTTCACAGCATGCAAGAAAGGGCCACTGCATTTACTTTTCACTGCTCCTGCCATGCACAACACAGAATGGTGTATTATGTTAGGATGATCTCTCTGAAGTGATATAAGCGGTATTTCATCCTGGAACCTCAAACAAGTTATGCTATCTTACACGCAGTTTCTAAAGCAAAGCCTGTTTAAGAACACAGATTTCTGAAACTTTGAAAGTCAATCCAAGACTATGAAAATCAGAGGACTTTAATCCTTTACAAGTGCCTTCAGTGGATCAGAGACATAGGAGAAGACATACTGACAGCAATTTAACTAATTCACAGTTTCGAAGCCACATACTTTTTCAGTAAGAATTGGAAGAAATGCCACAAGGATCTTATCTGCTAACACTTCATTACAAATCAGCTGAGGATTGTTTACTGCTATACAGTTTTCTTTAGGAAACAGTAACTGACCTACTTTTCTAGTGCCTCCCCCCTCCTTTAAAAAAAAAAAGTGTGAAGCAGTAGTTAAATTACATCCAGGGAACCAAAGAGAAACAGTCAGTCATACTAATAACAAAAGCATCATTCAATTTTTTCTGTTGAACATTGCTGAAAACACAGAATCGCAGCATTTGGGCATTTTCCTCCTTTGTACTGCAGTGCTGGCAGGAAGTAAACTTCATGGAAGTAAAACCAGACCTCAAAATTTTTCTTTTAACTCTTATCAAATGGAAAACCAAAAAAAGATCATTGAAGGTATCTTGGATCTTTCTTTCCTTACCTTCTGTTTCTTTCCTCGTTCTCATTCTGTCAAGCTTCTTCTGCTGCTCTCTCAACAGTGCCTGCTGCTGAATCTCTAGGGTCTGATCATCTTTTGGAGGATCAGGATACATGTGCCTCAAGCCTATACGTGTATCGGAATCTAGTACAAAGATATGGAATTTAAATTTTGCCTTAAGCTAATGTTTCTGAAAAATATTTTTAAAGGACTAGCTACAAACTCGTAAGAAATATGAAATATAATGGCGATCATGACCAAGAATCTGAGCCATATTAACGATGATTTTAAGATTGTACTATATAAAAATACATATTTGCTAGTAAAGTAGAAAAGTCAAAAGCTACATAAAGTTGTATTTTGTTGGTGGAGGAAAAAAAATAAATTAACTCTGTTTTCAATGTGCAGTCTGCGTAATACCAAACACATAAGAAGTCTGAGAAACAAGAATGCGCAGCCAGGTGAGTTTTCTGACTGATAATTCAGGAGTAATAATGCCCAGTCTCCTTTGGACCTCATGAATGTGGCAGAAAGAGTCCAATCCCAGCAGCCCAGCCAAGGAAGGAACTAGCAATTGTATGTGACCAGCTGTCAAAGTACTGTATGAATCTAATGAATAGTAGTTTACGATTATTTTGGGAAAGAAAAAAAATAATTCTATGTCAAACTGGCATACATTATCTAAAAGACCACATACAGTGTGCCAAAGAATACCACTAAGAAAATTCTGCAGGGCTGCTCATCACCTGAATGTCAGGTAGATGCAGTGACTGGCAATAGCCACCATCTCATGGTGCAATATCCATACATCAATAGTAAAATTGGGCATTTGTAGAAATGTGCACACCAAGACATACGCACAGAATGTTGTCCATAGAGTATGTTGTTTATGGGCAGTAGGTGAGAGGACGCTGACTTTTTTTCTCTTTACATCCTGTGTAGTGGGGAAGATAGAGGAAGGAAGCAGATGTTTCTCTACCTTTCTTCATCGATAACAAGATCATCTACCTGCCTTTGTATTTAAGTTCATTAAATTCCCAGATATTCTGTATATTGACAGGATCTTGTGCATCCTTTGACGAAGGTCGCCTTACAGGAGCCTGCAGACGAAGCCTGGCCATCTCGAATATGTCCTTTGGATTATTCTCTCTCCTCCTGCTTCAAAAGTTTGTAAAGCAAACAGCATGCAATTAACGACTAACATTCATGGGTTACATGGAAATATTATTCAGTATCAACAAAGTTCAGGAGTTTTACTTATATACTGTATTTATCATTCGTTAAATAAAGCTATCAAAACTGGAACAGGATTTTGAAAATAATGACACTGCATATTGTGCTATGAAAGGGATGACCTATTTAAATTAAAAAAAAAACAACTCATTTTATGGAATGGAGGTAAAACTGATGATCTAGTGAGTCTTTTCCAACCAACAGGTATGATTAAGTAATACATTTTGGAAGTAAACACAAGACTTTAAACAAAAAGTATATGATTTTCTAAAAGAAAATACTTCTATAACACTATGCTTTTCCCCAGATAGAGCACTTTCCAGACACAAATTATGGCCTAGGAAAAAAGGTAATGAGATGAAACCCTGCCTTAAACCATTGTCCAAGACAGGGCAGTGCAAAATCAGGAGTAACCAGTACAGCCACTCTTGCACTAAAATTAGCAAGATTGTTGAAGAAACTTGCGCATCAGAAAAATAAATAATATTTTATAATCAAGTTCTATTTTTCTATTTTTATGCACTCATTTATATTAGCAACTTAATACTACCTTTGAGGTACTGTACAAAATCTAACATTCAGAAATGAAGATGAAAGTCTCACCATGTAATCGGTATTTCATCATCAGCAGCAGCCACATTTAGCAACCGTTCCTGTAGTCGCCTCTCTTCACTGCGAAGCTGTTTCCTCATCTCTGATAATTCATTTATCACATTCATTCTTTCCTCTGGAATTTAACACCAATAATATAAAAATATAAGTGCCAGGGACACTATTTGTTCCTCCTACTTCACAAGTGTAAGGTGAAAACGATAAAAATTGTTAATTAGGACAATGATTATATAAACACAAGATCCCCAGCATTTCATATACTAGAAATTAGGTCAGAACTTGTATTTTGAGATATCACAAGGACCAGATCCCAAAACAGCAGAAAGCATCCAAACTTAAACAGAAATGTTTTGTTGTAATTAAAGGAAAAGTTTTGTAAGATCAGCAAGAAAATAGCCTTATGCTAATTTCCAGAGATTAGCATGTCTGCAGAAGCCCTCATGGAGTCCCAGGGGCAGAAGACAGGAAATCGGGTGGTATCAGCACACAACCTCCTTTCCATTTCCTGATTCTCAATGGAGAGTTTGAAAGAGGAATACCAGTCTGCTTAGCACGGTCTCTTTTTCCTAAGCATTCAGGAGTTTCAGCTTCAGAGGGCCACAATTTCCTACACGTATTTTTAGTATGGGCTCATGTTGGCTTTTTAGACCTACCTTGGGTCTAAATAAACTGCTTTTTTGTGGTCAGCATTCTCCCACAAGTCAACAGTTTTCCAAATTTGTCTTCTTAATAACATGCTTAATAGTTGCTAAAATATCAAGTTATCTTTTAGGTTAGTTGTGAGCCCAGAATCTAGCAGACAAACAAGTTTTATTAGCTTAAATACTCCAATACAAGCATTGACTCATGTTTCTTTATCCTCTCATGACAGCTGGTCTGAAACAAGCAACAGCAAGAGCTGTTTTAAGAACCACTTTCTTTTCCATTCAGTGGTTAAGAGGAAAATCTCCCCACAATGGACTCAGGTACTGACTGCTAAGGGTTGACAAGTGAAAATAAGATTACAGCTACTAACATTTGTAGGACATAACATACAGTTATGTTCCAGGCAATTTATGGTATCTTTTATATTTGCAAAATAGCATCAGAAGAAGAGTAACTGCTTTCCATCCACACATTGCCAATATAACTGACAAAGGAGATCCTCCCAGCAAGTCTGAATTCTAAAACCACCGCTAAAAGCAAAGGGGAACAAGCAGAGGATTAGGCAGATTAACACAGGAAAGCAGAATGTAAACGTTTGGAATGAAATGCACTACACACCGTTGGGCTGATTTACTCCTCCGCCAATGCAAAACTCTTCCATAAGGCACATTCTGCAGTGCTCTGATCACAGCAGTTAAAATCTGTCCTGACTGAAAGATTCTAGCACTTTCTTTGGAGACTATTCCACTAGCAAAGAGGTTTTTGAGAAAAAATTCCTGATAAAGTCACATAAATGTATTTTTACTTCATATTAATACTTGTGGTTATATTCATACATACCATAGTAATACATTGATAACATTAACTAATAGAGAGAGAACGCCTACACAAAAATGCACGTTTTATAAGACAACTCCTTTGAAAGCAAGAACGAAAAGTGAGATTTGTAAATGACAACAAGTTCATCGTAATAAAAAGTCAGGCTGCAATGAAGAAAATACCTACCAAATGCCCGCAACTGATTTCTTCTAGCAGGGACCGGTGGAGAAGGAGCCCTCAGTTGTGGAGGATCCTAGTGATTGTAATTAATATAAAATGTTTTATCTCAAAGTAAGCAACTATATCAGACATATTTCCTCATTTTTTATCCAATTTATGTTAACCATCGCTAGACTGGAAGAAACAATGGTAGCCTGACCAGCTGTTAGCATCTATGTTTTTTTTAAATCCGATCTTTAATTGCATAAACCAAATTACTGTGATAATAGACACTATTTGGAGATCTAGACACAACCATATCAGGTGCAGCAAAGACATACAAATAAGCTGACCTTCCAGAATATTCTTAGCATTTAGGGAAGAGAACAAGTTTACATAAGGTTTAAAGTCTTATTTAAAACATTTTCTGAAATGGTAATATAAAGTATTTTGCTGAGTTATCACTTCCACGGCAAACTCATTTTTAAAATTCTTTGCCCAGTTCATAGGGAAAGTTGGTAAAAAAACATTTTTCAATAAAGATTCAACAGTGTAGACTGGGATTCAAACATCATAGACAACCATTTAATCTACTTTTCAAAGTGCAAAAAAAAAAAAAAAAGTTGTACTAGGGAGGATTAAATCAAGTGAAAGAACTGAGTGGTCTCAGGACCACTATTATAACTGAAAGCCTTTGTGATGCAAAGGAGAAAGATGAAGCATATCAAGACTTTTTGTACCTTGAGAAATGGAAATATAAACCAATACATCTATAGCTAAGCATCAACATTACTCTTAATGTTTGAATTAAGTTCTTTTCTGAGTGAACACAATGAATTGCCAGGTTAGAAGCAAGCTTTCTTGTCCTAACCTTAGCATTCTTATACTCTTGGAAAGATGGACAGAAAGCATCTACACTCAAAAATAAGGTGTTCATCACTACAGAAAATATGAATGCTGAAAAACTTCAAAATAAGAGAAAAAAGTTTTTGTTCAATATTTTGGACAAAATTAAACATTTTAACTTCTGACCTAGAAGGCTGGCTGATATAAAGACTATCTCCAGTTATTCATGATATTCCAGTGATAACTGACAAACAGGAAAAACCTGGTAGGATTTCATACATTTTAGCATCTTAACTAAACCAGTAAATGTTGGCTATAAAAGAAGAATCATACTTGTGCGTAGTAAGATATATGGCTTTCAGCAGAGGAAATTCTCTCTTCTTTTCTTATTGATTTGTTCTGAAGAGCAGGAATGACAGGAGAAGGTTGCGCTGAGAACTGCAAACAGGAAAGTAAGATTAAAACTATATTCCCATAGATTCTAAATAAAATATTATTTTGGAAAGGAAGAAGCTTGTTAACATTTTTCAGTAGACAGAAAAATAGTTTTGTTTAACCCATAATGGAAATATATTTTCATCCGTCTTGCTTTTAACTTTTCACTCAATAAAATTATTGCATGGGTTATTTCATGATTTTTTTTTCTACCTGGAGTAATTTTAGTATTTTTTTCTGTGATGTAGTTTAATTTATGTTTAAGTTACATATCCTCTTTTCCTCCAGTTTCTTCCATTGCATTTGTCTACTTCAGAGAAATGTTGTACAGAAATTTAAGAGAGAGAAAGTCCTGTTTACTTAGATTGTGTCCATCGCATTCTCTGACGGACTTCTTATATCTTCCAGGTCAAAGGAAAATAATTAAAATCGCAAAGAGCAACACTGTTAAAGATGAACAGGCCTCTACATAATACTAATTTATTTGCATTTAGACCTCATCATGGCCATGGTACTTCAGAGCAGATAAAAATCAACTACAGAATGCAGCTTACTCAAACTTAGCCCATGTTTGCTAAGGTTTTTTGTTTTTTGTTTTTTGTTTTTTTAAATGCAAACTCGATCAGCAGCAGACTTTTCCACTGTAGGAAGTTTAATTTTTCAAATTAGCAGCCTGTGTGTGTGCGCTAGGCATACTGTAGCTAGAGTGACTAGGGGAGCAAGAGGCGAACAATACTGAATGCATATCTCTAAAAAAAACAAAAAACACCCTGCAATTTCTTTAAAATTCTGTTATTTTTAAAAGTTAGGAAGAAATATTTATGTTTTGGAAAGTCATTGAAGCAGACCATCTTTTTCTCCTCTTCTATCTTTGCAATTTTTTCTCTCTCATAATATTGTTTAAGTAGTTCATCTTGCTTTTCTTCTTCTTCTTTTTTTCTTTTTTCTGCCTCTTTTCGCCTCTCTTCAGCTAACCGAATTATTTCTTCATTTTTCAATCTTTGCTGTAATGAAAACATTATTAGTTCATGAAAAAAGACTCAACGTTTTTAAAATTTACTTTTGTTTCTCTTTGAGAAGTTGAAAGTACACAAAGTGATTAGTACGACATTAAAAGCATATTTCATTAGACTGACTTCAAGCATTCAAATTAAGAACTATGCCATGCAAACATCAAACATCTGTAATTCTGGCTCTGCTAACATCAGCTAAAACTAAACTGGAGGAATCATTTCCGAAAGTTCAGATTCAAATAAAACATGCTGCAAGCATGCACTATCCTATCGTAAGACCACAGAGGAAATTAGCCTCCGGTCACAGTTTTACTCCTGTGTCTGTGAAAAGCAGTGATGTAACTTAAGTTTCCCACACTATACTAGCCCAGCTCCGTTATCCAGATAAAGATAAGACTGATTCAGCTAATTTGCTCATACAAAAGAACAGGAGAGAGTATAAGCTAAGCGTTCTGTCTCAGAAATCCTTAAGTCCTACACCTTCTTTCATAAACATGCAGGGGAGTGAAAGATTTTTCCAGTTCCGATAGCCTTGTGCCCTTGTCCTACAGTTATTTAGAAGACTCTGAATTATGAAAATTCATTCAAATTTCCAAACATGATAAATACAGCTTTTTGGTTTGAATTAAATCACAACATTTACCTCCATGAAAGACATTCATTACATTTGCTTGACATTTTTCCAAAATAAGTAGTATCATTACCTCAAAGATGCATCCTGGCCAACTCAAAAGAAATACTCTCTGAAATCTTTCTATATTGCTACATTCAGAATACAAATAATTCCAGAAAGGGCACAGATTTAAGAAACTAGCAAGAAAAAGGACATAAGGATGGACGGACAGACACACATACACACACCCTTTTTGTTTTTGTTTTTTTTTTTTTAATTTGCCAAAGCTTTTTAGTGCCCTCACAATCAATTTCCTTTAAAGTGGAGAGCACCAATGTTGATCATACAACTACACTATTTTTCTTAATAGTATCAACTGTATTTCAACTTGAAGTATACCACTAAGATTGAGGAGAATGTGCTAATTAGTAGTGACCATTTTCTAGCTCTTCTCTGGCTAATACAGACTTTTTATTTTTTAAATAAAAAGAAATCCACAGTATACTTCCAGTTTACCTGCCTCTTCTAGACGACACAAATCTTACAAACAGTTTAGGATTAAAAAAGTCAAGATAGCAAAATACCATACCTCCTCCTCTTTCTTTCTTTTCTTTTCCTGTTCATCTTCATATTCCTTTTGAATTCTCATCCTCTGTTCAGCTAGTCGCTTTTCTTCTTTTTCTTCTTCCATTCTAAGTTTTTCTCGCTCTGCTTCTTCCCTAAGTCTCTTTTCTTCAATCTAGAAAATAGAGCAAAAAAAAGTATTCAACTGTCAACAGCCAGCAATAATCTGATAAACAACATTTACCATTGCGATATTCTGTGGATTCTTGTAATCTCTACTTGTGAAATCAAAGATGGTATAGAGCAACTGAAAGAAAAGCTCTGTGCATTCTTTACTTTTTTAGCAGCACTGCACATGGAAAAAGCTTCTAAGATCATCTTTTCTTTTTAAAAGATCCACATTAAACTATTGTGTAACATTCATACTCATTCCATGATATTTAATTCTTGTGGCAGAAGATTATATTCAAAGTATCATACATAGACAGAAACTGGTAGAAGAACAATCAAGTTTTATACACACATCAGTAAATGATAATAATCTCACTGTTTTAATAAATATGCATTTGTATCATGTTGACTTGTAGAGGGCAAATGTCTTTGTTTCTTTACATATTTATGTATGTAAACTTGTACTGTATCTACAGTCTGAGAGCTCAAAACTGTATTTGGAGAGTTATTTTTAGAAGAAAAAGAGAGAATCTAGTTAATGAAGCCAACTACTAATAGCATCGCTTTCATAGGCATTCCTTATCTAAGCCAAAATCTGAGAGAGACTTGATAGCAAAATGCTCTTGGTACACAACCTGTGTACAGAATTAGCTATGAGTGGATAAAATCTCTGGTAAGCAGTTTTTGATTATTTATTTCGATTTTAAATCCTTCTCTGTTTATTTATTTGACAACTGGCATGAACATTCACCTGTAGACGAAGAAAGTTCTTGTATGACTCTTGTCGCTTAAGATGCTGTGGAGATGGTGGCTCACCAAACACATTACCTCGAGCAAAAGGAGAGGTCTGTGCAAATGTAAAACCTACAGGGCAGAGGGGGACAAAACAGTTCTCCAGGTGAAAATCTAGAAGTTTGAGACAGCAAGCCAAAGTGAAGAAACAGGAATCTGAGACACTTCTTTCACAAGGCCGCTTATGATATCCATTATTCAAGGCTTTAGTTGAAAAGCATAACTATGATTAAAGTTTTAGATTGTCTGCCTAGAATACTATCATGTTTTAACGGCTCAATTAATAATGTTTCAGCTAACTGTCTGGTTTTTTGTTTGTTTACAAAGTAACACCTACAAAGGATTTCAGGATATCGTGAAACAGGTCATTTATTCTACTGACCAATCTACAGTTGGTCTAAAAAAAGTAACATCTACAAAATTTACCTTTCAGTTAATTAGAATAGTTACATTTTTACATTTCATAATTCTATTTCTTGCATTTACTCATACATAGCACACACAGTTCTGTTTCTTAGATTTATTCAATCTTTAAAAACAGAGTATTTGTCTTTTTTGCACCCTTATACTATAAGTGTTTAGGTAAAACAGCAATGGATGCTACAAAAAAGAAAACAAAAATGGTAAATAAGATTCAACGGACTTCAGAAAACTCAATTTTGCTAGCATAAGGTGCAGTCTATTCGATAAAGTTCGAAGTGTCAGGTGTCTTTCAGGTCAGCTACCTTATCTACCATACTGGAAGCAACATCATTAGCAAGAGGTTGCCAAGTTATTCCTAGCCCTGAGTCAGAAATTCATCGTAACCATACAATCCCAAAAGCTCTGGAAAGGAGGAATAACTCCGATACCATTCAGATAAGCTTTTGCAGAACAGGATCGCTACAGGAAGCGGAGGAAAAAGGAAGCAAGTATAGGAGGAGGAGAGAAAGTTGTGCTGACTTCACCTGACATAGCATGTTCCTCATTCACATCAAGTTTACACATTTTTAAGGCACTGTTCTTTGGAGTAAGAGTCATGGCTCTATTCCCACACATTTGTTAAAATTTTGAAATGAATATAGACATAGCTGTTGTCATGTTCCCCCTTTGCTTTTCCACATACGGTGGCTTAAGACTAAAGTCAGATGTAAGCAGAAATAACATCCCCACTTAATTCCCATGGAAATGCACATGCTTACTGCTACAACCTAGCCTTAAGAGTATGTGCTGTCTAAGCTTAAATAACCTGGTGCACATTGAGGTTGATATTCTTCATCTTTATATGGAATCACAGTTTAAATGCTTTCAAAATATAACTTAATTTACATGTGCCTCTTTCAGGATGTATTTATTTTATACAAGATATAAACCACACAGGAAGTCAGAATAAAGTTTATATACCATTTAAAAAGCATTGATAGACAAGTTATTATGGAATACATCCAGGTGTGAACTTTGTGCATCAGCTACTCTCCTGCAAATTTCTTTTTAAGGGGAGAAGAGGAAAAAATTAAAAACAACAACCTGCAGCACGCTACTTAACTGTCTGACTATTCAAATAGGAGGTTCAAGACTGAGGTTCACATCTCTGGTCTGAACCAATCTCTATCTCCTGACTCCAAAACGAGTGCTCCAGCCAGGGGACTCTTTGCTATTCTGCATTATTGCTTTATCAGTTTTGCTTGTTTCACTTCTTACTAAATTGTTAAATTTACAGCGTACTAGGGAGAAAGAGTATGTGTACGGGGGTGAGGGTGACAGAGGAGAAGAGAAAATTGATTCTACAGTCAGGACACTGAGTTGCAATCTTTTGAAGTCCAGGTCCGTGCTCCAGTTACCACCTAATTCTTTACACAGAAGTTCTGCCAGGAGAAAGAGAGGCAGCATCTAAACTGACTTTAGGAGACCACCAGAGATCCTGACCCTTGCCCAGCCAAGACTG
Organism: Dromaius novaehollandiae; assembly: GCF_036370855.1. Classification (NCBI taxonomy): domain Eukaryota; kingdom Metazoa; phylum Chordata; class Aves; order Casuariiformes; family Dromaiidae; genus Dromaius; species Dromaius novaehollandiae. Next base: position 130,671,662 of record NC_088099.1, read on the forward strand.
GGGACACGTTTGGAGTACCACAGCTCTCTCATTTGGATATTTCACACACATGAAGAGAGAGAAAGACGCATTCTTTTTTAAACAGGAAAAACAAAAAACCAACAAACAAAAAACGATAAAATCTGAAAGCTTAGAGGCAGTGCACAGGGCTGCACATATACCTAATTTATCTGTAATTTTTTTTTTTTGAACTTGTTAACCTCAATGCTGTACCAATTTCATCTTAATTTATAATATCATCCATCTGCAGACTTTCCTCCTTTTATTCCATCTTCTCTGCTATTATACAATTGTATTTCACTGTTTCATTTCAAAGTAAAACATATATATAAGAAGATTTGATTAGTAAACATTGAATCTGGAAAACTGACCTACTGATCCTGACTGGTACTAAATCAATTATCATTTCTAAATAGACAGACAGAAAAATACATTTTCAGTGCACACAGTGACAACAGTGAAGAACTATGGGACAGAATCACAATACCGACAAGTGAAGGGCGCTAGCACTATCAGAGGACTACAGAAAAGAAGTAAAGACAAAGAGAAGTTTGATCACTAAAACCTATAAATAATTAGAGCTATAATATAGTATTCTTAAAAACCTGCTATCTTATTTGTAGATGCTTCTGTGTTCTCAGGTCTTGGGGAGGCCAAACTTAGGTCAACAGATACAATAGCCCTTTTATCTTCATATAGTCTCGCCTCTGGATTATGATACGCATCTTCATTCTGCTTGTGCATCATATTCAAGTCAGCTAAAGGAAAGGGGAAATAACTGTTTACAATATTTTATTCCCACAAAAGGCATGTTCACCATAAATTCTCCAAGTACAGGGATGTTTCAGCAGACTCCATTTCTTCCAGGTACACCAGCTATGGGAACAAAAGATTTAGGCAAAACCAATAATATATAAGCTATAGGTGAAATGTTAGTTATCAAGAATTCACCGATTAAAATGTAATTGCTAATATATTTACTTTTTTGCTGTTGTGTTTCTTTTGTCAGGTATGATTCTTCACAACAAAAACAAGCCCTAGAAAATGCTATGAAAACAAAGGATAAAGAGCTCAAAGACTAAAAAGACTGACAAGTCTGTGTTGACATGTGTGTTTAGAAACTACACCTTCTTCTATTTGCTTAAAGTTGTAAAACAGTTTAGCATTGCCTCTTAAGTACTGAATTTCTATTCCATTTCTATTAATGGCGATGACTGCAATAAGCCATTAACGTGTTTTTTGATTTTCATGTCTTCAGTAATGAGCCAGGTGTGAATTTTATTATATAAGCAAAACAATGTCATTTCAAATTTTCACCAAAATTTGCATTGTACATATTAGCATAAAAATCCCGATCAAAGTTATTAATGTCAGCTGATCTTGAAATATTCACCACACTACACCTAAATAGTCCCCCCCCCCCAAACACCCCACAGAGTTTTTGGATTATCTTCTTAAACAGTGTTTTTGATAATTATGAATTACTGTAGTTATTTAAACACATGTATTCCAGGAACTTTAAATTATATTCTTCTCTTGGGAAAAAAGAAAAAAAAAAAAAAAAGCCATTGCATATACCAGAGTCCCTAAAGTATCTATATAGATGTCTTTTTATCCTATTGAAAAACAAATTGCACTGTGTAACATACAGACATGGCAGAAACAGCATGTTACATGCTTGATGACATTTGACCCATAGCTTACAAGTTGTTAAACTATGGTGGGAAAAATAATGTGTAACATTGTAAATGTAAATGTGTAACAGAGGAAAGCAGGCTAAAAAATTTCTCTCTCTTGGTTCCTCATTTATGGACAGACATAGGCTTCTCAGGAGGAGTATATAAAGCACAAGACAATTTAAGTTACCCACATACTCCTCTGACCCATCCGCCCACACCATACCAATGGCTTGGAGAAAGAAGTGTAACCAACCCAGACGCTTAAATTAAGTGCTTAAAGTTAGGCAGTGTGAGCACCTCTATTCCCTCTGGAAGCCTAAAGCCACACAATTAAACAAAATAAAGAAATTTGGAAAAATAAAAATCCCTTTATCTTTTTTCCTCAAAGCACTTCACGAATTTAGCAATAGGCCACTCAGATGTTGTCAGTACTCTAAAACTAAGTATTTACATACACAAACTGCAATACAGCAAGTTTTCCATACTTTGAAAGTTCTCATATTTTTATCACTGAAGCACATATTTGAAATTAAAAATTTAATCATAATACAGCATCATATTCTGATAATATTAAATTCAATTGGCTTCATATGAGAAATTAATAGCTATAAAGTTATAAATTCTTCTTCCCTTTAAAATTTATCACTTTTATTTGTTTTGGACTATAACTACTAATGCTTCTACTAGTGTAATTCAGCTTGTCACCAAATTACATAACTCAGTCAAGGAACCTGACTGGTATCATAGCCACAGATGTGTATGAGAAATGCTTTGTTTCAAGGATCCCATTTCACTTCCATTATTCTGAAGACTAATTGGAAGCATTCAGATTAACTGAGGGTAGGAGGAGGAACAGAAGTTCCAAGTCCATTTGACTTAGTTTTAATGTTCTCTAAAAACAGTTATCCTCTTGGATAACACAGAATCATGAAGGAGGAGAAATGTACAACACTGGAATTAAAGCCATCTGATGAAAAGTGCTGCCTTACTTTAAAATTCATGCACAGAAACTCTGCTCTGAGCCCTACGTATCACTTCAGCTCTCTGACAAATCCATCAGTTGTAAAGCCAGTATAGCTCCTTGAATGAGAAGGTGCTAAAGGCAAGAATGAAGAGAGCTGAAATAGGCCAGCAAGAGATAATTACTGGCCCAGTGTGAGGCAATATACACCTTCAAGTCAGGGGATCAAATGTGAGCATGAAATGAAGCAACCACCATTAAGGGCATTCCCAAAACAGTTTTGTAAACTATGTGGGATAGAGAGTGTATATAGTTCAACGAAAGAGAACCTTTGGCACCAGAGTGAATTTAATGTTAGTAATTTTGAGATAACTAATCTAATTGTGCCTATTGAGTACTGTTTTATTTTACAAAAAATACTGCTGCAGAGTCTTCTATAGCAATAGAAACTGTACCTCATCCAATAAGCAGAGATTTACCTAATGCAGGGATCATGTTCAGGATCCAGAACCAAGAATCTGAGTTTCAATCTTACATCTACCACTGATTTATTGGAAGGTTTGATAAGTCATTTGCCTGGATTACAACTATCTCTGAGCTTATTATCCTCTCTTGTATAAAAACAGCACTTGGAAAAACAAAAAGCCTTAGAAATCATTACTGCTGACTGACTATTTATGTGGCCATCCACCAGCAGTGTTACTTGGTGAAATTTATATATTCCACTTAGTTTTACATATTTGTCCAAACACATTCCCATTTTCCATGTCACAAATAAGCCAAGACACAACTTTCAAAAAAAAATTATTCCAGTAAAATGTTTAAATAAAGTCCTCACAGCAGAAGTCTAGCACATTTGTACTGCAGACAATTCTAAGAGCTTGCTTTCTCTCTTCTCCCTTTACTATTGTTTCTTGTCTTCATTGATAATTGACATACCTTAAGCTCCTCACATGGTTCAGAGCGTACTGTGCAAATGATTCCACTAAAACCAAAGTAATTACTCACTTAACATTCCCATAGTGCACCTCCTTGAAACAAGTACTTCTATTTGCCAATAAAGTGTTACCAGTGTTACAATACCTGGAATAATATGTCTAAATAGCGCTTTACAAGAGTAAGAAAACATCACTTTTGAAAAGACAACCCATAATTTTGGCAAACATACTTATCAGATTTCCTTTTGTATCTCTGAGAGGAGCACCACCACCACCTTTTCCCCAGGGATTGTAATTCCTCATTTCAGCTTCTAACTTTGCTTCATAGCGTTCCTTTTCCTCTCTCTCTTGCCTGCGTCGTTCCTCTCTCTCTCTTATCTAAAAGCAAACAAAAGTCAGTCACAGAGAACATACACATACACACTATAAGACTTCCAAATTCCAGAAATATTCACATCTCACACTGGCAGTAGAACAAAAGTCCCAAATCCTTGGATTTTGTGATACAGAAATTTATACTGCCTGAAAATTAAACAAGCAAAATTTCACAGTATTCCAGTATTTGCTTCTCTCAATCTGTTCTGTTTTCATTTCCGAAACTTTACATTATGGGTGAGTAGAGATAAAGACTTACCAGTAAATGTCCTAACAGAATGCTTTATAATTCTACAACCATTTCTGCAGTAATACAAGACGATGTTCGCAAATAATGTACAACTGTTTCCACGGTTCGTTCGTGTTTCTCTTCAAAATTAGCTTAAAACTATTTAATTAAGTCTCCTAATAAATCCAGGCAGCATTTATAAATGGAACAACTGTTAGAAAAAGCCCAGTGCTTTTAAAACATTGTCTAATATTTTTGTAGCTGAAATATGTTAATGTAGTAAGTAAGCGTGTTCCTTCTGTGTATCAGATAAAGGCTTCTCTTTATAAAATCATCTGACTACCTGATAAAGATGCAATGAGCCAACACAAAGACCCATCTAGCTCTGCAGAACATTCTGACAAATGGTCAGTCAGGTTTGTCAACAGAAAAAAAAGGGGGGGTGGGGGGGGACAAACAAAATATATTCTGTCAGCTCTCAGTGATAAGCAGCATAATGACTTTGAAAGACTATGTCAGAAGTTGTGCCAGCTTTATTAGACCTTTATGTCCATTTGTGGAGTCTCTCACACAAGACAGAGTTTATTTCTTAAGACTATAGGGAGAAAGCGTCGTCAGCAAAGCATAAGGACAAGTATCAAACACTATTCCTAAATGTTTAGTTCATTCTTAAATCAGACTTGATTGACAGGCTCTCCTTTATCACTGTGCACAGTCATAGCTAGAATTAGAACATTTTTGTGGAAATTATTTATCTCTGCTGAAGAACTACATAAAGAAGAGTGAGACAAGAAAAATGTTAGTGCTAATGTACTGGGTTCCAGCAAGATCTCTCTGAAATACTCTGTACAGTCTTGGCCAGACATGTTCTAAAAATACAAATTCCAACAGGTGCAGCAGCAAAAGGCCACTAAAATGAAGAGGTGACTAAAAAGCCTACTGGATGACAGGTGGCTATAGAAACTTTAGTCTACCAAAAAGAAAGCTGAACAGAGTGACTGCCACCTATGAACATACTAGAGCTAAACATCAGGAAGGCCTTTGAACTACGGTCCAAATGAGCATGAAGAAGTTACTGAAATTAGAGTCTTCCCAATTATTAGAGCAATCATGCTCTTAAAGCAATCTTTCAATAAGGATATCAGAGCAAAACAAGTCATTGCTTTTAAGATGCAGTTCCTTCTTACATTTATGAAAGGAATTATATAAAACTTGACATCTGAAACCAATCCAACTGTTTGCTGTCAGTCCTGACCTTCTCTCTGTCTCTGACAAAAAGTGAAGAGCTTACTGTCCACCTAAAGAGCTAAAGTGGGCTTGAGGAGGGTAAGATGAATGGGAGGGAGAAAGCAATGAAGGGATGGAGAACTGTTAAGAAAAGTTTTTACCTGTAAGTTAAGTATAAATATGTTTGAAAGCCTACTCCAGTTGCAACCACTATATAGTCAAAAGAAAAAGAAGAAAATGGCAGCGGGTTTATCACTCAGCACCTGCTGTTGCAGTTCTTGTTGGTAAGATAACGTTGCCTCTTTGGAAGGCTTTGTTTTTTCTTCAGAAAATACTCCTACGTTTCTTTGTCTATCTGCTGTATTCCTCTGTCCAGTGTTACTTCTGAAATAAAAGAACACACATATAAAAGAAAAGCATCATAGGGTCCAAAGTGGGGGAGGGAAATCCCTGTCCAAAATACGCAAGAACTGGTCTTGCTTTCCCACAGCCTGGCAGTTTATAATCTAAAATATTTTCATATTATAGTTTAGGCAGGAATTCTTGATTAGAAGTTTGGAGAGCTGTCTTTAACACACTTCACTTCACTGGCCTATCCCTTGTTAGGAAACTGCCCCCAACATGAAAAGCACATAAAATGAATACAGATAATACTTACAGGGATTGCTCTGCCAGGGCTTGGCTTGAAGGAACATCCAAATTAGGTGTGGGTTGCATTCCCATCATAGCTGTGCTATCTACACAGTAAAGACAGCTATTTTAAATGTGGGACGCTTGAAAATAAACAATTGCCATTACTCTAAAGAACACAGCTCACTGCTCAAACTCTGACTGCAGGATCATGAAAAGGACACTAGACTTCTACAATGTTAAATGTAGCTATGCTTAATGCCCCCTAAAGCAAGAAACACAACAGCAAGGTACAACTCCATCTCTTACTTTTAAAATTAATTAAACCCTTTAAAATAATAAAATTAAACCTTGTAAAAATTTACACATATCTTCATTAAGACACTCTACAATGAACTAACATAAGAAATAACTAAATGTACCATTTGATCCTCATGCTTTCCAAAAGCCTCCTCTGTTGTGAGAAGAGCCATACTGTCCAATTTATTTAGACTTTTCTATGAAGGTACCACAACAACTTGTTTTATCTTAAAATACTTATTTTTCTCTTAAAAAAGAAAAAAAAACCAAAAATCTAACACACACAAATCACAGTTGTTTGACTTCTTAAATCCTCATGAAGCAGTCACAGGGTGGTTTAAAAAAAGGAGTTCTTAAAATAAAAAGTTGGATTACTTCATACATTTTCTTTAAATGTATGTTTCAAATTATACTTGAAATTGTAACATAGGCTAAACATATAAAAAACTACAAAATAATTTAAGTAATTTTAGAAAATGTTTTTATTACTGAAACTGTAAAGAAAACCTTATGGGAGAAGTAATGGTTAAGTACCTGAGACCAGAGTCTTTTCAAGTGATTAACAACACTTCTGGAAGCAATTGCCTCTTTTCCAGTTGCAGAAAACTACTTAATTCAGAAGCAACACTGGGGGGAAGAAAACTGCTTTTCCTTCTTTCATTCAGTACACAAGTGAAAATTGGGTATAAGTTGTTACTAGTTCTAAATTATTCATGACTTAATTAGATTAAAAACATTTATCTGACTCGCACTAATCATTAACCCACCTAAAATCATCAACTTACAATATGCAAGATTGGGATCCAAAGGATTCCTAGCCCCATAAAAGTAATATGCATCATCATAAGGCGTTCTATAGTTGTCTGTCAAAGCTGGTGGTGGAGGTGGCGGCATAGCTGTAAGCCTTAAAGAAAAAAAATATGGTTTTTGTTTTATTGTACAATTGAAAAGAAACATCAACACAAGCAAAAAGAAAAAAAATTACTATGGGGGGGAAAAAAAATCTAGATTTAGCTCAATCTAAGATCTTTCACAAGCATCATGCAGGAACAAGATATAGGAAGCCACAGTAAGTTAACCTTCCCTTAGAAAGTAGATGATCCTATGCTATTCCAGAAATCTTAAAGAGCATAAAGCAGGAACACCTCCTCTAACTGGTTTAGTTAATAATACTCACACTTTACATCTGTAACAGCAAATAAAACATGACAGGGATTGGTGTCTGGTCAAGGGACAAGTAGCAGAGCACAGCCTGTGTCCACAAGGCTAAAGCTCTTTGTCTTAGCCCAGGCAGTGTCCGGGAGAGCACTCACTGGTATGGGCCAAAATCGCACTATGCCAGGTAGTTGAGTATCACAGACATAGCATAGATATCACTCCGATAGTGCAACTCTCATTTTACACAAACATCCACTTAGAGAGCTGTATCTGCAGATAAACCAGCCTCCCAAGATTTTCCAAAATATAATAAACTGCTAAGAAACAGGCACAAAAAGTTTATTTGGGGGCACTACATAATGCTTTGACAATTTACAGAAAATGGTTTTTAAAATATTTATTTCTATCCTGAGTTAGTTCCTGGGAGACAGACGCACAGCACCATTGAGCTCTACCTTTCTATGTAGTAACAGCGTGCTTAACACTGAGCTTAACAGGCAAAATGAACATGATGGTGAAGCACCTGGGAGCCACTATTTCACCAAGGGTGCTAGATAAACCTCTCTGAAAGTCTTCATTCACTGGTGAGACAGAAGAGTTGGGCACAGGGGTTTGGAAAGCAACCCTAGGCCTTTCAGGTGGTGCTTTCTCTTCAGAAGCTCTTGCCATCAAGCCAAACTGCTTCAGTCTGTTTGGCTGAAGGAAAAAAAAAAAAAGTGCAGTTACCTTCTTATTTCTATGAAATATTTTGAACCTCCATTTAGTTTGTGTTAAACGCTTCACTGCTTCCTAACTGGCTGTTCAAATTTCTAGTAGCTGTAATATTTCCCCCCCCCCCCCAAGTTTAAAAACTAGCATATTTATCACAGACTAACAAAAACCAACCTCTAGGGCAGGTTTCAGCAAATATATTATTCTCATTTTTTATCTAGAAAAAAATAAGTATTTTCATCATTGTTCTGTAGTACAGGTATCTAAAGCTGCCAGTTTCCTACAGTGACAGTATTCTCATATTATATGTAAGAACAGTTTCTGAAATAAAACTCCCCACTAAAACTAAACCAACTCATAATCAGTAAAAATAAGCAAACACACACTGAGGCTTTTTCCAATAAACATATTCTTATGCTACTGCTACTATACTTGTTAGGTTCTTTTGATTTTATTAGATTTTTCACCCAGGACAATTACAGATTTTTTTTTTCTTTTAATGAAAGTATCAAATGTTTATTGATAACTGGCAGCCTCAGATGAAGGTCAAAGGCAACATGCAAGTAATGCAAAGGCATGCAAGTCAGGATAGTTCAAAAACTGAATTATCACATCCAGAAAGCCCTCACACGAACTGCTATGCATAAATATTTTCGTATTTGTTCAAATGAGCTAATACAATAAAAAACAAAAAAACACATTTTAAAAGTAAAAATGGATTTTCTTTCTGAATCTACTGATCTGAACACGATAGTGCTTCTAATAACATGCATTCAGAGACAGTAACACCAGCACCAGCAAAATATTAGATCTCTAACAGCAAACTGTGTACCCTACATTATGCAAGTATTTCAGCAAAATGTTAAATGTTTACCTCCTCATCACTTAGCTGCAAGACAGCATATACAAGGAAGTTAGTACTCACCATGCATGAACTATAGAATTAAGATAAGAATTCTCCAAACCTACTAGACATGTATATTTATAACATTTGAGTTTATAAGCGTGAATATAGAATTTGCTAACAGATATGAGCTATAACAATTTCAAGTTATAAAGTAGTCTACACACTTTTTTTGCTTGTATTTTCAATTCCAGTAACTTGATCAGGAGAACATTTAAAGTAACCGTTCTTACTGACAAGCTGAATGTGAACTGTTCCCAAAGTGCTCTAGTCTACAGCTAGTTTAACTTTAAGATGCACCTATGGTACAGTCAGTTTAACGCAGGGATTGCTTTTTTAAACAAGCAGTATAGATGAAGAGTCTGCTTTTACAGACACTTAATCAGGCATTTCTATTTAATCAGCCTGTAATTAATCACAAAGTCTTCCTAATTAGAATCTCTCCTGGAGAACCAATTTAAATTTAACAGTGACTGCTGCTTAATGGATGTAGCAATTCTACTTAATTGAAGGCTTTCAGTTAAATTAATGGTTTTAAAATGTTATACATGTCCTGGACTTGCTCTGGTTATAATTTTGTTCATACAACAAGCACTATTCAGTCTCTGAGTGAGATGTACATAGGATATGGAGTGCTTCACCACAGCATAGTTCTGGCTATTCAGGTTTGATTAGACAGAATTGGTTACATGAACCTAGAGCCTGCTGTGGCCAAAAGAGTGGGCATTCTCTGCTTAGTTTCTCTTCTTTCCTGCCCTGCTCCCAGATACACACTCCAGCCCTCTCTCCTTCACTATCTGAATCCTAAATTAGCCAATTCGACTCTCTAAGCCAGCTAAAGCAGCAAGAGACCTGAACCATTGCCAGTTCACTGAGCTGAATTAGTTCACTAAAGGGATCAAACAAGCATCACAGGCAAAAGTAAAGAGGGCAGGAACATGTAGCTAAACCAGTTGTAGTGATCTCACTCCCCACTCAGGAGCAGTAATTTTGGTTCTGCTCATTTATCTACATGCACCCTCAGTCTCCTGACTCAGATGTTGACTGCACTGTTGACAGTATGTTACAGCAATTCATTCATCTTCATTTTCTAGAAAATAAGAACTCCTTTCACATCTGCTGAACTCTCCACAAATGGCATAATGTCTGTGTCTTAGCCTCTCCAGAAAACAGCACCATTTATCATTTAAACTGGCAACCAGATTTGCTTGAGAAAGCTCTCTATCCTACATGTCCAACAGCAGATCTCTACTGCATCCAGGAAGCATTGGCTTCGGGCATTTATCAAACACACACATGCAAATCATACTAGTTATGTAACAATCAGTTTGCTACTAGTGTCACTGGTACAAATAATCTATTCCTTCCAGATATGTGATAATCGAACTTATTATTAGTAGGATAATCATCTTACTGAGGAAGTGCAGACAGCAGTAACTCTGCATTCACTCTTATAAGTAATACAGCACTAAAGAACTTGCTCTTTACAGAATTGCATAAAAACACTTGTAACCCGAAACACTGCATTTGATAGTAAAAAAATAAGATTACAAAGTTGAAATAAAAATTGTCACTGTAAATTGACTCAGCTGCGAAACAACTAGTTTTGGGAGGGGGCAGTTTGTTTGTTTAACTAAAAAGAGTAAATTAGACACATGGTAAAGACAGTCAGCAGCATACTTTACATTTCCACAGGAATATTACTAATGGTTGCATATACAAGCTACAACTGGACACTGAATCTCTTTTCCATCACCTACACTGCTTGTACCAACTTTCCACTTGGTAAAATCAAATGCTTGCAAACTTCCATTACACATTCTTTCAGCTTAAGAAAATAGTTTAATGAGTAACAGCCTTATCCTTGACTTTTAAAATATTTTATACTAATGCCCTATTAGAAAAAAGACATACATTTATCATGCTGTGGCTCAGTAGCCACAATGTACGTGTAATAAAAAAAGTCTGTATAAATGAAAAAGAGAAAATCAAGTTTCTCACCTTCTTTTCTGGGTCTAGCGCTCCAGAAGCCGCAACTGAGAGTTCAAGTTCCTTTTCACTGTTTTTTTTTTGTTTGTTTTAAAAAAAGAAAATTAAAGAGATCAAGCTAGAGAGCAGTAACAACTATACTCATTCTTTTAAAGCACAGACTTCAAAAATGTGTAGTTAATGTGTAGAAAACCCAGAGCAACAAAAGACCATTCTTCAGCTTGACTCCTACTGGAGTCAGGAAAGAACACTATATATTCTTTGTAAATAAACAGAACTCCCCCAGAAGTATCTATCGTCTATTCCACTTAATAAAAATCCAACTGCCAAAGAGGTCAAATCAGATATTGCTTTTTTACTACAACCTTTCAGCACATTTGATAAATATTGATCTATACTCACCTTACAAATTGATCTTCACTCACATTACAGTAAGAAGTTTCTTTAAGCATATTCAAACAAGTGATTCAAAACTACAGCAGTAAGTACTATACTGTAATTTCAGGTGTCAGATTTGTTGAGCATGTACAGTTTTTAATCACATTGTCAAGTTACTACTTTTTAATTAATCTTCTCATTAATATCACTGTGCTTGTATGTATCCAGACCACCATTCAGCAACCAGATATTAACAGGTAAGCAAGAAGTTTATATTTAATTATTCTGCCTAAGTTAGATGGACAAGCGCTTTGAAAGTGAAAGATCACGTCCTAAATGGGAAGGTAAGGAAAGATTCATTTGCACCTCTGCAAAATAATCAGACACTCCCTTCACCCTTAAAACAAACAAAAACCAAACAGTAGAAGCTTTTATATCCTTAAGAAACTGAAAAAAAAATCACTTTCAAAAATAAGAATTTCTAGCTTTGCCTTTGTTCCATTGAAAGCTGGTGAATTTGTTTCTTAAAAACTAAGTGTCTCATCCAAATGAGTTTAATTAGACATAACATTACCTTTAATAAAATACTAGCTAGAATTCCTTATTTGTGAAGATTATTTTTAACAAGTTCACAGAAATTCATGAAATTCCTTTAAATTTCAGCAGTTATCTTTTTAAGTATAGTAACTTTCCACTACCGTCTTTTATTTCTCTGTTGCTCAGCCATCTGTTCAATTAGTTCTTGTCTGTATTTCTCTTTTTTCCTTTGGAGAAGTTCTCGGTCCTGACCACCTAATGGAGATTAGCATACACTACCATAAACACTCCACAAAATACATATAAAGGTACTGGACAAAAACATCTTATTTCAATCAAGTCAAAATATGAAACACAGCAGAATATATAGTTTGGGAATGTGCATAAGAGCACTGTGTTTTTACTGATTAAAAAAATCTACTTTTAATATACTAATTTATTTGTGATATGACCATCAGAACTACTATAACATTCATTACTATTTTTAGTTTACCATTTCTAAATAGTCAAGAAGTTAAAAGCTTCAAAACACTGCAATACTGATACAATAACTCAAAATAAAATTACTTAAATTTTATATTCTATTTTTTTCCAATGTTGAACTAAGAAAAATATATGATAGCACTAAAAAATTACAAAGCACTGCTCCAGATAAAAATGAAATTTAAAACTGAAGACAGTCAAATTACAGGGACGAAGGCAATTGATCCACTTTTAAGATGGTTTTCACAGCTACTAAGAATTAGAAATGTACGGGAAGATATGTACATGCAAAAGGAAACAGTGAAAACAGCACCTAACATGGATTTTAAGGATCCCCAAAACTTTCAACTTTTGGCAATCCCCCCCATTATCTCATTCTGGAAATAAACATCTCAGAGTGAGATTGCAGGGAGAAGAGGGAAAAAAAATAATTAAAAAGATTTTCTATAAAGCATGGTCCTCAGACACAATAGATCCCTAACACATTTCCATACACAGTCACCGTGGATCTCCAGTGAAGTAAACCTGACCAAGAAAGTGGAGGAGGCTGGAAAGACAAAGAATGAACCATGATTTATGGCTGAGTGAATTTTTTTATTCAACTATCATGCTATCACACATAAAGCAACCAAAACATACAGGATGACCTTGCAGCTTGTGATTTTTTTTTTTTTTTTTGGGAGGGGGGTCCAAAATCACCACCCATTTCCAACAATTTTGAGTGGTAATGTACTTAGTCTTTATACAATGGAGTTAACAATATTCCTCTCCTAATCAGGAATCTGTAAAGACAAATGCATAACTTTGTGTACTCAAGTTACTATAGTGAGATGACAGCAAACAGACCAGAGAGGCTGACAAACAATTACAACACCAGTGTTTTAACGCTGCTTTTCAAATCTTCAGAAAAACTGTCCTGCCTCATATAACACTAAAGATCATTTTGATTCAAATGTAAAACTAAATTATTCTGACAACTGTTTTTCAATTTTCCACCAATTCAAGTTTAACCTAACTTTAGAGGCTAGCTTAACTTCAGTAGATCTGAATATCTACTACAGTTCTTTCATTAATTTCCTTATAGGTTTCTGAATTTAGGCAGGAGTGCTGTTTTTATGAAGTAAAACACACTATTTCTCTCTACTATGCTCCACAGTATTCCCTGCTAAATCTTGTGGCTGCATTTAAGTGATAAGAGATGATCAGAGTCATCTGTTCTTAGACACAGTTGTGAACATTACCATTTCCCACATTTTTACAATAAAAATTCAAGCACTGAGTTGCAGGTGTCTAAGAATGTAGATGTTAACATTTCTCCCATGCTTCATTTCCTAAAGAAACACAAGAATCCAAGCCTTACACTATTAAGAAAGCTTAAGAAGAAACATGTCCTCTTAAAAATGAGTTGGAAAGCCCTATTACATTAAATGGAAAAAGTAACATTCTTTTTCTTTTTTGATTTTGTCTATTTAAATATTTATTTACCACTCTCGGGAACAACTAGCATGAAAAAAATAGTTTTCATTACAGCCAAAAAAAAGTAAAATACACAAAGAAAGCCTAACTCAGTGTTATTAAATAGGTTTTTGTACATACCAAGAACAAGGCCTGTTGCATATGGCATTTCAGCTGCAGACTTTGCCTGTTCACTAGCTGAAGTACTAACTTGCACCTGATTTCTAGCAAAGACAAAAAAGAAAATGGAAAGATCAGACTTAAAAATCGACTTACAGTCTGTGTGAAACATGATAGGTGAACTTGCATCATTACAGGTTATGATAAGCAGCTCTCCTAAAATCATATGAAATATCATAAGCAAAAGGAGCAGCCTTCTGGAAAAAGGCATTCCTCACTGTTCTTTGCCTGCAGTTTCTGAAGCTATCAGAAACACTGAGTCAGTCAAGCACTCAAACTCTTGACTAGCTCCACTGAGTTTGTTGACATTGTTTGTTTATGTAATGTCTAAGTATTTTGCTTATACCTCATTCACTTAGATTCAGTCTCTACTTTGCAAGTCCAGAAAACAGAGAGAAAAAAGGAATCTTAAAACTATTATTATGAAAGATTTCCCTGTTTTTCTGATCATGAAGTACAAACTTGGAAAGCAGATGATCTTCTATTATTTCAAAAAAGAGAACTGGCATGCTAGATTCAATAGCTATGTTTAATCAAAGGAAACACATTGTTCTTGTTCTACTATATCCTTGTTGGAGGAAAAAATATTAGCCATTTTGGCTAACATATTAGGAATTTTAAATAGTTTTAATAAACATTTTCCTTTCACCATGATTTTGTAGCACACTTATCAGAAAAGTACACTGTATGACATACCTAATATTTTCAGTTCCTGAGATCTGTTGCACATGTGATCTCTCCTTTAATTCATCTTCATAACCTGCAGGCAGATCTCTTACTCTTGCATCCGGATATGGCCTTGAAAAAATAGAAACAATTCAGCCACACTTGCTTAAGAACATCCAGTCTTAAAAAGAAGGTCCACCAGTCTCTTACAAATGGATCCTCAGCCCGACTGTGCATTGGACAACAGAACCAGATCTGAACATATCACACTACTTCCAGAAATAGTTCCCTTTGCTAGAATTGTCAAGGCAGCTCTCTCCCTGGAATTTGAAAACACAAGTGTATTTTCATGCTACCTTCATGTTATTGGGCCTAGTAAGGAGTTTTGAGTGTGGAAGAGATGCAACAACTCCAAGAAAATCTCTTCTTGCTTGAATACCTGGCTGGCCATACACTGGCTAGGGTTAGAACATGGTTTTCCTTGCAAAAAAGTCTAATTCTTCATTGCAGGGGCAGCTTTCCTGACAAGACTTACTACTTTTGTTGTTTACAGATACATG
This sequence comes from Dromaius novaehollandiae, assembly GCF_036370855.1. Classification (NCBI taxonomy): domain Eukaryota; kingdom Metazoa; phylum Chordata; class Aves; order Casuariiformes; family Dromaiidae; genus Dromaius; species Dromaius novaehollandiae. The sequence continues at coordinate 130,687,022 of NC_088099.1, forward strand.
ACCAAATTCATATCCCTGGTGGCAACTCCAGACCAGATCCTGGAAGTGACACTTTGGCATTCAGAGGGCACTAAGTGAAATTCGTCTTGCTCTTAATCCCCAGGGGCCAAAGCCTGCAACAGATCGCAGCACACTGCTAACTGGAAAGTCTAGTAAAAACACTGCTTCGGCAGTCTTAACAATGCACAAGAACGCCACGAAAGCAGCACGTCCACTGGCATAACATGGTCTTCTTTCATGAGCAAGATCATCTTTTTGATAATGATCACTCTGTTACAAGGCTGTTCATTTGAGACCGAAACATGGTCAGGAAATACAAAGCCTAGTAGTCTACAGAGTGATAAAAGGAAGCAGGGGGAAAGCAAAAGAAAAAAAAAAACACCTTGGGATTCAAGAGGCAGCCTACTTTGTCAAAAGCAGCAAGCTTAGCATGGTGGACAATGGGAAATAGTGACCTACAGTAGTCACCAAGTTTGGTATTCCAGGAGCATCTGTGAACCTGCCTTCTCTTGCCTGCTTTTTCAATGCTTCCAACCACCAAAGAGCTGCTCTGTTTTGCCCAGATAGGTTGGCCTGGTTCAATCAAGGAAGAGTTCTTACGTTCTTTATAGGAGAGGTCTGGCTGCTGGGGACAGCCCAGTGTCCCACAGTAAGAACCACACATTTTGCACCTCCTCTTGCTTTCCTGGCACTATCTCCATTTGCTGAAACAGCTCACAGTCTCTGAGCCCTCTGCCAAAACAGAGACCTTTCTGGAGAACTCTGTTACAACTATTTGCCTGTCCAAGCTAATAAAGCCCAATTAAAAATACATATTTTAGTACAGCAAATAATAAAAATATTTCTTCTAATGATTTTAGTTTTTGCCACAAATCAAATCTGACTGAGAAAAGGTTGCTTTTACCTGAAATGGGGGGGGGGGGGGGGGAAGGCTAACTCTTCAGAAGCTGAGCTGTCAGTAACTAACAGATGTGTTTGTCCTTCTTGAAGAGAGACTGAATATAGTTTGTAAAAGATCAGTGGACCTCCTTGTGAAGGAGAAAACAGTACTGGATTACAAAGCACATTCAATAAGAAACAATGAACGTTTTCAATAAAAATTCAGCAAAAAAGTAAATATATCTTAAAATAAACCTTAATTTTACATAGAAATTTAAGTTCAGGCAATTCAGTTGCTGATTAAGCAATTTCTTTTAACAGGCATACATCAAGCTTGCTAATAACAAGGATAAGACTATCTTCTGTAGTGCCTTTCAAAGGAAGAGTTGAATTTGACCATTTCAGAGGCTTCTTGAAATAAGCAAATTAATTGTCCAGTGTTACACTGGTCACAGACATTTATACGAGCACCATTTGGGTTTTCTGGCATAACTACTGCTATTCAAGGCGATACTGTCTACTGTTGGTTCAAAAATCATCCTTGCTGATATTTTACACCTATAACTCTATGCATCCTTTGAGAAACTAAGCAAACCCTCAAACTTTATCAAATGGTCATTTTTAGTTAAATAACAGACCCTCCATCCAACTACATTAGACAGTGGCAAATTACAGCTACCTGGCAAAAAAAGACATTCATCCTATTGGACATTAATTAACATATAGGATTAACAGTAACCCCTCTTTTCTGAGAAATATGGACATTTTTGGCCATCTTTGTTAGATACAGAGTCAAGCCTCTTCGCATACTTTTCTTTACAAAATTCTGAAGAGTTGTAGAACATAAAGACCATATCCTAAAACCTCTTTTGCTCCATCTTGTGGTACGATATTGACAAAAACATGCAATTTTTGTGTTAAGCCTTTTCTTCTCATTATAATTCACCAAAAAACAGATATTCTTATTCCTGTCATCTGTTTAATCACTCGTTCCATTTGCTAGGGTTTTTTTTTCCAGAAAAAAGTTATGAATAAATACATGCTTTTAAGAAGCATATCTGAATAGATAATTTGAAAATCTGAAATAATCCAGTTACTTAGCCTGAATCACCCAAATGCTTCCAGATGTTTTGTTTTTGTAAACACTTGTTTAACTCCTGGGGGGGGGGGGAGGGGGGAGTTGGTTGGTTTTTAACATTATAAAGGCTGAGAAGGAATATTGAAAGCTATTTTCATAGTGTAGTTACAGTACTCTACTGGCATTTGAAAGTGGAACAAAATATGGCTTCATTCCACTTAGAAAAGGCCTTTCTAGTAGAGCAGCACTTCAGGCTTTGTTCTGTTTTATTTTTCCCGGTTTTTAATTTGCAATACCATCCAGAAATTTATTCATGTAAACAGATGACTCAAAGATCATTTAGCCATTTCACCGGTAGTTAACAATGAAACATGATGGTGGTATTTAACATTGTTGAGAATAGTAGAATTTGCCTTATGTTTTATCCTATAAGTGTTAATTCCAGAAAAGTAGCTATTTCCACTAATAAGGGAAAGAAAATCATGCTTCTTTCACTGAAGAAACAGTGGTGAAATTCCCTTATCACAGAGGAGAAGGAAAAAATATACAACTCTATTGCTCTGAGATCTGGAAACCGAAAAATATTTAAATTTACACACAAGAAACTTTACTGCATTATTTCATTTGAATTTGGCTGGATAAAACACATTTGTTTCAAGTCTGGTACTATTCCACACTGTAACTCCCTGTTTCTGAAAGCGACCTGTTCTTGCAGTGGAGTAACAGCAGGTGGCCTGTTCTTGCAGTGGAGTAACAGCAGGTGGCCAGACAGCCAAATCTGGAATGATTTGGAAGCGGTGTGCGCGTGTGTTTTATGAGTGAGCTTAGAATAGAAAGATTAACGATTAACCAAATTGATTCCTCAGCTAGCACACTAAGGATCATTTAAAAGAAATACATACCTCTTTTCTTCATATTTGATTTCTATAAAACACCCTATTTTTGTCTGGTTTGGTCACCCCCCTTAAATTTTTTTTAAACATTTATTCAAATCATCCAGTTAATAGTTAGATTAGCATGAGGATTTGACTCAACGATACCAACATTTTAAGACTTTGCCAATTAGCAAGACATGCAGTAAAAATGAGGATTTTTTTTTAAATATATTTTAAAGATTTCTAACATCTAGTGCTATGTACCAAAAATTGAAGCTCAAACCAGTTTTAGAATCTGAATTGAAGATTGACTTCCTATAACTATTACAGACTGAGAAAATACATGTGATCTCGGGCTCCCACCACAGGAGTTTGCTCACAAACAGTAACATAATCTGGCAAACTATTCCTCATACAAACAATTTCTATGCTTATTTTCTTGTGTAATTTCTCCAATCCACGGTTTGCCATACTATTTAAAATGCTACCTACTATATGCTGTATATTCTTAGGTTCTGGTCCAGTTTTTAAAATATTTTTCTAAAAATTATGTCAAAGTTTCTTTTTAAAGAAAGTCCAAAAAAAACTTTCACATGTGAATCTTAAACAATTTTGGAAGAGAGCAAACCACAGCTGTCAACAAGAAGTGCTACAGAAATACAGTAGAAAACTGAATTAAAAATACCTTTCAGCATAAAAAACCTGTGAAGGCCTTCTGTCATAATCACTTTCATATCTAAATCCAGAGTCCACTCCTTCACTTATTTCAGGATCATAGTCCATTCTGTAGTATCTTCTATCAAAACTACGATCTTCATCAACTCGGTGATGCCTCCTAACAGGAATACCAGATTGGCTAGCAAATCCACGATGTCTTCTTTCAGGAACATCCAAATCTTCATCAAGCTTTTTATGCAATAGTCTGCTTCTTACTTCAGCCTCATCATCTAGCTTATGATACCTGTCTTCCTCCAGGTGTCTCTTTTTTAGCAGTTCTTCATAACTTTCTGTGGAAGTAAAGGCATCTTTCTTGCGAGGTTCTGTACCTGTACTATAGGGCTGTATTTGCGTACGCAGCTCTGGCTGGAGCTTGGTGACAGCAATAGGTTTTTTATTTCTGTCTGTCTCCTGCTGTTTAATGAGGAAAAAAATACACATTAAAAGGTCTGAATATAAACAAATCACATACAACAAAAGTCTTGGTTTTGCATTTCTTCAGACATTCCCTAAATAGGTACTGGAAGAGCGGTAAGAAGTGAGCAAGAAAATACTTCTTCAAGGAGGACTTAAAAAGCTAGGGAAATTTTTCTTGAGGAAACAGCATTCTTTCTCTTATCTAATGTTTATTTTATTTTATTTTATTTTAAACAAGAATGGCTATCAGTCCTGAAGAGGCCTTCCACAAACTCCAAGAGGTAACAACTTGACCTTCATATTTAAAAGCACAAAAGAATAAAAAATATTTTGAACTTTATACATAACCAAGAGACTAGATATCCTTATTCTATCCTGCTTCAGGCAAGCCATGGTACTTCTTACCCAAGAGCACAACCTTCTAACCTGACCATTTCTTAACCTATTTTTCCCCTCCCCTGTGGCTGCCACTATGAGAAAGGACAGTCTGGTAAATAATAAACAATCCTATGACACAAGGCACCAGTGTTCAATACACAATTCTAGCAAACAACATGATTTTAGACAAGCTGTGAAGTATTTCTGTGCAATAATCTTTCATCTGGGATAACAGTAGATATTAGATACAGAGTGATAATAGTATCCAATACTTCACAAAATGTTGTAAAGAAAAATAAAGATGCAATGATACCAAACTGAGAGGAGAGGTCAATACACAGGACGGTATGACTGCCATTCCGAAGAATCTTGATGAACTGTAGAAACAGGCTGACAGAAACTGCATGAAGGTCAACAAATGCAAAAATCCAGCATCTGGGACAGAATAACCCCATGCAACAGTAGTCTGTGCACTGCCTGTCTAGAAAGTGGATTTCTAGACAAGCTTTCTAGACCCCCAGGAAAGACCTGGGGGTGCTGGTGAGTAACAAGTTGAATATGAGTCAGCAGTACATCTCTGCATTGACAAAGGCTCACCACATCCTGGGCTGCATTAGCAAGAATGTAGCCAGCAGGTCAAGCAAAGAGATCTTTCTCCTCTGTTCAGCACTTGTGAGACAGCTTCTGGAGTAGTGTGGCCAGTTTTATGCCCTTCCCCAGTACAACAGAGATACTAACAACTGGAGAGAGTGTAGAGGATGGCCACTAAGATTGTTAGGGGACTGGAGCACATGAAGGAGAAGCTGGCAGAGCTGGATTTGTTCAGCCCAGGGAAAAGAAGGTTAAGGAGGATGTGTATGGGGACAAGGGGTACTAATTGCAGTCTCTAATTAACTAATAGGTGGTTACAGAGAAGCTAGAGCTATGCTTTTCTAAGAAGCAATGGTCACAAGTTACAGCAAAGGAAATTTGAATTGGATATCAAGGGGAAAAATGTTCACAGTGCAAGTGACTAAGCAGCAGAACACGATGCCTAGAGAAACTCTGGAATCTCCATCCTTACACATACTGAAAACTCAACTGAACAAGGCCTGACCAACCTGATTTAACTTTGAAGTTAAGCCTACTCTGAGCAGAGATTGAACTACATAACTTCCAGAGGTCCTTTGCAACCTAAATTTATCCTATGATTATCTGAACTGTTGGACTGAACTTCATATATTAACATATATTAAGCATAAGACATAGTCACTTGACTCTGAGTCTCAGTCACACATGCCTCAAATTTCTCAGAGATGGAAGAATCATATGAACAAATCCTGACTATTTTTTTCTTGGGGTTCTTTTTTTTTTTTGGACAGCAAAATTGTTTCCACACAGGAATAGTAAAAATGTAATGTTCAACTGGTTTGTTTTGTTTATCACCCTATCAATAACAAAAATAACCCTCCACACTTCACTCCCTGAATATGTTTGATTATGTAAGTCAGCTGAGGAAACATAAATGCCTGAATATGTAGATGAATCTTTAAAGACTTATGGTCTCCACATTTATGCAGGTAATATAAACTTAAACAGTAGACAAAGAGATTATTTTCCTACACTAGCCAAAGGAAGAATCACCACCAGCCAGCACAGTCATGCATGCCATTGCAGAGAGCGGGGTCTCCTGACCAAGAGGAACAGGTATGGGCTCCCTGCTTCTGAAATCTGAGTCTCAGATGCACAAACACTGGCTGCAGTTTTGCCACCAGTTTCCTAGGGATCATTCTTATGTAGTACTCTTCAAGAAGCCAAGAAGAATCAGATATTGAATTTCAACATATAAAAGATGCCTGAATACCACCTTATAGCTATGGCTGCGTGGATTAAAACAGTTTTCAACTATTTCACACTCGAACACATTTGAAGGCAATCTTTCTCATATGAAAATAATATTTGAAGAGGGACAAGCAACATTCTTCTAGACAGAGCTTATAAATGCACGAGTACTTGAACTTGTCAGCCGCTGTGAGAAAGACAGTGAACTTTCAGCTGTTTTGAGCACAAATACAAGGCCTACAATGGTACCACCTAGCTCTCGTAGTATTGTAGACACAAGCTGCCATATTAAAAAAAAAAAAAAAAGACAAAGCAAGGCCTTCTTAAATCAAACTGATTTAGATGAGGACTCCAAAATTATTGCTGTCCATCACTAAAGCAAGGCAATAATACAAAAAAGACAACATATCCATTCTGCACAATACTTTAAAATTAAAAAGCAATAGAGAGGCTTTCTCAGATCAATTTTTTTTCAGATTACTAAATCAAAGGGTCTCATACAATGCGAATGCTTTGAGAGTTAATTAGAGTTAATTATCCTCTGTTGACTCTAATTACTGCCTTTTGTATTGGTAAGTTCGTGGCATTCAGACAGAATGGAGGAAGTATTTGTAATCATTTACAAACTACAAAACTCCTGGGGGAAACAGAGTGGGAGCAAAACAATGTTCAAGGGGAGTAAGATCAGGCCACCTGCATCCTACTAAAGAAGGATTTCCAGAAAGCAAATTAGAACTATAACTAACAAAATACCAGTGAAAGTCAGGCTCCTGAGATTCTTAAATCCAAAGCGTAACTTGCCCCAGGAGGTAACAAGTAATGTTTCAGCTTCCTACATCTTGCAGAATGCCTATGTCTCTTGGAATAATTTGTGTGCCGAGTGTACTGAAATGTTTTATTAACTAAATCTGCATTTTATTTTCCTTCATTCTACAGAGTCTTAAGTGATGCAGCACTTCTAGATCTAAGTGTGAATGCTAAAGAAGCTTCTAGCAACCTGTCACTTCTCTCCTACTACAAAATACCTTTCCCTAAAATCCATGGGCCAAGATGCTTGTGCAAGTACCTCCTAATCTATTTCAGTGAGGATAAGTCAGTTTAGTGGGATTTGCTGTTTCAGTTATTTAAACACAATTTGAGGTGACTGAGCTAAGTGAAGCAGCTCAGTCAACAGAACTGAGGAGGTGAAAGCCTCAATACTACCAAGCAGCTGGGCACAGGGTGCAGATACTAGTCTCATTTACAAGAGCAGCTCTCTGCAGTAAATACACTTGTTCACAGCTTAACAGCAGTAAAAACCTCAAATCGGCTGTGGGAGAGGGAACAGCTACACCTAACAGGGACTAATGTTTTGTCCAACAAAGATACAGCTTTCTTGGCCACTACTTTCATCACCAAGAACAATCTGGAGAATTGCTTCAGAGACACAGAAGAAAGAAAGCATCCATCTGCCAGATGGAGATGACCAAAGTAGGAATCAAGAACTATACTGTATGACTCGTAATCAGTACTTCCCAGATACATTCATAAAACCAGGGCCTAATTAAACTGCATTCTTTGCCTCTTTTGTCTTACTTTGTGCATCTTAGTCAATGATAAAACAATTGACAGTGACAACATTTCCAATAAAGTTAATTTATGTTCTCTTGCAATGTATCAGCTTCAGTAAATCTGTATTACCTCTGTGTTTTTCTTCCCTAATTTCCTTAGCCTTTCATTCCATTCTTCTTTATCCCTGAGATATTGATTGTACTCCTTGTTTCTTTCAAGCCGTAGTTTCTCCTAAAACAGGCATTGAAAAGTGCATCATAATTTTGCATTTTTGAGGAGTAGCTTTTAACCTCATAGAACTACATTATAAAATAAGTACAATCTAGCTGTGTGTTTTCCCTCCCCCTTCTTTAAGATGTACATACAGGGCTTGAATTGGTTTGGGTTTTTTGTTCATTATTGGAACATAGTATTTTCTCTTAATTTGAAATCTGTAAGTAGAAGGCAGCTTCTTGGGCACCAAGTCTAGTCTCCGATAACATTTCGTGCTATTGAACATCAAGTTCCCATTTACAAGCAGTTAGGTTTGCTCCTGCTTATTACAAAATTGTTCCAAAACCTCCAACCCTTGAGGATCAGCAATCTCTAATTTCCAATCTAAATGTATTTACAGATTATTTGAAAACATACTATTTTTTATGTTAAGATTAGTTGTGAATTGCCACACAATTAAAACAGGACAACATACACATGTATAGACAAGACGTGTTCGAGCTGTCAAATCTGAACTAGCAGTTAAGCTGACTGCAGAAAAGGACAAAATTGCAAACGGTTTTCTTTGGTTTCCTTAAAGAATCTCTTCACCCTGTCCAAGAATTTTTAGCTGCTTTTGCAAGGTGACACTAAACAGCTTGCTCAGGTCTTAAAATAAGCGGGAATTGTACATCAATAGCTTAAAAATGTAGTATGAAATATAAAAGCCTCTATGTAAAACAAACACTACTTTCCATTATTTCCTGATACTACTACCTTTATGTTCAGAGCAAGCCTTATATAATGGTATAGTACCTAATTCCAACTTGTATAATCATCATATAAATGAAAAAGCATTACAATTTTATGAATTGTGCTCTTCTTCACTGCAGTATTTTCTATATTTATATACAAAAGCTATTAAAAGATGAGTATTATATATATGCTTACTTTCCCATAAATAAATTTCAAACAAAAAGAGTTTACACCTCACTTTCTTCAGAGAGTTATCACCATGGAAATACTAGCTTAATGATAGTTTTACAAATGAGACCAATGATCCCAAAAACTGAATCTTTCAATCTTTGTCACTGTTAGAAACTCTTGTTAGAAACTCTATAGACACAATCTAAAACCTGCAGACAGCTATGAAAACTGCCCTAGAAGTATTTTCTTCAACTGAGAAACTAGCAGCATCTTTAACAGGCTAAAAGCTCACAAAACACTCTAAAAAAGATTCAATATGCTGCATGACTTAAAAATTCAGCACACTTTACCTTGCAGAGGACATAAAAAATTCAGATGTTAATAACTCTGATGTCATCTACCCAGAGGCTAAACACAGCTTAGGAGTGCACAGTGTGACATCTTCTGGCAGCTTTTAGTTTCTACAGTGGTAATAAATAAATGACTAAAAAGAATACAATGAGCTTTTCTAGAAAACCTCTACTGCATGTTGAACTGTTATGATATAAACCCCAGAACATCAGACACATTTGCAGTCCAGGCATTTCTTTACTTTCTACAGAGTTAATCAAAGATACTTTATCCTCCACTGTTTCAGCACGCATGTCAACAAAGGATAATGCAAAGTTCATGAGCACTTGAAGCTAATGTAAAGATATATTTCAACTAAACATAAATGCGTGCCACCAGTGAAAGAGTGTCCCTACCCCCTCCTGGACATTCATTCTTGCTGCCTCCCTTATTTTAACATTAGTATAATTTGGGGTTTGGGGCCTTTTCTACATTAGCGTTTACTTGTATCAGCTCTCACCTCGCTCATCATACAACCAAACACTACTGCCAGCACAAGAGGGGCAGGAAGATCAAGCATAGCAAGGGCAGGACCAACACTTTCCATAGCAGAAGTCTCATGCCAGATTATAGTGACTGCGTAGCCCCAAACACAAAGCAAGAATGCAATTCCAAAGCAATATAAGTCAATAAATCAAGAGTGCAACAATCCAGTCCTCCAGCAATACAGTTCCACTTCCACACCTCTGCTGGAGTTCACCTGATCTTAAAAAGAACCAGTGGTGATAACTGAGTCAGCAAAAATATTTCATGAATTTTGATGTTTCTGCTGACTCAGCTTCCTGAATCAATTTGCTAGAAAGCACAAGAAAGAAAGTGAGGATAAAAGACCAACAGTGTGGGTGCAGAAGGAGTGGAGCAATCTCTCCAAGATTGGTAAGACTGGTTTAGGCTGTCACAGAACCAAACTATTTATCAGAGAAATGGATTAGAGATAAGAAAATCTGCATATCCATGTTGCATCTTTCCAGTTAACCTCCACCCACGTTCAGTAACAGAGAGACTGGACTGTCCTGGCTGGTATCTCTCCAACATATGAAATCAGTACTATAACTTGATAAGAAACCTCAGGGAGATCAAAGGGGCTAAATGCAGAGAGACAGCATGTACTCCTTTCACAGAACACATTACTAGCTGAATCTCAAAGTAAGATTAGAACTTGGAAAGTTCTGTAACCTATGTTAACAGTAGGCAATATGTGAATTACCTTCATCCTTTATTTAGATACATAGACGTATCTGTTCAAAAATCCCATGAGGATATGCAGTTAGGTTATGCATACACAGAAAGAAATCAAAACAAACTGCATACAGCAGAAAGCACATTGCTTTTAGTTCTGAATCAACAGACAGAAAATCACCAGAGGAACATCACTGTAGAAACAACTACAAGAACATATTTTCGAAATCAATCTTATCCCCAAGCTGGAGTATGAAAAGTAATAAATAAGAAAAGCATACATAATCATAAGAAAAACAAGTTTTATAAAGGAAAGCAATATATTTTCATAGGTCAATATGTACAGCTGGACAAAAAACAAACACAAATACAAGTTTTTGAGCACAGCAGACCTTGTCTAGGTCTGAATTAAAATCAGCAAACCTCAAGCTGATAACAACAGTCCAGAATTACACATCTTGAAAGCCAAGTTTTATTACCTAATGATCTACAAATCAAAGTACAGGCAACATATGATTGAAAAAATTGACAACAATTAAAATTAATTGATCAAAAAAATACAAAATGTGAAGTCCTTATTTGAAAATGATTCTAATGACCACTTCCAGAAAAGTTCATTTGCAAACAGGTTTAAAAGTTCATTTGCAAACAGGTTTAAAAAACCTTCAACTGGCAAGTATTTTTCCACAACGCTTTAATTAACAGGATTCATTTTCAAGCTATATATCACTTACTGAATTTCCTCCACACACCTACCTTGGCAGACCTCCGCTCATCAATAGGAAGAGATAATCCCTGAGTATATGGATCTACTTCACCAGTAGTCAAGTAATTTTTCTGCATTAAGAAAAAAATAGAATCATTCAATGTATTTTAAAACACCAAATCTTACTTGCTAAATATGTGCTAGGAATGATATGTTCTGAAACAACACTGAACAATTTACTTCAGTGAAACAAGGACTGAAGACAACCCTCACATTCTGAACACGTGGGATGTTCTTGGAACATACAAATGAAGTGAAACAAAGGAAAACCAAAGCTAAAGGGCTTAGTTAGTTTCAAACTTTCAGCTTGTTTTTGAAAACGTTTGTCACACTTCTTTCTGTTTATACTATTTCAAAGATTATCTGAATTACTATCTGTAAATTAAAGAGAGACTTATTCCAAAAACCACATTTCTCAATTTTTCTGTAGAACTCCTCTGCTTGTAGTTTTACAAGACATGACCTTACTTAAGATGAAATATTTATTATAAAATTGCTTTCTCCAACTACAGAAAGCATAACTCTACCGCTTATTTCAAGGGAGAGAATCCACGCTAATACTAGCATAATCACCACTCCACATATCAACACAACCCATGTCTGTTCTCCACAAAAGCAATCCCAAAACTTTTCGGGATAATGACCCACCACAAGATCTTGCAATGCCGTATGGAGCACGAGCTAATTTTATAGCAAAACTTTCAATTGAAAACACTATCTGTGTTGTTGCCTACCACGGTTCCATGGGCCACATCTTGAGCTCATTTGTACATGGCTGTTCAGCAAGCCAAAATAGCAGCCTTTTAAATCAAATGCCAGTGTCGGAACAGAACTAGAAATTCAAAGTCTAGTGACTTCCTTACACACCACTAGTTTCCTAAAAGCATCCTGAGGTCATTCTCAGTCAGTCATTTACTTCATAAATCCCATTAGCTTTAATAAAAGATCACGCATTTGTGTGGGGCAGGGTGATGGGATGGATAGATATGGTATTTCACTAGCATTTTTTCCCTTCATCATCTGTGTTGTTGTTAAGTAGATGTAGCTTAAAAAGCTAAAGTATGTGAATAGACAAGTGCTCTGCCTGTCTGTCCAAATCTTATGAATCCACATCATTACAAATTGCATTTCTGAACTACAAGTTAAAAGATTAAAGATTTAATAACTATGCAGATATTCAACTATCGAGACAACCAGATTAACATGGAGAACTGAGTTATGTTTACCAGAAAAAGTAAATGAATTGTAATCCTCACTATCACTCAATTCTTGTCACACTTTGAACACATCTCTAGAGATGACCTTAGAGGTTAAAAAGATTATTTGCCAAAAATCAGGAGCTGATACGGAAATTGCTAACAGCTCTCTTGACAGTGATAATATTTTGGTTAGTAACTTGTTTAGTCATGTTTTGTAGAAAATGCAATCATACTATCTCTTTGTTCAGGGAAAAGCAATTAGAGATTGCTATCTTATCTCATCCTCAGGTTCTACAAGTTTAACATAGCTAACATGCATTGCATTAAAAAAAAAAAAAAACTTGTAAACTTAAATTTGTAAAACTAAATTTCAATTGGGAATAAAATACTTGGTGTAAAAATGCTATCATCGGGTACTTTGGTGAGAATAATAAATTAAGTTTTAACATGATTTTCTAACATGGAAAATAATCTGAAAATTCAGATTAAACATAACACAACAATTATATCAGCATTATTTTGATCAGAGGTTAAGCAGCCAGCCACTACTGCTATTGTTTTTCAGAAATTCCAGTGCATGCTAACTAGTTAATTCCCATCATACGCATGTCATTTATAGCCCAAAAAAAGAACAGGGGTTGTTTTTCTACCATACCACCTACCAGTTCTTTGTTAAAGCTGCTTAATTTGAATGATCCATATGGACATCATTAAATTTGAAAATTATAGATACATGACTGTATAATGATATGAATAATTAACAGAATTATTGCAACTGAAAGAAGCTGGCAAAGATGTGCCTCTTGTATTATTTTTCCCTGAATACTTTCATTCTTGTGTTCTGGGCCATATGGTGCTGCATAACTGGCTCCACAACTTTCCTAAGCACCACTGAAGAGATTTCACAATGACAGGGAAGGAAAAAGCCCTCACTGACTCCCAAGGGGCTTATAATATTTCAGAGCTTACTACTTTATTCCAGATTTCTAAATTAACTAAATAAAAAAAGAAAAATCTGAACGGACAGTATCCACCTAATGTAATTGATGAAAACTGATAAGCTTTGCAGCCAACATCTACTAAAAGAAAAACTTTTGTATAGTCAGCATTGGACAGCAATCAAAACAAATACAAAGGAAAAGAGAAATCAATGAGTGTTTTAAATCACATTAATGGAAAATAATAAATATAAGCAATCATTTTGCACAAAGCAAGCATCATAATGCTGTTAATCACAACTAATCACTACAGCACGCGCAAATACACAAAAGCACAAAAATGTAATGATTTTTAATTTATACAAACAGCACAAAACTTTCAAACAAAGCAAAAAGCTACTAACTGGAAGAAAAAAAAATGCATATTGCAGGCACCCTACCTTTCTTTTTGCCTGTGAAATACCCTAAAAGTCAGGGAAAAGATACTATTCATAAAGTGTCTTTCATTCAAAAATATTTGACTTAAGAAAAAATCTTTTTTGTTAAAGCCAATTCATTCTTTCATTTTAAGCACTAATGGCACCAATAATGGACATTTTCAAACAACAGAAATTATGTGCTTCCCAATTTTTCCCATTTGGCTTTAAAATCTGATATATTAAGAAGGAATTCAGGATAGTCCCAATATTATGACATTTAATGCATACCATTTCAATTTTGAATCACTACTGTGGCATTTATTAACTTATGCTAAGCACCAGAGTGAAGTTCTTTTACATCTAAAACTGAAAAGGAGCTGACAAATAGAGTCACACTACTTAGAGGAATATTATTACCTGAATGACAGACTGTAGAATACGTAAGTACTTAAGGAAGTAACAGATGATATCTTAAATTCTTAAGAAGAAGATCAGAAAAAAGTGGAAAGACAAATAAAAATATTCAGAATAAAATATACTAATATATAAGGTTGTGGCACTGAGACCTGTAGAAAGCCTGAAAGATATAGTCTTTCCTAACAATGACATTTTGAAAATAGTTTTACTCAAGAAGTCTTCGGAATCAGCCACAGCTCACAATGAACCCCTTCTTATAACGATTTTCCACAGCTTTTGGTTGTTTCTATTCAACTAAAATAAGAGAGTCATTTTAGGAGACTCATTAAACTCGGGCAATCAGACAAGAAGCTTTACCTGAGAAAGATATCGCCTATAATCTTGTCGAAGTTCCTCTTTTAGTTTATGCTTTTTCCGTTCATATTCTTCTCCAAGAGGTAAACTCAAGCCATAGTCACCTGAAAGTTTAACTCAGTCAAATATTAATATTCTACTATTTTGTACCTATACAAAGAGCAGACTGCAAAAGATGCATTTTTATTGAATTTTTGGATTTTTATTAGACACCAGCAATAAAAAATGAATTATGCAACCAGTAATTACAAAACAGCTGAAATAAAAGCTACTTCCTCTGCATGAGTGGTTGCATGGAAAGCATTCTAGAAAAACGGATTGGTTTTTGAATGCTAGTTCTCCTCCATTCCTTGACCTTTCTTCCCTTAGAATAAAATGCAACATAATCTGAACTCATTTAGATGGGTGCAAATATATTTAATATTTAGGTTACTTCATACTGTTTCTTTTATTGATGCATAATTTAAAGGATATCTCTTTTCTTTGACAGGAATGTCAGCCAACAAATTACTCTGATATTTTAAGCTGTACTTATCACACAATATAAAACATACTTAGCAACCAACAAGCTACTTGCTTAGCATGAAACATAAATGAAATCTATGTTGACTTCCATACAACTATAAGGAATTTAATCATATGATAGTCGTTTATTTTTTCCACTTCAGTGTTCTTTATTGTAATAGATCCAAAGGACACATTTCGTACTTCTCCAAGATTACTATCAGGCCTTGAAACAGCTGCATTTAAAATGCAATGCCACCCCAGTTGCTGTTCCCAAAATACATACCCAAGTAATTTGTAAGAAATATCCTCTGCCTCAGAAGGCCACTTCTGCAGAAATTTTCACCACTCTACAGAGAACTAATGAATTGCACAAACTACAGAGCAAGAAACATACAGCGCAAGCTTTTTTTTTTTTTCTTTTTAAATTTGCCTGTTGTTTCCCTGAATGTATTTCTACTTCTTGTGGCCTGTTTGAAATGAACAGTTGGGGGCAAAGGGAAGAAGAGAGGAATTTTCAGATTTTAGTCTTATGGCATTCACAATCTATTGTATGGCAATTTGTTTGAATCCACTATTTTAACTGTTTATGGTAGTTCTCAACATCTGCAGAGTACAATGACATTATCTAAATATTATATCTAAAAATATCTAAAATCTAAGTTATTAAAATATTATATCTAAAAATATCTAAAAATTACTAACTTGGGATTCACACTGCTAACTGCTATAGGAAGAGATAAAAAGTAAGAAAAAAAGCTTAGTAAAAAGATGCAGAGCTGGCTTGAGACAGTTTTAGCTAAGTCTTCTTACTAGTATTCTTACTAGCCAAAACAGGAGTCAGTCTGCTATATTTCTGTGGAATCAAAGGAAATAACATCAGATTAAGCATCTGGCATACTCAATTTTGAAACAGAGCTCACAGAGTTTGACTAATACCTTGCAAGCTGGAGAAGCAGCTCCCATGCAGATTTTGGTTATTATCTACAGAATTTGGAGAAAAATAATAAGTGTAAGTTCTGTTAAAAAAAAAAATCATTTCAACCAAAGCAAAAGGGGATTAGTTTTAAGAGAAACAGAACCTTTCCTCTTCTGTATTCTGTTTCAATTACTTTCTCTTGACTTTTATTTCCACATAAAATTATAGTTGGATAAACTACAGAAAACCAAGAAAAATCAACAGCAACTAACATATCAGACCAAAGATTCATTTAGTAACTCCACAGAGGCCAGTGACAACAGTCAGTCATAACCAGGTGCTTGATTCAAATAGCTGAAGTATTCAAAAGAGGACTTAAAGTTAGTTTTATTACATAAGACCTTCTGCACTGCCACCAGAAAAGCAGTGAGATAATTATGGATGGTGATTTAGGAGATACTAGAAAACTGTCTACCTCAAAAATTTACTTTGAGTGAGTGTAGCAGGGCAAAAATACTCCAGTTAACATATGTTCACCATAACGTGCACTGTAATTTTGTGCATTTGTGCTTTCTGAATTCTTCTGTCTGAAGATGAAGTATATTTTATTTTTCATTGTTTTTCTGCTTTGGTTTATTCTGTATCTGCTTTATATGTTTATTTGCCTATTTTACATTCTGTTAGTTGCATACAATCACACTGACAAAAAAAGAAAAATTAAGAAAAAAGTCAAGACTTCATGGTTTTACATAAAAGCTTGCACAGAATTCATATGTTGAGAAATAACTATGCTGAATAACCCCATTTTCATTCAGCCAGATTCTCAAAACAATTGCTAGGTCTATAAAGCATACTAAGCAACTAACAAAGATCAAGTCCCAGTCTAACTTAATCCAAAGGAAATTACAGTGCTTTAAAGCAGAGCCAACCAATAGCAATCCACTGATAGCTAAAGACGTTCAGCAGCCAAACAGTTATTCCAGCAATAGCTATTTGTTGCTTTGCATGTAAGATCACTTGAATGCCCCTCACATGTAATATTTTGTGCGTGTCAATGTATTTAGATGGCAACATTAAGTACCGTTTATAGTAATATATAGCTCTCCAACAACTATACCTCATAATCCACAAAAACCCCAATGTTATCCTATGTCATCCCTTTTTCCCTTATGACTTCATAAAAATATTTCCGACAAAATATGCTACTCATGAAGTGGCGGACTACACTATTTTTATTTATTTGCATCCTTTGGAAAGGCAATGGTCTTGTTATTCTATGCAGCCCACTTACCTCTTCATGAGGAGATTCCTCCCATTTTTCATCTTTCCTCTATTCCCACAAAAGACATACGGGGATCTTAGCTCCTTGACAGCTGAGTCCTGATCACTTCTCCTGCTTCTTTTTACTACAGGAGTTATTTTGCTGCAAAACTGTGCTTCCTCCCCACCCCCCAGAATTAACATTAGTAATCTTTCACTTTATCAAGAACATTCCTACTCTAGGTACTGAAATAATTGATGCTAATTATTGAAAGTATTTTAACATTAAAAGAATTTTAATTGATATTTAGTGATCTGTCACAGCCTTTGGGATACAAATGCAGACTACTTTATCTACCATGCTGTTTTCTATATTGTCCGTTTCTATAGTTAAGCAAAGGAATAACAACACCTGAACTAACTTGCTGATCTACAATAAAACTGCCAAAAATGTGAGGTGTGTTCTTATTCAAGAGCTCTCTTAAGTTTATCCATTATGACTTCTGGCAGCAAGCAGTATTCAAGTGTCATTTCAGATCATTTTTAATGATAGCATTTCGCAAAGCTCAGTACTAATGACAACAGCTCATAAACCAAGAGTTTCAGTTATAGGAACATAATTTCCAATAATGTTTGGAGTTTTATTTTTAAGCTTTTTTTTTTTTTTTTAAAAAAAGCATAACTTCCTGTGTAAAATTCCAGCACAATTCATGTCAATGTGGCCAGAATTTCACTTTTCAATTTAACAGGGGGTGGGGAAGACCACAGCCATAATGCTTCTGCAGCACAACACCTTCCTTACATGATTAATTTTTTCCGGTATCTCTAAAAACTTAGCTAGAAATATTTGCACTTAATCTTAAAGGAATTACGAAATGGAAAAAAATTGTACCTAGAAAACAGTGTTTCATCACCTTCACTTTCACCTGCTGCACATAACTACTTAAATTTCAAGTTCTTCACAGCCAGGGGCTGTCCAGTGTATTTTTGTTTACCTCCTGTTATCTTTAAAGCATACTAGGACCTATCATTTTGCTAAAGGTACAGGGAAGAAATAAAACAACAAGTTTTTCATCTTCAGCAGCTCTGAGATACAGGTATGTATAATTAGCCTCCCTTTATATACCAGAAAGTTGAGGGAGAAAATGTGTAAGAGATTTCCAAAAGCACCAAGGTTATAGCCACGAGCAGAAATCACCAATATTTAAATTAAATGTGTATTTGAACTTGTCAGTACTCTTTTCAATGATAAATACATATTTAACCTGAAAACTTAAGTTCTCCTGCAAATGGTTTAGAGGAGCTGTCCTTGTTGATTGCTGAAAGTTATAGATATGCAACTTCTTTATAAAAAAACAGGCTTTTATTTATGTGCCTAAGATCACTTTAGGCCCTGCAGATTCATAAGCTCAGGCTCCTTTTTTATGTCAAGACCAGCACTATTCTAGTCAGGAATTCAGTAAAAATCATAGAAAGGGCATAACAGATTGCAGGGTAGCAGAAGCACTAATTTAAAAGATAGATTAGAAACACTAATTCAAAATATAGATTATATTGCTGTTATGTAAACAGCCTCAAATGCCCGTTGACATATCTTCTTCAAAATAAAAGTATAGCTTTTACTCCTATTGGAAGTTGCAGATTTACACCAAAATTACAATAAGCACAGGGTGAAAATAAATCAGGTACAAAACCAAAGTGTCGCCCACACTGTACACATGAAAGAAAAGAGTTACCTAGCAACAAGAAGCAGGACAAAAAAGCTCTCAAGCTGTCAAGACAGATTCAAAAGTGTATTTAAACAAAAAGCAGAAGTTGCTATAGGAATAAGATGGTAGGACAAGTTAGGAGGGCTGGCACCTTACAGAAACAGTAAAATAGATAAAGGAACGCTATCACACATTTTAAACAGAAATCATAATGCGAACACAAAACAAAAGAAGATAGGAAGATATATATTTGTAAACAAAACAGTCAGCAAACTGTTTAGTCACAGCACATCAGGAAAACAAATTTAACCAGTTCACTTGTTAAAATTTTCAATCAAAAGAAAGTGTTTCTTTCGTTGTATAAAGAATAACCATGTTCTATCATTCTTTAATACAAAAGGAACAAAATTGGTTTAGTACTCTATGCCTAAATGTTTAATGACATTTAGAATTTAAAAGAAAAAGTTAGTTTAACTGTCTGTGTTCCTTTTTAGCCAAGCTGACAGAGCAGAATAGGACTTTAAGCTAAGAGGCTGACAGAAAAGGCGCCCTTGCTTCTCTGGCACAAAGCATGGAGAAAGAAACCTTTTGCAGGAAGCCGATAGTCCAGATGAAAGATGGCCTCCAAAAACTTTTGCTTCAAGTACCCCAAATGCAGATTTTTTTTTTTGTTAATTAGGCCACCTTTATAAGAAAGGGGGGGGGGGGGGGAAGTGTTTGGCATATTTTCTTTATTCAAATCTCAGAAGACAAGCATAACCACAGAAACACCTCACAGAACCTCAAGACATTTGGGAGAAAAAAGAAATGGTGTACACTTGAATTACAACAATCTTGTAATTAAAAATTCAAAGCAGTAATGCCCTCCCCAAAATTCTCAGAGGTAATTAAATACTACCTAAACCCAGAATACATATTAAAGATATACTATACCTAAAGGACAGTTCTGTTGACTATTTGGAGGTATATTTTCTTTAGCCATGGAAATCAACATTTTGCTAGTCTCAGAAAGCTTGTCCGATTCTTTATTCTGAAACAGAAAAAACAGCATTTGCTGCATCACAAGGTAAAAGAAGTACCACATGAGAATAATATCATTAGCGTAATTATTAGCACTTTAGAACAGAGAGATTGAAAGGGATATTGGATTAACATATGAAACTAATTGTATATTTCACTGATACTATCAAAAAAGTAGCAGCTCCTCCACTACACAGGAATTACTTCAAGATATTTCATCTGAAACAAATCAAATCATATTTCTGCAAGTATCACAGTTTATACATATCCTCTTTGTTTTCTACAGCGACTGGACTGATGTGCTCTGCTTGACACTATGAAAGAATATCTGGGTATTGTAGGGCAAGTTCAAAGCTCCCTGTAACTACGCTGACACCAAACAGCTTAGGACTTTATCCAACTACATGCTGAAGATATTCTCCTTCTCTCTAAAGTTGCTCTGAGCAAAGGAGGCAAATTAAAGGAAGTCAACTCTTTCTTCCAGCACCCTAACAACTAACTTTCTGGAGAGAATTATTATAAACAGGTAAAAAATATTTACCTTAAACACACAAGGGCAAAGATAAATGCTCATAACCTTCTGATGAAACAAAAAAGGGCATAGAAATGCAGTATTGCAATCAGTGTTAGAAGCTCAAGCTATTTAGGGCTTTTTAAGCCATAAACAATAAATAAAAACCAAAACATGTTTTTTTTCCCCTAAGGAATTCATTCCAGCTAGCTAAGAGTTACAATAACTAAATAATTAACATGCAGCTTTTTGCCATGTATTTGCACTACTAAATAACTCAATGGTGATACACAAATCATACAATCTTCATAGCTTATGTACTAAAGTTTCTAAGAGGAAACTAGTGATGACAACAGATTTTGTGGAATTGATTGTATTAAGTAATCTGCCTTTTTTATTTGCCATTTTCCTTAAAAACATTAAGGCTATTTATCCCTTATGCCTGCTTCCCACTGCCCATTTTCTGGGGTGGCCAGAGAGCAGCACCTTGCTAGTCAGTTTGCCTTAGGGTGCAGAGGCAGGACTAATAAGCATTTACTTGAGTTTTCCCATTTGTAAAATATGAATTGCAATATGTATGCCAGGGAGCAAAGAGAGCTTTTTAAAATATACATATGTAAAGACACAGCATATTGAAGTTAGAAATTGCTTTGAACAGACACATCCTTAATACCTACTTTCACATCAAATGAACTTTTAAGAGCACAGTAAAAGCAAGCTTAATTCAAGACTGTAACAACAGAAGTGTTTAAATTCAGGAAAACCATTTAATACTCTTACCCTCATTTCCATGTAAGGTGGATCATTTTCAAGTTCTGCCTTATCTTGTGCCAGCTTGGCCTTCTGATCCTCAATAAATTTTTCTAAATCATCTGCCATCATTTCTAAGATTACAGAAAAGAGAAAACATTGCATCTATGTCAGGGCAGCAAAAACTTAAAGCTCAGTTACAGTTGCTTAAGACAGCAGTTAAGTCATGTTCACATAGCTCCCTCAAAATCGCAAGGCTTAAGTTCTCTGCTAGGTTAAAGGAAAACCCATCTCAAGAAAGAGATGCCCTGAGGACAATACTGGATGTTTCTCCTGAGAGAAAAAAAAATCAGAAATTCCAGATGGTATGTCTTGATGATATTTCTCAAATCTCTTTTCTAACTTAGTTAAAAGGTTTTTTTCCTTTAATTTAATAATGCTTTGGAAGTCTACCAACTACCCTTCACTATACATAACAAAAGCTTATTGTTAGTGAATTATAAAATCAAAGACAGATAACAGAAAAGATAAACAGTAACAATAAAGTGATCATTAGGCAACAAAAGTGCAAAAGTGCAAAATAAACATGTACTCTGAAGTAAAGACCAAATCAAATAGCCACTTATGTGATTATAATTCTAAAGACTTTTTGTCATAGAAAATATCAAGCCTATTAAAAAATAAGAAATAAGTCATAAAATACATGTGCAGCGTTTCCAGAGTTGGAGCCAAAAGTGTATCACTACCTTCTTTGTCAGTAAAATTGCAGAGACAATAAGAACAGCTGTAATTCTCCAAGGATCATAATTTTGTGGATATTAAGCAGCACTGGCTTATAAACAGTCAAGTCATCTATCTGTAATAAAAAATACTGCAGGAACAGTTGATCAAATCCCTTTGCCACTAGTTGAATAACTTGCCTATTTAACTGGAAGCTCTTCAGAGCAGAAATTTTTTAGCATCACATTTGTCCAATTTATTGTACATTGCTGTTTCTAGATAAGCTCATAACAAAAGTTAATCGAATTCATGATAATGGAACCAACTGGCCAAACATTTAGACTTCAGAAT
Source organism: Dromaius novaehollandiae (assembly GCF_036370855.1). Taxonomy (NCBI): domain Eukaryota; kingdom Metazoa; phylum Chordata; class Aves; order Casuariiformes; family Dromaiidae; genus Dromaius; species Dromaius novaehollandiae. The sequence goes on from NC_088099.1 coordinate 130,709,263, forward strand.
ATTCTTTCTTAGAACAGTCTCATCAAAACTAAAAATACTGCAAAACAGCATACTGAAGAAGAGTTAAGTATGAAAAAAAAAAGAAGAAAAAGATTGACTTCATACAAGCCTACTCTTAATCTCTACTCAGCTTCTTCGCTGATTCCACTGGAGTTTTACAAAACTAAGCCTACAGATAAGAAGTCCACACTTACAGGAAGAATGAAACTGAGAAGAAAAGCATGACCTTCAAACACCTCTAATACTAATCACACAATTTAAGCAACAGGATTGCTAACACAGGTCTTAAGCAATACCATCAGATCTGGCATCTAAAAATCCAGCAGTTTTACTGAGGCAAATTCAGTATCCAAAGCCTACAGGTTGTATGAAGTAAACAGTAAGCCAGTGATGACATATTATTAGAAGATACTTTCAGAGAAAGGACCAAAGAATTAAAACACACATACACCCACCAGCAGAATAAGATACTAAACAGGAAAACATAAAATAACATGTTCAGAGAGAATGAATTAAATACTTACTAGGAAAATGCAGATGAAGAGATACAATGTCAGAATTGCAACAGATAAATGAAGTCAATAGGCAATGTCATGTGACAGCAAAGACCTGAAATTAAGGACTACATCTGCTTTGTTTCATGCATTAAACTTTAATGTTATTCTTTGACTAGTAATATAAAATTATAATATTCCTACAAAGGAGGTAGAACTAGGACAACCTATTTACAAGTCCTAGTGGTAGTACAGGACAATCAATCCAAAAATAAATTCCCCCATCTGATTTGTCCTAAATCTTTAATCTCATTAGTTTTACACAGTGATAAAGTTAAGGGATAAATGAAATCTAAAAGAGCATAAGTTTCCAGGCACAGATAAATTCTATTTAGACTACTGAGTTACATAAGAATAATGAAAAAAATGTTCTGAATGGATACAACAATTTGTCACATTAAACAACAAGTTGTCCTCATCAGCTGTCCACTGCAGCAAACCCACCACGAGGAAAATTAATATAGGGAAGACCTGTGAGAAGCCTTCCCAAAAATTTATTGACTGAAACATCCAAAATTCAGATCTTCATTTACACTAATATTTATGAACACTAGAACTACTTTCAGATGAGTATATTGGAATGGTGCCAAACCTATTTTGAAAGACTGTACAAGGAAAGGAATAGACATTTGCAGTGTACTTTCTATCTAGAATGAAGAACAAACTGAGCATTCTAACAGTCTTCATTTTTACCATACTGCTCAAAAAAACAACTTAATAAATTTAAAAACAAAGAGAAACCACCAATCAAGTTACAGCTGAAATACAGACATTCAAATAACTATGAAAAAAACTCACAACTGCAGGCCTGGGAATGTAAACAGAGACGACTAACACTACAGCACTGTTGACTGGGCCTTTATATTTTCATTTCCTTTTCATACCTTTAATACAGCTAAACAGCAAGGAAATGTGGCCAAATGACTCTGAGAAAATAACTAGGCATTTTATGTCCTATGTCCTTTTCCTTGAGATCTTTTTAGAATATGCATAAGTGAAAACTTTATGAGATAAGCAAAAAGGGTATGTTATACTGAAAGAGAAAGAATCCTTGGTTCCCCCCCCCCTTTCATTCTTATGTATTACAAACAAAGCACTGACAACCTGAAGGAGAAGCCTACCCCCCACACACACAAACACACAAAATCAGTATATAAACAAACACCTTACTGAATATTAATAAATTAATTTTGTGATCTACTGTAGCAAGTGAAGAGACCATGACTAACACAATAAAAATACATAAACAACACATTTCTATCCAAAAAAGCTACCACAGTCCCCAGTTGCACAACAAACTATGTTGGAGCTTACAGCACTGAATTCTCAGTGAACCACTAACTTGAAACTAGCTTTACCAAAGTTTGCCATTGTAAAACTACTTTAATGCAAAATAAAATAGTCAGTTTAGCTTAGCAGGTTAGCAATGTGTCTGAAAGCACATTGTGTACTGTTCTTTGTTCCAAATCATTGATAGTAGCCAGAATTTCTAGACCCTTTCAATTATTCTAGTAGAAGAAGCAGGTTCAAAACTAAAGTTTGAGAAACTGCTCAGTGTGCATGTGTATGAAACAAAAGGGAAAATGATAACGTGATAAATGTTCGAAAACCCAACTTTAAACCATATGCCCCCAAAATTACAAGGTGCAAAAGAACAACAGATTTTTCATGTGTTTTGGAAAACAGATTATTTTCTAAATATGATTAAAAACCTTATTTTTGATGGCATATATCAATATCTTGTATGTATTTGCACAACATCCCCAAAACACTGTATTATACAAAGGGAAATTAAACATACTTCTGTTTTTTCCAATTACCGCCCAAATGTGCCCCACAGCAAGAATATTTTATAACATTTTACTTTTAAGCAATTTTTTAAATTTTTCATAAACTTTTTTTTGTTTGTTTTTAAACAGGAAACGTTCATAGAAGCAAAAGTGAGGTAGGTAAACTTCAATTTAGTCAAATACACCAGGGAGTAGAAAACATACAGATACTTAAGGAGTTAAGCTTGAACATGAGATTTTAGAGGATCTCTACCTAAACGCAGTTCTTACTAATGGATGTCTCTGTACTCAAGAGATGCTTTAAAAAGCAATTTTATGCCGTGTTCAGTTATTGCACTCATAGATTATATGGTCACATGATTGTCTCATTAAGACCCAGTTTTCAAAGTTTCAGAAGAAACTAACTGCAGAAAACCTTCAAGGCCAGGAAGCCGGATATATCACTCCAGCCTCAGCAGCCCGGGACAACGGCTGCCGCCCTCTCCCCGGCCTGCGGCGCCTCTCACCGGCGCCCCGGCCCCCCCAAGCCGCCCCCGCACCCCGCGGGCGATACCGGTCGTCCGAGCCGTCGCGGGGGTGGGGCGGGGCGGAGCGACGGGCGGGCTCTGCCCCTTTAAGCAGCGGGCGCCGTTGTCAGGCAACGGCCGCACAGTAAACGGCTGCCGCCGCCAGGCCGCGCGCGCGTCCCGCGGCGCCCCCGCCTCCCCCCGCGCGGACCGCCGGCACCGCCGCCCCGCACGCCCGTCCCGCTCCCCGCGAGCCGCCCCGTCCGCGGCGGCGGGGGGCGGAGGGGGGGGAGCGCGGCCGGCCTCCGCGGGGTGCGAGGCCGCGCCGCCGCAGAGCCCACAGGCCGGGCAGCGGCAGGGCACCCCGCGAGCGTTGCCGCCGCACCGCTCACCGGCTCCGGCGGCTGCAACTGCCTCCGCGTCCCGCGCGCGTTGCCGCCTACCCGGAAACGGGCGGGCGGCACCCAGCAGCGCCCCCTGCCGCTCCGGAGGGCGGCGACAAGCTTTCCCCCCCGGCGCCCGTGAGGCGGAAAGACGTACTTTAAACCCAGAATGCCTTCGACAGACTGTAACTGCATTACAAAAGAAAAAAAGAAGTGTACACGGTCACCGAGCTGTCATTACACGGTTTTATTGCCGCGGCTGAGGCGACCCCGCCCCTCCCCCGGCCCGGCCGCCCAACCCGCGCCGCCCCGCGCCTGCGCGGACCGTACCACATCGCTGCCCCGCCTCCCCCCGCGACGGCCGGTTGGTGGCGGCGGGGGCTGGGCGCGGGCGCGGGGAGGCGGCGCGCGGCCATGGCGGCGGCGGGCGGCGGCGGCGGCGCCTCGGGGAGCGGGATGGCGCAGAAGACGTGGGAGCTGGCGAACAACATGCAGGAGGCGCAGAGCATCGACGAGATCTACAAGTACGACCGCAAGCAGCAGCAGGAGATCCTGGCGGCCAAGCCGTGGACCAAAGAGTGAGAGCGGGGCCGGGGCGGGCGGTAGGGCCCGGGGCGAGGCGGGGGCCCTGGCCGGGCCCTGAGCGCCTCCGCGGCCTCTCTCTCGCAGCCACCACTACTTCAAGTACTGCAAGATCTCGGCGCTGGCGCTGCTGAAGATGGTGATGCACGCCAGGTCGGGCGGCAACCTGGAGGTGATGGGGCTGATGCTGGGCAAGGTGGATGGGGAGACCATGATCATCATGGACAGCTTCGCCCTGCCCGTGGAGGGCACGGAGACCCGCGTCAACGCCCAGGCGGCCGCCTACGAGTACATGGCCGCCTACATCGAGAACGCAAAGCAGGTAAAAAGAAGCGCTGCAGGGTGTTGCGTCCCCTACAAAGTGGTCGCAGGCCCTGTGGTAAGCTGATTGTGTGTTAATATTTTCTGCATGTCTGGGTTTTGTACCCCCCCCATGTGATAGGGCAGCTGTCCAGTTACCATGTTTCTGCTCAAACATGGTTCAGAAAACTGTCAGACACAAGGAGCCCAGCTCTCTTTCACATTTTCGCATTTATTTTCGTGTCTCAGAATATGCCATCAGATACCTGAGCGTGTTTTCCTTCCTCTTGATTTTCATCACTCAGGAAGTGTTTGTGTGGCTACAGCTGGTGGCTTGCGAATGGAGTAAGGAGGGAGTGTGTTTCTAAAATAACAGATATAATATGCATTTCTAAAAGCAATATACACAATTAAATGTAAATTGTTTTTGTATCAAAGCCAGTTACTACTTGTAGAACAGGAGAATGGCACTTATTCTTACTTTCTTGCCTTCTAAAGTCTTTCTATACAGTCACTCTGCTGTTTTGCATAATAAAAAAGAAAACATGTTTATGAAGAAAAATACTAATGAATAAATAAGTATGTGTCAGTGGTGATTAATTATCCAGGTTTATAATTAAGAAATGTGACTGAAGATAAGATTAATTACTGTGAAATGCCTGTCCCCTCTTTCTCACCATATTCTGAGAGATCGATATCATGTTAAGCCTGAGAATGCAGTAAAATTTTTACATGCAGAAGAGTAATAGAAATGGGAATCTGCTCTGTGGCTTATCTAAAAACCAGCACAGCACATCAGATTACCTACTGACAGTGCTGCGCACTCCTATCCTATGAATAACCTATGAATCCTATAACTATGAATCCTATAAATCATTCTAACTCAAATAGTTGTAGGTGCAATGTACCCTTTGGTTTTTCTTTAATCCTGAAGTATTTTAAATCTATAAAAAGTAGAGCTGTCTTCCTTCTTCTCTGCAGATAAGAGGACAATATTTGGGTTATTTAGTGTTGTACTTCTATTCATACTTTATGTACAATTAAAGATTTTTAAATAAATGTGAGTTAGATTGGATCATAATGTCAGAAAAGAGTAAACATAATTCAGAAGTCGGTATGTTTTAAGACTTTCTTTTATATAAAAACATATATAGGGTCATGCTGAAAGTTCATTTGACCCAGTATTCAACAGCCAATAAGAGATTTCTGAACAAGGATCACAATAAATGTAGGTGTAACAGGTGTTCATTCTCTGTTTTTTTTTTTTTTTTCTTCCAGAGTTTGTAGATATAGCCAGAGCATTATTTGGAAACTTATACTGGTAATTTTTCTAATCCCCCAAAGTCTATAAAATTTAACTTTTGGCTTTCATAGCATTCTCTTGCAATGAACTCTGTCATTTTGGTGTTTGAAAGTATGTATCATTATTTTTAAAACTACAAATAAACTCGTAATATGCTTCTGAGGTGTGTTACTGTTGAAAATAATTAACTTTCATTCTCTATGGATATACGCTATGGGATATGAGATTTTTATACTTATGTCATATCTTCCCTAAAAAAATTTTCTTCCAGGTTGAAAAGTCCCAGCTTACCTGTCATGTCACCATGAGAAATCTGTTCTGTACTTCAGTTATCATTGGAAAAACAATTACTGACTCCTTGGAGTTTAATGTTTTTGTTTTGTGGAAGTAGCTATCACAGAGAATGCTAATACAGATTATATGGTTTCTAGAAAATAATTTTGCAGAATAAGTTGTATGTTTAGTACTTAGGCTATTTAAGTATTTTCTCTTTTTATGCCCTTACCATGTTGTAGTATACTGGAAGGTCCAGTAGAGGGCAGATGTTACTTACAGGATGGAGGTATTTAACACTATGGATTTCTTTTCCTTCTCTCCTATTAGGTTGGCCGTCTAGAAAATGCCATTGGCTGGTATCACAGTCACCCTGGCTATGGTTGCTGGCTCTCTGGGATCGATGTCAGTACTCAGATGCTTAATCAGCAATTTCAAGAACCCTTTGTAGCGGTGGTTGTAAGTATTGGCTGATAGTTAATTTAATCATTCAATAAGCTGGTAAAACTGGGTATCAGCAGATTTCTGGTAGCTAATGTTTTGGTAGCACATATTCTGCATGATGAAAGTGTTAGCTTCAAATCTTAAATTAGTATCACTCCCTTTGCTTTTTTGGCCACACACTGGTCAAAACAGTAATGTTTGTTCACTGAGGCCAGTTTCACTGCATCAGTCAAGATGATGTAGTTCTGCTGAAACATGTGTGCTGCTCTTAACTTAAAGTTCTGCTTGGTAGCATATCAGAAAAGTTTATTGAACAGTCCACATTCAGCATTCTGCAATAGATGAAAAATTCTGGTTTTTTTGTTCTGTTAGTTGCCTAGTTGTATAATAGAGCCAAGTCAATATAAAATGCCTTCTAAATGAAATCATTGGCATAGTATAGTAGAAGATGTTAGGAAAGCTATCTTTGAAGAAAAAATCTTCTGAAAAACTCCTTGGGCCTTTCCATGTCTTCCAGGCTTCAGATCGCATTTTAAATCAAAAGTAAACCTTATTTCAAAAGCTGTTTGCGAAACCATTGCTACTGAAGAACATAACAAAGGAGAAAAGAAGACTGAAATTAGTCAGAGAAAAGGAATATAACTCTGATCATAAAATTACATTAGGAAAGGATAAATCAGTCTTAGGAAGTTTTTACTGCCATGTGAGTTCTCTTATGTTACGATGTAAATTCATGGATTCGGAACGCTTTCCTATTTTTTTTTTCCTCTTCCTTTCAAAACAAAACAGTGTGTTAGTAAATGTGTTATTAAGGGAAGTCCTCCATAGTCTCCTATCTCTACTATCAAAATGCAGCATATTGCATACTTTTATCTAATAACCACTTGAGGTGAAAAAAACGTACATTTTTATTATGGTTTGTTGATTGCTCTGAGTATACTTTCTTTAAAGTATTTGGGAGATAGAGGAAATTAGTTTGAAGAACAGTCCTTAGAAAACTCTTAATATTCCCATCTTTTTACAAAGGATCTCACACCAATAAATGCCAATTGAAAAAGTAGTTTATGACAAAAATAATACACTGTGCACTAATTATGTTTCTGAAATACAATTACTGTAAAACTAGCTTATTCCTGTAATAATTCACAAAATATATATAACAAACATTACCTGTATTCTTACAGATTGATCCAACAAGAACAATATCTGCCGGAAAAGTAAATCTTGGAGCATTTAGGACATATCCTAAGGTAAACAGTTAACTAGTTAAAATTATCTGGTGCAAGATCACTAAACTGTCTTTAACTAAGTGATTGATTAGTTCCTATCTCTGAAGATTACTGAAGTTTGATCATTTGACAGTTTGACCTGCTTTGCTATACTGTATGTTGTTGTTCATTGTAAAAGAAAGACATGCTGACATACAGATGATTGTGTGTCTTTGCATATTGATTACATTCAGAAAGGTTGACTTCTAGTTTATTTTGTATGGATTTTTGGCAGTATTAAATCAAATAGACTCTCTAGATACTGGAGCTATCCTAAAATTATAGAAACTCGATATAGCAGCTTTTAACAGATATAGTTCTATGTGATATTCATGAAAATACATTCATGTTAATTCTTCTCTATTGTTTTTCAGACCTAAAACTAAGTTGATATGTTTTATATGTTGTAATTTGTTTTTCATTTGAGAAAGGCAAGATTCAAAATTTCCTACTTAACTCTTTCAAATAAATAATGTGAATTTTGTACATAAATAATGTACAAAAAATAAAGATGGAGAATTAAACAATATGGAAGAGTTAGGCTAAAAACTATGAAATCGTGGAAATATCCAAATGCAGTTTTACATTTATATTTCTGACAGAAATATAAATATGTAATTTAATTTTGAGCTAATAAAATTCAGGTGTATCCTTCAGGCTTCCAGGTACTGACTTATCAAGAACTTCAGTCTGACATCTGAGTAAAACTGTAATTAACAAAAATGTTTGTGAGAGGTTCTCAAATGCATTCAAGCATTGTTTTTGTTTTGCAAATACACAAGAGATCTTCTTACAACATTTTCTGGTTCAAAAGAATATTCACTGCTTTGGGGAAACCATCTTATAAATACTTCCAGAATTTTGGTCAGGGACAAGAATCTTGAACTAGAAAAGCAAACCCTATTTAGAACATGCACATTAGGATATTTTTAGGGAGTCTTTACAGTGGTTTATGGGCATTCTTGCTAACTCAGTAGCTATGAGAGGCACCGTCTTGGCTAAAACTAGCGTATGTGTCTGAAGGTTTTCACAGGGCATATTCAAGGCATGTATGTCCTCTCTGTTCTCATGCTTTCTGTCTTCCCCAAAAAGAGAATTGAAATCACTTCTAAGAACAGATAGTCTTATGTCTATGCTCTTTCATTCCTTGATCTGAGAGATGATCTAATCATAACTTGTCGTCTTAACCTTTTTAAAAAAACTGAACTGTGACCACCAGTTTGCTCCAACATGCTTTTTGATAGATCTGGTAGCGTAACGACTGTAAGTAAAGCCGAATGTAAATCTGCAATCGAAAATTCCGAATTCCAGGCTACTGGGGAAAATTTAATTTTCCTTTAGAAAATAACTCTCTTGAGAATTTTTGTGAAGAGCTTTCAAACAACTTAGGCGTTAAAAAAATCCCAAACTTACTGTGTCATTTTTGCTCTTTATTTATTTTTTTAGGGCTATAAACCTCCAGATGAAGGTCCATCTGAATACCAGACTATTCCGCTTAATAAAATAGAAGACTTTGGTGTACACTGTAAACAGTAAGTAACTTATATACTATCTTTAGCACAAGTTCTCAATTTTTGTGTTTAGCATAGTGTTTAAGCATGGACAAGTGCATTTCTTGGAGTGTCTCAAATACTAATGTTCTTTGTTGCTTTAGCACTTGGTTTTGCAGAAAAGCTTTACTTAACTGTCATTTATAAGAGTATTTTAAGGGAGAACTGCTTTAATGGTGAAGGTGAACATGGGTAAAAGCTTTAGCAGTGAGCTTTTGAGCACCTTTAGTAGTAGTTGTGTTGCTTTCTTAGGGCAGAGAGGAAAGGGTCAGATGCAGATTTAGCAGTGGGGCTAGAGAGGCTGAAACCTGGTTGGTCTTCTGAGTAGCAGCAAGTGCAGTGCGTTCTGTTTTTCCTGCATCGCGGTCATGTGACTGTGCAGTTTTTCAGTGATACTAAGATTCTTTCTGTCTTTGGCGGGATTGGAAAAAGGAGCTGCTTCAAGGATAACATCAGCAACGGGAAGAATTACAGCTTTTTCTCTCCTGTCCAACCTTGTGGCAGCGCACATGTTATTGCTGGTGCAGCTAAGGTGGGATGGAAAGTAGGGACAGATGGCGGAGACACAGTGTTTGAAAGGACAGCCAAGGAAAAGTGGGACTGCTTCTTTCAGTAACAGAGCCTGGTTTCCATTCTACCTTCAGATGTTTGATAAACACTACAGCTTAAGCATCTGTGTGCATAATAATACTTGAAGATCTAATTGATGCCAGTGTATCACGTAGGCCGTACTTAATATTAATAGTACTTCTGTGCCTAGTGTTTTCATGTGTTTTGGTGCTTCAAGATCTGTTCTTCAGTGCAAGTATGCAAAGTCTGATCCTGAAGAGATGAAGAAATTTGAAAATTCTCAATTGGGAATTGGTTTTCCAAACCAATTTGAGAAAAATCCAGAACAGTAGCTGGACGGAAATCCTTGTAGAGCTCTAACGTTCCTGTCATTTCAGAGTTTTTGTTAGAAGTCTGGCGTTGCACATAAATCCACGCTTAGATGCATCAGAGGAGGACACCTTTTACCTTTTCTTTCTTTTTTTTAAGAGGTAGTCAATTCAGGAGAGTTCATTTGGGGTGGGGGGTGTTGTCAGAAGTGCTTAATAATGTCCATCATAATGTCCATCTCAGTAAGCTGGCTTCCATAAGCTGGCTTCTGTTACAATTCTTTTTTTTTTTTATCCAAACTTTCTAGAAAATATTTTCCAGGCCATTGTATTATCTCTCAAGTGACTTGGATTTCTAATTTTGAATCTGCCACACATGTCTTTGAAGAGTACCTGACTTAGTACCTCATGTTTTTTACCAGATGTGAAGTAAGAGTATTTTGTTCTATCACAGAAATACTGAAGTGTGGTGTGTTGGTAGATTTAAAGCATTTTGTTAATCTTGGGTGGAATTTAGTATAGAAATTCCAAGTAAAATAACTTCCCAGAGAAATTAAGAGATGTAGGATTAATTATTGATACCGTGCTGAAGAATTTCCTAATCAAAGTTAAGTGTAATATAATTCTTTAATTGTTGTCACTAGTGTCACTAAATGTTGTCCACTAATCACTTTGAATAATTCAGCTTTCTGTCTGCTTTGTCATCTATTGTGAATTCTGTAACACTACTAAAACCTGGCTTTCAAAATGTGTAGTAGTACATAATATTATTTGGTTGTTTGTAACATTTACCATTATCAAACACTCCTAATTTAATTAGAGGTGATAGATGACCGTAATTTTATATATATAAGTTACAACTATTACAGTACTAATGATCCCAAGCGTGGAGCAGGGCATCATTGAATTGTACAGGAAGTTAACAAAAAAATAAAATCACTGTCAATCTCTTAAATAGAGTATAGCAGTAAAGGAAGTGGGGATTGCTTAAACCTTGATTAATGCTATATATTAAATATGGAAAAGATTTTAGAGTTAGAACTGGAACTGGTGGTAACTTTATTGTTCTGTGCTTTGAATTTTTAAAGATATTTCCTGTTGATAAGGTTTTTTTCAGATGCATGTAATTTGGGTGTTTAGCTCCCGTCCAAACAAGATGCATTTAATTGGAAGCTTATTTTGTTTGCATGTTTGCTTTTAAAGGTATTATGCTTTAGAAGTCTCTTACTTCAAATCATCTTTGGATCGTAAATTGCTTGAGCTTTTGTGGAACAAATACTGGGTGAACACTCTGAGTTCTTCTAGTTTACTTACTGTAAGTATTACAGTATGCTATTACGTGCATGTTTAATTCATTTGTGCTAAAAGCCAGACCCTCTACTGTAAAATGTTTAACAGGACACTAATAGATAATGTAGATCCCTCATTAAGGTTCTATGTGTCAAATTTGAACCATAAAAGACTGCTCTTCTAACCACAAATACTTAAATATTCCTTATGCCTGCCTCTTAAAAGTAGAAGGTTGGGATAACTTCTTATTTATAATTTTACAGAGTTCTGGATAATTTTGTCTTTGTCTTAAATACCTTTTAACCTTGTATTCTTCTACAGCACTGTAATGAACAGTATCCCTTAAAATAACAGTATTGAATAAGTAAACAATTACTTTTTTTTAAATGTCTAATAAATGGAACTGTTAAAATGAGGTTGCAACAGAAATGCAACAGGTAGACTTTCAAAGTAACAACTAAGCATCAAAAATTTCCCTCTGCAAAAGCCCATTTTGTACCTTTTATCTTGGTTGAAAATGAATGGATTTCACTTACTCAGTTACATTGCTTAGGGTGTTGGGTAGAAAGTAATAAAGAGCATTTATATTAAGATTTAAGTATTGAGTATTTCTTAGCTGTTCAAATCCTGTTCTCAGGCACTCAGAGAAATGAATTAGGCTTAACTACTGCTTTAATATTCAGTGGTACTTAAACTGCAGCTATTGGTTAAAATCTGCAGTACTACAGACTTCTCAGGCTCGTTTCAGATGTTATTTGTTTATTTTGCATACAAATAATAATATGAATTTATAGCTCAGAATTCAATATGTTTATTGCTTTCTTTCTTGTAAGAATGCTGACTACACCACTGGCCAAGTCTTTGATTTGTCTGAAAAATTAGAACAGTCAGAAGCTCAGCTTGGACGGGGCAGTTTCATGCTGGGTTTAGAGACTCATGATAAGAAATCGGAAGACAAACTTGCTAAAGCAACAAGAGATAGGTAAGATGGTAAAAAGTGTTATCATTTTGATTTAAACTCTTATTTTCAAGGCTGTAATTGTAACCTACCAATTTTAAGCTACCAAGATTATAGATAGAAACAAGGGACTCGAAGGAAAATATCATCTGTTATTTTTGAGAAATTAAGAAAGCCTTGCATTTATTAAACCTACAAAGACATTTCAATATTTCTTTTTCAGAATGAACTATAAACTAGAGTTGATTTATTAAGAAAAAAAAACGGTTAAGTTCCACCAGTATAAAGTAAACAAAAAATTATTTTTGTCAAATGCAAAATGATAGCATTGCTAGAAAATAGCATATTTTGTGTGGTTAATCAGATTTAAGAACTAATTTAATTTCCTGTTATTCTAAAATTTTGTCCTAAATACTAGTCCTGACAGTCTGATTGATTTAGTTTGCATTTGAGTAATACTTTCATTCATTTAAAAATTAAGAACTCCCTTTCTCGTATTTCTTAATACATCCTTTTCCTCACAAATGAGCAAGCACTTTTTTAAGACACTTGTTGCAAAAATTCTGGCCTTTATATTTTGCTACACTGTTTGCAAATAGTTGCTGTTTTCAGTTAATGAACTTTACCATCAGTGGGTGTAGAGCATTATTTCAAAAAAAAAAAAAAAGTCATAGTGCTTTCCCTTAGCGTTCTCCATTTCCCTTAGCATTGTTTGTTGGTAATCAGCTTTTTTTTTTTTTTTTTTTTTTTAGCTTTGACGTATAAAAGTGAACATAGGTTGCTTTTCACTAATTTTCACATCACTGTCCCAATAAATAGTCTTAATGATATATGTGATTAGAAGGTAAATATAATCACTATTTTTCCAAGTAATATCTTGTTAACAAAGGATAGTTGTATCCAGTAGAATCACACAGTATCTTGGGCTTAACACTGTATTTGGCAAATTCCGTTTGGCAAATTCCAGACTCCAAAAACCAGAAAGTACTGCACTAAAATAGATGCTAGTGCAATCTCAGTTCCATCTGTGGAGAAGACAGGACTACACAAGACTCACTTGCATGCATTTTAGGAGTGTTCAGAATGAGATATAATTCTGTTCAATAAGGAACTGTTCTGTAAAATCAGTTGGAACAGATTGCAAAAGTTCAGTAAGATCTGAGATATTCTGCTTTTCAGATTTGGAGATTTCTGGCCTTCTTCTGCATCCTTTTATCCTGATAAGTAGAACAGATCTCTTATATTCGTTCAATTTTTATCTCTTATTGGCAATATATACCACAAAACAAACTTCGCTAATGACCAAGTTGTGATTTTTGAGGTACCAGATGAGTGGTGAGTTTAATGATAGGTAAGTGAAAGCAGAGGTTAAAAGACATCTTCTCTGGAAAAGATTGATTTTTAAATAAGTGGTTTTACAGGTACATTAGGCAAGTGTAGAAAGTTCTTGCTCAGTTGGGCTCAGCTGAACACATATATAAACAGCAGGAGTCAGAAACTGTTCTGTGTTGGACAACCCTTTGGTTTCCCAGTAAGCAGTGGGAGAATACATGCAAGTATAATATGGTCATTGCTAAACAGAATCAGAGTTCTGCTAGCATGGTCTGTTCTTTTGTTTCCTTGTTCTGAAAAGTTAACAGCTTTTACAAGTTTTTTAACAAACATGATAGAGTTAGAGTTTGGGTTTTTTTGGTTTTGTAGAAGTTAAAACCCGTTTAGACTACTTCAGTTACAGAAAGTGCTTGCAGTGGAAGTAATGCTATTGTTAATCACTGTAAGTGATACCTCCCAATTACTAAAATGCTCTTTGCTCTTCTCCTAGTGAAATGTTTACAACAGCAACACTAAAGATGCTAGAAGGATGAAGTTGCCAACAAATTTTGCCTTTGATTTTGATCACTGTTTGGTGTCACAAAACATGGATAGCATTTTATTTTCAAGTTACTCTCATGTGCTTACTGTTATTCTAAGATATGAAATAGCGTCTTTACTTTCTCTGATCATCCTAGTGTACTATTTCTTGCAGTGTTTCTAGAGATCTGTCTTTTCTGGTTTTATTCAGTCATTGCTAGTACTTGATTTATAATTTATAAAACTAGAAGAGGTTGTTGTTGTCATCTGTTTTGCTTTCCTGGGTAATACAGGTTATTGTTCTTCCCTGAATTAATTCTTACTGAATTGAAGTCTTTTAGAACAGTGGTACCCCATGTGGAAAGTCACAGAGGCCACCCAGCTCTCACAAAGGAGGCTGCACTCTTCTCTAGTGTGATTAAATTTCATCCATGCGTGCATCTGTGGGTGTATCTGCTCCCATGAAATACTGGCTTACAGAACTACTGACACACTTTTATAGATACATATTTTTCTTCAGGTAATGACCTGTTCTAAGAAAAGAGAACAGCCAGTAGTAGATTGGTGCAGCCGTTGTTTCATTGATGCATTCACTGTTACAGCCAACAATTGATTTAGCAATACCTAAATTATCCTCAAAAAATAAGGTTACTAAGAGTTTGCTGAAGGATGAATAATTGCCCTAGTTGGGTTTACCTGTATGAGGAGGAAAAAAAAAAACCAGACAGACAGACAGACAGACAGACAGACAGACAGACACACACACACACACACACACACACACACACACACACACACACACACACACACACACACACACACACACACTCTCTCTCTCTCTCTCTCTCTCTCTCTCTCTCTCTCTCTCTCTCTCTCTCTCTCTCTCTAGGGCATTAGCATCAAGCTTACTTAAAGTTTGCTACATGACATCTGTTCTGATGTGTATTCACACATCGCCGAGAGCAGTTACCCAAGAGTGTGATTGCATTAGCCAAGTTGTGCTCTAAGCTGGCCTCCTTCCCTGGTTAGGAATCCTTGATTTGTGCAGTAGTGATTTGTCCCTATTGTTCATGCCTTCAGGGCTGGTTATCTTTCACGTTTGTATGTTCTATTTTGAGACGTTTATGTGTTTGATACTACATCCCCATAAGCCAGGTACATAGAATGAAAACTGGATCAATAGGAATCTTCTCAGCTGTTCTTTTGCACATCCATGTTACACACATTTTGACTAATAACTCATCAGGTTATAAACTCTTCCCTTAATGTCATCTGTAAGTTTCTCAGGGGAGCTGTGGTTGCCATGCACTAGTTACTTAATGTTGGGCAAAGGAGATAGGGTAGAGCACAGTGGGATCCTTCAAATATTGAAAAAAGTTAATAGTTCCCTTCCCCCAGGAATTTTTTGGAACCTTTTGTTCAGATGACCACAAAGCTCACTTTCTGTTGTTCCTGTAAGATGTCCTAAACTGCTAGATGAAGAAGTGTTCTGAAATTGGTTTTTGTACGCACAGTGCTTGTCAGTTTGGTTTTTAAATAACAAAAAGTTATTGGCAACAATGGCTAAATTCCTGTGTGTGACTTTTCATTTCTGGACAGTTGTGAAGATTCATGGGGTTATGGGCACCCTGAACTTCCAAAACAGCTGAATATCTTCAAATGCAATGACAGTTTAGTTCAGTGTTTAGCCAACATTGAATTTATGCTTGTTTTTCAGCTGCAAGACCACCATAGAAGCTATACATGGATTGATGTCTCAGGTTATTAAGGATAAACTTTTTAATCAAATTAATATAGCTTGAAATGCATCACCAGCTGATACACATCTCCAAAGCAGAAAAAGTCATGGTTTCTTTCGTTTGGACTTGTTCAATCTGGGAAATGAAGCTGGAGTGGAAAATTATTCATTTAATTTGTAGTCCTTTAATATTTCCCACCTGTTTGACCAGTTTAAAGAACAAAATGGTCTGAAATGTAGTGTAATGTTTTGGTCTTTATCATAAAACACAACCAATTTGGAGAATTGTTCCAGAAGAAAAATAAATGTGACTTACTAGTTTTTGCTCTTAGGTATTTATCTCTACTATCTGTCTGCAATAAACAATTTTAAAAATGAGCAAGCATTTTGGGGGTTGAATTTTTTGGCAAACGTTTGTCTTCTCTAACTCATTTTCTTATTGTTCCATAGAAAAATTTTGTTCAGTCAATTAGATTAGATAGGTAATTATGCACAGTATAAGATATTTGTTTCTCAGTTTTTCATTCCTACATTTAATTTTAAGAATTGAAATCTCATTATTTTAACCTTTAAGAAGATCTTAAATCTAACTGAGCCATTACAAATTCAGTTTTAGTGGTCCAGTGGACTGGTTCTCACACTGAGAACTGAGCACATGAGCATTCAGACATGATACAACACTATTTTACTTGTAGCGTCACAATTATGATGAACGTTTTATATTTTTATGTACTCAAATAACTATTCCACAGTGAAATTGTGAAATTAACAATAGGTTTACATAGCATTACATAACCTATTTTTCCTGCTCACCTTCTATTGGCTATTGTATTCACTTGTTGCAAGGAAAGGAAGAAAATGGAAAATTACTACCTCTGCAATACAGGTTAGCCTAAAATAGATACTAAAATGCATTAATCATAATTGTTGGCTTACAACATGGTGCTGCTGCAAGGCTCAGTTAAGTTTGTTTTGGAGGCTTTCACACTGCATTTCAATAATTCAGTATGTTTGGATTTCTTTTAAGTTTTTATCCTTAAGCCTGAGTTTCCTGGTTTTTTTGGAATGTTTACTTTGGGGATAATTTATAACATGCTTTATACAATATGCCATTATGCTTTATACCTTAAATAACTGATATATCCTTTCAGCCTTAACTCTGCCTTGATGTGGGTTTTGTTTTTATTTTGGTCTGGAAATTTTAATAGCTATTACTCATTTGGTGCTTTTCATCCAAATGGATTCCAGTGTATTTGAAGCTAGTATGCAAGTTTTACAATGGAGATATATCATTCAGCAAGGAAATGCAGACACCCTGAAGCAGAAATTTGTCAATAGTTTTAAAGCAGCAGCATCCAATAATTAGGAAAAATACATTTAATTGGAGCTAGTGAAGTTCAGACCTGGGGTAATTTAGGTAGAATGTAATTGTCAGATTTGCATTTCGATAGAACAACAATTTTATGCTTCCTTTGTTTTTTGGGGGAGGGGGGAGAGAGGAGTAGAAGAATGCTGTGATTTTTAATATTCAGAGCTATTCATTTTCCTGGAAATGGCAGGGATGGTCTTCTGTACAAGCAGGTGCAGTACATAAGCCCACAATACTACCTTTTAAGTTTAAGGATTACATAGTATGTGCCAAGGCAGTAACTTTTCCTACTTATTTTCTTCTCCAGGAGTTTGTGAAACTTTAAGTATTAACACACGGCCATTGTCCCACTCAACATGTGTTTATACAGAACAATAACTTAACTTTGAGAAATATGCAGCTTTTATGAGATAAATATCTATTTGGAAATACAACCTGTGTTGCCACCTCTTTGTATTCTGTTTGCATAACATGATCCAAAATGTTTGGACGTTTAGGTATACTGCTGAAATATTAACGGAATAGTTTAAATTTGTGTTTGTCTGTTCAGCATATTTGTTCTTATTTATGATAGCAGTGAGCTGAAATTTCACGTACCAAATGTTGGTTTTAGTTACAGCTGGCTTTAAAATGTCAAAATGTTGTATGAAATATAGCAACGTGAATTCCCTTGAATGCTGATGTAGACAGTTGTCCATTAAGTTACTTGTGTTGCAACTTACCGAGCACATAGCATTATAACTGTAAAATTGTACATGTAGTTTGGCTATACCTGTGCCCTGTATTAGATCTGTTTTGCAGTGTTTGGGAACTGAAATAACAATGTCCTTGTTTTTGATCAACCCTTTTTAATGTTAGCACTACTCCAAATTCTGCCTTTACTGAGATCAGAATTCCATTTATTGAAGATGGTTACCACACAGGAGTAATCTCTCACACACAGAAAAAAACAGAAGAGCATATTCTGAACAATGGAGATTCATTAAATCATAGAAAATGCACCGTATTTCCACCAAATAGTGTTGAGACCTGAAAAAATTAGGAAAAAATATGTTCTTGAGAATAAAACGTTGTCTGCCAACTCTACAGAAATATGTGAATTCAGTCTTCTGCATTTCCACTCATTCTCTTTTTATTTAGAGATCAGTATTTTATACAACTGAGTGCCATGTATCAGGTAATTATTTTGACAGCCAGAGTAATTCAGTACATGATAAATCATGTGCAAATATTTCTCTTTATGTTGATTTTGAAACAAACATACATACAAAAATTGCAAGTGTTTTTGATATATTTTAAGAAATAAAAATCAAATTCAGTGACAACAGTTATTTCTTCATCTGATGCTATTTGCTAATGGATATTAAAGTTATGCAATACTGAAAATAATGAACTGAAAATAGTTAACTAAATTAACTTATTTTTGAACTTCCTCTTCTACCTTTCTACTGTTTTTATTTTTCCCAGACATCATCGAGTTGTCCTGTATGCTCACCTTTCTGATCTATGCCCATTGAATTTTAGAGGAATTTATACATTCTAATCTCAACAAAATCCATAGGAAAAAAATATATATATATATATTTGTAACAAGTACCGCAGACTAAGTTGCAATTCCCGATAGAGTACTAATTTGGCTTTACCATACAAAGGCTTAAAGAGGAGCCTTTCAGATTTATTACTGGGATAGTCAAAGCTGTTTCAGTGTCCTATCAAACCTCCTGCTTTGAAGTTCTCTTCAAATATATGGTAGGAACTGAAATAGCAGCTCCTAGAAATGAATTATTTTGTCTGAAGATGGAATGGTTGTGCTAGTGTTGGCGTATGGAACCAGAAACAAGACATGATTTGTCTTGTCTTTTTTTTTTTCTTTAATTTACTGAAGCAACAGTGAGAGATTAGCTTCTATTTCTGCTCACCTGTTTTCCTATATTCCAGTCCACCTAAAATGCATGTATTTTAACAGGCAAGAAAAGATAAGGGGTTATAGGAAATGCTTTGCTGTGTCAGACCAATGGTCCTTCTCAAACATCAGCCGGTAGGGGTGGTGTTTGGGGAGAACACGTGAACCTGGCCACTTAACGCAGCTGGCTCCCCTTTTACTCTCCCAGGATCCACAACTGTTGTATTAGGGATTTTAGTGGGTACACCCCTGACTGCTCCTCTTAGTATTCCTGATGGACATGTTGTCCTTGGATTTGTTTACCCTTTTTTTTAGCTGCTAATGTTGCCTGCCTCCAAAATCTCCTGTGGCAACAATTTCTACACATTTACTCGCAAGCCGCAATAAACCAACTTTAATTGGTTTATTTGGTTGCCACTGCAGATTGAGTTGATGATTTCAGAGACCTGTCAAGAAAAACTTTAATAATGCTTAACTTAGAATCGGTAGTTACAACTCTGGAAAGCATTGTGTAGGTATCATTTAAATTTTCCCTAGATGTATTGCTTTACGTCTATCTGCCTTGAAGCTCTTTCACCACATTTTTGCATTTTTGCCCTTGCAGTTTTGTGAGATCATTTTGGAGCTCCTCACCATCAGGATGGTATTTGACTACCTAAAAGAGCCTAGTTATCAACTGCAAACCTGGAGATATTTAGCTATCTTTAACTCTTTGGGGTTTTTGTCAGAGGCTTTGTGGCTGACATACTCAGTTTGGAAAGGAGTTTACCGCGATGCTATTGACTATGTTTTATAATATATTGACTTACGGTTGGACATAGTAAAGTCAAATGCAAAATATTGTACAGTCCATAATAAAATGCAAGCATGGATTGCCTTTATAATTCAGTGCAATGTCTAACCATTGTTTCATATTCTGAATATCCACAATAACTGCACAGAGAATAATAAGTATAGGGCAAACTTTTGAAAATAAACACATCAGAGGAGGAACACAAAATTGCAGTGACTGTGGGGAAGAATGTTTTGCTCTCTAAAGGCTGTGTGCTGGAGAACTAGATCGTTTCAGGACTTGTGCATGAATGATGAGGTGCAGATGTAGGAACCATGCATGCACAATAACTCCTTTATGTTGCAGATGTCTGCACTGTATCTGAATGGCATATACATATGGAACTGAAAATGAACTATTTAGGAACTTGGAAAGTTATATTCCCAGATTATTTTTAAATTAACTGTAATAGAGACATTTCAAAATTGTATGGAATATCTGAGGTACTTAGTTACATAAAGCAGGAATACTCTTAGGCTTTTATTTCTCAAATTTCCTGTGTATCCAAGATACTTTAGTAAAATTTTGCCTTGAAGTCCCACTTAGATTATCTACTCAGTGGGCTTACTCTTCACTATTCTGTAAAATGATTTAAGCTGGTTACATTTACTTAATGTTTGGATAGTGTTTGCTAAAACTGTAGAAAGATAATTACATGATCAGGCTATTAGGTCTAAATTTTTTCTAAGTAATTCTGCAGTCAGCAGCTCCCCACTGGACCACTGAACAGCCAGATTTTTAAAAACTCGGCACTTCTGTGTGGGAAAAACGGGAGTTACTAGACGTTAAGTGTTTCCATAAGTCTCTTATCTTAGATGTCTATTGGAGACTGAGCTTTTCTGAAGGATTAGTCCTAACTGGGAGTTCTAAGCAATAATCTCACTACACTGAAGAAATACAAGTTATAGGAGAAGTTTTGCTCCCAAGAATCTCTCTGCCACTGTCAGCCTCCAGTGCCTTTGGGCTTTGTACAAACACTGCAACCTTTACTCATGTAAGCAATCTTTATACGAACAGCCTCACTGAACTCAGTAAGTATTTTGGCTTTAGCAAAAACTAATAAAAGGGCTAACCTTCATCTTTTGCTTTTGAGAAACATCCCAAGTTCTCCAGCAAGTCTTTTGCCTCACATTCATGCCAGGCCAGAAGAAATATTACTTGAGCTTTTCCCAAATTATCTTTTATCCACATACTGGAATAACAGGTAGTCATGAGCTAGCTGCAACAGCTCTGTGCATTGCCTTTGATATTCCCTGGAAAACTTCCCTTACCCCATAACGTCCTGTTCAGAGCCCTATTTTCATAAGGGACTTTCTGTTTTCATGGCCTTTAGAGGTGGTTTGTGTTGACATTCTCAGAATAATTAGAGAGAATGAGCTCTTTTAAACTTCCTGTTTAGTAGATAAAGGATAACTTTCTTGCATTTCTATCACTTGTGTCTTTATAAAACCTTGTGTCTGTTTTTGGATATTTGTTTGTTTTTACCTCAGCCTGCTTAGTGTTTCATGACGTTTCAGTGTGGCGGACTCAGCAGCCTTAGAAGTTCCTAGGTCAGTATGAACTAAAACGCAAAATCTTTTGGAAGCTGTTCGCAGAAGTTTGTAGAAAAAGTGTTTTTTCAATAATTAGCATCACCAGGTTACTGAGCAGCAGCAAGGCAATAGAGCAGAGGTGAATTCTGAGGGTTACTGGGGGTTCTTAAGGCACTACATATATGTACGTCTACAGCTTCAAGTATTTTCAAAAAATACATGGTTATTAAAAATGCAGAAATCCAAGTTTCTTGAAGGAGATGTAAAGCTAATTGCTGACGTTAGTATCTTTTTTATAAGGTTAAAATATACTAAATATAATCAAGCATTTATTATTCTGTTCCTATTTTTATTGCTGTACCCCAAGAAGTCCTAGTCAGAATTGTTGTCTCATTATGCTACTCTTATGTTAATATATGATATTTAAAGTATTTGAAAGCCCAATATACAAAATTTGTTGTATCATACCATAAACTATGTTAAAATAAAATGATAAAAACACTTTCAAATAGCCAAGAATAGAGAAAATTTGTAATTATAGAGTTGAGCTAACATCATTTTAAGGGTACAAGTGCTTAAGCAGTGAAAATGACTAAAAGATGGAGTGATAATACGTAAGATTAATGGCATGCATATAGAATTTTTTTTAACTTGTGTCAAGTCTTGAAGAATTGACATCAGAGTGTCTCCAGTTAGTTTAAGTGTTTTGGAGATTTTTCTGCAGTTAAAAACAAATATGCTAAACCTTTAAGGAATTAATAAAGTATCTTGTTCCCCAGGGTGTATTTTTTATGAGCAATAGTTGTTCTTTTCAGAGCCTAGAAATAAGATCCATGGGGAAATATGCAATTTAGGAAAGTTAATTTTAACCCTCAGATGTAACTTCTAACATATGAAATATGTGCTGTGGACATTTGGTTTGTTTTTAGTTATGAAAAATTGCTTCATACAGGCCTTTCTGAAAACTACAGTATCCTGGGGAGTAGCATGGTCCAGTGGATAGGTCATAGGACTGCTTCTCAGGAGAACTGGGGTTTCTTCCTGACTTTTCACAACGCAGGAGCATATAAACTTTAGCAAGGTACTTTTGCCTGAGCACTAGCTGTTTTTGTTTCTATGAAATAGTGAGATTGATCATCACCCTTTCAAAAATACAGATGAAAAGGATGTATTTTACTATTTTTATGTACTAGAGGTCATTTTACATCTCCAGTTTGTCAGACATTACCACCTTAAATAGCAAGTCCTAATAATATTGTTAGCAAAGAATATTTACTCTTTTCTGCTTAGTTTGTCTGTTCAGAGCATCACAGATAGGAAATGCTTCAGCCCTTTGAGGGGATTATAACTATGTTGTTTTTAGGAACTCTTGATTTTCAGCTGAAACATGCATTCAACTCCTATGTAATTTGTCCTTCATTTCCTGTGTGAATTTCTCTGTTTGTTTTAGACCCGATTACCTTAGGGCTTGTGTATAACTGCAGTGGCATTATTTTATTAAGAAAGGAAATTAATTTATGTGCCTGCATCTAATGGCAGGCAATCCTTAGTAATTACAACCATCTGAACTTCTTTTCCAGCTGAAGACAAGTTGCATTCACTTACTATATCACTTGAGGTTAGAATTAAGCTTATATTTTTAATCGATTGCTAAGGCAGGCATTTTCAATCTGGGTTTTGTGAAACTGGAGATGTAACTGGAGAAACCTGGAGATACTAAAATGGCAGATATTCTTCCAACTTATGACAGAGTTATGTATTGTATCTGGTGATACAAAGTCCAGACTAGTTCCTCACTATACCAAGTTTTTGTGGAACATACTCCTTTTCAAATTTAAAAATCCTCCTTATGGCAACTAGGTAAAATTCACAGTGGCAAAAATGTTGTGACACGCTTATTTATATAAAACATCAGCCAGGGACAAATATGTTTAACATCTCATTAACATCTATTTATGAGCACAGAGGTATAATTGTGTTAATAATCATTTACTCTTTATAGAGTATTTGACAAAATAATGCTGAAATATCAATACATCTTCTGATGGTTTCTGAATAATGGGGGCATATAATTTTTACTTTCTCTCCTTTAATCTATTAAGCTTCATTGCAATTTCTGCAAATCTGTTGTTTTCTAATGTTCTTCCTGGTGCTGAAGTGATGCTATAACTAATGGTTATTCACTCTGTGGTGAAAAGTGTAAAAGTGCATCTTTTCAAATTGTTTCTCATCTTTGGAGGCTGAATCTTACATTTCCCAGTTCAACATTGTAGTTTCTACTGGAGGTAAGATACAATGTTTATGAAGACACATTGTAAACATTATAAAGATATAATGTTTGTCCTAACAAACAGATAGCATTCTGGTAACACTCTTAATACATTTTCATGCCAGCAGGTAGGGGAAGGATATTTCACTTCTTGGCATCTATAAGTAAATACTACATAAATGGGTTCTTCTCCTGTCACCAGCTTCTTAAATCATTTTAGCTGGGAAAAAAAATTTTTTTAATTTATGTACTGAAGTTTAATAATATTAACAACAATAATGCTTTTATACTAATAATAGTTCTTAAATTTTATAATAATAATTACCATATTAGGCTTCAGGCCTTGTCTGGTGCTGGACTTATTTATTTATTTATTTATAATTTTTACTTGATTTTAGCTGTATTTGCCAAAATCATTTTAGAAACCTTTGTAATAGCAATCCTGCTATCTACCTTGTTTTAATGATGTTAGGGACTTTCTGTCCTATGTGTTGATAGCAGCAGACGGTATGAGCAAAAATGTTCATCCAATCACAGAAGTGTTAAGTTAGTTGTAGTGTGAGATGTGAATCATGTGCCATAATGGAGGAAAGGAGCACACGAAATGTATCCATGGAAGTGCCATAGGGCTGGCTGGCTGGGCTTCACAGCGAGCCGGTAAACTTGAGGGGAAGCAACAGGGATTAGATGGAAGAAGGAACAAAACCAGGTGATGGTAGCTACCTACCAAAGATTGCATGCCCCACCCCCCACTGGAAGGATGCTGTGAAGAGGACACTGCAGGGAAAGACCTCTGGTACAACGTTTCTCGAACTTGGCCAGCATAGAGAAGAAAATATAGCTTAACTTTGAATGTGCTATTTGTTGCTCATGCATGCATGAGATCCTGCCAAACAAACAAGAATCAAGAGGTGTTGTCAAGTAGTTGTCATGCAATAGAGCAAGTCCAAGAACTTGAAACACTGCATGCAAGGTTAGGGCTTTGCATAAATAATTATTCCGGATACCTGTCTCACCTAAACCATTCCCAGAAAAAAATATGGACATGCAGAGTTATTCTGGAATATACCTATTTCAGAATAAGTTTGATATGCAGACAAAACTTGGGTATTGAGGAAGTTACATATTTACTAAAACTATTTTTGAGCAGCAAAAATAATGATGCTTGGTCATAGAATCACAGAATAGTTGAGGTTGGGAGGGACCTCTGGAAACTGTCTAATGAACCCCCCTGCTCAAGCACGGTCACCTAGAGCAGGTTGCCCAGGACTGTCTCCAGCTGGGTTTTGAATAACTCCAATTGTTGAACTTGTTGCCCTCCAAGACCCTCAGGCACTTTTCTGCCAACCTGCTTTCCAGGCAGTCAGCTCCCAGCCCGTACTGGTGTGTGGGGTTATTCCTCCCCAGGAGCAGGACTTTGCACTTCCCTTTGTTGAACTTCACGAGGTTCAGTGCAACCCTCTGGTGCATCAGCCACTCTTCCCAGTTTTGCACCATCTACAAGCTTGCTGAGGGTGACTCTGTCCCATCGGCCAGTCATTAATGAAGACATTAAACAGTATTGACCCCAGTATTGACCCTGGGGGACACCACTAGCCTCCAGCTGGAATATGTGCTGCTGATCACAACCTTCTGAACCCAGCAGTTCAGCCAGTTCTCAATCCACCTCACGGACCACTTATCTAGCCCACACTTCATCAGCTTGTCTATGAGGCTGTTATTGGAGACAGTGTCAAAAGCCTTACTGAAGTCAAGGTAGACAATATCCACTGCTCCCCCCTCATCTATCCAGTCAGTCATCCCCTCATAGAAGGCTATCAGATTGGTTAAGCATGATTTCCCCTTGGGGAATCCATGCTGACCACTCCTGATCACCTTCTTATCCTTCACATGCTTAGGGAGGGCATCCAGGATGAGCTGTTCCATCTTTACAGGGATTGAGGTGAGGCTGACCGGCCTGTAGTTCCCTATGTGCTCCTCCTTGAAGACAGGAGGGACATTTGCTTTCTTCCAGTCATCAGGAACCTCCCCCAGCCACCATGACCTTTCAAAGATAATCAAGAGTGTCCTCGCAATGACACCAGCCAGCTCCCTCAGCATTTATGGGTGGTACCTGTCAGGTCCCAGGGACTTGTATGTCCAGTTTGTTTAAATGTTCCCTAACCTGATCCCTCTCCACTGATGGTAATCTTGCTTGCTCCAGCTTTCTCTGGTTTCAAGGCTGTGGGATTCCTGAAGGCAGGTCTTATCACTCAAGACTGAGGTAAAGACAACCAACCTCTTCTATGCCCTTTGTCACCAGGGCACCTGCTCCATTTAGGATTGGGCCCACGTTTTCCCTAGCCATCCTTCTGCTGCTTACACACTTGTAGAAGCCTTTCTTGTTGCCCTTCACATCCCTTGCCAGATTCAACTCTAGGTGGGCATCCCTGCACGCTCAGGCAGTGTCTCTATATTCCTCCTGCATCACCTCTCCCTGCTTCCACCTCTTGTATGCTTGTTTGAGTTTATGTTTGAGTTTTGTCAGGAGCTCCTTGTTCATCAGTGCAGGCCTGCTGCCACCTTTTTTGATTTCCTGCTTGTCAGGTGAACCATTCTTGAGCTTGGAGGAGGTGATCCTTGAATATCAACAAACTCTCTGGGATCCCCCTTCCCTCCAGGTCCATATCCCATGGGATTCTTCCAAGCAGATTTCCTGAACAGCCCAAAGCTTGCTCTCCTGGACTTCAGTCCAGGGCTATGATTGTGCTTTTTGCCCTGCTCCCTCCTTGCATGATCTTGAACTCCATCATCTCATGGTCACTCCAGTCAAAGCTGCCCCCAGCCTTCTGATCCCCAGCCACTCCTTCCTTGTTTGTAATTACAAGGTCCAGCAGAGCACCTCTTCTCATTGGCTCCTTGATCCCCTGTGCTAGGAGGCTGTCATCAATGCGCTCCATAAACTTCCTGGACTGCTTGTGCCCTGCTGTGTTGTCCCTCCAGAAGACACTGGGGTGGTTAAAGTCTCCCATGAGGACCAAGATCTGCGAATATGAGGCTTCTTCCAGTTGTCTGAAGAAGGCCTCACATACTTCTTCCTGCTCAGGTAGTCTGCAGCAGACACCAGCAACAACATCACCCATGTTGGCCTGCTGCCAATGCTGACCCAAAAGCTCTCAGCTGGCTCATCACCCATCCCCAGGCAAAGCTCCATGCATCCCAGCTGCTCTGTCACATAAAGGGCACCACTCCTTCCTCACTTTCCTGGCCTGTCCTTCCCAAAGTCTGTATCCATCCATCACAACGCTCCAGTCGTATAAGCTATCCGACCACATCTCAGTGACCCCAATGAGATCGTAGCCCTGTAACTGCACACAGACTTCTAATTCCTCCATCTTTTCCCCATGCTGTGTATATTAGCATACAGACACTTCAGAGAAGCACCCCAGCATGCTGATTTCCCGGAAAGGATATGAAACTTTCCTCACAATGCTCTTCCACAGCCACTTCTTTACATCCATGTGCTTGAGATGACCCCACTTCAGCCCTATTTTGTTGATTACGAGGTCCCTTCTATTCACATCACCCTGGACACTTTGCTTGCCAACCCCATCACAACCTCCTCACCTGACTTTTGTTCATCCTCTCCCTCCCTGTTATTCCTAGTCTCCCGCAGTCTCCTACTCTCCAACGACAGTAATTAAAACTTCAGTTGGTAATATCTCTACTTCTCTTCCTCATGTCTCTAAACACCCCTCCACACTGCTTCTATTCTGCTTCATGTCTACCAGATCCTGGTTGAGTGAAGACTGTAGGATTCCTGATAAAGGCAGGCCAATTTGCTTGTCAGTACGTGTGTGCCACCAGGCCAGCCAAACAGGTAGCTGCTGTTCAGCTTACATTCCAACCTGTCCCTCAAATGCAGCCAACAGTTTAGGAATCTGTTTTCTATTCAGTTGTTGATTTTTATAAAGAATAACAGAATTTTTTATCTTTCTATGCCTCTGCCCTTTGCCAGTTTCAGCCACCAGTGGCTGATGGGTTTAAAAGTTACTGGGCATTATATGTAGCCAGACATGGCAAGAATGCATAAGCATAATTTCTGTAAGAAATAAGGCTAAAAACATTAAACTCTACTAATTATAGCTTTATTTGAAAAATAAACATATTTCAGAACAGCTACCTACAAGTGTCTTGAAACTAATGCACCATTTGATCAGCCTATGCTTTTGAGAACCTTAGGTTTACTATCTTTGAAAACATAAAAAGCAAAACTTACATTTAAATTCAGGGGGAAAAGCTAATTGTTTCAGAAACATGTTTTATGCTGCATTAAAGAAAACAGCTATACTGTAGCAACTGCTGATTCCGTTTTATGTGGTTGTCTAGCCACAGGAGAGGAAGATGCTCAGGAAGAATTCTACCTGTTACAGTATAAAAAGTTTGAAACCTGACCTTTAAAAATTTTGTCAGAAAATGTTAGGCTTGAATTTATCATTTTACAATTAGAAGTGTTATTATCTTCTAAAGGTATGGTTTTCTTGTTCATTATATGCCATTCCCCATGTATAATTCACATACTCAGAACCAGTATTATGCAAAATGCATGTTAGTGTTTATGCAAGGGAGGTTCTTAAGGTGTTTTATGTCCTGAGAAATAAATTTCAGTTCAATGTTCCAGTCCAGAATTGTAAGAAATATAGTCATCAATGATTTTATACAGGTATTTCCAAGAGCTTTCTTGAAGACAAGGACTTTTTGTGCTCAGCCAAATTTCTGCCACACTGGAGAGTACACAGATGATTGTTTAACACTCTATGCCACTGGACAAGAATCCTCTTTCAAATCTTAATGAATAAATATTTTCTCTGAAACTTCTCATACCTTTTTCTTCCTTGAAATCAAATTACTAACAGACAGCCTTAGACACCTGCAAAAATCTACAGCCATGAGGCGGAACAAACTAAGTCCAAAATTACTATCATAATATTAAAATATTTTGTACAGAAACATTTCCCAGAACAAGCAGCTCAAGGGCATGCTCAATTTGGATTCCCCTGCAGACATACAGTCATCTTATGATCTTTCCTATCCTTGGAGAGAAGGATATAGGAAATTCCAGGCTGGAAGGATACGACTCTTGATATCTTTTCTGCATTTCTGGCAAAGGTTAAAGTGGAACACACTTACACTTGATAATGTTCTGTATATGTCATTTTCCTATAAGACAAATAAAGTCCTAATCTGACTTTAATTGAAAGTATATATTTTGTCACTGACTTCAATTGCTGCACTTTTATGTTCCAACTCAGCAGGCACATAGCATGTATATAGTTTTTTTGACTTCAGTATGTTATTCATATGCTTAATTCATTAAGAAGGCATGAAAAAGGTTGTTATAATACTGACTTTCAAAAAACCCCTCAAATTATTGGAAGAATATTTTCCTCATAGGAAAAATGCATTAAACATTTCCTAACATTTTTGTAAAACAAGTTGTTGTTAGGGTACAATATCTACTCAGTTTATTAAACTATTAACCCTCCTATTTTATATGTGGGGGAAATAAACCCCAGTTTTGTTTTCATCAGGAATTTGTGCTCACAAAAGTGGCTGGCATGCAGCAAGAAGGGGGGGCATGAGGGCAGGTGGAAAATCTTTGAGTATACAAAATTTAAGGACACGTAGCATTATTAAGGTAGTACTACTAAGGCTACAAGTTCTTTGCATACGGAACTTTATCAGCCACCATTTGTGTTAATAGGTTTCAGAGCTGTATTTCTTCTGGAAAATTCCCCAGTTGCGATTTCATCTTCTAAGGACTCCTGGGAGGGCAGATGGCAGGTGACAGGTCCCCCCCGGGGCAAGGGGCCAGCCCAGGGACCATGCCCTCTGCAGGAGGAGCCTGTGGCCCTCATTTGGCACGGCAATGCTCAGTTACGCTAGAGAAGTGGGAGGCCTGTGACTGCAGCCTAAAAGACAAGACCCAAAAGGGCAAAAAGAAACCAAAGAGGCAAAAAGAAAGACATGACTCTCAGCCAAAGGCTTGCCCTGCTCAGGATGAGGACTTGAGGGGCCAGACCAAGGGAGCCCTGAGGGGGAGCCCCGCTGGTGAGCCTGAGCAGCCATTTCACCAGACAGTGCCTCAGGCCCGCGCTCCCGGGCGGCTTCCGGCCGACGGCGTCGAGCTGCCGCGCCCCGCCGGGGCTCGACCCCACAGCTGCTGCACGCGGCCCGCGGTCACGCAGACACCACCCCGCTCCGTCCCTCCCGCCCTTCCTCTGCCCGCAACGCTGATTGGGCGGGAGGGGCGCGCGCCGCGGCGGGAGCATTCCCTCCCGCCCCTGTCGGTGGCGTTTGGTTGCCGTGGCAACCAGCCGCGGCGGAGGCGCTCGCGCCCTCCACTCGCCGTCGCCGGGGCTGCGGCGCGCGCTCTGCCGCTGCCGCGAGGTGAGGGGGAGAGCGGGGCGGGGTTGGCCGTTGGGGCCGTTAGCCTCTTACCTGGGTCCGCTGGGAGAAGGGTGGGGCGGGTCGTGGGAGTAGGTTCTGCCTCTTCCTTTCTGTTCTGTAACCGTCCCTGCCGGCTTGCAGGCAGGGGCGTGAACTCAGCCGTGCCACGGGTTGCGCTGGGTGGCGGCTAGTGCCGTCAGTATGGTGGGGACAGTGTCAAATCACACGGCGCTAGGAGGTGAGGCTTTGGGGGATAACTTTCCTCACAGAAAGCCCCGCGCGCTGGTTGCCTGACCCCCCCCCCCCTTTTTTCCCCCAGTTGTTGCTTGTTTTGGAAGAAGATCCACGGAAAGGCTCTGCAGGGTTTTCCTAATGTAAGCATGCAAGCAAGAAAATATTCTTCCCGCTAAAAATAGAGTCCCTTTTGTTCTCCTTCTTCCCTTACCTCTTTAAAAAAAAGCAAAACCAAAACCCATGCTTTTTGCGCATGGGTAAGGGGGGACTGCTGAACTTCAGCCTTGCTTAGTAATGAGGTTTCTCTTGTCTTTACGGTTTTAATCTTTGCTTTTCCTCAGTTTCTCATATGTTTAATATCAGTAAGGTGGATTCTCCGTGCCTTGTTTCACGGTAAGCACCTGGTTTGTCTGGCTGCATGACATTTCGTAGTTTCTGGATGCTTTCTGATATCTCAGTTATTTTGATACACCAGTTTTACAGGGTTGCATTTTGAACTAGCTAAAAAAACAACGTTTTTATTCTGTGTTGTTAAGTTACACTCATGAGGGTATTTTTAACCCCAGAGAGTCTACACATCCACTTCAAAATATGCATCCCTCCTTCCTTCTTCTCACTGAATTTATAAGCTCACATGAAGCAATGGGCTTTGGTGCAGGGTTAGAAAAATAGCTGGTATTGTTGTGAGAGGCCCTACAGTAAGCCTTAATGTGAAAAACTGTTTTTAGTTGTGTGAGTGACAACAATGTTATGCAGATACATAAAAAGCAGTGTGTAGCTTTATACCAGTTCTCCTAGCCTGTAAAACCTGCTATAGATATATATTTTTTTAACCAATAATTAGGTTATGAACTGCCATTAATTAGTTATTTATGGGAATTATTTCTGCTGTAGACCACTGTGCTCATACTTCTGTATAAAAAAGACTAAGAAATATTAAGGTACAGCCCTCCTAAGCACACTGAAACAACAAAGCAAATGTGATGCATTTTATTTGTTATTGAAAGGAGTTTGCAAGCAGTGAAGAGATAGGTTTTTATAAAAACCTAAGACCATACATATATTTATCAAGGTAAGCAAAAAGGGAATTGGGGGGAAAGACTTGAGATTTGGGTAAAGTATACATGTAAGTGTTGTTGGCACTCTGAGGTGCAAGCAGTATAACCTTACTTGTTTTTTGTTTTTAAAGCATTTTATGAAACTACTTACAGGAACACATGCAATACGCTTCGAGATACTAAAGAGGTATAGCAGTTTGGCCTACTACAGAATTATGGTTCGACTAACAATGCATCTAATTGCTAAAAGCATCAGTCACAAGAATCCCAAAGAAGAGTACTTTGCACAGTACCTGCAAAGAATAACGCATCTGAATTTATCAGATAAAAATATAGATACAATTGTAAGATTTATTTTTCTTTATTTCATTTTTAACATGGCTATTCAAATGTTGTTGCTGTTCTGATGAATTTTATATAGTTGGGAGAGAAAAACAGGCAAAGCCAAGTTTATATTTTCTAACAGTTATATGGTATTTTATAACATTTATTTGCAGTCAGACCTTAAAAACACATCTGTTTGGAAACATGCAACATTTACTGCTTAATTAAAGTACCATTATTGTGTGGAAAACTGCTTGTACCTGAAAGTACATAAATGGATTTTAAATGCATGCATATTTGAAATGTGAAAATAATCTTTCTGCTGTAACTTTTAATGTAAAATATCAAAGCAGGTGAATATACTTCCAACTGTCTGCAGAGCTGCTTATTATTGACCTGATACTTCTTTCTTTATTTAGCAAAATTGTTGTTGAAGAATTTTACCTACCTGAAAGTGGCAGAGATATATAGTTGTCTACATAGCAGACAGGAAAGATGTTATCAATGTACTACCTAATTTTGCTATTAATTAAAAAAAGAAAATCCATGAAAGCAATTACACAAAAGGTGAACTGAAATGTTAAAGTGAAATATTTTTTTGCAATATTTCACAGGACTAGTCCACATGTCTACAGCTCTTTTAAAAATTTGAACAATTTGCTATTTTGACTATTTGATACAGTTGCTACATTGTAAAGGAGCTTTCAGAGAGTCACCAGAACAGAATGATAACTACTGCTTGCTTACCTCTTTAGCCATTTCAGAAAGAGAGTATCTCAAATTAATCATTTAGACCTGACGCTTTTTCCTATACAATATAGCCAGGTTGCTGCCATTCAATCAGTAGGTGCAGGACTTTGAGAACAGGTGCTCTAGCTGTATTGAAGTCCAGCGATGTGATTCTTGGAGGCTTTAGGTCTTGTATTAAAAACAAAATTCAGATTTTCAGCAATATTCTGGTTTTGATTTAAGGACTTCTAGTTATTGATGGTTACCTTATAAAAATATGAATTATGGAATAGAAGGAGATAGGAGGAACTAACAATTTTGCAGATCAGATTTTTCATTGTTTTAAGGAGGTAGTAATCATAGTAGATACTATTATGTGCAACACTTATTTTGTTCTCCTTAATGCCATATTTCTTCCATTCTTGGGAATTTTACCAAAAGCTGTTAACTTGCAGCAAAATCTTTTCAGCGTATTTGTGATTTATTCCTTACATTTCAGAGGAAGTCTGAGAAAGCAAAGGAGAGTTCAGGAATAGGATATAAGCCAAGTGAGATTAACAAATTTGGACTGGTGTAGTGGCTATTTCAAATTATACAGGTTAGAATCTACATTTGTTAATAAAATTGTTTCCTAGGGCTTATTCATTTAAAAAATAAATCATGATCTTTTCACTTTCAAAGACTAAACCTGCAAACTTAACCCAGTCCTCCTCCCGTTGAGCTTAATAATAGGAAATTTGTACAGGTTTCAGTAAGTCCTGAGCTAATTCACATTCCCTCAAGATACTGAACACATTTTCAAATTGCTAAACCCTGAACAACTGAGCTGTATATGATGTATTTCTATTATAAAAACAAAAGTGTGATTTCAGCCATGAAGATATAAGACCTTCCTTGTTTCATGTCAACAGATCCATGTAAGCACATGGCTATGCAGCCCACTCCTAGGAATGTTTGTAGGCATAGTGAGTTACTAATTTGATTAGTCCATTTGATTAGGACTGGTTCATTAGATATCAAGGTGGTAGAAATTAAAAAAAAACCCTGATAAGAACATGCTACTTCTCATTATTTAAGAAGAATACATTTCAAAGAAACGTGACGTTTCAGTTAAATCTTAAAATTGGATGTCTATTAAAATACATTGATGTATGAGTTTTTGCATAAGTCATTATTTTTTTGCCAAGAACTGCTTTCCGTCACATCACTGAAGTATTAAACTTTGATGAAGACAACTGCACTGCACAGCTGTGCTTTTCTGAAATTTACCTAAAGGAGGCAGGGAAAGGAATGAAATCATGTAGAATGTGATTTACCTGCTGGTAATGGCTGTAGTTCTTAGCTTCTGTACAGCAAAACATTAATGACAAATTTCAGTTTTAGCCTATATAGATGATTACTGATTCTAATTCAGTTTTTCTAGTACAAATAGTTGTTAAAAATGTTTATTAAAGATGAAAATACGTAAGTCATACAGCAGAACTTAAATATAACAACAAGCAACAGCTTCTAGAAGCTGATAATGAGTGAACTTTGTATAGCATTAATTTGTTGCTGTTTGTTTCAGGGCGATCTCTCTCTGTGCAGAAATCTTAGAGTTCTATATTTATATGATAACCAAATCAGTCAAATACAGAACTTGGACTTTGCTACAAATTTAACACACTTATACCTGCAAAACAATTGTATTTCATGTATAGAAAATCTCTCATCACTGAAACACCTTGAAAAACTGTAAGTTGAAAATCATATATCTTATTTTACTAGTAAGAAAATAATTGTTACACTAAGAAATTTAAACCTGATGTGGATATTAAGGTTCTTTTAGATGCTACATTTTGCCATTCAAATAAAAATAATTGCTTATGTATGATTTCTAATCAAATGTTCTATGACTTTAAAGTAACATACTGATATGTATCATCTTAATGTACTTACTCACATTTGAATTATTTTCTTTTTTCAGTCATTAATAATAGTAATAATACTGGTATGTTATAAAAGCTTTAAAAAAAGGTTTCAATCATGCTGTATGTTCTACTTGCATGTTCAGTTATTTACTTATTCATTATAATTTCCAGCTATTATTCAGTAATACTGTAAATAAATTCTTTAAAAAAAAATAAAGCTTGTGTTAGCTTTTGCTTTCAAAGGATGTTAAACCTATGTTCTATTCTGCAGGTATTTGGGGGGTAATTGCATCGCTGTAGTAGAGGGTTTGGATAAATTAGAAGGAATAAGGGAGCTACATATTGAAAGTCAACATCTCCCTCTTGGTGAAAAGCTTCTGTTTGATCCAAGATCTCTTACTTCCCTGGCAGTAAGTACATTTAGAAATTTTCAATGGACAATTAATCAGCAGATCATTATTTTTAGGAGAAGTCATTACAAAGCATTCGGTTTTAGTTCCACAATTTTTCTATGTTGTGGTATATCAACACTTCAGGAAAGGCAGCTTTTGAAGTTTTTATTTGACATGTTAATTGTTTAGTGAACATCCAATGTATTGTTCAAGTGGTTAAAAAGTTCAAGACTATATTTACTAATGGATGTAGTTCTATAATACAGAAGTTCATCTTGCTATATTTCTCAAAGTTTGATAAAGTTGATAGACTTTTGTGAGGATGAACAAAAAATGTTCACTCAAAAGTGAATTCTTCTGTTCATATATATATCATAACACTTGATTTAGCTCTAATTCTTGCTGTTTCAAGATGAAGTAATCCAAGACATAAATTGCTATCTTCCTTTAATACAAAAGAGCCATCCTGTGACAGCACTTCTACTTTCATCACTCTATCTTGTAATGATAATGAAAGTAGAGAGAGGTTATACAGATAACGTCTCCTTCCCAGGATGATAACTCATATACTTAAATGTCTTGCAGCATCCTGACGTAAACTCACCAGCATTTTGTTGTTCCTAGCTTTTATTTACCATTTTTTTTCAGAAACACTCTGCATTCTTGATTACTTAACATCTTTGTGGAAACTACATGTAAAAGCATTCTGTTTTTACCCTTCAAGTGCTTTTTTGTTCATTTTTAAGACATCACTTTTTACTTAATCTTCCTCTTGAATCTGTTTTTGGCTCTTAATGCTGGCAGTGAGGAAAGGGCCAAAACCATGGGTCCAAATAGTTCCCTGTGTACCACCAGCGAATGTTCTGCTTATGGCAATATCCTCGGTCCTTTAGAGGAGAAGCTTGTTTACTTTATGCACTGTGTGTATCAGGACGATACCAGTAATTTCTGCCTGCAATGCAGATCTTGTTCTTCAGCTCAGATTTTAGAAGGGATTTAAAGTTCCCGATACATATTGCTGAAATAGACTTTGTTTAACCAGTGATAAGTCCCAAATCTGGTATAATTCTAAACTTGCTGGCATAGGTGCCTTTTTTGTCTTCTAAAGATGTAATAAACTTCCTGTTCTTTTTGCATGAAACCACATTAAGTAAACACCTGAAACACATTTACTTTTATCTAGAACATAAAGATCTCTGTAACTGTTGCCTATGACTATCCTAAAGTACATTCCTTTTTTCCTCTGGAAGAGTCAGTCATTACAAAGGCAAAGTCCGTTGCTTGACTCAGCAGTGTTCCAAAGGAGAGGGCAAGGAACGGAACTATGCATACAGAGAAGTTTGCAGGACCAAGTTGGGGGGAAAAAAAAGCAGCGCAGTCCAGCTGTTAATTGAGAGTGCATGGGTATCAGATATGGATTTCAGCTCTATGCAGTTAAGGTCTAACCTTGGAAAAGTCAGTCAGTTTCTGTGCCAGTTACCCACTTCAAAGGAATAGTTAGTAGCACTCAGAAAGCTTTGTAAAGAATCTGAACATGATTAGATGAAAAATTCCATATATACTAAGAATTCCTGAAATAATTGAGAAATAATCTTACAGCATTTTAGGACAAGATGCAAAGCCAACATAAAACAGTGTGTAATGCATGAGGTAGTTCTGCTTTCATGTTTCTGCTCTATATATCTGCTCTTTCTTTAAGAGACTTTTTGGTAAGAATTTACAACTTGACTCATGCACAATGTGGAAAAAAAGTCATTTTCTTTCCCTACTTTTTTCTTCCAGAAATCTTTATCTGTGTTGAATATCAGCAATAACAACATTGATGAATTAGGAGAGTTAGCAGTTTTGGAAAATATTTCCCATCTTACAGCAGTTGACAATCAGCTTCAATATATGAAGGTATTAAAATAAATATTTGTTCTATTTGGTATGAGTGATAACAAAATAGTCGAATTCATCATTATCACTAAATAGATGAGTACAAATACACTTTACCTCTACAGTTAGTGAACCTCTGTCTTTCCAAGTGTGCTCTTTTTCCTCATCCAGAAATTTTGTCCAGATTAAAAAAGGAGAACCTTTTATCTAGGATGTCCAAATGTCCTGTAATCCTACAGGAAGTGGCCACTGTGCATGCATCTATCAACTAAACAGCACATACACAGAAATTACAACACATCCAGAATGTAGAGCTGGTGTGTGTTTTGGCCATCTGCGTGCTTATCAATAGCATTATTTGCAAAGAATGCAGTGCTATTGTTAGTTAACTTGCAACATTTTACCATGTTACAGTTTTAATTCTCTAGAGTTTAATTCTCTATTTTAATGTAAATAAAAGGCATTTATTGGATATTGCATCATAGAGCTGATTTTTCAGCTGTTTTCATATTAATACGACCTTTTTGCGTATTGTGGCCGGAGTAGCATAAAACGTGTTTGTTATGAAAGTAGAAATTGAGTTCCTTTTAAAAATGTCTGTTAAGGAAAGGCATGTCTTCATAAGCAAGAGGTCAAACTTCTAAAATAACAGCTAAAAATGCAATATGAGTATTTTTACTCTTCCTTTTGCAGTAGTGAAAGTGGTTTAAACAGAATGTTCTGGATATATAATTTCCAGCTTCACTTCTCAAAAAGGAACAAGAGTAGCTTCTATAAGTTATGATGTTCTCTACTTGCTGACATTAAGAAAACTGAAGTTCAAACAGTATTTTGAGTCTCATGCTACCAGTAATTGAATACTGCATTTATGTTGAACGGTGTGCTGCCACAGCTGTTACATGGTGAGGGCAAGGAAGAGCAAACTTTATAAATGATTGTTTACACTGTGTTCATTTCATATAACCATAGGCATTAGTGTTTCACTTAATTTTGAGATGGATCTTTTTATTAATAAATGCCAGAGTGAATTGACTTAAACTGTAATACATATCAGCAAGAAAAAGCCTTTACTAAAATAAACTATTTTATTACTGTTTTGCATATATATTCTGTTTCCTTGGAAAAATTAACTTTAATTGGTTAGTAATCATTAAAGCACTTAATGCTACTACTTATTAGAATGCTTAGCATCTTTTACATAAAATTTGGCAGTTATGTTTACTAACAAGGAGATTCCAGTACTTTGTGTGCGTATTTTAGCAATTATCTAGGTCAGTATACTTTATCTGGACTCTTAATTTTTAACATTTTAGTATTTAAAATGTTGAATGATGCTTTTCTTTTTTACTAGAGGATTATTAATATATTTATAATGTATTTCAAGCTGTGTTTCTAGCTGGCAGTTGTGATTGAATTCATATACAAATACAATTCAAGTTGTCTTTTATTAGGTAATTAAATCCGTAATTACTTGTGTTGATTACATTACAATAACAGTACACTTTTTTTTTAATATGTAGCCTCCTTAAAGCTGATATATTAACTAAAAGAAGTATCTTTAGTAAAGAATCTGAAAAGGTGGTTTCTGATAATTATATCTTAAGATTTTAGAACTGCACTATTCATAAATAGTGTAGCTTATAGTACTGAAGATACCAAGATGAAGAATATTTTTTTCTGAACTGACCAGTCATCAAAATATGACATCAGCACTTCAGCAAACACTGATTTCAGAGTCTTTCCAATTTAGTGGCTTGAATTCCTTTAACATTTTAATAGAAAAATATGTTTATTTTGTATTTAATTTTAAATATTTAAATATATTACAAATCCTTAACATAGACTTGGAATTATTTTAATTTCAAATAACTTTTCTTTTGGAAAGGAGTCCTATTACAGTGATTTAACTGTTTTTTTTCTTTCTTATAAATATAAAAGATTTCAATTATGATGATCTTAAAAGACAACTGTCTTATCCAAAGAACCAATTTATATTAAGAATGGGGATGCAGGTATAGAAACAGCATTTTCAGTGATTCAGTAACTGAATATTCTACAACTGTGACAGTAAAAACAGTGTTAGGGGATATATGATTATTGTACTAAATATACCTGATTGCTTCTGTAAGCTGAGCTTGTTGCAAGCACCAAAGGCTCTTTCATTCTCACACAAGTCCCTCCCTCTTGGCCCTCTGTTTTCAAAACTCTGAAGTATACATCTTTTTCATGCCAAAGGCTGTGTCTCCTGTTTTTCCATTCCTGCTACCCCCCTGCTCTCAAGCCTCCCAGTGCCATCAAGAACATCCCCAGGAATGTTTGAAATTGGTCAGAGGCTGTGGTGCAGTGGCACAGAGACGTGACAGCAAGCTCTGTACCCAGCCCTGCTTTGCTTGATGTCAGGGCAGGAAGAGCAGCTGCAGAGGAGCTGTCCAGGTCTCAGCAGGG
Organism: Dromaius novaehollandiae; assembly: GCF_036370855.1. Lineage (NCBI taxonomy): Eukaryota > Metazoa > Chordata > Aves > Casuariiformes > Dromaiidae > Dromaius > Dromaius novaehollandiae. The sequence goes on from NC_088099.1 coordinate 130,748,235, forward strand.
CTGGTAACAGCAGTGGTGACCTGTGTAGCAGAGGGAGAGGGCAGTGAGAACAAAACAGAATCTATGCAAAGCAGGCAATGTGAAGGGCATAACAAACACATGAAATATAAGCTTCCCATGTATGCTCTTCTCACTTTTGCATAATTTGTATAATATGTAGTTACTTTAAATTGAAATATTTATCTAATTTTTTCACATAATTGTAAAAACCCATACTCCCTCACTCTTCAACCATGCTGTGTTGATTTCAGCATAGCTGAAAATTAGGGCTAGTGAATTAATGTACCTAAGGTTCTGGCTACTTCAGGGCATTGTTAGCATAATTAACAGACATCAAGGCTTGTTTCACATGACTGAAGTTTCTATAATGCAGTCTGAATGGTAGACAGAATAGAAACTAGTTAATTTTTCGCAGTTCATGCAAAATAACTATAACTAGCTGCCACATGTAAAAATCGTGTCTTATGCCTGCTATCAGGAATATAATTCATTTTAATAGAATTGGCTTTTCCTTGTTTTCTACTGCTTGTTACTTCATTTATTTTATCCTCTTGAGCTTTTTGTTGTTTACGTTATTTGGGTTCACAAAGACTTCTAGGCCGCTGTATATTTGGGTAGGAATACTAAAAGGAATTGTTTTTTTCTTTCTGAAAATACTGATCCTATTAATGAAGGTTTTCTTTCAGTTATATTCAGGAAGATTATGACTCACATAACTGTTTGGATAGATAGAGAAAATACAGCTATAAATACCTTAAAAAAACCCTGTATTTCCTAAGTCTTTAATTTATTCAACCTCTGCCCAGTATTGATTATGACAAGAGGATATCAAAAAAGATGAATTCACTCACTTCTGAATTCAGTCAGGAACAAGAGAAAAATTATAGATTTTCTCAAACAGATTATGACAGGTAGTCAAAATGGTGACAAATTGCTGTCTGTAAATGTAGTTAGGGCAGTTGGACTAGACGTTTCCGATAAAAACTGGAGCATGCTGGTCAAATACCAATTCTTAAATGACCATCATTAATTGTGAAGAACATTATTGCCAGTGCTACAGCTGCCTACTAAGGCACTTGCCCTTCCCCCTTCTCCCCCCATAGATGGAATATAATTTGCTCGTCAGTATTTTGTAGCAGACCTCAGAGTGATAGCATGACATGATCATTTATCAAATGGAGACTGCCCAGAAAAGTGTCTGGTCCCTTTAGTACAGCTTATTGAAAGGCTGGGAAGTAAAAGCACTTTATTAGAGACAGGAAGGCAATGAACAACTAGAGCGTATCGAAAGGGTAATCATATTTCAGCACAGGATTAGTGTGGTCTTAGATAAACATACACTGGAGTAAGCATGTTCTGGGTCATTTATCAAGTAAGTAACAGCTAACAAAAATCTACAGGACTCTTTGTATACATTCATCAAAGTTAAACTGTATACATTTTATGTTTCAGTAATAGACAAGTTTGTGTTCCAAAACTATTATTTCAAAAAAAAATCTTTCTAATGAAATCTAGACATCATTATAGATTTTAACAACAGTGCCTGAATGCCCAGGTAAGAATAAATAATAAACATACTTGCTAAATGCATTCTTTTTTAAATAAGCTTAGCCTAAAATATTTTTTCATCTAAACTGTTGTTTGTGGTTAAGTGTTAGCACCTAAGCTGTATGGATTATCATATTGCTATTCTGATAGAGGCTAGTGAAGTTTTGCTGTGTTATGTTAGGATATCTATCAACATACCTTCAAGTAGACTGGTCCTCAGAGTTTCTTGCATCATTTTATCAGTCTTGTTCTTCACAGAACCAGACTTTCACATCTGTTTATTTTCCTGAAAAGGCATTATCATCTTTGGATCATTGTTCAGAGGTCTGAGGCTGTGCTGCCACTTCCTTTCTATATGTTTTTCTAAACATGTATTACATAATCCATAGAGTTTTCTACAGAGGATTTTCTACCAAACATATAGAGTCTGCAAAACCAGAATTCTCTCTACTTACATTCCCCAGATGATTTTCTAAATTTGAAGGAGCTAAGAGATTTCTGCATCAGTGTTTATTTCCTTTTTGGCATCAAGCTATGAAACTCTACAGACTTTACAGTTTAGCATCTGTCACATCATGATCAGTAGATTTTTTTTCAAATTTATTACAACTGTATAATATAAATTATTTCAATTTATCTCTCCTTTCACACTCATACAGGTTGTTTTGAATCCCTTCTTAAGCTTTATGCACATAAAAGGAAGCATATCAAGAATGACAGTCAAGTGAAATTTTGAAAAGCTTATTTCAGAAAGTTGGTATCTGAGTAGAAGGGACAAATCTGGTATGCTAGGCATCCTTTTAACTTGAATTTATTGTATTTAAAAGACAGAAGAGGTTTTATCTAGGTCATACTGTCCTTGGGTAACCAGAAGGAAACACAGATGGAGAAAGGTGTATTTCAAAAGTTTCACTGTTTGGGCCAAACCTATAACTGACCACCCACAGTTATGTAAGGGGGGGATTACTGTTTCTCCTGTAAAATACAATTTTACGTACATATATAGAGAGAGTGAGATTAGTGTGGCTTACATGATTTTTAGCTTTTTTAATCTATTTTTTTCTGTGTAAAATATTTATTATTCCAAAAGTTTTTCAAAGTCTAATCAGACACTGTGATAGTTGAAGGGCTTTGTGACACCAGGGCTATGTGTTGACAGAGTATTATGTTGACAGAATTATACGTATTATATGTAAATAGAATTCTAACTTTTAACTGGTGATTCTTCAGCTTTAGGTGCTTAGGAGTGGGATTATAGTGGTAATTTTCTATAGCTGGCATTACTGTATCCTTAAAAACAGAGTTTTCCAATTGCATCACTGTCTCTTCTGTGCAATTACAATGCATTCAGGGAATGCTACATAGCACTCTAGCTGAAAATACAATTTTTTAATTTGTGCACCTGAATAGTCTCATTGAAGTTATTTCTATTTGCAGGATTTGGGCCTGACTGAACAAATCACTGAATTCTATCCTAGAGAAGGAAAAGTAATTACAATGTTCTGTTCTTTTATTAATTGCAGGATTTGGAGGTTGTATTAAACAAATGGACCAAGCTATGCCACATGGATCTTACAGGGAACCCTCTTTGCCACAAACCAAAGTACAGGGACAGGATTATAGTAGAGTCACAAACTTTAGGTAAACAAATAAAACCAACATTCAAAGCAAAAATCCACCGGTAACTTTAAAACCCTCTACATTTTAGAAATAACTAGCCCATTATCTGTTCTTGAATTGCAGTATTATACATGTAAGCACAAGTGCTGTCATACATATTAATGTCAAATGATGTATTTTTTAATTTGTTTAGTACAAGTAATGTAGCTAAAACTACTTGGGTAATAAGCTACACAAACTTTGTTGCTCAGCTTTTCCTATTAGTAGTAATAACCATTCTCATGCTTACTACCATAAGCAGTAGCTCTCTTATCCTGAATTTCTATGCCTATACATACCTTGTGTAAAAGCATACTTCCTCAACAGAACTTTCTACAAACAGTATTGCATCTTAACTGAATTTGAGATATTTCCTTTGAAAACTATAAAAATAGTAGATGTTTTCTTTTGTAATTAAAAAGTGTCGGCTCATTCTTTCAACTAATTAAATTAGGAGTATCAAGCTGTGATATATCATTGGATTTTTCTTACCGAAAGACTAAAAAGAGCAAAAAAGATCTGAAAAGAACAAATACAAAACCAGTACACATTACATATACTTTTATTTAGCTTTTTAGTTAACTTCTGCTATCACAGAAAATGTTCTCTTTTCTTTTACAGAATCACTTGATGGGAAAGAAATTAAAGAAATGGAAAGACAATTCCTAATGAATTGGAAAGCCTCCAAAGGTGCCAGGAAAAAAAACAAAGAAAGAATGACAAATGAGCATGCAGCCTATCTAGGTTTCTGTAAGCAAACTAATCAATTATTCCATGATTATTTGCATTATTATAGAAACAATAAAATAGTAGCTAACAAAATATAGTAGAAATGAGACTAATGTTAGTGGTAAGCCCCAAACACAGGATTGTAAAATTAGTCTTTTCAATATAGAATTTAGTTTTAGTTCTGGTTCATCTTTTTTTTCCCCATCCCAACCTCCTGGATTTATGGAAAGGAGTAGCAAGAACATTTTGAATGCATGTTTGTAAATATTGACAATCACTTTCCATATATTAAAAAAAAAGTGTTGGGCATTCTAGAATAAATCTGCATGCATTACATCATTTGCATGCTGTGCAGTTCTTAGAATTTAGCTCATTAAATTAATTTAGCTCTAGCAGAAGTAAAAGTCTAAACAGATGAGAAAAAGCCAACAGGTTCTTAAAGTGGAAAAAAAAATCAGTTTTGAAAACCAAGCAAAACCTGCAATAAACTTTGAGATTTTTTTTAAGTGATCGTTGCTGTTGTTGTTATGGAGTTGACTCCAGATTGGAAATATATATATAAAAAAGATTTAACAGCATTTCTTGCCTAATGGATACAAGAAGTACTGTAATCTTGTGAAAGAGATTGTCTTTGGAAGACTTGGAAACAGACATTAAAGTTGAAAGTACTCAAAATAGTTTGAATAATCATATTTATAAAATAAAAATCAGTGGCTGTTACACTGTTCTTGTCACAAGATAAACTGTGGTATGTAACTTGGGGGAAAGAGCATATCCTTTATAGCCATACCATCTCAAATTATTATTTTATCAAATCTCACAAAGATCAGCTTGTTTTGAAGCCATGAAGTGAAAAACACTCAGCCTTTTGGTCTCAGCCCCAAGAAAGCTGCCATCTGATCAGTATTTAGAAGCAATATGTGAATGCTAATGGTTCTGAAAACAATATTTTATTTTCTGAATATTGATATGAGGAAGTGCTATATAATTGAAGTTACTCCCTTTTGAATAACATTGTGAAAGTTTGTGCTAGTCATTTGACGGTAACTGAAAAAGCACTGTGTGATTTTTTTTTTTTTTAGACTAAAGGCATTTATCTTAAAACCTTTTAGAAATTCTGATTAAGGTAACTGTATTCTGCTTACCTCCATTTCTTGTTTCAGTTGGATAAAACTATTCTGCTTTACCTTATGATCTGCAGATCTGCATTACACTGTTCAGCAGCTATAATCCACACCCATGGGGCCTATAATCCAGTGAAAGGCAAAACGATTTTTATGTAGTTTTTTGCTTTTATAAAATGTTATATCCTCTCTGATCAGAGTAAATAATTATTTTACAAGCAATAAAATATTAGTCATCTTAGTTATACCAGTGCTAAAAGATTAAAGACTGTATCTTGCATTTGCAATGGAATATGTTAATGACAGTTTCCCATTCTCAGTTATCAAATTTGTAGTGTTTTACTCCAAAATTTATTGCACTGTTTTAGATAACGATATATTGGAGCCTGTGATCAATCACACTGAATAACAAAAACGGCATACTTTTACTTGGAATATTGAATTAATCGCTAATTCTTTGTATTCTGCAGGTGAGTTTGAAACACATTATCCCATTCTTCCCTTTTACTACAGTCCATCTGTGAAAGAATCAAATTCTTTAAGTCTGTCTGAGATACCTAAAGAGAGAAGAAAACCTCTGCCAAGAACCCACAAAGAAAAGGAAGTTGTAGGAATACTCAGGTATGTTTCTCTCAGACATCTTCACTCTTAGTTCTCAGTCAATTGGAAAACATGTACATGAAGGTAGAATTTCATCCTAGATTAGTTTGGTCTTTTTTTTTAACCATGCCATGTTCATTGTCTTTATTTCTTTGAAAGTCAGAGTAATAGATTTCAGTTTCTGGTTAAAAATCCTATTGGCAGGCTAGCTAATAGTAAAACTTTACTCCAGTGTTACTGGTTTCTGTCATATGCATTTGATTCCTGGATTATATTCTCCACAAAGGTAAAATAATACAGAAGTTGCTTCTTGGAAGTTTAGTTACTGTTGACAGCATCGACAAAGGTTGATGCAGTGTATACAGTAACAAGCAGAAGAGAAACAACCACTTCTCATCACTGTAGCTTACTTGTAATAAATATGTTCCAGTATGTTATATACTTGATTAGATTTTCCTGTAGCATCAGCTGAAGACCCTCAGAAGGGAAATCTGATGCCTGTGCCTTACAGACTTTTAAACAATAGAAGAGTTTAAATAATTCAGAATTTAGGACATGTATTCCGTATGCACACAAGCAGCCCTACTAGCTCCAGTGCAACTGCGTGTGGGAATAAATCTGCTCATATGAATTTGCAGTTTCAGAGTTATAGTTTTACCTGTTTTATCTATAGTAATCTTATTTTTGTTTAGTTCAGTATTCAGCACCTAAAACCATTCCTTCCAGACTTTTAATATTAACTATTATTTAACTAAACTATTTTTTTATTTATCAGCTCTACTGGTCAACCAAAATAGCTCACTTAGGCAATGCTGTAGATTAAAAACAAAATCAATTGACATAGGTATTCTTTTGTAACTTGTTTACTAAATGTAGCACTTTATTTTACATTCAAATCAGAATTTATTAGTATGTTTGAAAATTTAACTGAGAAGCATTTAATACTATTTATTCTTGACAACTTACCACTTTCCTTTCCACTAGGTTTTTCCTTATTAGTTGTTCAGACAAAAAATAGCTGCCTTTTCTTTGAAGAGTGAAGAGGAATTACATACCACAGTGTTGCTCTCTTCAAAGTATTATTTTCTGGTCTTCATAGGACAGTAGATAAGTTCTGGTCTAAAAAGAAACTGAACTTCTCACGTATGCAGCTACTCTTGAATTTTTTTCCTGCTACAGAAGGCACATAGCAGTGGAGAAGTTTAAAAACAAGAATTCCAGGAACAGTGCACTAATTATCACAAAGCAATACTTAATGATTATTTTTCAGTGTATAGGCCATGCCTGTGAAACTTAGAGGAGTATAGCCTAATGCTCAGGCCATACAAACATCTCACTGATCTTGAGACATATTCTAATCTTGTTACTGGCAGAATTTTATGGAAAGAGAAGAGTCTCAGGAATTAGTTAAAATTTGGTGTGCTCCTGAAGGTATTTAAGGAAAAAATTCACATCAAAATACAAGAATATTCTTTCTTAGAGTATGTGCAGATTACAAAATAATCATAAATCACAGTGTTCCCTCATCAGATCCAGTAATTTGTTATACACACAAATAGGCCCACATATAAAGTGAGTAAACTTTGTCACACTGAACATGCATCTATATTGTTTATTTGCGATTTGGTATCACAGAAATTAGTGAATTATAATGCTACCCTCTGTGTTAGTCAAGTAAGTTACTCCAACAGATGTTTCCTCTTTCTTTATACACACTAGGTGATGTTTGACCCTTAGCAACTGAAAAACAGACATTAAATACCTTTTTTAAGCTACATCTAAGATCCACTGAGGATTACGTACAACTTGAACAATGGAAAAAAGCCAGTTATTGCTAGATTTCTGAAATAAGCCATTAATCTTTCTTTTTTCATAATATAAAAACAATACCAATTTTATATTGGCTTTTCAAAGTTAGTTTTGGACATTTAGAGAAAATTATAGATATTGGCAGGAAGTAATTCAAAGAAAACAAATCACTTAACTATTTTAAAGATACCTAATACCTTCCAACAGGATACACTATTATTAATTTTCCCCGAGTAGAGGAATTGTTGGAATTTTAATGTTGTAAATTTAAACTGTAACCAGCAGTTTCTGCCCACATTTCCTTGCTAATGAAACTAAATATTGTAATAGGTTTCCAATTCAGAATTTAGTGGGAAAGTCACATTTTTCCCCTCCAGTATATGTTATGTAACTGGAAATATCTTTAAATGACGTAGCCATCATATGAGTAACTACTCTGTATTGCGCCAACTATTCAAAAGCCAGCCTCCTAACCACCATCCACGTCCTGTATGTTCAAGTTCAAGTTGAAGAAACCTGTGGAAAGTGTTAGTTTTCCTTCTCTCCTTCTCCATCTTCTTAGCTCTTAGGCAGGTGCTCTTATCAAAAATGTTTTTATTGATTTTATTTATTAAATATTTGTAAGTGCCTTGAGTTGAAGTGATTTGTGTGATCTGCAATCTGTATGGAATAAATTACTTGCATGTTTGATAACATGTAAGAATGTACATATTCAGCATGTATACTAGGTTTCAGTTTATTTAAACCTAACTGTCAATATAATAAATAGAATTATTAAGGCCCATTATATGACATATTTTGATTGATGACATACCCATATTTTTTATGGAGGACTGATGCTGAGATTGTAATGATGGTGTACCTAATCATCATCATGTGTATTTGGTTACAATCATATGTTTATTTGGTTAAGAAATATAGTTCTCTGATTTGATGGGAGTAGAGCAATGGGTTACCTCTAGGCAACCTTAAATCTTGTTCTCTTACTGAATGTCAACTTAAGCAAACTGCAGACTTCTGAAAACTCAAATAAAGTCTCAACCTTTGCTTCAGAGAAAGGGGAAATACAGAGTAAAGATATGCACAAAAGCAATTTTAGCTGTGCACCCTAGAGCTAGTTATAGCCACTGAGAATTGTCTGCCACCACTCCAACTGTATTCAGGTGTTTTAAATATTTGGAGATACCAGCTGGAGCACTTTGGCAGAGCTGAGAGCATGTTTTGAACAGATTTGCAGTGCCCTTTGAAGCACCTATAGCCCTTCCTTGCCCTTCCTTGGTGGTAGCACTGAAGAAAAAATGTATACATCTTCTGAGTGAGGTCTAGTAAATCTTGATCAGCAATTAATTTTGAAGGCTGTGCAAGAGTAATGTAAGGATCTTTTTTTCCATTGAATTATTCAGCCATAATGTGGAATATGACAGGAGTCTGTGTAATGCTAGATAAGCTGAAGTGTAAGGATGAAGAGTGTAAGGAAGAAGTTTTGGAATTAAATAGGTGTTGCTGAAGCAGAGCTATCTGAACAGAGACCAGGTATAGGTAATTTCTGGTTATTGTGTTACATGTAACGTTTCAGTGGACAATTCAGCCAATTTAGTGATCGTCTGCCTTTTTTCTGGAGGATATGCACTACCTGCAAAGGTGAGTGTAAGTTCATTTACAGAACCATAATTAATATTACACTACTATGTCCCTTAATGATATTTTGTGTGTCCATGTTCACAGTTTTACTGAATGTAGTGATCTGCAGATTCCCATGATTCTGCCTATGAAAAATAATAATCTATTTAGAAGGCAAAATAGAATTCCATCAATATAAAATATTCAAGAATATATGCAAATGGCATTATCTTCAGTCTAAACTTGTATTTCAGTAGTGGTAATTTCCAAAAAAGTTGGTTTTCATAAATGCCCAATCTGTGATTCTTAACACTACTGCATCATGCATTGTCACAAAGACAGCTGATAGGCATTCCTTTCTGGCTGTGAATTCTGCTGCTTGCCTGGAAACTACTGATTTGGAGATTATCCTTTCTATCCTATGTCTCTGCCTCCCTCCTTCAGTTTGCTATGCTGCTGAGTGTGCCCAAAACTGGGAAAGGATCTAAAATATAGTAACAGAACTTGTGTACTGGCAGATCTACTGTGCCCATAAAGAGAATAAATGCATTTCATAGCTGAGAGACTGTGTGTATCACCTGATAAGCAGTTTGTCAGCTAGACCACATGTACTTCTCACGCATCTGGATAAGCAGAGGTAATGTAGGCACATTCCTGTCAGGAGATCTAGGCCTGCTGATTGGGCAGCCAGCGAGAGCACATTTGCTTGCATTAGCCTGATACCGCTGCTGGGAGATACACACTATTTCCCAGCCCTGGGAAGGCCAAATGGCACATGCAACTTGTCAGCCAGCAGTAGGTCACAAAATTAACCATGGCACATTTGGGCCTACAGACTGTAATGTGCAGCCTTGTCATATACTTTCAACAATGAAGCAAGAATGTTTGAAACCTTTCACATAAAATACTTGAATATTTCATAAATAAAATACTGGAATATTTCACAAATAACATTTTAAACAGAACACACATCCAGGAAGGGCAATTCAGTGAATTTAGAGTGAGTTATATCTTTTAAATGGTTCCATCAAAATCATACCAGGAATACAGTACTACTTTAGGATGATAAAATAAAGAGCAAAACCAAATACATGCATATCTGTTTTTGTAGTGTTTAACAAATGCCTTCATTATAATGGTTATTATATAAGCAAAACAGACTTCCAGTATATAGCATTTACTTTTTTCCTGTCCTCATACCCTTGTTGTCAGTACTCTGCAGAGTACTGTTGTGATAACAATGCAGAATTTCATATTATCTTTTTAGTTTGCTGCCTTAGCATTGTGCATTTTGATTGTGTAACAAATTTACAAAATTTTAAAAATCACTTTTATATACACAAAGCATGAATCAGATTAGCAGAGTAAAGAATTGATGCTTGTTTTTCTCAGGATTTTAAAACTTATTCCTGTATGGTAGAATGAAAACATAATTTTCTTTGAGGATAAAATAAAAGACCACTAGTTGAATAGGGATGTAAAAATAAATTTTATAGCACCATAGTATAACTCAGGAATCTGATGATTCAGATGAAATCAGTGCCAATAAACTAGTTTACTGCAGTGATGTAAATATTGGGTCACTTTTTGCCTTCATATATCCTGCCATGCATTCTATAGGCATACTGCCATATCTGGGAAGTTGAAAGCAGTTGCTTTAACAGATTTGAGGTGAGTACTCAGTCATTCTGCCCTCGTCTAGCAAGATGAGATGCTACATTTTGGAGGACAGCATTACAACCGCTAATCACTTAGTAATAGCTATACCTCCAGGTAGGCAAACCTGGCCTCTATTTTAACAACAGGAAAAGAATACATATCTTACACCTCTTCTAAATAGTGTTTGACTATTGTTCCCATACCCTACTATCTATTTCTCCTTGTGCAGATATTCAGAATTATAAAGGATCCTGAAGAAAGGACCCTGATGTGCTTTTTAGCCCTCTATTAGGAGTCCACAGGGTCATGCAAAACATGAGCACAGCTTAGCAAAAACTACTATTTACAGATTTTGATCTAACAAGTATGAAGTATATACAAACCTAGAGTAGAAGCCACATGACAAAAAACACCCTGAAGAACCATTGTAAGGTAATAATTATAAAATAATTATAAAAAAATCACTAAATTTGAGCAGATCTGTCCAGTGTCAGATCCTTTGTAAGTCAACACAAGTATGTTGGGATTTGGTGCATTTAAGCATACTTTTCAGTGGAATTCTCAATTGGCTTGTAGAAATGTAAGACTTTTCATCTCAAAGTTGTCAAGTTTTATGGTTTAAGTTGCAACGGCCTTTGCATTCATATATACTATGAATGACTGTATGTTCTTAAATAAAATATTACATTTGCTCTCGGGATAACCTGGGAATTCCTGGAGCCTTACTTCTTATCTTACTGCAAGTCCCACATCATGGCTGAGTAATTAAATAGCAAAATTCCTTACATTGCTCTTGCACAGCCTTCAGAACTAATTGTTGATCAAGACTTACTAGACCTCACTCAGAAGAAGTATACATTTTTCCTTCAACACTACCACCAAGGAGAGCCAAGGACATGGGCTGTACTTGCAAAGGGCACTCCAAATCTGTTCAAATTCAAGCTTTGTCTAAACACCAATGCTTCAATGGCACTACTGCCCTAATCTGCAACAGAGCAGCCTTCTCTTCCACTGTCCAAGCTTTAATGAAGACATTATACAGAATCAGTCCCAAAATCAACCTCTGAGGAATGCTACCAGTTAGACTTTGAATCACTGATCACTACTCTCTGTGCCAGGTAGTCTTGCCGCTTCTTCACTCACCTAGTAGTTCACTTATGCAGTCCATCTTCCTCCAGTTTGGCTGTAAAACTACTACTGTTGAAAACCTTGTTGAAATCAAGTCAAAGTCCACTGCTCGCCTCTCATCTATACAGCCAGTCTTTTCATCATAGGAGGTAATCAAGCTGGTCAGCTTGATTTACCCTCAGGAAATACATCCTGGCTGTTCCCAGTCACCTTCTTGTCCTTCATGTGCCTGCAAATGGTTTCCAGGAAGATTTACTCTCCACGTGCTAGGTGAGGCTGATTAGCCTTTAAGTTTCCCAAATCTTCCTTGCCCCTTTTGAAATGGATGTGACATTTGCTTTTGCTGCTTCCCTACTCACCACCCTGTTTCAAATGTCATGAGAGCAGTCACATGACGACACTGGCCAGCCCTGTCAGCACCCCTGGATGCATCCCATCCAGTTGCAGAGTCATGGATGGGTATGATTTGCCTATGTGGTTCCTAATTTGATCCTGCTCTACTTTTGGTAGTATTTCTCCCCACTACAAACTGTCACTAGGCACAGAGGTCCAGGAGGGCTGACAGCAGACCTTGCCAGTAAAGATCCTGATGCTTTCAGAGCAATCACAGGACTGCTGCGGCTTTTTGGTGTGCTAGAAAGTACCAACAGGGAAACCAAGTAGGGCAACACAGTTTGAACACCTCTCTTTGGTACTGTTCTGACCCTAAATGGAATATATATATATGGTTACCTAAGCTTTGTAATCATTGTGTATATGTTAATTCTAATTTTGATCAGTCACCAATGAAATTTCAAAAACTTCTATTTTTTTTAAATGTCATATTAAAAAAAAATGCAAGGTGCAAGTTAATTTAATGGCATGTTTCTTATATATACATATATAAGCTTTATATATATATATATATAAAAAGCTTTATATACATATGTGTATATAGAGGGAGAGAGCGCGCGATGGATAGGACTATCTGTGATACAGTTATAAAAGCCACACAATCCAAAAGTTCTGGAATTGGGTGAGAAGGGGGAAAAATAGTCAATAAATAGAGTCAAGAGTTCAAGACATGCCTAATTCTTCTTTAGGATGAGTATTCAGATACATTATCTATTAGTACTGGAAAATATGTCCTTGTACATGAGAGTGCAGCTGATAAAAATAAGGAGATCTGAAAAACTTTTTCTGGGTTTTCTTACAGTTTTTATCTTGGTGTATTATACAAAGTAGCTACCCTGAATAACAGCTCTGAGGGAGATCAAATAATATGTGAACCTACTTACTTACAGAGACTGAATGATAAATGCTATATATTGTGACTGTAACCAGTACATTTTACTAGAAAAAATACTTTACTAGAAAAAATGAAATTCTTTTTAACAGTGTATTTTTTTTTCATTAAGTAACCTGGCCTTGAAGGATTCTAGAAGTTCACTGCCAAAAAAAAGATGTATTTGAACCTTACCTCTTCAATCAAATACCACTGTAACCAGAGACTACAGCAATGACTACATCATTCTGTTCTCTTAATTCTCAACAGAATTAATTGCGACATCAAAATCAAGATAAATCAGAGCCAGCTGTGAAATGATGTATGTAATAGACTAATATTTTAATTCAAAAAAAGATATTTGGAGCAATAAGATCTTCCTTTTTTAGAGAGTTAAGATATTGACTATCATATTAATCACCAATTGCCTGTCTAATAAAGTTGGATGTAGTCAGTTTTACATGGTTTGTGGTAAAATATTTTGGAATAAAAGACTGAGTCTTATCTGATTTCATTTGTGTAAGACATGCTTTGACTATTAGTAAGACTTTGTTTCTTGTGGAATTTGAAAATTATCAGCTTTGACATAAATATATGTGGACGAAATTGTTAACTGTCCCCATGTATGTGTGTGTATGGAAAAAGCTTGTCAGTTTTGTAATAAGATAATGTATAATACCCCAAAACTTGAGATTATGTCAATTCAAATTAGTCTGCGCTCAGGTTTGGCATTGAAAAAAAATGGTTTTTGCTGCATCAGTCAATATTCTGGCAATAGGCAAAAACCAAACATTCTTTTTTCTCTTTTCATCTGCAGTTTTTGATAACACATATTATTAGTTTTATAGAAATGCTGCACAGTCAGAGAAGTGTTAACAAAGATTTAGGAGCAACAGGGACATCGGTACAGTTCTGACATTAAGATCTGCTCAGTCTTGTTTCATCTCACTGATGTCAGCTGAGAAGGAATCAGAAGTAATGGCAGAAGTAAGTTTCATTCTAAATGCCATTAGTTACAAAATGTGCAGAATTGGTCATTATTGGATTCTTTTCTCTTTTTTTTCCCCCCAAAGCTTACAAAAAAAGGTATTGACATCTCTTTGGATATGTTATTTGTGTCTTTGTAATCTCAAACCAACATTGAACCTAATACTGCATTCTAAGAGCATTCAGAAATACGAGGAGGCAACTGTCTATTTAGAAGCAATGCTTTGTATTAAAAACATGTAAAAATATCAGCATTTTGTAGACTAAATTGTCTGCCTTTTTATTAAACTTCCTCAATAAAGGGGTTGTTTTTAACTAGTGTCTTGACTGGTTTGTGACCTGAATACCTGAGAGGCTGCTGCTTTCTATATATGTCAATGTAACAGTTACGCAGAAGCACCCTAATGGTCTCTTACTTCAAGGAGAGAGGGGTTATTAGCATGTGTTTTTTCAGAAGGTCTGTAAAAAAGTAAAAAAGTAAAAGTAAAAAGTAATTTCCATCATTTGGATTTTTCCACGTTCTGGTGCAGGATGTGGAAAGAAGTTAGGAAACTAGGAAGGAAAGAAGGTGCAGTTAGGAAAGAAGGCGCCACAAGACGAATGATGTCTGTGCTGATTAATTTTTGGATTGAGAGTATTATACATTAATTTTACCTCAAATAGTGTTTTGAGTAGCTGGGACTAGTTTGCGTAATTAAATGAAAGCTCAAGACTTTAGACACAGGAAAATTCCAGTCCTTCGGATAAAGAAAGGAAAGCACAAACTGTAAATAGCCTATAGAATAAAATCTTTCTCAATGCAGTTTCTCTGTATGAATGTCGACTCAACATCTTATCCTTGAAACCCTATCTGAAATCAGAAAGAAATTTTGCCTGAATAAAAAAATCAGGATCTGGCTTTTTGCATCCAGCTGTTTTGTGTATTTTGTTATCATTTACATTTTATTGCCCTCTGATAAAGGTAATTCAAGTAAATGTTACTCCTGTATACTTCAGTTTTTCCCTTGAATAACAAGCTACATATTTTCATTAGAAAAGCAAGAGGTATCCCAAACTAAGGTACTACATGAGTGGTGTTATAACCTTGAGCCACTTCTTGCTTCTGTTAAAGCTAGTGAGTGATTTATCATCAGAATAAGAAAATACAGAACAATGAATGAAGGTCTGATATGTAACTGTCATTATTAGTTAATTACTGAAATTGGTATTAACAGAGCATGATATTTCTATTTTTAGCTGTCCTGACCAATGATATTCAGGTCAAGGAAAACAGAAAAGTGCAGAAGAAAAAAATTGTTTTTTGTTTAAACAATTCCCAAAGGAAAATGTCAATACTTTTTGTGAGCATCTCTAAAGTGACAGCTACGCGATTACTGACTCAATGCAATGCATTAGAAAGTCACCTCCTGATCTTTATAGCAGGATGTTACTGAGGAAGCCTTTCCACCCTTCCATGCACCCATTCAAAAATATGTTCAGTAGATTTTTAGTATTTCTCAGTGTGGGTTATGCTGTGTAAGCCATCTAGAGCATGGTGTATTTTTCAGAGGTCCTGAGCATTTGCAGCTTTAACTTTAAGATTTTAGTCCATTATAAATTACATGTAACATTTAAAACCTGAACAAATTACTCCCTGTGTGGCACAGGCCATGAGGTTTCACACAGTGATTTCTGCAGCCAGGCAACTCGCATCAAACCCCTTTCCAAGTCTTCTGCTGGTGAAACAGCACAAAGGGTCTCAGCCTCTTTGGATCCAAACTCCCTCTCACTTTTTTATTTTCTGTATTAGCTTGGCTACCTCCCAACTGTGTACATGTATGTATACTCCTATTGTGTGGCCTGCCCTGAATCCCTGCATTTTAAGTCTACAAATCCCTTTGAGTGCAGTCATTCACACTGTCATTTGATGCACAAATATTCACACTTCTCCAAGTCCAGCAAAGCCCCTCAACCTCCTGAGCTCCCACTCCACTCTTGCTGGCTGCAGCACTGCGCTTCTCAAGTGGCTGCCAGCTGAGAGGAAACATTGAGTCAGATTTCCTTCATTCTCCACCCCTGTTTGTCTTTCTCCCTTTCTTGGTGTGAGAATGGCTGAGCTGATGGAGAACCTTTCAAATTTGACATCTTACTTGTGATCTAGAATTCAGTAATTTTAAGTATTCCCTTAAATATGTGTGGATATAAAATGGAATTATGGTGGAATCTAAGACTTAAAACAAACTTTAATATAATGCTCCAATACATA
This sequence comes from Dromaius novaehollandiae, assembly GCF_036370855.1. NCBI lineage: Eukaryota > Metazoa > Chordata > Aves > Casuariiformes > Dromaiidae > Dromaius > Dromaius novaehollandiae. The sequence continues at coordinate 130,764,607 of NC_088099.1, forward strand.
CATATGCACACGCACATGCGCATGCGCGCGCGCACACACACACAAATGGAGCCATTCTCACGAATTTTAGGTATATTCTTAAATTCATTATTCCTTTATTGGGAAAAATGGATGTCTGCTTCTTGATGTTAGATATTAGTGATTTGGAATAGCTGGGGGAATGGAATATTGAACACTATTAAGCTTCCTTTTTGCCACTTGCATCTGAAAATTGTTATGTGATCTTTGTGAAATCAGTTCAAAACATTTATTCTTAAATGTTTGGTTTTATAACCATGGATAGAAAAATCTAGAGAGAGGACAAATTTAGAGGAGGTTGAGATATAGCTAAATTGTGAACTTTTTGATTGTTTTTTGGTTATTAATGAAAGTGTCCATCCAAAACTTTTTTGTAATTTAAAATGGAATTTTCAGTAAGATAGCATTTTTGGGAGCTAAATGATTTTGATCAGCATATTTGGAAGGAGAGATGAAATTTAAAGTTCGTCTTATCTTCTTTTTGATGTTAAATTCTTTCTTACACTATGTAAGAGAGGCACGGATGTATTCTTGTGTTCTATAATTAAGTAGCAGCTATCTTTAATTATTTATAAAATAAAATACAAAGTATTTTGCTACACTGTAATATATTTGACATAACTGCAGCATATGACATGCTCCTACTACACACTATTAATGGTGACATGCCAAAACAAAATAACATTTGAAAAAAAGGGAAAAAATATTTAATGGGAAATTTTCAAAATGTGTTCTGATCTGGAATGAACTCCAATTATGAAATGTTGAGATTTCCCCATGAAACAGAAGTTCTGAATTTCAATGTTCTGACCTTCATATGGCCTTATCTTGCCTCTGATTTGTTCCAGAACTTCAGCCAAACTCAGTGGAATCCGATTAAAGCCAGTGTCTGGCTTGGCACCACACACATTTTACTCAAATGAACTACACTTTTGCTAGTCTAACAGTGGTACTAATATTCACATTTCACCTCATCTGCAGGCAAACATACCTGCTAAATCCTAATCCTAGAAATGGGAATTGGTGAAAATGAACAAATCAGAAAAATATCATGAATTTTCAGGATGAATTGCAGCTGTAAAACCAGAAAATAATTTAATAGGAAGGGAGCAAAATGTACCTACACTGTCTCTACTTTTTCTTACCTAAATCACATTTGAAATCTGGCTCTTCCGTGACTGTGGCATTCCTTCGATTTGAAATATACCCTAGAAGGTAAGGCAAAGAAGTAATTCTCAGATACTCCTCTGGGAAAGAAGAAGAAAAAACAGCTGCAACAGCTTGCTGTGACTTCATACTTAAATGCTGGATTGATACGAGGTCACTGGATCTCTTCTTGCTGTGGTTACAATGGAGGAGTGTTGTGGTGGGATAAAGCTGACAGCATAGAGAGCCACTATCTCTATCTTTATATCTGCATTTAAAAACATATATACTTAATGTACCTCTTCCTTGCCACAGCAACAGCAGTCAGGCTAGGCTCTCCAAGCACCACATACAAATTTCATTAGGCCATTTCTGCAGCATGCACCAGGCTGGATTTGGAGTTGCCAAAAGGTGGCAATCAGTTCCACTGTTTCTCCTCCAACTCCTTCCTCGGAATTTCCTCTGTAGCAGTTGTGTCAGGAGTGTCTGAAAGGCAACTTGAGAACTGCAGCACTGAGGCTGAACACATTATGGGTACAACAGGGAAATTAAAAAATACATGATTTTGTAAAGTGGAGTTTGAGTCATTAGTTAAATCAGAGCAGAGAAAAAGAACATAGCCATTAGCCATGAGCTAATTCAGGGTCGCTGGGAAGTCTACCTAACTGATGAAAGATGTGAAGTCCCCAGTGTATCTAGCAGCTATAGATAATACATAGATTAACGACATTAGCATTGCTGAAGGTCCCATATTACAGCTAAAATGCCTTTTTGAGTATTTACGTTCACCTTCCTTGCAAGGGCCTGGCAGTATCACTCGATATCCCTCCGAGCCTTGACGAAGGCCGATCCGTGGGAGCTGCGGCGGGCCGGTGTGACCGGGGGCAGAAATGGCCGCGGTGCCGCCGCGGCGGGGTGGCAGCATTATTACTGAGTCGGGCTGGCCCGCTCCGCGCCGCCGCGAGGGCCAGCGGCTGAGGCAGGCGGCAGGCGCAGTGCCTCGCGCGGCCGCTCACCTGCGCGCCCGCGGGACACCGCCAGGCGCGGAGCCTCAGGCCAAGGAGCGGGGAAAGTCGGAGCAGAGGCACGGGAAGGAGCCCCGGCCCGGCCGGGGCGCGCAGGCCAAGGCGCGACGCTGAGCGCCGAAGCCCGGCTCTGCCTGCGCGGCCCGCAGTGCCGCGCGCAGCTCGGCGCGGCACCGGCGCGGGCCCCTGGCCGGGCCCTCGCAGAGCCCCCGGCGGCACCGCCTGCCTTCCCTGTGCCCTTCCCAGCTCTCGTCCCTCCTGCCTGTAAATCATCCCTTCCCGAGACTTCCAATTATAGCTAAAGATTAAGTTCCTAATTTTCTTGGCTGCAAAAGCGGTAACAAATCGTTCAGACTTTGTTTTTCCACTGAGCCCGAGGCTTGATTTATTGTGTCTATGTTATCACAAAAATCAGGCTTCATTCAAAATGTTTTTCTGGGATAATTCTATACCCTCGGTATTTATTTTGACTGTCCCTTCTCATTAATGTTACTAGTTTTTAATTGCTCCCCATTCACTTCTAAATCAAATATTCTGCCTGGCCGGTGGCACGTCGTACTGCTCTCGTTTCCACCGCGGACAACTCGCAAGCGGCGGTCCCCACATGAGCTGTGCGGGAAGAGTCACGACCCGCTCTCCCCGCTACGTGCGAGGCTCGGTGTGCGGGGGGAGAGCGCGGGCTGGCGCAGGCGGACACTGGTAACGGACAGGTCACCTCCGCAAAACTAGAAAAAGAAACTGACGGAGCGGAGAGAAAGGACTCGCTTATTTAAAAAAAAATCGTCTGACCTCCAAGCCCAGCGATTAAATTACTTTCCTTCAGCAAAAGTGTTACTTTATCCTAAGAAAAACAGCATTAACACAGACGAAGCTCCGCGCCGTCCCCAGGGCTCCGCGCCCAGCCCGGCCCCGCCGCGCGGACCGTTAATGGCCGCGGGCGGAGGGATCTCGCCTGCCCCGCGTGCGGGGCGGCCGGCGGCGGCAGCGGGAGCGCTGTGCGCTGCGTGACTGCCCGGCTACGGCGGGCAAGGCGCGCGGTCTTTCCCTTCCCGCCGCCTCTGCCGGCCCGTGGCAGAGCTCCCACGGTCTTGGAGGCGGTCCCCCGGGGCGCCGCCTGCGGCCGGTACCGGGCGAGAGGGTGTGAGGAGATGCCGCCCCCGACAGCTCCGTGATTAATGACCCTCCCGCCCGGCAAGGGGCGGTCGCTGCCTCCCGCGCTGGCGGCGGCGGGGCTGGGGGGGAGCCCGGCGGCCAGGTGCGCCCCAGCCCCACCGTACGGACTGGCCGCGCAGTCTTATAAGAAGACTCCGCGGGGCTGGACGCGACGGGAGGGCTGCAGTGAGCAAACCCGCTCCGCACTGCCTCGTCGATGCGCGGCCTCGGCCAGGAACGGTAAGTTCATCACCGCACTTGACGGCGCCCGCCGCATCCTACCCAGGAGAGGGGGGGTCGGTGCCCCTCGCTCGGGGCAGCTTGGCTGTGGGGCGGAATGCGCCGGTCCCGGGGCCGCCTGCAGTGCCCCGACGGGACCGAGGGCCGGGAGCGGGCTGGGCGTCCGCGGCTGTGTGTGCATGCGGCGCTCGGTTGCGGGCCGGGGGTCGGAGAGCCGCGGCAGAACTGCCGGCCGGCCCAGCCTCTGCGCTGGCTGCGGGAAGGGCAGGGCCGAGCGGAGTCGAAATGCCCAAGTGTGGCCAACCGCCGCCAACGGCCACCGCGCCGCGCGCTAACCGCCGCCGCGCCTCAGAAGCGGGTTTCCGCACAAAATGTGTGGGGTGTGGGACCTAGGTTATGCACTTTGCGTATTAGAGCATGTATTGCCGTTGTCCACTTAAATACGCACACGCGAATTCCTGTTTCACTGCTTCGGAGAAAAGATTTTCGTTAACTATTAGTGGAATGGCACAATGGGCAACGTCGTTTTAAAAGCAATACAAAATAATCCAGATTAACTACTTTTTTTTTTTTTCCTAGGGAACAACTGAAAGGGCTGCAAATAAGATTATCCATTCATATGTTTTCAGTTTGCTTATTCTGCTTTGGCATTTTCAGTCTTTTGCATGTTCATGTGCTCAGATACCCGTCGTTGCTATCACTCTCACACAGAATACAGCAATAAAGCAACGGTTGTGCTGTTTTCTTTTGTAAATGAATTACATTTCAAATCGATGATGTCTTTGTAATGTCATGTAAAACACAGTTATATCTGTTTTCAGTAGAAATAATATAAATACTTTTACTTTCACACTCCCATTTCCAGGTTTCTTTCAGTGCCATGCAGTAAGTATGCATGTTTGCAGATTTCACAGGGAAATGTTTACTTATGTAAAAATACCAACCTCTGCCCTATAAGATTTTCCAGCAGATTACATGGAAGCACATACTGGCTTGAGGCATTTTATTTGTTTTGTTTTTCAGCAACTATATTTTGGACCACAAGCTTTCGAGTGGCTCTTGGGTTTACAAAGTATGCAGTATCCAAAGTATGAAACCTGATCACACAAGTATGAACAATGACTCCACTCAGCTGCATTGCATGACAAATGCAATCTTAGTTCAGAAAGCACCAGCTATATTTTGGATACTAGCATAAACGTACATGCACACACCTGTATTATATCCTGTATTTTTGTTTAAAGGAATTTCCTGGTCCATTGGGTATTGCTGTATGTACTTGACCAGAAATCCAATAGTGAAGAAATTAAGACAGAGTGAAGTCTCTGTTTTCCACAGCTGAAGTTTTGCTGTTTTTTCCATAGGCCCAGAATTTCATCCAATGTAGCTGTGAAGCTTCTAAGATACAAGCTCCTACTTCAGAAAGGCACACAAAGAAATGAGGTTTCTAGGTATATGCGTTTTTATATAGTGTGTGTCCATACAAAGTGATTATAGTTCTAAATTTGGTTCTATACCACCACAGCAAAATAAAATAGCATGTAGACAGCTTTATTCCTGTATTTTTAGTAGATTAATGGGTATTAATAACCCAAGCAAAATAATAATATTAGATATAAATAATGATTTCATCTCTCTGTATTACTTCTCTGCTTAGGACTTTTCTAGTAATCAGGGGAATGGGAAGATTTCAGCATTTCGGTGGGGTTTAGATGCAATGGCAGACAAGAAATCCTGCTGATGAAACATGATACAGAATAGAATCATTGCCTTTTTTCATAGCTGTGTTGACTCTGCAGTGGCAGTAGAGATAATTTTTTGTCACTAAAATGCATGCAAATCTGACTGTAACTTAGGGAGAAAATACCAAGAAAAAGTTGCCGTTTGATGTTTTTACATGTGAAATTAAAAGGAAATAGACAATTTGAGGATCATTTTTTTCAGCCCTCGCTCAAGAGAAGCTCATGTGGACTTGAGTTTTGTTTTATATAGGTGATAATTAAATATCTCTGTAAACAATAAATAATGATATTTTCTTTTGGTTTACAGTTAAAATCCATACAAAGTATTTCACAAATAATTTCATATTCTAAACTGCCAACATTTCAGTGAATAAGAGTTGTTAAAACTGTGAGCCAGATTAACAACAAATTAATCACAAGAAAACACCAAAAATAATAATGCCTTTTGAATATAAGATTAGAAGGACTAACAGAGATGATTTTCTTTCCTTTCCACTTTTCTGTTACGAATCTTTGACTTGATTCATTGACTTGGCTTTTGCTGTTACCAGCAGCAATTACACAGGGACTTCAGTATATGTTTGAAATGATTTGCAAAATCAGAGCCTGATTTTTGTAAATTTAGATCTTAAATGATTTGCATATAGCATGTATTTAATTTTTTAAAATTGCAATCCATTTGAATATAATTAAAACCGCTTTAATAACTTCTTCTTGTCCTTGTTGTCTATCCAGGATATCACAGAAACACCAGATCTCCAACACATGAAAGCCAGGATCTGTCTGAGAAATTTAGAAGGTGTGCTTGAATAAGAGCAACTGGATCAGGTATTATTCTAGTGAAGAAGTGGTGGACTTTTGGGAAGAATGGTAGAATTGTGTATTACTGTGGAATTGGATGAATTAAAGGAAGATGAGTTTTATTACAGGCAGAGCTGACAGTCCTTTCTGAAAGTTGGGGAAGACTTTTCAGTAATTATTTTCAGCTTTGCTCAAAAAGTTTTCTGCCATTGTTGCCAGAGGATTCTTTTGCCCCCCAATAGCCAAAATGCAGTTTACAAGATTTTTTTTAAGTTTGAAAATGTAGAAGATAGGACAAGCACAGTTATTCTTGAATAATTCCATGTGTGAAAGGACAGGAGAAGTCTGTTTCTGATCCTTCAAAATCATGGACCAAATTTGGCCTTTCAGAATGTCTGTATTATGTTTCTGAGGCTCCCATTCACTATTGCAGCTGAAAATGCGTTTTTCTTTCTGTGATCCATGGAGCACTGTTGATGAAATGATTGCAGTGAAATAGAAATGTACACGCAGTCCCACATCCCGAATTACACAAATAATATATTTTTTAAAAATTACATTTAGTCTGATTTTTATTTGGTTGTAAATGGAAGCTACTGTGGCAGTACTGCTTAGCATTGTCTTTTGAGTTTTCTCAGAAAAGCCAGGTGATCTTTGGACTAAGAATGATTAAAAGAAATTGCTCTGTGTAATACTATTAGAAAGAAATTAAAAATGAGTCTTTGATAAAAATTTTAACTTAGGTTTTTGTGCCTGTGTGATATCAAATCGACTGCTTTAGTAACAGTGATGAGAGAAGCAATTCACACATTCGTATATAGGCATCCTTTGTTTGCTAGAACTGGCAACACCGGAATTTCTGATAATCTATTTTTGTTTTTAGAAAGCATTCAGTTTAGCACAGTAGGTATATCAACTTAATGTGATTCCTTTCTTTATCCCCTTTTCTGAATGGGGAAAACATTGTGTGTAATTAGTTTTTTGTACATACATTCTACTTGTGTTCATTAGCAAAGGTGATGTTGACGGAGTTTGTACCTAGCAGGGAAAGTTCTGAAAATCTGGGGAGTGTGTAGATCTCACAGGAAATTCCAGCCTTAGTTCGTCACTGGAAAGAAGATCAAATTAGCTTTACATATTCTGACAGTAGTTCTGTTGGGTCAGAGGAACAAAGCTGTCACTCACTGTCTGGAGTTTGAGTGTGTGTATACATGCGTGGTAGTGGTTGCAAGGGGGTGTGTGTGAATTTGGGATGGGAAGGAGTTGCATCCTTGGTGGATATTTTTGCTCTGATGCTGAGATTCTGAGCATCACCATAGGCTTACAGCATGGCTAGTGCCAGAGGGCATGTTGGTTTAGAGATGCTCTTGTTGGTTACAGGTCCTCCCTACTGGGGAAGTCACCAATGGACTGTAGACATTTATCTGAGAACAGCAAGGAGATCTCGAGCCCTAGTTCAGAGCCCGATTCCTTGCTGCCTTCTGTCTCTGGCAGTAATTCTTGCACCCCCTGCTCAGCTGGGCAGCGGGCCGGAGCAACTCCTGGAAGACCGGCAGCTGCAAATGCCGCTCGGGAGCGCAGTCGGGTTCAAACCCTGCGCCATGCCTTTCTAGAGCTACAGAAGACTCTGCCCTCTGTACCACCTGACACCAAGCTCTCCAAGCTGGATGTACTGCTCCTGGCCACCACCTATATCGCACACCTCACCCGTAGCCTTCAGGATGAGGAAGAGTCACCGGGAGAGGGCTTGGGTACCCTCCGAGGGGATGGATACCTGCACCCTGTCAAGGTAGGACAGCCAAGGAGCAGCTTCCACCTTCTCTCAGTGAAGTTAATTGGTACTACAAATATGTAGATTTCAAGCTTATTTGCCTTGCTAGAATTAATACATGAAAAGACTGCTTTAGCTGAGCATTCCAGAGTAGTGTCACCACTGTATCTGGGTGCAAAGGGCCTGACTGAAATATCCTGGAGCTCACTGGCATTTTCCCTCCAGCTTCAAGGACTTTGCACAAGAATATCAAATGTAACAGAAGCCCAAGCCCTGTGGGACTTGATCCCTTGGAACTTAAGGAGCAGGGCAGAAACTGAGGAATACCAGTACCTATTCAGTCTTCGTGTTAACACAGGTGTGGACACCTAGTCACTAAATCCATCAGAACCCATTCTAGGCAATAACTGTGATTGAGGTAATCAGCTGTTTAACAGCAATGATCCTAGTTGTGGTAGTGCTTGGCAATGTGTGCAGGCCTGCTTTGTTTCTCCTGTTGAGCCAGCTGAGATATGAAATGTGACATTAATTACTGGCCACATTTTAACTCCTTATATAAAAGTGCTTTTCAGACACATTTATTTCATCTAGTTTGTATATGCTGTTATTTTTCTTTCCTTCATCAAAAAAATTTATGGAGATGTAGAGAGAACATGGAAGGGGAAATGCTATTAAAGAGTACCTGGGGATGAAAACTATTTTCAAATACATTGCTTAGTGACTGATGTGACTCTTGAATACCACGGAGTATTTTCTTTGGCTCTGGTCTCAGGGAGTGAGTTAGAGCACTGGTTTTTTTTTTTTTTTTTGGTTTTTTTTTTTAAGAGTCTGATGAATTCAGAATGATTTAATTAAGATTAATTTGTGAAGTAATCTCCAATTCCCCAAAAGTGACTAATTCACAGAGAGTTCCTTGTTCACGGTATTGGTCACTGTAGCTGCACGTAAATACATATTTAAAATGGTTAATATGGTTAAATGGTTAAATGGTTAAAATGGCATGATGTGAGTGGAGGTTTCTTAGGTAATTTAAATGATTAGCAGACTCATTAAGAAAGCAAAACCTTTAAATAAATTAGAAGATGGCTATATTTCATAAAATAATAAATATTGTAATATATTTCAAAGTAAGTTCTTTCACTTCAGTTAGTTTGCTTGGGCAAAGTGAGTGGACACAGGTCTCTTATGATATTTTTTAATGACTGCCAATTATTACAGGCAGAAAAATACTCCTAACTAGTTATTAAAACAGTTAAATTATCCGGATGCACAATTCCCAGACTACTGGAATAAAGCAATAGTTGATTCATTTAGCAGTTATTTTTACTGATCTTACTTAATGTGTCATCTGCTTGTCTTTAGTTTTGATGAAGTACAGGTTGAAATCAAGATCCTGTCAGTCAAATTAGTGTTTGTAATATTCTTGGTAGTAAATTAATTTTTTTTAGTTGGAACTGGAACCAAAGTGTCACAGACAAATCATATTACATGCTTCAAAAAATCAAAGTGCAGGATATGAGGAAAACAGTACAGATAAGAACTGTAACTATACATTTATATATTAACCATGGTAAATACAAATAGTATGAAAACTGAAATATCCAAGCACAGCTGTGTGTACACCAAACAAGAAACATGGTTAATGACTTTAAACTAGTTAAGTCACAGATGTCTTATTAGTGATGCAGTTCATAACATCAGACTTGCAATAAAAATATTGAATGAGGTCTTACAGTCCTTCCCAGTAAGAAGTATTCTGCTTTTTATCTCTTGAATAGAAGATTTGAGATTTAATTGCACTACAAAAGATTTAACAAGTGCCTTTAGACTTCAGAGATAGCTTTGTGTCAGACTAATACTTGTTTTTCTGTTTCCTGCTTTTATAACAGAAGTCAGTCATTGATTTTGATACTATAACAAGAATAACTAAGTTAGTTGAATGTAGGGGACTACAGTCATTCCATTATGAGGACTAAGATATCTAAATACTGCTCCTGGAGAGTATCCTTGCACACACCAACTAACATAGGATGTTGGAGGAGCCATCAGTGAAATTACATACGCATTTCAATGAGGGATGATTCGAGTGCATGTATATAAAGAATGAGAGAAATCCTGGTTCACAAAAGTCATGTCCACAAGAAAGATGCCAGCCTGTTCACAAAAGTGACTTTTTAAAAATGGCATTATCTGGAGCACCATGCTGGCTGTTTTTCAGATATTTTTGCATCAAACATGTGACAGGTTGTCCTTTCAGACATCAACTTTACAATAATCAACTTGGAATATCAAATTCCAGTGGAATTCTTGAGATAGGAAGGACATGCATCTGAAATAATGTTTACTGCAGAGTGATTACTGCAAGGCTGTTATGAAGCGCTAGCTACAAAAATAAATATTTAAAACCAATTAATTGATTATTCCAATAATCAATTAAAGGAAAGATAAATTATTTCATCTCCTGAAACTGTTGGAACTGATAAATAACAAGAACTTATCAGTGATGATAACTGTCAAGGAACAATTATATTAAATTCCCTTTCACACAGTTGCTTAGCAGGCCTAATCTGGCAATCAGTATTGTGTGGGCAGGTTGGAATGAGCATGTGGATATATAGATGCTGTGATCTGTGCAAACACTGGGGTATGGCCAGTGTTGTAAATCCCAGTAGTATCCCTGTCACCATAAACAGGAATGCTTTGTTTCGTTTTACTAACAGAGTATCTATGATACAGATTCCTATATGATGACATATCAGTATGATTTACAACTGTTTGTTGGCTCATGAGGATTTTTAGGAACTGTACCTTACAATTTGCTACTTAAGAAAATATCCGTGCTGAAATTGCATTACACAATTTCTAACAACTTTTTTTCAATAAACGATATAAACATTTTGGTGATAGCAACGGTTTCCTCTTTTCTGATACTGTGATTTCATTATCATTTAAAGCTTTCCTTTTATAGCTCTGAATTGAATTCAGACTGCAAATATCCTATATATTTCAGCACTGTGCTTGTCTTTTGTCTTGCAGAAATGGCCAATGCGATCCAGGTTATACATTGGAGCTACAGGGCAGTTTTTGAATCACTCAGCGCAAGGAGAAAGTGCAAGCCAAGGAGAAACATCAACAAATTCACAAATCTAATCTCCCTTTTCATTATTAAAAAGTTATTTATTTCATCATATATATTTAAGTTAAAAAACTTATCTGCAGACAAACTATAATTCTTCAAGTACCATCTATGGATGAGAAGGAACTGATTCTTAAATGCAGTTAATGCCTTATTAACTTAATCTGATATATCACTGGTTTCTAACATAGAGGAGATTGTTGATAATTGAATTGAGGGAATAGAAGAAGGCAGTTGCACTCAGCACCAACCCATAAAGCAGCGACAAAGGCAATACCGCTAACAGAATAAGTATTCTTACCCGCTCCAATGCAAGAAGTTCACAGGAGAGATGCAGTATTGGCTAAGTATAGTGTAGTAAAAGCTTTGATGAAAAGCAAATGGCAAGCAGGTCTAAAAATGCCAATCAAAATACCACATACACTTCTTCACTGCATGAAACCAATAGCAGAAAGCTCACTAACTGCAGTCTGGTGAGAGCTTCATCGTTCAGATAATCTTAAATGTATGTAGTTTTCCTTTGAAAATGTGGATGCATGCTCACTTTAAGTAAAAATGTGCTGAAAACTGTCCTACATACATACAGTGTTACATACAACAAACAAACTGCTTTGTAGATGAAATGTAGTTACATAAAATCAGTATTGCTTGTATTGATTCATATTATTGTGTCGCATGTTACAGGGTTTAAAATGTGTTTAAGCGTTACCCCGTACTACTACTTACGTGTTTAGGTATCAGGATTTATTTATCTTATTTTTCATGAGGTTGATACATTCAAATAAATAAGCCTTAATACTTGGCTTTGTTCATAGTACATTTTTCACTTAAAACATCTTCTATAGATAGGCAAGAGAAGTTGAAACTAATGCACAGATACCATCTATTGCATCTGTCCTGTAAAACCTTATACTTTTCACATATTTTTTTGTTACTGCTAAGGTACACATTTTATTAAATATAATTCAGTGGACATTATTTATTGAGTTGCAAAATCTGTATCACTTGCGTTCCTCATTGTACAGAATGAATAGTTTTTAATAACATTGTGCATTTTTAGTAACTTCTTGCTGAAGACTGCTTTACAATTTAAGTTTTACAATGACATTTGACAGAAAGGGAAAATTAATTACTGTCAGGCATAACCTTTGTAAAATCATTTTGTTGCTTTAATTCTTGAGTCAAAATTGTGATCTCTTTCAGAGGTGCGAAGCATGTCGTTACAAGTTGAGTGTTCAAACCATAGAAAATCAGGCCTCATGTATCAGAACATGTATCCACATTAGCAGAGCCATTAGAAATGGTTGGACAAACCATCTAGGACATGTGGGAAGAGTAAAGTATGATAAAAGGGTGTGGTAAAATCAAGAGACCTCTGTCACTCCTGCAACTTTCTGAGTTTTGACAAGTTTATTCTTTAAAAATATACTGCTCTTAAAAATTCTTGGCATGTATTTCTTATTTATAATTGTAAATGTTTTATTAAAGGTGAGAATTACATAGCCAGAGCATCATCCAACCAAACAAGCTATTATGTTTTGTGGAAAAAAATACAAAAGGAAAGTTTTGTATAGACAAATATCTACTTGTAAATAAGAGTGTGACTTGTAATAAAAGGCTATTATGAAGGCATAACACAAAAAGACATTACATTTTAGACTGACAAAATACCAAGCAGAAAACATACAAGCAAATAGAAATCAAACTAGTTTTGCATGTAATTAAGATCTAAATGAATGGCACCAGGTTAGGGAAAACAGGCAAATGAAATCCTGGTCAGAAGTCCATGTCAAAACTCCTCCTAAGGACATTGGAATAAGATTTCACCCTTGGACATTATTATGAAAGACTCAGTGAAGGCTGCTGACGATGTGTAGCAGCAGTCGCAGTCTGGCAATACAATCAAAAAGATTGTGTACCCAAAATGTGGACACAACAGAAAAATATGGCAATGTTCTATATCAGTTCCATGCTCTTTCCTAGCACAGTGGTTTCCCAGATTCTTAAATAATACATCTGGATGACAGGGAATTCAAGCAAGACAACAAAAATTAATCTGCACAAAAAATCCCCAGTTTTTAAAGTCTTCTTCCATAAATGTAATTGAAAGATACTGACTGCTTACTCATGCAGTAACATGTAAAAGGGGTAAGAGTAAACATGTTAAAAATATGAAAAGTAATTGAGTGGATGGCTTGGAGAAAACGTTGCTACTCAGACTTTTACTATAAAAAGATAGAGATTTTATAGTTGTTAAAGACAATAAAATGGAACAGTCAAATGTAAAAGGATGTACTTTGCAGACACAATGTTCAAATAAATTGTTGCCAATTAAAAGCAAAGAGCTTAGCAAAATTGTGCTGAAGTATTAAAGGACAGCAATGCACAATTACAATAGCATGATTTTAGTTGAGAAGTTTTGTAATCCGTATGATTATGGTCTAGAGAACTCTTTCAGAAAATAAATCCTAACTCATACATTATTCTGTATCATCTGCACATTTTTATGCCTTTTCCTCCAGAGGAATTCTTGTGTTCTGGAAACGTACACCAGGATAAAACAGGTTTCCTGAACCTGTTTGTTTCAAACCTGATGACTGAATCAAACACCAAATTTCTTAAAAATATTTTGTATTTTGTATACTGAAATTTAAATGTTTGGCATTTGGCACTGGAAACATGCACACATTTAGGCATGAAATTCTAAAATCTATGTTCATACATTACTATCAAAAGGAACAATTTTTCATAAGGTAATGCAAAGATCTTAGGAAAACCCCAGACATTTTCATCACAGCTTTTCATTCAGAGGGATGTGAAATGTAGACTTTACACTGCCATACACGAATAACCCTGATATCAAAAATCTTCTGCATACAGTTCTTTCTTGGCTCATACACACAGCTGTAACTACAATACTGTGCCCTCCAGGCATGTATTGCTTTCTCTTAATATATTCCCTGCCAATCACTATTTTTTCCTTTGAGACTCTTAGGACAAAGCATTCATTGTGCTTGTGTATACTAAAGAATGACAACATTAAAACAAAAAGATTAATCTTCTATGGTTTTGACTTCTAAAATATGATTCAATGAGAACAGAAGCATTTTAGAGTTAAAAATACTGGGGTTTATAAGACTGCTGTAGTACAAAAGACACATTTGAAAAAAAAAGTGATTGCTTCAGAGTGAACCTCCCTATAGAGTCTTGAACCTTGTTTACTTTCCTAACCCACTGGGATTAATTTTTTCCATTTTCTCAGTAAAACTGCAATCCCATAAACTGTTCCATAAATACGGATTTGTATGTTCTCCTTCAGCTTCTTAGAAACTGACTGTGCATGAGCAAAATCTTGCAGGATTTACATCTAAGGTTCATGGCTGCAACCCTTTCTTTCAAAAGCAGTATCTCTAAGGTCTGTGCATATGAACAACCTAAAAAGCACCTGTTCCATGTCTGAGTTTTAGAATAATGAATGACTTTCGATCTTCTACTGCCAAAATTAAAATTTAAGTTCTCTTGTCAAAATTCCAACAAAAAGCATAATTACAACAGCTGTTGTAAAGTTCCAGTGTTGTAAGATTCCCGCTGCTGCTGGTCCAACTAGCAATAAACTACCTGTCAGGACTCAACAGCGATTACAGGTAACTTATATATGCATGCAGCACATCTGTAAAGTTCTCAAGTTTCTGAAACCTGGGTAATTTCTACTGAAAATCCTGGTTTCTGCCTGCACACCAGGTTTTGAGTCCAGGCCTCCGCCCTTTACCAGAAGTGAGCTAACAGGCTGCACAGGAGCCGCCACGAGACGAGGACCCGGGCCGCGCTGCTGCCCGGCCGCCCGCGGGGCTTTGAGGCAGGGCAAAGCGGGAGCCGGGCAGGGTCGCTGCGCCCGGGAGCAGCCGCGAGCAGCCCTACCAGCGGTGACTGAGAAACGCGAGGGGACTCCTGGCGCCGGCAGCGAGCCGCAGCGGCTGCGAGGCTGCTGCCAGCCCGCGCTGCCGCTATGCAGAGACGCGCCCGCAGCCGCGGAGACCCCGCAGGGCCGTCCCCAGCGCACTGCCGCGATCTCTGCCGCTCTTCCAGGCCTTCGTAGCACAGCGGCAGGCGAAGGGCAGCCCCGGCCCACTCAACACGGGGCGGCGGCGCCCCAAGCTGCCCCGGCAACACCCCTCCCCAGCGGCCGCTCCGCCGCCCTCAACGCCCTGTGCCGACGGGCGGGAGGCGGCGAGGCCACACAAGAGCAAGCGCCGCAGGCCGCATCGCGCAGGCGCATCCCTGACGGCCAGACCACACGGACGGGAGCCGAACGGAGCGGGCGCGGCCGGAGGTTGCGTAAGGCGCGCGCCTTCCCCGCCCCCTGCGCGCGGCCTATTTAAGGGGATCACGCGAGCTTCCCTTCCTTTTCCGTGGGCGCGGCCTTGAGCGGCACTGCGGGCTCTGAGGCGCCGGGGGAGCGGGCGGCAGCGGCGTAGCCGCCGCTTCAGGGCTTCGCTCTTCGGTGAGCAGTGTTTGTGGCGGGGCGGCTGCGGCCCGGGGGAGCTCGTCGGCTGGGGGTGGGGGGCAAGCCGGAGCTGCGGCGGGCGGCAGCCGCCGGGACGGGCTGCGGTGAGTGCGGCGCTCGGGGCTGTCTTATCCCTGCCCGTTCCGGCCTGCAGCTCCTAGGCTGTAACCTGGGCAGCTCGGTCCGGCCGCGCGGGGCCTGAGTGATACCTCACGCAAAGGGCGGGGAGCCGAGCCGCTTCCGAGCGCCCCGGCCTGGCTTACGCCTGCTCTTCTGAAATAAGTGACCTGCTCGCTCCTCTTACTAATGCCACAGTGTCAAGCTACAGCGAAAGCAAAGGCTACAATGAGAAGTTAATATTCAGATCTCCTCTTTCTTCCTTTAAATCAGTGGTTTTCATTTTTTGAAGTTCAGAGAAATTGGGAAATATCCCTTATTGTTTAACTTCAGGAATCCAATTCTGACAATTCAAAACAATGAATATAATCTCAAGAATTAAAGAGATAAATTGCTGGCACTCTTTTTTGCAGCATAAGCCATCATTTGAAAGATGAGTGATTGTTTTGCTATTGATACCCTGTTTGTGTTTATGAAACATAATGGCAGATGTACTAACAAATGGCTTTTAGTTCTTCTGCCAGAGTTGTTTAATTCAAGCTGCCACTGCAGCATGCTTTCTAGGAATGTGCATGTATCTTGTGAGGCTAAGATGGATCTAATTAATATACTCCACTCTATTGGCAAGCATTATTGGTTACTTGGAGTTATTTTTTGGTTTATCAAATCTTTGAAATAAAGATAAATTAGACATCCAAAGAGACTTATTTTTGCATATTTTTATCTTCATAAGTCACTTTCAGCAAATGCATGTCCTAATTCTAAAGATAAATTTTTTTTTTTCTTCCTCTGAGGAATTTGTTTAGTGTTCTGTGGCCACCCTGATTGTGCCCTTTTTGGACTGTAGATACAGATTTTAAAATCATCAGTTAGTGCAGGGACAGAACTCCAAGGTAATTGCAGTAATTTCAAAGGCAATGTTTGTTCTCTTGGAGGGATGATCACATGGGTGCGACCTTCAATTGAACCCATAGGAGAACATGTCATAATGGCCCATGAAAGGTTAAAAGCTCTCCTCTCTCCATACTCATTAGAAGTAGCATGTAATTCTGGAATCTTATTCATTTGGAACTTGTTTTAGATGCAATGTTAATGTGTTCTATTTAACCTTAATCTCCAGCCTGATACTGTGTGTACTTTGCCTCTCTCCCCAGTTAGTAAAGCCATCATTGCTTTTATGAAGTTGCCAAGTGGATTGGTATTTCTTTGCTGCCTAGTTTGCTTTCACCAGAGTGTTCAGAGTTTCTGTTAGTGGCCCTGAAATGGAGTTTTGTGATGAATACACTTATTTTATTCTTCCCAATTTCTTTTCCTTGTTCTAGGGAGCAAATGGAGATGAATTTGTTTCTGGTTTTGAGGATCTTCAATCTGGACTCTGCCATGCTGTTGCTCTGCAAGCAGAAAGTCATCACATGAATTCTCAGGTGACAGATGTAAGTATTTTTTTTATTGTACTTAAAAAGTTTTGAGAAAAGTCTCAAAAGCTGTCTTCCTGAAATCTAGGTGTAGAGTTCTGAAGCTCTTACGACCCATATACCTCTTACAGGCAGAGCAAGGAGGAAGATGAGCATTTGCATGTAGGTAGATGGTACTCCCTATTAGCATATGCCAATTAGTTAAGGTGTATGTCTGTATTAACAAGCTGTCATGATTGGAAAAGTCAAATTGCTGGCCAGGGAGCTTAAAGGTAAGCCTTATTTTCTTAGCCATCCTGTGTGAAGTAACATCTCTGTGTTGCACTACACTTTTTGCTTGCCTAATAACTCCCATTTGTCTCTTGTGCAGCTGAATTTTGCCTTAATATAAACTACTTGATCTCAGATATATGAAGCATTAGATTTCTATTTCTTCTTCCAATGCTAGTGCCATGAATGTTGGAAGATGAGCTTTTTATCCACTCTCAAATTAATGGCTGTAGCACTTTTTAAGTTCCTAAGAATACTGAGTTCATTCTGCACTTACCATTTGAAAACAAGGTTCTACCTCAATTCTTAAAGTGCATCTCTTGAGGAAAGCTTAATGAATTCCTTCGTATCTGACATCTGGAAAAAAATAACACCAGTCACATCACAGGCAGGAAGCTGTTTGCTGGCATAATGATGACTTTTTGCCGTTTACCCAACTGAGTTTTCTGATGAGTAACTTGTATCTATCTGAGGTGCCAGCTAATTAAAAAAAAAATTTCCAGTTTGATCCACTACCATTGTTTTTGATTTTATTTACTCTTTTAAAGGTGATATAACAATCTCCATTGTCTCCACTTCTAGAAGCATGGATGTTTAAGAAGGTGAGTGTATTGAGGGCTTCCCCTCTTCTGTGATAATGCTCCAGTAAAACCTGTTAGCTGGTGAAGACCTGTACTGTTGCCTGGAACTGTGCTGGCTTATATCAGCTGAAGGCCTGGCCTGTCATTCAAGGATATCTTTGGGTGACTGATTTTTTTTTTTTTTTTGACCTGCAGTATTGTTACAAGTTTTAAAACTTTTGATTAAAACAATAAAGAGAAGCTGGGGGGTGATAAGGATACAAAGCTGTGCCCCTCTTGCAGAAAAAAGCCTTCTTTTCAGGTTATACATTCCTTAGTATGGCTTATCAGAAATAATAATTTACAAAGGACTTGTACACTTAAATAAGTGTATTATGGAAGTGATTTTACTGGCATAATGATGATCTTTTTGCCGTTTACCCATCTGACTAGCTATTGATGCGTATGGTTAAATCTGAAATGCCAATGAAGTTAGTAACTTTGTATAAGGATTGAATAAGCTTGTAAGAAAATTGACTAACTTATTTTGAAATGCTGATTTTTTTTTTTTTTTTTCAGTGGAAAATAGCAGCCTGAAGTGTGGAGTCCGGTGCACTTGGAAACACTTGCACAACCCTTCCTGCACCTCAGAAATACTGCTTGAATTCAGATGTGGTTCAGGTTCAAACTTATGACTTAACATCATGCTGAAAAATGAATTTTAGTAAACCAGAGGAGTCTTGGTGAAAATGCGTGAATAAGGCCTGAATGAAGTCTTGGTGAGAGAATATCACTCTTTAGAGTGAAGCGACCCTACGGACACTATGTCAGAACTTAAGATGAGTATTTGTAGAGTTTTTGCAGAATACTCTGACTTGGTAAAGCTCTAAAGTAATCCTCTTTTTTTCAAGCTTATATGAAAATTCTTTTAATATTTGATCAGATACTTGCAAACTTGTCAATTCATTGCTTTACTGTTTGAATGATATCCTCAATGAGAACAAATGAGTGAATCTTGTGGAACAAAACCAAATGATACTGTCCAGACTCTTCATATGCAGAATGGATGAGAAGCTTAATGAACTTTGCTTCCAAGTTGGAATTACAGCACAGGAATGAATTTGACTTGGATAAATCAAAACAAATCCCTTCTCTGGAAAGACATGATTCTGTTCAAAGTAGTTATGTTGCAGCTGTGGCCTTGCCAAGTACTAGCTTTTTGCAATGCTCGGAATAATGGAAATAGCATCTCTCTTGCAGTCTACACTGTCTAGCTTCCTTTTCAGTGTAGTAACTTCATACTAAGTGTACCCCATAAATCAAATTCAGTCGAATCTGAATACATCACTTTCCTGTGTGTTTTAACTCTTGTGTATTAGTTTGTCTGAATGAGGGTGTTCATGTTTGTGGTGGCAGCTGTTCTGCTTATCTTCAGGGTAATGTTTTTATATACATAAAATCCTGTGTTTATATGTTCAGTGAATTAAGCTTTTTTTTAAGGGTTTGAGAGCAGTAGCAGCATGATCTTGCTGAATGCCATCCTGAGTAAGATTCAAAACAAACCTTTAGTATTTGTTTGGCTTGTCTCTGATGGGAAGACTGTAGGACTCTTCTGCTTTTATAGCATGGACATGATGTAAATCTTGCTCAGTGTTACGTCTACTGCGGTAAGCCTACTAGGAAGATGTAATACAAGAAAGTCCATAGTGGGAGGAGCATACTGTGCATCAACCAGCTAATGATCTTCCAAATAATATTTTACACTTTTTTGTTTTGCAGTGATGTAGCTAAACACTTGACTCATTGAGCTGCTTATGTATCAGGACTACTAGTAACAACTCTTGCTTTCACATAATGTTCTTTCTATTCCCTGCAGTCTGTTATCTAAAGTCATGTGGCGGAAATACTATGGTTTTTCCAGTTTGTACAACTAAGCATGCCAGCACCCTCGTCTAACACTGTTGCTATAATGTAAAGCCATCTTTACATCAGATGTGTAAGATCAAGCATAAAGATCAAGCAGCATGGTGATACTTCTGTATATTTAAAAAAATACAACATGAGTAATCAGGTTGTCTTATACTAGAAAATTATTTTTAATGTACTTAAAACTATAAACACCTCACTAGGTGATAGACTTGAAAAGAAGCAACAAGAAAAACTACAGGAAGTTCACATAGTTAGACAGCAGATTCTGAACTCTTGGTTTAATTGTTAGTTGCAGTGCCTTATTTAAAAATTCTTCTTTACTCCTGTCACTCAACTATGGATGAACACAGATCAGCAAGAGTAGAAGTTCAGGTTGTGGCTCTAAGTCTTCTCAAAGTCATGGCCTTTTACAATGAAAACATCACTTCTGCCTTTAAATGATACTCTCAGAATTTGTGGTTAAATCCTGTCAGCTATGTTTTATTCCAGAGCAGAATGGCACTGAACATCTTGCAAAAATCTTTAAATCTTAAATCTTTAGTTGTGTATTTTTCCACGCCTGCAATCTGTCAAAAAGTAAAAGCTTCAGGCTTTACTTTGGATGGGTTCTTCACTCTTCATTAGTGGTAACATGAATTCCTGGGCTGTATGCACCAATAAAGTTCAACAGTTGATGGTGACACTGCATTAGGTAAATATCTCTCTCTTGTAGGGAGCTTTCATCATTGAGGTCAAATGGAAATACAGCATTTGGTGCTACACATAATGCAGACTTACCTAGGCAAAGAACAATCAAGGTTATCAGGCTAACAAACTTGACCCTTTGCCAACAGCTTTTAAGGGGGTGGGGGGAAGCTGTGACATAGTTAAAAACAGTAACTTGCAATATTGTATTACTAGTGTTTTATTGTAATTCTTGTCTCGGTGTCAAATTCTGCCACGAACTACAAATGTGATGCTAGATAACCAAACAAATTCTGTTTTCTCTTTCCCCAGGTGAAAACAGTGAAATTGTCTCTAGATTAACCTAGGCCACTGTTGGAGCTCCAGAGTTGACAAATACCAAATATGCCAAATAAAGGAGAGGGGCTTAGTGCTGGCCTGTGGCCTAATTAAGTGTAGCACTGAGATTCATCAAAGGAAAGTCTTATCGGAAAGATTTTTTTCTAATATCAGTCCTTTTTGTCAGTGGAAATTCTCAACTTTCAGTTGACAAATGGTAATATAATGCACTTTGTAAAACACTGAGATGAAATTTTGTTTTAATCTGATAAAATATGAAAATGACTTATCCAAGACTAAAGTTAGTTATGTTATTTACCGTGCTTTAGGGTGAGAGATGATTCAAGTAATAAGATGGCAATCAATGCATCTTCTTTAAGTACTTTTTTTCTTAAACTTAATTTAGTATGAGCCTTAGATAGTGAAATCCTAAGAAATTAATATAAGCATGTCATACAGTATCAGAAAATAATGCAGAAATGAATACAGTATGTATTGCCCTTTCAAGCACTTCAGTAAACTGAAAGCTAAGTGCAGTGCCTTTTTTTTTTTTTTTTTCCCCCTGTTCTGTGTTTAGGACAGCAGTGAAACCTGGCACACTATGCATTGTTAATGACTTTTTTTTAACTTGAGCAATACAAAGCTGTGATAATTTTAACTCCATTTTTTTCTAGATAGGTTTAATGGTCCTATGTTTCTTAAATCATTGTTTTTTAATGCCTGGCAAAGCTCCTTAAACTTTCCTCCCCCCTGCCCATCAGTATATAAAACAAAGGGTATTCATAAATGTTATGATACTTTACACTTGAACTTTTCAAAGCTTACAGTCCTGTTGACTTTTTTGAACAAACTCCTTGACTTCTAAGCAGGTTAGCACAATTTCTATTTGAAGCACAGAGATTTTCTTTAATATGAAAAATAGGACATACAGAATTTTCAGTGCAGATGCTGTTAATTTTGATCCATGAATAGCATCTCTTCTCACTCTGCGACTTGCAAGATAGTAGCCCTGAATTAGGTTTTCTGCTTCTGAACTCAGTTCAACATGAAGATTCTTAGCAAACAAAATGAACTAGAGAGATGGTAAAAATTTAAAGTATTTCACTGTGGAATATAAAGAATTTACAGTTTTCACATCTTCTAACATACTAGTGGCATAGTAACATAGTTGGGACAGTATATTCCACAAATAGTCTTTACAAAGAAGCCTGTCACTGTTCAGCTGTGCATAATGATTTATTTCAGATGTTACACTATGTAACCTGTTAATTTGTTCATTAGATTGTATTAGAGATGGTGACAGTTTTATTTAAAATGAAGTATTTTTATTACTGATTGCAATTTAATCTTGTCAAAAGCAGAGAGATCTGTTTTCATACTAATGTTTATGTTAATGTTTAATACTAATGTTAAACTACCATGTTTTTCAAAAACAAGACCAAACTGAATTTAATTATGTTGGCTCTTTTAAAGAACTGAAACTAGTTTTATCAATGGTAAGAGCCTATTATGCTAGTTGGAATATGGTGGGAGAGAATTGTTAGGAAGTGAATATTGACAGATTTAAAAACAAGCAATCAGAGTACAAGAAGAGAACCTTTTGAGTCCAGGAATAGTATGCTACTACTAAGTATAGTGCATTTCTAAATTAAGTATTACTTATTACCTCCTCATAATCCTGTGTTCTGAACTGCTGTGAGACTCTGTACAGCATTGCTTCAGGATTAATGGCTTTTTTCAAGATATGATGCACAAGAGGAAAAGACAGTTGACAAGAAGGAAATTCATTGTATATCAAAAGCCCAAAACCATCTAGAAGGCTAGGTGAAATCAAACTCAAGTCCTAAAGAGAAGACCCAGAGAAAGAAAACAGCCCATTTATTTTGGACTTTCTACTTATAGAAACATTGGAGATTTTTTAAAATCTGAAATGTGCAGTATGTATGCTGAGTGCTGCAAGCTTATCTAATGAAACATCTGTAATATACGCAGTACAATTTTGTTTCAATAGAATTTGTAGAAAGCTATTTCAAACAAAATGATAGATCTGCGTTTGGGAAATTGAGCTAATTTTAGATACTTGATTTAAAGTGACTTAATTTGTGGCTTTTGGAAAACAAGCAAATTTGATTGTCTTTATTATTTCACAAGTTGAAATAACCATAAACACAAATGACTGCTATACTACAGTTACTGCTGTAACAGGACATGTGCTTTACCATCTGTCCAATTAAAGAGCTATCCTTTTGTATATGTTTCTTTGAGGAAGCATCCACATCTATGTAAGACCAAAAATTAGTCTGAACTGGAATAGTAACTTGTTGGTCAGCTTCCTCTCCATACTTCTTCCCAGGAATGAATATTGTTGTTGTTCTGCTCTCCAGCACTAGGACAGGACAAAATGTCAGTTACATAATCACTGTAGTTTAATTATAAATTCTGTAGTCCCAAGCACAGCATCTGCAAACAATCACAATTACATACTGCCCTGAATTGTGATGATGTTTATAGAGTTTTGACATTTCCCAGACAGGCAGTTTTGAGGACTGTATATTTAGATTTGAGTGCCTAAATCCTTAGGAAGGCTACAGCATAAATCTTAGAAGCTTAAGGAATCCACTTCTCTTGCTATCTAATCTTGGTGATATATAATTTTGTTAACTGATGGAGTCTGTGTAGCAAACAAGCTTACAGGAGCTGGCTGTCTTTTTGTTTTTGTTTTTTTAAGACTTGTTAAAAATAGTTCAAAGATTTTCCTAGCATTTGAGGACCGTAAGCTGAGAAACAAATCTAGCTATGATTTTGCACATTTGTTTCATACATTTGTTTCTGTTCCCTTGTTTGTTAGTAGATGTGAGATTACCTGACTGTAGAAATTCAAGTTTATCCTTTTTATATGAAGATAAGTCTCCTATGTAGCAGATACCACCTTTAGCCAGTAGAGCACTGCAGGCTTGAATACTGGCACTTCCAGTTCCGTGTTTATCTTTGGATACAACAGGAAAAATTTCACTAGCGAATGGGTGTCGTATGCCACGAGGCAGAAGACACATGCTGTAACTCAGAAGCCTGGAGGATTAAATAATTCTGTCAATCATAAACTGTAAAACTGTTTTTCAGTTTTACAAAACTTAAACAACTTAATACCATTTTATAATGGTAGTTATAGTTCAGACTTGAAAAGCACCCACATTGCTCAATTAGATACCACCTTCCCCAAATAAAATCCAATATCAAAACCTAAATGTTTAAGCTGATTTTGAAAACAAAGGTAGAAATCCAAGCTTTCTCTCCCACAGCTACAAAAAGGACTGTATTTCTTAAGGATTTAACATGAGGCAAATGAGGAATTCCTAGGAAGTCAGAAATACTGTTAACTCTTATTCTACAGAAACTTTTCCATTGACTTAAAAAGGTAATGGATTAATATTTTTTCTGGACATCTAGGAACAAATCAAAAGGCTGGGAATTTGCAGGCTCTTCTTGCCTGGGTTACATCCCCAATACTTTTTGAGAAATGAGGTTGTGTAGGACTTCTTTTTCATTCTGCAAACTATGCCCTTGGCACACAGGATTGTAAACTGTGCCTCTCTGGTTCCACAATCAGAGGTTCCTAATGATTTTTAGGTATCAGAGCAGAACTTCTCCCATTATTAATAAATGGGAGAAAAGTTATTAATTATATGTTACATATAATGGTATAAATATATTAAAATAACCTACTATAAATATGATGTAGGAAATGCTTATCTTGATAGACTAATGATAATAAAATGCTATGTGCACCTACAAGAACTGTCTTGTCTATAAATAGCAGTAATTACCAAGGTTTACAGTGCACAACTGTTTTAATATTAACCCAGTGTTTCCATTATCATAATTCTGTTATGAGTTCTTACGAATTCTTTTTGGAACTTTACTCTTAACCTGGGGGGGTGGGGAGAGAAATCCTTCAACCCCCATTTTTTCCCCAAATTTGAACTAATTTCTATGGTTAATTTTTGAAATAGTAAATGTAATGAAGAAAGCATTTCTTCTGCTACAGAAAAATAAAACTGATCTCTGCTGACAAACTCTCAAATGACAATGAAATTCACACCACTTTCAAAGATCTTTTTGAAAAAGAAAAATTAAGCCATGTTCTGGGTTGGGGAAGGAGAAATGAATTTTCTTTTTAATTTATGTAGATTTAAAACAGCATGTGGAATTGAGATGCTGTATCCAACTCATACTTTTTACCAGTGTCTGTGCAGTTTATAGTGGTGTGAAGGGGTGAATACAAAGAATACATAAATCCATAAAAGCATTTTGTTAACAGTAACAATAGCCGGCATGATCAATGTGTAATGGTCTACATGGCTTTTAGTATTTTTGTCAGTGTAGCTCTTAGGAAAATGTAACAGTGATAAAAATGCAAGTATTTACTTATACATTTTTATTAACAGAAAATGCTGAAGCCTGAGAAGTTGATGATTAAAAGGTGTAAAGTGCTATTTTTAAAGTGACACAAGATTTGAAAAGCAAAGACCACTGCTTTCACCGTCACCTGCTTCTGGGACTTCAGTTATGACTTTAGAAAAATCTTTAGTTCTGCTAAAAAGTGCTTGTCCTAAAATCTAATGGAGATCATTACGGGAGTGTTAAAAAAAAAGTGTTTTTATTAGTAGTGAAGTTCTGATTTAGATTTCTCATTTGAAATAAAGAATGTCTCAGTGATTAAGAATCAAATATTACACTAAAAAATGGTTATTTTTGCTAAATCAGAACCCTGCATATTCCTTTTAAGTGTAGTCTCTTTTTGGATAACACTACTCCTGTTATCTTGAAAAAGATTCATGTTTTTTATTTGAATCTATGTGAGAAACAAGGAATCTATTTACCTATCAATTATTACAGTGTCGCTTGTCACGATCAAGAGATCCAGGTAATCTGCTATCTCGTTGTCTTTTTCACATGTCAGTACTAGGCTCAGCAATATTGTGAGTTTGAGAATATTGTAAGTGCCTGGTGGAACAACTTGAGAAGCAAATATATTGGCAAGTATGCCTGTAAACCTCCAGCATGAACTTGAAGTCAGTGACAGTAGATGCTTAAAATTGTCACTGATAAAAGCAGGACCTAATTAAAACAAAATACAGTTTAACAAACACTTCATAATAGATCTATGCAGATACATTAGAACAAATCACTATTCTAGTCTTGATACAAAAGCTTGTGAACAACTAAGTTTAGCATTGGGCACAAATACAAACAGCTGACAGTATTAATTTTACTATTAAAAAATAACATGCTATCTGCTAATACTGATGGAACATGAAAGGAATGGCAAATTGAAATAGCAGGTCCATTTAACAGATGATTTCAAAGTACCATCCAATGGAAAGGAGAAGCTGGAAAGGAGAAGCTGAAGGAGGACAACTGCAGTAAATAATCTTTAGTTTCCCAACTCATGGAGAGAGAAGTGGGCAAAAAATGGTATTTTAAATGACAGTAAGAATATAACACTGTAAGAGAGAAGTCCCAAAGCAATTTCCTAATCTGGTCCTCTATATAATAGGAAACTGTACTAATTCTAAAGATTTTGCTTTAAAAAGTTTTATAACATTTTAGTCATTTTTTATGGAACTTTCTTACCATTTGGTTCACACTGCTGTACACTACTGACTTCTATACATACTGTAGCTTGTGAGCCATTTTGTACACAAGCTGGAATTCCTATGATCTTGTAGTGGTTTCCCATTGTCATTCTATTGGCCAATTCATCTAGAAATAAAAAAGAGAGGAACTTGAAGATGTATTAAGGCAGAAAAAAGTTCTAAAGACATGATCAGAAAACTTTTCTTTACATTCTAAACTGTTGCAGTTTTATGATTTAACTGAAGAAAATGGTTGCATTCCAGGTCCACCATAAGGTACTGGAATAAAACAAAGCATACAATTCTAAATAATTAGTGCAACAAGGGATGCAGATTGGCTGGGGAAAAGGTGATTCTTGCTAAAGAAAATGGATAATGCATTTAGTTCTGCATTGAAAAGAAAATGGACTGTTTGGAGGTATGCGTTCCTCCTACAGAATTTGTGGTAACACCATTATTAGCTACTGTCCTATAAACATGGCAGCAAAGAAACACACCAAAATGGAAATCCAAACTTTTTTTTAAAAAAAAAGCACATGTGCATGCACATACACACAAATAGCAAATAGCTTTGGAAACTGTATTTCTGTGCATCTTTTCAAAAAACACATTTTTTTGAAATATGAGGTATGTCCAACCTGATGTGAATCTCAGCCTACAAGATCCAGTCTAACCTCAGTCATGACTGAAGCCAATGGAAATTTAATGCACGTCTAACTCACAGGATCTCACCTATAGATTCTGTTTTGTAATAACACCTGCACAGTGTTAGATTTTAAGCAAGGTATCTCATGATCTTGGAGTGACTGTGAACTAATTATTTTTCAAAAAATTAATTCTATGACTTCTACAGACTTTGGACATCATATTAAAGCAGAATGGCTTTATTTATTTATTTGTTTTTTAAGAAAATTACCAAACGTACTAGTAAAATATGTTGGTCTCTTGTGATTTTAGTTGAATATTCATTCATATTGAAGATCATTTAGTGTCTGCAGTGAAAGACAGAAGCAGCAGAAGCCAAAAATCTTGACAGAATCCAGAAAATGGCTAGACTGAAGAAGGAAGTTAGAAATGCACTAAGCTAGTACAAAACAGCATGATCAAAGGAAGTAGAAAGGACGAAAAAAAACAAGCTACAGTTAGAACAGGATACTGTAGAGCTGGCCAGGGGATTTGATTTAAACAGAAGTAGAAAGGTGAACACAACACAGTTATGCAATCACTCAGCTAACTATATGTGCGTTCTTTTTCTAATAAAATTAGGAAAATAACATATATAAAATTATCATGACTTTCACCATTTTATCCAGAGAGACCTATAAGGAAAATGCAACGAATTATTACGGTTCAGTTCTAAAACATTTTTATTTTAACAATTCTCATTATTAATTTAAAATTCAGCTTACCTCTCAAGAAAACTGTAAAAGTCTGAATCCTAAAATGTGATTTATTGTTGGAATATCCTTTTAAAGCACTCAGTGCTTTCGCATCAATCATTTCAACTATTTGTTTATCTTTCAAAATAAAGGCAAAGAGAAAGTTAAATCTTTTGAATACGGTACCAAGCTTTTTTTTTTTTTTTTTTTTTTCCCCCCCCCCCTTCATAAATGACTAGTGTATTTTGGGCTTTTTCTCCTTAAATGGTTATTTTATTTATGTAACAGAAGCAGGAAAATAATTAAGATTTAAATATAAAACAACATAGCTCCTACCACCAAGTACTCTAAATTTCATGTCTTCTTGCAGTGGTGAAAAACACAAGCTACAAACAAAATCATTCCTCACTGTGGCAGATTCCGTAGCTCCAGGCAGATGCACTCTTATATACCTAAATCCTTAAAAAAAAAAAAAAAATCACTAGAAGTGCCGTGTATTTTCTAAACTTTTAAAATGAGGGCATCTTTGATTTTAAACTTCCCATTAAGAACTCACTAAAATATTGGACTGTGAAATTCCAAATCTGTAAGTAACATCTGTTTCTTAAGATGAACGTACTTTCATGTTGCATGCTTCTCATGTTGACTTGCAGTTTCTGTCATTTAACAGCTACTAGTAACACCATGCATATAATTTATTATAGGTTGACCACAAGATGGCAGAATTTCTTATTACACATCCCCAAATGAACCTGTTTGGCCTGGCTTCCTGAGAAGCAGTGAGCAAGCAACTGCCTTTTCTGCATTATATGGAAATACCATTGGATATATACATTCATTATTAGAGATACATGCTCTCATGAAGATAGCATTATGATTTATTCCACAGTTTCCAAACTGTGGGATTTGGCTTCTATTTTGTAATTTCATGGTGTCTGTTACAGGAAGAAGCAAACAAAACAGCCTTAAAAGTACTTAAGAATTAATTCTCCAAAGCACTTCAGTAATATTACTCAAAGGAGTACTTTCACAGAAATCAGTTAATCATTACAGTTCTGATATGAAAACATGCTAGGGAACAGTATTCTTAAGTGATACTATTATACAGGCAAAAGCCTATAGCACAGAAGCCTATGGATGACTGAGCTTTCTAGAAAAAAAATATTCTACTGGTACAGCTTGTTTTTTCATTCAGGGAATTTATTAAATACTGGCAACATATCTCTTCTGCTCATATAAACTGTCTTCAGGACTAGGAAAACAGACTGCTGGCACAGCTATAGTTCTAGGACATTTAATAATGCTGAACAGTCCCTGGCAATCTCCACTGCTTTCAATTAATCAAAATCATGCTGTGCTCATTACGAAAATGTCTGCATAATAACTCTGCATAGCAAAATACTTTTTTATTGCTAGATTTTTTAATCCAAAAGAGTTAAATTATCTAATTATTAAAAAGCTTTTAAAATAGTATGGATTTTTCTTTTTCCTACCTTCAGAAAATGGGCAGGTTTCCCCAGTACAAAGAAATCTTGCTCCTTGTGAATATTTTGTTACAGTTCCCATTGCAATCACTATTCCTTCAGACCCATAAAATCTTTGAGATGTGTAATCAAAGGGAAATGCAGAAAGATTCAGAATGTAACTTGGTAAAGGTGGCAAATGCGTTGGTTTCAGCATTATACTAATCTAAGAAGAGACACAATTACATTACTACTGTATTTTTCTTTTAGACTTCTAGGTAACGTTTACTTACCTGGAGAAATCCAACGTGGTATACAGCTATTAGAGACATTTTCAGAAACAAACAAAGTGTAAAAGTAACTAACTCAGTCTCATATTTCATCATCTTGTCATTCTCAGAATATGTTTGGGTGAGACTTCTAATTATTTTTAATTACAAAGAATATTGCAACCAAAAAGAAAATAAAAACTGAAAAATACAAAAATTATCTTTGCTAATACTTCACTGTGCCTAAAAGATCTAAGATCTAGACAGTGAAAAATAATGCAGACTCACCTGGGCCTCTGTCTGCAATTGTTCAATTAACGATAATGTTTTAATGGCTACGAAACATACCTGTAATTGAAAAACAACTTTGCTTTCAAAAGGAAAATTTAGTTAAAAAACAAAAGCTTTATTTTTGTTTGCTGTGACTATATATACTTACTGACTGAAAAACCTGTGCAGCTTGTATGGGATAATGAAGAATGTAGTTTCCAAGAGTTGCATCTAATTCAGCAAGATCAGAAGGATTTATTGAAATAATGAATCGATAAACCGCATAACTTTGTTTTGAGTCTGTAGAAGCAAAAAGTCTCTTACATAAAAATAACAGATTTGTTTAACATTATTTGATTTATAAATGTTAACAGAATGTCTACTGATTGAGCAATACCATTATATTTTTTGCAATCATGCACAAATTTCTGAAGGCCACCACTTCTGTCAAGGTAAATAAGGACAATTTCCCTCATTTTCTGTATTTCTGGATGCATCTTCCAAAAAAAGATCTTTGCAGTCTTATCAAAATGTTGAAATCAGTCATGAAGAAAATAGGTCAGAACTGGCCATTCTACAATGATAATAAAAATATATATTAACAAAGCATGCAAAATCAAAATGTTCTCTTTTTCACACAATGCAATTCTTTAAGAATTTTTTTTAAAGATGCCATTAAATGGCAAGTTCTTTCCAATGGCTGAAACATATTATATTCCCAAAGTAAATTTCTGAAAAATGCTCTAATATTTTCTTTAGTGAATTATTCCCCCACCCAGCCTTAAAATTTACCACCCATCAAATTAAAGGTTCCATTTAATGTAAGCATCACTATGTAAATTATAGGTATAATCATCATAGGAAAAGTAAGATATTGTTAAATAAAATCTGCTTTTTCTTAAAAGTCTGTGTATGAAATCATCGTAGTTAAAAGTGTGAAGCTGGGCAACAACTTTTTTTTAAACTGACTTTCCTACTCTGCTGTCACTTAGGACATAGATCTTGCAAACACTTATGTTCATTTGTGCACACAGAAGATTAATCCTTATTCCCATAGACAAAATTTCAAGACTGCGATTTTGGTTTGGAAGCTGACCATATTCTTCAGTGTTGTTTTAATGATGTATTATTCACATCTCCATATTTTTAAATGTAAGATCTCATGAAGCACTTCTCTTCTGAATTTAGTTTAGAGGGAGAATTACTATGGCCAAAAGGTGGTACTTCGTACACACACATCTAATCTACTGCCTTACAGATTTCCTTCTACAAAGTGTGATCCTCTCTGTAGAGAAACAACGCGAAATCCTACTTGCATCCTCAAAAACAGATTTAGCCACCTGGTACAGCACAAGAGGCAGAAGTAAGGTGCTGAGCAGGCAGCAGAGCTCAGCTCGAGTTCCCGGAACCAGGTTTAAAGGGCATCTGCAAGAGAAGTAACTGCATACCTATGAAACACTGCTAGGACAGCAGTGAAAAACTTTGTTGCCTGAGAATTGTTCACTGTGGGCTGGTAGATGTGGCGTTGTGGTCTGAGGTATGAAATTTTAAGCATGAACCGCAGGAGGATGTATGTTAGGGATTTTTTCAGTTTCTTTAGGGCTATTCCCACACAGTTACCGATCCAGCCATTAAAATCTTCAACAAGAAGGGACTAAAATCCAACCAAAATCCAGATCACTTCAGTTCATTAACCTTTCTCCCTACACACACATCAATTCCCACCACACCTCCCTGCTCCCCATGGTTTTTGGGCCTGAAAGAAAGGACACCAAACGTGACTAGGACTAAGCTATGGCCCAGGTCACTGTGCACCACACAGGGTAACTGCCGGAGCTTAAAAAATTAGTGCGACCGCCCACAGGCCCAGCGCCTCCTCTCCAGCAGCACCTTCCCCCGACCGCCACCTCCCCTCTCCCCAAAATATCCTCCCAGGCCCCCCTGCCAGCACCGCGCCCCTCCCCACACCCGAAAGCTTTCAAGACCCCCCTCCCGTCCGCCCCGGCTGCGGGGCGCGAGGGCGCGGCGGCTGCCGCGGTGAGCGGTAGCCCTGTACGCAGGCGCAGCCGCTGGGCCCCAGAGCGGCCAAGAGCAGCGGGCCGGGTGACGAGCCCGTCCCCAGCCGGGCACCCACCCGCCGCCGCCCGCGGGCTCGGGCAGCCGTTAGCCGTTAGCCAAGGGAGGCGCGCGGCCGCGCCGTTGGGAGCGGCCGGGGCCCCGCTTCCTCTTCCCGCTTCCCCCCCACGGCAGTCGGCCCCCCGCAGCCCTGAGGCAGCTGAAGGGCGCTCAGTGGAGCTAAACGGAGCCCCCCCTCTTCTTAAGGAGAAAGCCCAGGCGTTGCACACAGCTCTCTGAGCACACTGGCCACTGTCTCTTGGGTTTAGCAGCAGGAGGGAAGCCCAGGAGCCAGTGCTGCCTTGACCCATTAAGCGCATGGCTAGTGTGGAGACAGGGAGCTTTGCTTTGCTGTCGATACAGTCTCAAGCAGGGCCCTGGAAAAGTATCACGTACCAACAGCTTAGTAACTGTTAAAGGACACCATATTTGTAAAATCCAAGTAATATTTTTGTTAATAAAAGAGCTAACTGCATGAGTAACTTTTGGATTGAGCATTCCCTGTCATCTGCAAATTTGCCTGCCAGGACAGCACCTCCACGCTCTCCTTTGCCCAGCCCCAGTGCCTGTTTTTACAACAGCTGAGCATTTCAACAAAGACACTGGTCCTTCTGTCTCCCTTGCCCTCCTCCCAGGCCAAAAGAGCAGACCACAGGTTGCGTCCTGCAGCCCCAAGGCAGCAGCACCTTCTCCTTGTTCCCACAGCACCAGGATAAAAGGCCCAGCACCCACCCGGGTTAGATCCACCTCCTCCCGTGGGGCAGACATGTTCAAACACGGCAACTTTCACCGTGGCAGTGGCAGTCATCCCAGCATTAGGATTTTACCTCCCTTAATTTTTTTTTTCCCCCAGAACAGAGAGGGAATACAGCTGATGGCTTCGGTGTAGCTTCTTAAAGGATCTCAGATCTAAGTTTTGCCCCAATAACGCTTTAGCTTTTTTTTCTCTTGATCTCTACTATTCTGCAAAGGAACTACTTACACTTCGAACCTAGCAACCTTACTATGAAAACAGTCATTATAAAGTGCAAAGAGATCCAGAACAAGAACACTATATATAGGAAATACTGAGATATTTTACTGTTTAAGGTTGTATACAGAGTCCCTGTTCCCCAGCGTCTTTGGAAGGTCCCTGATCCGACTGGGGCATTTCACAATATGAACTATAATAGTAGGACCAATGTGAACAAGTATGGCAAGTGAATGTTAACATATTCACATTTAGCCAAAAAGCCAGAGCCTGCTGAAGGAAAAGGCAATATACGATTAAGCCACTGAGCTAGAAATAGTAAATACTTCAACTGTCATTTCCTCCTCCTCGTTTTATTTCAAAGGCATCAACTCCCCCCCCCCCCCCCCAATTTATGACAAGGCAAAAAACCCCAAACACAAAAACACACAACCCACCAACAAGAAAGGCAGCTAGCTATGGACATCTTGGAAACAGAGGACAAAAACAAAGGGTGGTAGGCCTCACACCAACAACTCATTCTTATCTCCTCCCCTTCCCATCTCCACGTAGTACTGCAGTTCCTGGCTGGAAGTAGAAAGCAGGTACAGTATTGTACCCCTTGCTGGAAGGAGCAGAAGGCAGTTCTGCTGCCCACAGCAGCCCATGGAGTCATTTCAAGAACATGCAGAGTAAAATTCACTATGAGAATGGATGCTTCCTTTCTTAAGATCAATTTCTGCCTTCCAATCCATTAGAAAGACATATGTTTAAAAGATGGGCAAGACACTCTGTGCTGCCAAATTAACTAAATGAATATTGTTCTTGCAGTTGCTGGTTGTCCTGAACAGCTATATGGCTATTACCAAACTTCTCAAAAACTTTAGAGTGACACTATGGAAAACGATCAGAAACTCCCTTTCCTTGCCAGAAGCAATGCAGTCTCTTCCTTCCATCCAGTGTTACACCTGTTCCTTATTTTACCCATCTACCCCTCCTCACACCCTGCATAACATTTTTTCAGCATCACATAAGCACTCTGCAGGACAGGATTGAGACAAGCAAGGAATCCATTCCATTTTAGCTTCCACTCGTCAGTGGTTTCACTGTTGACATAACATTTGTTTCAAGCAAATTATGATTATATACACTGCTCTCCCCAATATTCTCAATCTTTGACTGATCGTGATGCAATTTGAATAGTATTTCTTTTGGCTAGTTCTTATTTTGTTAAAATTCAAACTATTTAAATATTGACATTTATCTAACATTTAACTCTTGCTATTCATCTGTGTCTTAACAGACCTCTCAGATCAAGGCACTTCACCGAAATGTATTCATGAACAAAAAAGTCAGGACATTTTTGAAGCAATAGACAAATGAGTTGTTATTTACAGGGTTATTTTTATATATATATATATATATATATATATATATATATATATATATATATATATATATATATATATATATATATATATATGTACATACTACTATAAACTACTATACTACTACTATAAACTACTATATATATATATAAACTACTACCATGATAGGCTGTTACATTATAACTGGAGCCAATTTTTGCATTGGTTAAAAACATTCCTTAAACACAAGCTGATCAGAATTATCAGTTTGTTCATACATGTGTATGTTATGAGAAGCATATGCTGATAGCTTTTCACATTTTTTAAATTATCAAGGTAATTTACATTATTTTTCCTCCTAAATATCAAGTGAAGATTAAAAAATAGTGCAAACTAGGACATAGAAAAAGACAAGTAGCTATGAATACTGAAATACAATCCATTTGGAACATATCAGTGTTTAAAACGCAATAAATCAGTGAAAAATCCCTAATATTTGGCAAGATTTCCTCATCTCATTCCCAGAAGGTCAAAGCAGAATCCCATTTCAAACTAGCAGTGATTATTCCATGTTATATCTTTGGAAAAGCAGAGTTTAACCAAAAATATTTTTAATGCAGCTGAAATGTAGACATATTTATCTCAGTGGAAAAAAAGGCAGAAAACATTACTGGTAATGTTATCAAGTCAATCCAGTTAATCTGTTCCATCCTTGCTTTGAGTAATCCCCCGTACCTCAGATAATCCAGTTGAGTGAATTGGGTACTTCAGCAAGTGTAAGAGCAACATTATGTGACCAGCTTTTCATTCAATTCAGTAGAAATCCATTAAGCATCTCAGTCTTAACTTAAATTAACCTCTTATTTAAGTGCTGACAGGTAAATTAATTTATATTCCAGATTAATATGACAGGAAAAACGTTTATCCTTTTTTAAACAATGAAATACAAAAGACAATTTGCATAGTTACAATTCAAGCACAAAGTCACTGTAAATAGGTACAAAGGCATTTATAAATTTACTAAATTTGCTGCTGTTTGAGCCAGCCAAATCTTATAAAGGTATGAATGTAAACCTGAAGGGATTGGGGAGAACAGTCAGTGTTTTTGCTTAAAAAATAGATAAATGTAGAGAACAGTTTTTAAAGGTTTTTAAAAATATTTTCTGCAGCAGGAACGAACAGTTCAAACCCCAAGGAAAGCCATTCAAAATGCCCAAATTCCTCCTATACAGTAGAGAAAGTTTGTTCATAGGTTTCAAACCTACATACAAAATGAGGCACTAGTTACACTATTCTGGAATGTGTTCACAATCCTGCCGTTTCAGTCCAACCCAAGATTTCCAAAACACTGTTGGCTTCTAACTTCCTAGGAAAACAGATCTTCAGAAGGTGGTGCGTAAGAAAACCCAACAAATGCATCATCTGCCTCTAGAACACTGGCATTAACAATGTTGTAATCAGAAGAAATGCAAACTGAGTATGGGACCATTTCTTCTGTAAACACTGCATCGAAATTCCCAATATCATCTGGTCCAACCTAGAAAACAGAAAGATCCATCATTTGTCATATTAATACTGTGTATTTAAAAAAAAAAATGCTTATCCTTTAGATCTCAGTTTAACTCTTGAGGCTTTCTACTTCATAAAATTCTTTCTTCTCTAAGTATAGGAAGTTTAAGGAACCACACAACAGCATGCCTAAAAACATCTATCAAAAGCCTGCTTGCTTCTTCTAGGCTGGAGTTTAGCCCAAAGGCTACACATATTTATGATTTGACAAACCTAAGAAATATTAAGAAATGCCTGTTTCTTAAATGACTGTTAGGGGCATGCAAAAACCTAACAAAATCACAACTTCTCTTCCTCCCTTTACCATTTATAATATGTTTAAGTGTTAAATTCTAGCAACAGTAGTGTTGCTATGATAGATCATCTTCCCAGGAACACACCCAAGAACTAAAGCATATTAACGTTTAGTCACAGAGAGAAGAGCCAAGGCAGTGAAAGCTTCTTCACTAAACTCGACAAAAGGTGATGCTCCTATTTGATTTTAGGAAGGTCATTATTTATCTTCTAAGAATCCCTCCTAAGTTTTTGGACTAGCAGTCACAGGTTGACTCAGTTTAAACTGATGGGAGAACAGACAAAAAGTAGGGAGGCAAGTAAGGCTTAATTTCAAGAAGGTAGAAAACCAGTCATTTGTTAAGTCTTCAAGTAAGGAGGCTGTCTGCGATTTCTTCTTTGGTCTTCGGACCCCCCCAAAATTGACAATCCTTTGAAGGAAATGACTAGAGGAAACAGCGATACATCAAGGTGAGTTTTAACTGAAAAAGACAGTATGTAACTGTCACTGCTCAAAAGAGCAGTCAGCACTGAGGAGTTCCCAGCCTTCACCATTCTGATACAAAAAAACTCTTTCCAAATGAATGAGCTGTCGAAGGCAAGAGATTTCGCAGTTATAAACTAAAACAATGCACAGCACCTACCACATTAGGATTAAATGGTGGTGGTATCTTCTTCTGAAGAAGGTCAGTCCAGCTGAGAGATTCGAAGAATGGGTGCTTTTGAATTTCAAGCTGCAGTAAGGAATAAAGATTTTAGCTGTTGCAGAAATCCATCCTGTGTACCATAGTATTTCTTCAGATTGCATGCATAAACAAAACCTACAGAAGTCAAGGACTTCATCCACTCAGCCTATTTAGCGATAAAAGCTGTGGTTGGCAAAAAGAGCAATTACAATTTGTTAGCATGCCTCTACAGACTCGTTTTCCTATCAAAACCAGTTTTCTGTTCAAATCACCATCTTAAATCAACCACAGAACAAGAATGGTCTTCTGTTAGTATTCCTGCTCCAAGCCTCCAAGTTTTGTTAGCTTTTATAAAGCAGATCACTAAGAGGCAGCTGCTCTAACAACTCTACAATATGCTTCCTAGTTAGAAGGCAGTGAAAAGCTATGCCTTTCCAAACAATCCTACCCTTTCATCTTACTCCACACTGCAAACAAGTACAACTTAGCAGTCCAAATGCTCGATTACAATAAATTAATCCAATAAATTGTCCAAACATTAAGGCTGTGAGAAGCAGCTTGTGAAGAACTCACAGTGGAGGAAAGAGAAGAAAAAAGTTCTTCTAGATCACTCCTCACTGCACTGTTCTGAGAACACCTATGCTTTCTCTGAACACCTTTTTGCAAACAAAGTATTTGCTGTTACAGTGGGAAAACATTTGCTATGATTTTAAAGCTGAAAAGAGAGCTGATGTTTGCATGCTGCTAGTGTTCCTCTCTCTTTGAGGAACAGTATTTTTCATGTAGCCAGTTAAGCTGGCATTACCAGAAAACAGCTTTTTCCTTTGATTACTTCCCAGTTTCACCACAAGCATCAAATGCCATATCTCAGTAGACCTTAGTAACTACTACACGAGCAATTGTGTTTCCTTTCCTTTGCAGCACCTACAGGTACTGCAGCAACCAAGCTCAAAATATTTATATCCCACAATAATCATCTGTCTCCTATCCCCCAAATCTTTCAGGGCTCGGTGACCACAACTATCATCTTCAAAGACTGAAAAAGAACAAAAAAAGGGGGGGAGAGGGATAAAAACAGAGAATGTTCTCTTTTGTCTGTATCTATCTTCAAGTATTACACCCGTGCTGTTGACATAAATTTGGTGATGTCCCTTCAAATGAAGTAGGGCCTGATAAATTAGGACATTACATACAAAGTCTTCCCTTGCTCCAAGTCTGCTTTGCCGATCTTTCTCCAAAAGTTCTTCCAGAATAGACCAAGCTGTAAGACTGATTCCTGGGCGCAAAACTAGGGGTTTATGAAGAATATTTTCATACATCTCAGCAACATCACGGCAGTAAAAAGGAGGCTAAAAATAAAAGTGAAGTTATATATGAATTTGAAATCACATTTTTCAATCACTTTATTTCATATCTATAGATCAACAATTCCATTAGAAATAAGAATTACTAACAATGAAGAAGAAATCTACCTCTTCAAACTTCAATTATTATTCAGTTATTAACTTCAAATTCACAGTCATCCCCTTTGCCAGCTCTCTACACTATATAGCTCTTTTTCCTCCTATCTCCTCTTCTAGCATGTTCTCACACTCAGAAGTAGCTACAGACGCTGTCCAGATTCAAAGTTTTATTGAACTTGCGTGAAAAGAACATGAGAGTGGGGAAAACAAATCTCCCTCCCTACTAAACGTCCTCAGGGCAGGAGACAAAACTGAAGAAAATCTAACAGAACAGATTGTTATTAGAGGGACTACATTTAGCTAGATGAAGCATAGGGGAAAACCTGGAAGACCTAGGTTAAATACATATTTTAATTTTCTTCGTTCCAATATTTGGCAAAATTTCACTTGTTTTTTTTTTTTATATTATTGTGTAGCATCACTGCTGATTCAGTTTACTCTCACATTCCCTCAAAGTGATGACTACTTTTCTTCATTAGAGTTCATGTCCAGCACCTCACTGGAAATCAAAGTTTTAGACATCAAGAGGCAAAGCAAAATCCAAAAGAGGAAAAACAGATGTTATCTTATAAAGCTGTAAGACAAGCTCCATTATTGGAGCTTCATTCATTAACATGAAGTATATCAGTTAGTAACTTCTACAATACTCCAGGGTTACTTTACATGGAGCAGGGGAAGAAACCCCTGCCACCCCCCACATGTTAAATACATACCAGCCCATAAAGCATTTCATAAAGGACTGCACCAAGACACCACCAGTCTACTGTGTTGTCATAAGGCTGCTTTTTAATCACTTCTGGTGCAAGATACTAAAAAACAAACAAACAAAAAATTTTAGCATTAGTCTAGCAATAATAAAACCTAGGTTTTAGTCACATCACAGAAGCATCTCTAGGAGAAATTACTTTATAGTGATTATAAGATTGCTAAATATTTATCTTGTCCTCTAACAAACTTGGCAAATACTTCCTTACCATCTGGCCACTTATCAAGTAGGACAACTGTTTTCTAAATTGAAATAATCCTTTCCATACATTATTATTTTGCCAAACTACTTTGCCACCCCTATTACAAAGCTTGTTTTAAATTTCAGATAGGTTCACAGAGACAGCGAAGCACCTTTGGACAGCTGGAACTAAGCAAGGAACCCACTTTGAAGAGGCAGCAACTCCCCATCTGCAGTGCACTCTCACAGCAAGCTGGCTACTGCCCTGCCTGCTCTGTCATTGTAAGCTTAGATGTTCCCTATCCAGGGATTAGAGATTCTTCTCAATTATGCATCATTTGACTGATCTGTGATAAACATCCAATACCATCAAACACTGAATGACAATGCTAACTGGTTTCCATCTGCCTTACAAGAAATCTACTCAGCATCTAACCAACTCTGCAGTACAAGAACAGGCACTTCACACAACACTATTCTTTATGTACACATAATATAAAATTGCTATGGCTGGATCATCATCTTCTCAGCCCTGATCTGCAGCACACAGGAAGTTTCTAACCTCAACTCCTCTCAAGACAAGAGGATACCTGTTTTGATCATTCTACTATCCAAATTTAGAAAGTTAATTTATGAATAGATGATAGCATTGTCCTACAAGGCACAAATATCAGTGTAATGAGGGGAGCTGAAAGTTGTAGTTTAAATAGATCGGTATTTCTTAAACTTTCTGAATGTGAATGTCCTCTAAATTATTCGTCTACAGATGACCCTGCAAAAGCATGAACAGCAGATGGAGTATTCTGAACTCAACTACTTAAGTTTTTTCTAATCTTTCATAACCTCCTTTGAGCTTTTTAGGTGTTAGAACTCACCAAGTCACTCAACTAAGTGTTGAGAAACCCTGACAAGAACATTACGCTTTTAGCAGGATCATGAAAGATCTGAATCTAAAGCTGAGATAAAAAGGCTAATATACAACTGCTATGTTTAGCCTTCATATTTTGAAGAACTCATATTAAGCAATAACATTAACATCCTCTTATGTTGCAATTCATGCAAGCCCTATATAAGTGTGTAGACTAAGTTTCTGAATACCAGACAAAAAATAATACATAGATTTTCTCAAAAAGATCTAGAGTTATCAGCATTTTATATATTGTCCTTTGAACTTTCTAAAATGTTGAACAAATATTGTTTCAGCTCACATTTACCACTCAGCTTTATGGACTCCTACTCTAATGATAAGTAGGATAAGTTGTTGTCACATGCTACCATATGCTTTTTTTCTTTTAGTTCAAATGCTCTTCCAGCTAAATACTACTCCTCACCCATCCTTCACTGCCTTCAAAGTCCTTTTTATAGTTTAAAATAAGATTATCAAATTATAGCCATCTCAAGCCAATCTTGGTGTTCCAGTGAATCTATCATATGTGTTCAAGATGTCCAGATTTTAAGTTATCCAGTTTAGTTTTCTTAGTAAAAAGAGACAAGACAGTTGAATAAACTCACTAAGCAAGTTCAAAGTTTCATCCATATACAAAATTTATTAATTTATAAAGACTTGAGACCTAAGCAAAGTTAAGTCTTTATAAAAGTAATAAAAATCACTGGCAGGTTAGAGTAAGTAGCTTCATATTAGCAACTCTGTTCAAGGAAATCTGTTGTGGCTGTTGCACAAGCTAACTGTGCTGTATCTAGCCAGTGGTTAGGAGAAATGGGAAGTAATAGAATGCATGAAAAGGGCTGGGAAGGGGGAAGAAGGAAGAGACGAGTTGTGGGGATGTGGGTAGTAAGCAGGAGATACTGCATATCAGTAAAAAGGACAAAGAACAGATCTTCAGGAAGCTGGGAATGGGTTGTTAAAAAATGCAAATCTCCAACAGTCCAAAAACTGAATAATTTATTTTCCAGTTACACAAATATTAATTAATAGTTAAAAAAAAAAACAACAAAACACCAACACAAGTTGTGAACATACTTCTGGTGTCCCACAAAAAGTTGCAGTGGTATCAGAACTTGCAATCCCTTCTTTACAAAGTCCAAAGTCTGTTAACACAACGTGACCCTGTTTAAGAAAGAGTGGCAATTTAAAAACAGAACATGCTCAAAATGTGAATACATGTGGATATAAATGTCAATTTTACAAGAGCCCACAGAACATCAGAAATAACATTGCAGACTTACCAGTGAATCTAGGAGAATGTTTTCTGGCTTTAAATCCCTATATAGATATATATAAAAAAAAATCTTTGTATTAATTCAAAACGGCAGTCACTAACACAAAAGCTTCAAAGGCAAGGAAGGACTTTTATTCTTCAGTTGAAAGAAAGCTTTAAGATTTGATTAAGTCATTATATTCAAATTTCCCATAAGAAGACTTAATGTAGTATTTTTTATTCGGTAATTTGTCTTCTTTTATACCTCTGCAGGACAGAAATATGTATAAGAAACTTACCTGTATACAATATTTATGGAGTGTAAGTAGCCCAGTGCACTGGCTATTTCAGCAGCATAAAATCTGGCTCTGTGCTCAGGAAAGGAACGTTCTCTTTGTAAGTGAAAGAACAGCTGTAAAAATGCAAAGAAATAAATAAGAACATAACATAAAAAAAAATCAGGTTAGCAAGGTGTAATCTTAATAGTAAAATTTTATTTAGCTGTCCATGCTTTTTTTCATGTAAAATTAAATAAAATTGCTTTTGCTGCATGACGACTTCTGTCATTCCTTTACTTGCTTCCTTTTCTCTCTGTAGCTCAGAAATGTATAGGAATCTATTAATTAATAACGCACAAGGACACACCCCTAAAACCAAGACCAAAAGGAACTATACTAAATCACTGTCCTGAGAACAGATGCAGAAAAGGTTAAATCATGCAAGACAGCCTCCTAGAGGAAGACAAGCAGGTGTCAAATAAGTCATCTTCCATTTGTTTATGTTGCTATTTAAAG
This sequence comes from Dromaius novaehollandiae, assembly GCF_036370855.1. Lineage (NCBI taxonomy): Eukaryota > Metazoa > Chordata > Aves > Casuariiformes > Dromaiidae > Dromaius > Dromaius novaehollandiae. Next base: position 130,806,773 of record NC_088099.1, read on the forward strand.
TTTTGCATATAAGTAATTACATAACTACATTCTGAGATCATTGTATGATGTATATGTAGATCACCGATGGAGATGCATATTCCAGGTTAATCCACGTGTTCTCTCAACTAAAGACAACCCCCAGCTTCAAATAGTTTGAGCAGAGGCCAGTTGAGCCTGGCCAAAGATTAAATTATATACATACAGATTAAACTATACAACATATTAAACTTAAAACAAAAGAAAAGAAAAGAAAAACAAAACAAAAGATCAGAATGTTTTCTTTCTACAAGGTTTGGGGAAAAAGTAGAACAGCGCCCCCCCCCCCCCCAAACTTTCCAAGCACCTCCCTCAACTTTGAAAGCTGTTTTGAATTGTATTGTACTTTGTCTGGGTGTCAGAGTCACGCGGAAGAATGCCAAACTAAGCTGTAGCCCAGAATTCAGAATAGTGCACCAGGGGCTTGCTATATTGTCCAAATAAAACAACAGTACATTAGACCAGAGAGTGGCCTATCAAGTTTGGACTCTGATCATCCAGGGGGTCAGAAACAGATGCTTCAGGGAGCATCATGAATACTAGCAGTAGGCCACAAGAATATGAGTACATATCCCAGTTCATATGTTATCCTGGTTTATAAACAGACTTGTAGCAGCTCTGAAAAGTAAGGGTCAACATATTTTAAACTTCTCTGTGTATATCCAGCTGCAGGGGCATAACAGAAAACTTTGAGATATGCCAAAAACAACTCCTTGGCTCAAACTTACGATTTAAATTCCACCTCTTCATCTCATGTGCTCTTCCAGCTATCAGAGTTCTAGCTACAACAGTATGCCGTCTCACTGCTTTGCTACCCTGCTTTAAGCAGCTGTAAGACCTTTTAGAAGTATAAATTTTACATCGATAAATTACTAAACTAAAAGCACAGCAAATGACAAGACAGGCAGCTCTTCTTTAAAGCATGTAGTATGCTGGAAAGTTCTTTTCTTATAAGGATTTTTCACTATACTTTGTTGTTTTCAATCACAAGTACAATTAATTTGATAGACAGATCCAGATGTTATTAGTCTGCAATATTCCTGATTTTCCATAATAGCTTTTAAAGAAATGGAAGCAGCATTTTATGTCCTTCTCCCATGTTTATTAGCTATTCAACCAGTTCATACATGCGTTTCTTGAGCACTCATGGAAGTACTTGGTATTTTGAAAACCAACAGGTCCCCAGCTAAAGACAAACTGCTCCAGAACATTTTATTTAAACATTTACAGACTTTCTCCATGTCTTTCACAAGTGTTTCCCCAGGTTACTTATTGACTCCTCAGATTCAATAGCACTGCTTCAAAGAAAAGAATCCTGAAGATAAGGCTATTTGGCAAATAAGTAATTAGACCATGCAAAGCCACAGAATAATCCTGAGGTTCCCACTAGTATCAAAGTTATAAATTCTGCTGCCTATTTCCTTCCTTCCACTCTCGAAAGATCAGCACCTCAACTAATGCAGGTGCAAGAGCAAAAGACAGTTTTACACAGTGAAAAATGTCAACGTATGATCAATTCATAATAGAGATAAATTTACAGAACTGTAAAGAGAAGGTATTTATATTTGACAACCATGGAAAAATTCTGGATTAAAGTTGTTGGTAAAAAGAATAGAGTCCGTTTAGCTACTGAGGTCTATAACAGTAGCATTACTCAAAAGATAAAGTAATAGGATTTTCAAAACTTGGGAGAATATTTATCACAGCACATTGTAAAGGCGTATTTTGTTCCTCCTGTCTAGAATTAGCAGAATAAAGAGACCCAAATCCAAACACAATAACCACATACCTCTCCGCCATTAACAAAATCCAGAACAAAGTAAAGCTTTTCTGTTGTTTGGAATGAGTAATGTAATCCGACCAAAAATGGATGTTTCACATTTTTCAAAAGCACATTACGCTCAGCCATAATGTGTTTTTGCTGTAAGGAAGCAAAAGGTCAATAAGTAAACAGGAAAAAAAAATTAAGGGAAAAAGAAGGGGAGGGAGGTGGAAGAAAGCATATTTGTCTTCACCTCTTTCCTGTTAAGAACAATTTTTTTCTGCAGCACTTTGACAGCATAGTATTTCCCATCCAGTTTTCGTTTTGCAAGAAGAACCTGTGAAATTCAAAACAAAGGAAGACGTGTTTGTTGTAGTTCATATTCCATTAAAAATAAATTTATCCCAGCATAACGGTAAAGTATTAATGCTATTTGTTCACAATACAGTTTCTTTGCTTTTAATACAGTCAATCAGCAGTACAATTACCAACAGAGAAAACACTCAGAGTCAGCTCACAGTTCAGTAAAATCTGTCCACATAGTGATATCATGAAGGACTGAATTATAACAATTATTTTCCAGGACCTGCTGAATCCATTTTCTGAGATGAAAACTGATAAAAATGGCTGAAATTGTTTGAAGATAAATTTATGAAAAACTACAACTTTTAAAATAGCCTGAAACAAAGATTCCAAGAGGGATTCTCTGTTGCATCTCTCTCTGTAGGACATCAATCTTAAACTCACTTTTCAGGGGGGCTGTTGCTTATGCTGCTCCAGCATTAGGTGTTTGACAAAACTGCCCATCCCAACACAGGGAAAGGCAGGATTTGAACTCCAGCTGCTGCATAAGCACAGGGGTACCTCCTTTCCTCTCTGGGGGAAACAGGGGATCCCTAGTGCTTTTTCACGAGAAAGGGAAGCACTCCTTTGTTACAAGACTGCCTTGGTTACATGTTGAGAGTATAACTGCCACACCAGCAAGAAAAAATGGCAGGGCTATAAAGAGGAGCAACAGGCATCCAGTGTAACAGCATATATGCCTAGACTGAACACACAGTATCACTTCCAAAGCATCTGGCCAAGTCTCCAGGTATCGGTCAGCAGGCAGGAGACACCAGCCAATATCTTCTACCAGGATGAGACACAGTAATAAGAAAGCTCACCTTGCCAAAGCTGCCTTTCCCAATAACTTTCAGGAAATCAAAGTCTGTTGGTTTAGCACTGAAAGATATTCAGGAAGGAGACAAGTTATTTCAGTAGAAATTAGAAACTTAATAGCTGCACAGCAGTCTACTTTTATAGCACTTGAATTGGTAAAGAAGTGCAAGTCAGAAATATTTTTGTCATCAAAACACTTATCCATCTTCTCAACTTCCAAAACAGTTACATCACTATTCACCTCTTCATTTACTGACTCCAAAGGGAAATACTCTCAGAATTTAATTTCTTACTGCAACCTGTTAAGTCTCACATTTTCTCCTATTAGCACAGAACAAATCAGTGAGGAAAGCAAACCCCAAACAGCAGTCACCTCTTAGAGAAAGACAAGAAAAGCACAGATTCACGCAGAAGTGAGAACAGCAACCCTACAGAATGCACCAAACAGAGAAGCAAGTTATGACTACAGGGACTAGGTCTGTAACATCAACATGGTAACTTGCTCCTTTGTCATGCATTACAAGGAACTTGTTTTCATAAACTTTTCACATTCTTTTCTTAACAGTTGTGGACCACTCCCAAAAGAAAAAAAGAGAGGTCATCTTTGCTATAGCATCCTTAAATAAAAGTATAGCAAATTAACAAAACATGAAGGTGAAGAGGAAGAGAAGTTTGAGAGAGGGTTGTTTATTCAGCACAAGATTAAATGTTTTGCTTCCTCCTGAGCAGTGCAAATGAACAAATAGAGGCATATAATCAAAGAACTTTTCATACTATTAACGATTACATTCCGTTTATATTTCAGTCAAACCTACTGAGGGTTTCCAGATGGTCCCAAGTTGATATTCTGTGAGGTAGAATTTAACTGTTGGGAGAGACAAAGAGTGTTTTTTTTTGTTTTTTGTTTTAAATTCTCTCTTATATTTCAAACAACATTAATTTCAAAATACTCTAATAATTTGCTCAATCCAAACCTCCACACTTGTTATGGTAGATATTTAAATATGTCTAACATCCAGATTGGGCACTTCCTAAGTTGAAGTATCTGGCCAGCATCATCTTTTCACAGAGTATTATTTCTACACACATCATACTGAAGCATAAAGGCAATAAAACAATTTTGTGTCCAAATCTAGAAGACAAGGTTAAGAACAAAAATTTAAGTCAGCCCCTTTAAACTAACAACTTGTTCCTCATCCAGAACTTAACCCTTTCTGCATTTGCTCTAGGAATATATTTTCCACCTTTTTCCCCCCAAATTCTCCAAAATCTTGCCAATAATATTATTTTAAAAAACCACTGCTTATGCAAGAGTCTAATTAAAGACATGGTACTTAAAATTAAAAAAAAGAAAGAAAATGTCACCAACCTTTCCTATCCTGATATTAAAGGTTAATTAACTTAATTCCAGGAACAGCAAGGATGTTGCCAGTACTGGTACACACCCAAACTTTGGAAATTACAGGGAAAGGAGGAAGCCATTTCCATTTAAATAACTTTCTCCATTTTATTTTGCTTTAAATAAGAAAAGCAATGTTTTTACCCTCATTGTGCTTTGGGAGTTTATCAAAGAAAGATAAATTGTATTCAAAGACAAGTTATCTGCAGACAGGCTAGTGGGCACGACAAAAATCAGAAGTCCTATAAAAGGAGAGAATGCCACGACAAAGGCAATAGACGTGACTACTGCACTAATAAGAAATAATCGCACAACAGTACTGGGTAGATTTTAAAGAGCTACTATGCATGTTTTATGATGTCTTTTGGAGGGCTTGTTTTCATTTCTTTTTTCAGCTTCATCACTTAAGCTAAGAGAGAGAGAGAGAGAGAGATTTCTCTATTAGTATGGCTCAGGACTATGCATTAGCTCTCTTCCTATTTTGATATTTGCTGTGGCATGACCTATCATTAATTTTCCACTTAAAACTTAGGTCTTTCCACACTACTAAAAATCTGTTTCAAAGGAGGAGGAGGAAACTGGTATTTTGAATTAGAAAACATTGCTGTATGCTTACATGGGATGCAGTGCTGTGGACCACTCAAACAAACAACCCCCCCACCCCCAAACAAAAAACACAGACTGGCATCTTTAGAAGTGAAACTTTCCAAAACCAGACTTGATTATTTGTGATACACAGCAAATTTAATAAAACGACTCTAACTTTCTTTAGCAGTAACTCAATAAAAGAGAAGTACTAAGATCACATTTGTATGCCAAGAAGTAAACCATAGAGGAAAAAAGTTTAATTATACCACTTCTGTCTTCCTAGAAATATTCCTTTTTCAATCAGGACTGCTCTAAATTAACTTTCAGAGGAATTCACTTAAATGGCATTTCTGTAGTGACTTTTGTGACAAAAGAGGCTTGAGAACTTGCACAGTGTTAAATGTGAACTGAAATCAAATCTATCTTTGCTCCCGAGTGACTTTTAGAAAGACTGCTATGTTTTCCCTAGGGAATTAGTTTTTTCACCCTCTTTAAAGAAAGAGGCAAACAAACAAACAAAAAAACAATTAAACACTCAATCCCTCCTGCTTCTTGCCAGATGCCCTTAGCAAGAATCTTTGAAGAGACTCACAAATTGAGAGCTAAGCTATGACTAAAGCTGTGCTATTTCACCCATAGTAAGTGGGGGGGAATAAGTGGGGAAGAAGTGAGACAAAGCTAGGTAGTCACCTTTACCCCTCTCTGCAGTTCACATCTGAAAGGAAAGTATCTTACAGCCCACAGTGAAATGGTTTTTCTCAAAAGACCACAGAGGTGATTTATTGTGAAACCAGCTTGTAATTTTCAGTAAATGATGTATTTAAGATTGCCCTCAAGTAGTTAAAGTTTAGAAGACTGTTGTACTTCTGTTTTATTACCTTCCGATTGCTCCTTTCATCTTCATCTTCAGATGGATCTGACTGGTGTTTTGGGTTATCCATCTGAAGAAATGCTCTGACATCTGGGCTAGAAACACAGTCAATGCATTAAGACACCAATAACATACATGTTTCTCAGCCATAGAAAAGAAAGTGATGCCTTAAACAGTGGTGGACAGAGCAGTTCCTCATCATAAAGTTTACACTTAAATTCTGGTAATTAAGAACAGTGTACAAGACACTTTTGTAGCAACATAATTCAATTGATGAAAATATTATATATAGAAGTTTCCACTTGTGAAAGTTTGATGTGGTGAAGTACACATGTTCATGAAGACTTCATGAGAAAATGCTCTGCACAACTGCATTTAAAGGTAATTAATAGAAGGAAAAAAACTATCCAAGCTCTAAGTGGCTACCAACCACTGGAAACCCATTTTTATTTCAACAACTGAAGAATTAAGAGTCATTTTTAGTTTTCCAAAACTAATGAGATGGTGCAACACAATACAGAATGAAATATATCATCTATAACCCATAGAGATGCATATCCTGAGAGGTACATGGCAGTAACGTTCCTGGTCCCAAGCACTTTAAACCAGAATATTCATCCTTTTGTATTCTAAATGAATTCCAGCTGAACACTGACAAGACAAATGTAAGAAATCCTTCCAATCAGCTGCATGACAAAAACCGCTATGCTTCAGGAACCGACAAGAGAAACTGCAAGCTTCCAATAGTATCTGAGGAAATAAGTTTTAATTGCAGCACTGGTATCCAGCTTATATTTTGGTGGGGGTTAGGGAAGGAAGATTGAGGGAAGAGGGAAAATAACAGAATTCTGTGAATCTGCCCCCAGGAAGCAAGGCTTACATAACAGCACATAAAAAAAACCTTGATATCGTAACGACAGCACAGTAAGTGAGAATGTAATACAAATAAGGCAAAATTAATTCCTAAATAAATGGGTATCACTTATATCCTCTATACCACTCGAAGAGATGTCTTGAATCTTTCAACTTCCTTCAGCTCACTAAAAGATAGCCAGCTTATTAAAGAAGAATCATACCTAAATTTCAGAGATTAAGCTCTTTGAGAAAGTCTCAGGACAACCAACCCAGAGACAGGAACCTCTGCAGGAGCCATTCAGTACAGGAACACTGTCTTACCATGTAGCTGCTCTTTCATCTTATCATTACTGTATATAAAATAATGTAGTTTTATAACAGAAGCAGATACACTTATTTTGCTCTCTACATGTCTGTAAAGCGAGGCTCAAAAGTGAGAGACGAGCTGTTTCTGACATTTCTCCAGCTACTGTATTTCATATTAGCATTACTGAACCTAACTCATATCATATGCTAGTTGAGGCTCAGTCTCAGTCGCTTATGATCTGGGAAATCTTACTTGCATTTCTAAACCCCATTTAACATCTACTTCAGTTATCTTTAACCTTTTAGATTTAAAGTATAGTGACAAGACTGTTCAGTTTCACACCATTTCAGTTTCACACCATTTCAGTTTAATTCTTCTAATCTTACATAAATTCCAAATTCTGATCTATTTTATGGTATGGTTTGTATCTTGACTCCAGGAAAACAAAAATCACTGTGGTTTGAATACTGGAGTAATATTGACCCATGATGTAGTAATTTTTCAACTTTTGACTATCGTGAAATCAAGAATAAAAAGTGATGATTAGTGTTTTTCAGTAGACACAGAGTAACAAAACCTGACTTTAATTACCTTTCAGCATTATTTTAGACAACTGGCTGATTAAATACAGCACGCTGTAATACATCTCAGATAGTTACTATAGTAACTTTGTCCATGAGTGAGTTCATAGCAAAAATCAGCTCAGACTGAAATGCTGCTATACAGTTGCAGGGTATTCAATGATTTCTACAATGTGTGGCAACCAGAGGCATAACTGATCAATGTTACATGATCACACCTGTAATTTTAACAATTAAGGAAATTATACAAAGTAGTAGTGATTAAAAAAAAAAAAAGTCTGAGGTACCATGTTCTTAGGCAAGACTGCAGTGCATCGTGCAAAATGCTGTACAGATTGTTAAGATTTCCATGCTATATCAGCTCACATTCTGTATTAATTCAATGTGTTTTAAAACACACTGGAACTACTCCTAAAATAGCTTCATGTATCAAATTAAAAGGATTGTGAAATTGGTTTAAAAAGGAATGCTCAATATACCTTGCATATATGCTACCAGCAAGTGCTTTCTGTCTGGCTTTCCATGATGGATTGGATAAATTTAGTTTATGGATTACCTCCAAAATCCATGAAGGGGTCCCAAGATCTGCCTAAATATGGCTCTTCTGTGATACTAGTCCGGCATTAGCCTTCCTGTGTAAATACATTAAGCCTCAAAGAAATTGTGCCCATACCCACCAATATGAACAAGCCCCAAAAGTTACATGAATTTTGGAGTAAAATGGTAAGATTAATTGCCAGTGACAAGATCTTAGTGTTCAAGAGACACTTCATTTAGATAACGGTGCCCAACTCCTCCCCCTTCTCTACAGATACCTTAAAAAAAAAAAGAAAAGGAAAATTTTAAAAGAATAAGATTAACATAATGAGAGGTTTCCCCTCCCTGATATGGACTGCACAATCTTATAATCCAGGGCTTTCATATTTATGTTTATATCCATCTAATTCTGAAACCAGAAAACCTAGTCACTCCAATTCTTTTCTAGGGAACAAATACAGACCCTAGTTTTTATGCAGGTACTGATAGTTCATTTCCCAAAGAGGCTGCAAGATATTGTTGTCCCTGAGTTCTTTGAGAGTTGTGCAAATTTGCCAGTTTTCATTAAGGAACTACTTAGGAGTATTTTGAAATAATCATTACATTTTTAATGCATCCTCTATTATACATTTGGATCCAGATTTTCTTTGGAAGTGTTCTGCTAGACAATTAAATACATTATTTTTTTCAGTGAAGACCTACAATTGAGCGGGAGAGCAGCTCAACTGGAATAGTTGCCCAGTGATTTAGGCAGCCTCACACTGCTCACAAGTAACAAGTTCCCAGCTCCTATTCAGCATATCAGTCAGACGCCGGGGAAGCATTATCAGATCTCTACTCCTTATGACATTTTTTTTGCAGTATCTGTACTCTGACGATGAGAGAAAGCTCTCCCTCAAATAAGAATTAGATGAGTAAATGCAGCTTGAAGCTGGTCCACTTAATTCCCATTTTGGCCTAAGCCAATAACCTGCCTAGCCCAGTATTCCACCTGACAGTGGTTACAGGGAAGTCTTTAATCAACCATTACAGGGTCTCTCTAACCTCTCTAATTCACTTTATTTTTTTGTTGGGTTTATTTTTGATACAATATTCAGTGGATATTGTTCTTGAGACTGTCATGTTCTTTGAAGAAAAAAAAGAACGTCTCTCAGTGCTGCATTTTTCAGAGAATAATGTAAGCATTATTGTCTTGGACATACCAAATCTGACATTCATGCTTTTCAATTCAGACATTCAGGTGCCTTCCCTTCCAGAAATGAGGAAGCTGCCACAAACCATCCTTAAGCTTTCAGTAAAACAGTTTTCCTAGGCAGGGCTGAAGGCATGATATCCTGATACTGGTTTTAGTGCTTAAAAGATTTAGTGGAAGGCAGACTTCCTTAAATCTCTGAGAATACACAGAGTACTCAAAGTCTTCCTTGCATATTACTAAATTATTTTACCTAATATCAAATTTAAATAGCTTGTCACAGCAAAATAGTTTAAGAAAGTATGTGGGCTATCTGTAAAGACTTAGTTGCCACATATCCCTTTAATAGTTTCTAGCGGGTTTTACCCCTTTCCCCCCCAAAGAAAAACCTCATTCACACCTACAAAGTAATGTTTTGTTATTTCTTCACTACTAGCATTTATTGGCACACAGAAATGCCACAGATGATGTAATTATTAATATGATTTATTGCAATGGAGTACTGCAAAAAAGGGAAAGCTGACTCCTTAAAAAATAAAGTATCTCATAGTTATTTAAAAAATACACCACAGAAATACTATGAAATGAAATGCTTTTGCGTTGAACTATGAATTAATTGCTTGATTTTTCTCCCATGTAAATCACTGTTATTTTAAGAGTGGGGAGGAGGAGGAGAACAGCACAATATGAACTTTAATTTTAATTATGGAATTTTGCCTAATAAGCTTTTTATTGCTATTTATTTTAACACACTTTTGATAGCACCAAAGTCTTTACAATCCTTATTTTTTAATACTGGTTTAAGTTAGCCTGTCTGATCCATAAAAACTAAGTGCCATGTTAAAGAACTTAGATTCAGCTACAGGTACATTTGACTGTAAAACACTTAAAAGCTCACAAAAATTTAAGGAGGCAAGTGGATTTGAATTTCGTGTGTTTGTTTTTTTTTTTTTAAACAAGCACACAATTTTTTGATGTGTATTAAAAAAAGAAAAGTACTGTTTGACCTTTGGGGAAAGAATATAAGATGTTTTGAGACAAAATATTTGGTAGTTGAACATACAGACAACCAAACAGGGGAGGGACTGTAGGAAAGAATACCTATTTTTTTTTATTTATCAATTTAACAAAACAGATTAGCTTCCAACAGTAGTTGTTTTAAACTGCTTTTCATTCTTTCCCAGAGAAGAACAATGTTATGATCAGCAACCTGACACTATTTCCTTTACTGGAAAACGATTCCATCATAAAGACCTTGTTTTGTTTAAAAGCTTTTTCCACTTGTCACAAGGAAGTATATATAAAATGCTTTAGGAAAAAAAAAAGGAAAAAAGAAAAAAGGAAGTACGTATTTCAGGTTAATAGGACATTAAATAGTTCACTTGTTGGAAAAAAACATCTGACTGCACACTGCAGCAGTGTTCCCTGTTGGAGATTGTTTTGCTTTCTGTGGGAAATGAACAGTTCCACAGGCTGTACAGATGGACAAATTAAGCAGAGCATATGCACTGAAGAAATTTACTCAACACTAAAACCAAACGGAGAGCTTCATTGTTTTACTATTTTAAGCAACATGGAAAGCTGCATGGATATATTTACTTTTTAGCTTAAATTGATTAGGAATAGATTTAAACTGAAGGAAAAACATTGTTTACATCCAAAATCAGACCACACACAAAACTGGATTTAGCTGGAGCTGTTTAAGGCTCTGTTACCATTTCTTACTGATCACTGTCCCACTGATGGAGGTTAACACACCTACAGTGTGAAGAACAGTTTACGTGCAAACTTGTCCACATGGTTCAGGCAGGTCAGCCTGGTTAGCCCAAACCACCTACATAAACTGATTAAGCTAGCTGGTTAACATACTTAAAACAAATTCTGGAGTGCACACATGAACTACACTAACAGAACCATGCAGGAAACACCTTACTCCCAGGTGGGCACCATAATCAGCAAGCAACAGTGAAGTTCTCAAACACCACAGCTGTCAGCAAAACAAACATCTGCCCTACAGCAAGAGAGTTTACACTGGAATCTGCACCCCTTGAACTGAAAATCAGTTAATGAGATGTCTGCAAATTGATGTGTAGGTAAGTTTTGAGAAAACAGAGACATTTTCTATTGTTCATCAGTCTGTCCAGAATTTTCTTATAGGAAAGAACCACCATATTAAAGATCATTTATTATACTTAAAAGCACTGAACAGGTACAATGTAGTTAAGAGTACTTAATTTGCAATTTTGTATTTGGCATCCCATGTCATTTATATAGTCCTTACAAAATGGAAGTGAAACTACTTACTGGTTGCATAGCTCTGGCTGTCTAACTAAATTTTGAATGAATTCATTCAGTCCTGCTCTTCTCTGTTTAATAAAATCTGAAAAAAGATAGATTTATTAGGAATGATCAGTCAACTCATAAAAAGACTTATTTTCAAATTTGGTAGGTTTTTTTTGTTTGGTTGGTTGGGTTTTTTTTAGGACTTAAGTGTATATCAGTTAAAAAGAGAGAGGTCAGAACAGGATTGGTTCTACACAGGCAAATCATGAGCTTAAATGCATTGAAGGGAGGTGAGAGATCGAATTTCAGTTTCCTTGCAACGCCACTGGAAAATAGAAACGCACTAAGTCAGGTGGACTGAAAGTTCACCAGTGCTTCAAGAACAGTGTGCAACCACAGTGGACTAAGCTATGCGCTCACTGAAGAGGTGAGCTTTTCAGGCCCTGATTCTGCTCAGCAAAAAGCCGCAGGCAAAACTTGACTTCAGTGGCACAAGTCAAGTTTTCACATGAACAGTCCCACTGAGCAGCATATTTCTGTAATAAATGCATGGCAGTTGGAAAGTTGCACAATCCATGTAGCCAGCAGGCACTCAGATGTAAGCACTGAAGATAATTAAGTAAAATGCTTCTTTTCCATTTTGGACATCATCTCTAATTAAAAAAAATCCTAAGAATCTCCACCCTCATCCAGTTTAAAACATTTAACTTTCCTTTAGCAATATGAAAACATACAAGCAGGACTTGAAATAGAAAGAGACATCTAACATAGAATAAAGTGCAAAACAGAAATATATTGTCTTTCATTGTTCATATCAATAGGAACCATTCATTTTCCTCATACAAATTAACTTGTGTATTTTAACGTCTAAGGTATTCCAGTGAGACTCTTTGTCATAGGTAGGTTACTGGTAACTACTAAAATTCTTAAAAGTTGTTTCAAATATTAAAATGTTAATGTTTTTCAAGGAATATAATCTCTAAACCCTTTTTAGGGTACTTAATATCCCAAATTATTGATATCAGACAGGGAGGCAAATTTGCATAAGGTTTTTTGGGAGTTACCAACATCAGCAATTTCTGTGCAGTGTATATAGAAGACAATCTGCCACTCCAAACCTAAAAAACTATGTTGTTGAAGCTAAAACATCTACATCACCTCAGCTAAAATGTATTCTGTAATTTTCTGGGTTTTATTCTGTCTGGATTCTATGATTTCTCTCTGCCCTGTTTTTAAAGTTAAAACAAAGTTAATTTTGAAATAACTTAAGTGACACTAAAAAAGTGTGTTAAGGTGATTTTGTAACATTTTGTAACAGATAGAATTTTTGGTAGACTTTGGGAAAGGGTGATTTTACAGTTTCACTCTATTGCACTTTCAGACTCCATTGTGATAGTACAATTCTACATACTGGAGTTGCATATACAAGCATGAGCTGACAAACGTAAAATAACTTTTTCAAAATCTCTAAAATATGTAAGTCATTTCAGAAGCCAGCAGAAACATTACATCAAAGCTCTACTAAATCAGTGTTAAAATAAAAAATTATTTAAAAGAGCACCATGGGCTCCCTCTCCACCCTGCCCCCCAGCAACAGAAATCTTGAGAACAATTTAGTTTCTCATGCTTCAAGGATTTCAGGACAGTTCCTGGAAATTCAAAACAAGTCTGAGGACTATGACTATGTGATTCACATTTATAGTTTTAATACACCTTTAATTTATTTCTCTCATTTAAACAACATTTTCCTAAATTTGATTCTAAGAAATCTACCTGTATATTTGACTGTATAAGAGACCGACTGCATGCCATTACTAAGTTTTCGGCCAGCTCTGAGAACCCCAAGGTAGGAGAAAAGGAAAGAAACCAAACAAAACAAGAAGTTCATCTAGGTGCGATATGTGCAGGACTTTTGGAAATCCTTTACATTTTCATCAGAAGAAGATATTAGAGCAGGGTAAGCCTGAATGCTTGCACTTGATTATTTTAGTACAAAATGAAAAGGAAGTTTCATGTCAGGATCCAGATGAATAATGGTGTAACAGCCAGAAATTAAGATGGCTGAAATAAATAAATAGAACCCCAAACCAACACATCCCAAGAAGGTCAACACATTTGGATCCATTTGTATTTAGGCTAAGGAATACATGAAAAGCCTGAAACAGGTGCAGAAGGAGGCGAAACAACAAGCACAGATACCAGAGAAGGCAGAGCACCAAGCAAGCCAGGGGAGGGCAGAGGGGATCTCACTGACTAACAGGAAAATCCTTAAGTAACAAGGATCTGAATGAGCAAAGACCTGGCCTGCCCATTTGCTTTTGTATTCTTTAGTGGTGCCACTTAGGTTCATTTAATGCACTTTAAAAGTGACTTTCCATTAGCATTTTGATGTGGGTAGAGCAAGCTTAATTGGGGCCTATCACTACTAACTGGATCACACTGCCTTCATATCAGAGCGGCTTCTGTAAGTGGAACAACAACAGGAAAAGGTCCATTTTCATCTAAACTGTACAAGGAAGCACATTTAGATAGAGGGAGTTCAAAGGCCTTCTAAGATAAGTCCTTCAGTTATTTCATTTTCCAGGGGGAAAGTCACACAAGGCAAGGTTAAAATTTATTATGCCTATGTTTACAAGAGCCTGTTTTTTTGTCATTTGCTTTTATCACAGAGAGATTACACCTGCCAGTTCAGCATCTCTCACAACCCTGAAAATGGGAGGGTTGGGAGGAGCTATTGCACTCTGCTAGAGAGCTTCCAGGCCACTAGGTTGTTCAAGATCACACAGCAGAGTACCTATGCTAACTTCTGTCTGTGACTAAGTATGACTAAACTTTGCTTTAGCCACTGTTTTGGGACTGCTGTAAAACTGATCGAAAACAGCTTCATATAGGCTGGAATAGGTCCAGTGCTGCATAAAGAGACTGACAGAATGAATAAAAAGATTATAACTTACCAGGATCAAAGTTGTCTCCAAATATTCTTTTAGCTGGAATCTTCAGGTTCATAGTGGGAAATTGCTTCTTTAGCTGAAAATAAAACAAATACAGTTGGATTGTGCACAGATATCCAAGTATCTAGGAACAATCGCATCTTATTTCCAATTTCTGAGGATAAGTTTGAACATCTGATCATTAGTAATTCTGCTGCTCTCTGCCCATCTCTATCCATACATTCAGCAAAAAACAACCTGCACTCAGCTTGTTTAGACAATTCATGTACCTTTTTAAATCCAAGGGCTGTCTCACTTTAGAAAGCTATGGACTATCTTCTGCAGTATTGCCAAAATGAATTCCCACTTATCCCAGACTAAAAAAATTGGCTAGAATTGGTGTTTGTTTATTCTCTTTTCCTCCCTCAGTCCTCTCTCCCTCCTTTTTTTTCTTTTTCTTTTTCTTGCTTGTATAGGAAAGCATGTGTGATGTTCTAAATGGGTTGGGGATATAGGCCTTTAGTGTTTTTTTTTTTTTTTTTTTTTTAAAAACAAACTACATTCCAAAGCTTTAGAAGCAACGGGTGGTCTACCCTGTAAGTCAAAACTGTAAATGGATGAAAAAACCTATGGCTTATGCTACACCTGACAATTTGATTACATGTTACATTGGGTAATCAGGTTAAGATTATACACAAGACAATTGAATTTATCAAAAAAAAATGTCATGAGCAAAGTCTTCATTACATTCACTTCATCTTCAAGTGCTTGCAGGAAGAGCAATGTTACTCATTTTCTTTAAGAGAGAAATTTTCTTATACAGTAACTGGCAGCTCTTCTTTTCTTAGAAACGTCAATATCTCCTCCAATTAGCAATCCAAGTTCTTCTTGGTGTACTACACTACATGAATTCTGAAGAACAGAAATTGGACAAAATGTCCTCCCTTTCCCTGGTTAGTTTCCCCAGGACATTCCCCCTCTATGCACATTAGAAAAAACAGGCCTGAACAAGTTTCAACAGAGCAATGTCAATCTTAATGGGAGCAGAAAGTGGCAATAGAAACATCATCACCAAAATGTCTGTTTAGTACTCTGGAGGTCTTAAAAATGGGACATTTTGTTTTCACATCACCTTCAAGTCTATCCAAAGATTCATACAAAAGCATGGCATGGCGTATCTTGGATGACTTCAGTTCAGACCTTGTAAGATAGCTTTAAGCTCACAGTGCCTGCATTTGTATACTGCTGTCACACAGATCATGTAGACAAAATAAGGCAGAAAGAAGAAATGCCTATTTCTCATGGAGGGAATGGAGTGGGTACAGACACACAGTTAAGCAGCTCATAGTATGTATTTTTTTTAAATGGGGATCACAGAGAATTATTTCTTCTTTTGTTAAAACAGAAGTAGTGAGTTCTAAACATGAAGAAACAGAGAAAAGTACCGATACAGGGCATAGCTGAGAGCAGGTATTATCTCTGCTTGCCTGCTATGTAAAAAGGGCAAAATCCTCTTCTCGCAATGAGCCAAAGAAATTCACAGTCAATTGCTGAAGAGGCCTATTTTATTATAAAGAATTAAAAAAAAGAAAGAGGACCATGGCCATGAAATTTGGCTAGGAAAAGGCAGGTAGCAATTGCCATGATTGACTTTCCAGAAAGTTTATATTAAGAAATAAAGATTTGTTAACTGCTTTCAGTCCTTGGAAGTAAAACACTTATTAAGAGAAATTTACCTATCTAGTTGTTTTAAGCTGAAGAATAATTTTTCCCACCACAAATATGCACTTCAGATGTTTTGACAACCAGGAAACTGGAAATTTCCCTCACTAGACAACAATCTTGAGCAACAATAAAAAAAACAACAACAACAACCAAGTGGATTTTGAGTTTGAAATCCAAACAAACCAGAGTTTAAACAAAATAAAACAAAAAATCTTGTCATTTTGTGTAAATGGGCTCCTACAGTTATTGAATGTTGCCTCAAACTACTCAATGAGGGAATTAACTCAAACATAGCAAACAAGTGTTACTCTGTACTATTCTGGGATGATTCCTTACCCTCCCTTACCGTATTGTAGAGTTTATCAAACTCTGCATACCGTCTGAAGACAAACCACTCATTTCTGCCAACTGAGACCAAAACTTTGTAAACCTGCAGTAACACAAAGATAAAGTTAATGCCAACAGCAAAGTTTAAGAAAACCCACTACATTTAATCCCAGGGTGAGAAAAAGGGCAGATTGTTAAATTTATTGCGTAAACATATTCACTAAACTATATACTTCTTGCAACAAAGTCATGTAAACACCAACCCAGAAGATTAATAGAAAAATTAAGAGAGTCTGGCTTTTTTGCAAGATACAAAAAACAAACAAACAAAAAAATCAGTAAAGCTGACATCATGAACTTTCATAATGTCATGAAATAAGTTCATATCCAACAAGAACACCTGGCCATCAGATATCAGTCTACATCAGAAGCATGGAGAAAGCCATCAAATTCCTGATATGCTGAAGATATTGATCCAAGAGTAAGGCATGGCTTCTTGCTCTAAAGTAATCCAGGTCCTGCTATAAAATTTGTTAACAACCCAGTAAGCCGTTAAAGGAAGTGAAGCATTTGAACACTGAAGATTGCCCTAATCAAAACCAAGAGACCAAGCACATACAGAAGGCAGGTGCAAAGAGAACATCTTGAATATATATTTCAGTCTGGATCCTAGCAGATGGTTAGGGACTTGGACAAAATTGTTTTGGGGGGCGGGGGGGGGAAACCAACAACAACAAAAAAACCCAAATTCCCACTGCTGTGGCTGAGAGGCAGCACAGATTAAACAATACACCATTTGGGGATCAAGGGAGGAATAGCTGGAACTTGCTGCACAGTTCAAATTCCATGACAGAAGAGAACTCTAATAACTAGGCAAACTATGGATCCCTGTCTCATAAAACTGATTGACAGCGGAGTGTCCTGAAGGCTTCTCCTGCCTCTGAGCAAGACTCTTCCCTCTCTTTCCTATACAATTAGCTGAACTGCCTTCCCCACCTTCTTGGGCTTCCAAAAGGAGCAAGACCATTCCTGCAGTGGAGAGGATAGGTGCAGCAAGGAAATGGGAGCAGAAGGTTGCTAATTCCTGATCTCAAAGGATGGGCTGATGCTCCAATCTTCCCCTGCTTCTGTCCTGCAACAGCAGCTCCACCCTCTCCCTGTAACTGTCTCAGTGGAAGTGCCAGCCACCACCATCGGTTTGTTAGCCTGAGATCAGCATTCACACTACATTTACTGCTCAAATACTTGCTCTCAGTCTGGGGAAGACTGGATGAGGAGGCTGGATGGAAGCTTTCAGTAGGATGCTGATGAGACTCTGCTTAAAAACTGCTTTTCCTTCATACTGCTAAGCATGTGTTAGCATAAACACATAAGCCTTCTAGAGCCTACCCAAGGTCTGTAAACAGCAAAAGCTTCAGGTGCAAAGGGAGACTGAAGTATTGCCCTCCTGAACCAAGTACCTTGTACATCAATCAAGTCCTGCAAACAACGCTCAAACACAAAAGCTCTTCGCCCCTCACAACTGCAACACCAACAAGCTTAAGCAGCAGGCCATGGAAATGGTCTTAAATTAGTGAGACCGGATGCACAGACTGTGGAATATGGAGGCCAGGATAACCTAAGATACAAAATGATATCCCTCTCCCTATCCCCCAACAACCTCAAGATTAAAACTGCTTTGCTCTTGGAGCAGCTAGTCATAACAATAGACAGACAGTATTTTGACATGAGAGCACGTAAAGGCAGAGGGACTGCAAGAGGTCATCCAGTTCATGCCAATACCCAAGCTCTTGCACATCCACAAAGAAGAAACTACAAGTTCAACAGTTGTCAAAGCAGTAAACAGTGAGAATGCATACAGTATCTCAAAGGATTTGACAAAAGCCAAAAACTTAGCAAATCTTTGGGCTGAATTATTACTATCAGCTACACCTAGATAATAATTTAGAGATAATCACAGTGCTCATTTCTAGATAGGCAGAAAAAGAAAAAAGAAAAATCTTAGCCTAACTATTCAAGTCCAATGATACCAAAACCAGTCTTAGAAAACTCATAAAGAATAGACAAGATGCACCTGCAACTAATAATCTGTGTTTAAATAATGTAATGCTTTGAGGGGTAAAAACAGAATTCCTGAAAACATTGTCATTCTGATAAACTACCTTTCCAGATCTGGATTGGACAGGTCCCAGTTATTTCTAGATGTGATAGACAGATTTCTTCATGAAAGAAGTCACTGAACAAAAAGGCTTCCACGGAAACAAAAAGGCTTCACACTCCTGGATTAAATATTCAAATGAAAAGGTGAGCAAAAAGTAGGCTGAATGTTTTTCAATTTCAAGAAAGAGCAAGCATTGAGAAACTAAGGAAATTATTTAGCAACTGTCAACAAAATCAAAAAACTCCATAATTTCCATGCAGCAGAGGCTTGGTCACAAGTGTAAAGCATCTGAGACAAAAGTTCCAGATTTAATGGGAGGAACAGAACCACTGAAAAAGATTTCACAAGAAGTCTCTAAGTGATTGGGGTGTGAGAGGAGACTAGAGAACAGGTCAGAAGAGAAAATTTATCCTCAGACATCAAACAGTGTAGGGATAAGAGCAAGAAATCCAAAATAAAGCTATTTGGTAAAACTGGGCAACAGAAAGTGCAGCAGCTTCACAGCAAGCACAGAATAGCAATTAATATAGCCTAGACACAGTCCTAAAGAACTATTTTGCCTCTTTTCAAGAAGAAAGTGAATACCAAACATTCACAAAAAGACAGGACAGTGAACCAGAGTGGGTATAACAAAGAGGCAGGTTAGCATGAATTTTACTCTACCAGAATGAGGATTACACAGGGACATGATCGTTTTTTCAAAATGCTTCACCAGGGTAAATGTGAGGAAGAAAGAAGAGCTATTAAAAGCTAAGTGGCATACACTTGTCTTTTTCTCTGCATTGACATTATTAATTTACAGTTTCTATTCAGACCAGTAAGATTCTCGAATGGCCTCATAATAGAAGCAGCAGCGATAAATAACACATGTGATATTAAGGTAAAGATCATATAAAATGGTCACCTGAAGTCTCTCCTAGCCTATGTCCTTTCAACTTTTTCTTTCACCCTAAGGCTTTTAATGCTCTTTATGAAAATGGCACTAACATCGCCACCAGAAACGGACAGCTATGCCTACTGCAAATTTGTTAAGAACGGAGAGTCTGTCTCTCACTGTCCACCCCTCCTTCCCCAAAGCAGCACCGATGGGCTCCAGCCATTACCTCTTCTGTGACTTTGTTGAAAAGTAAAAGCCACTGACAGACACACTGTGGTATTCACAGCTCCTACCACAGAGCACAACCCTCACTTCTGTTTATTAAATCCTAAAATATACATGATAAAACTTGAAAGCTTGGTTGTGAAAAATAGTTCTTGTCAAGCTGCTAACTATTCCCTGATGTAAAAAGCAGGAGAGGCCAAGGCAAGGTTGGCACGGCCCAAGCTAGGCTGGGTTCCCTCTTTTCTTTCTCCCCCCCCAAATTCAGAAGCTTCCTGCTATTGCTGGTACAGCTTTCCAGGAGGCGTACCCAGAGAAAGTACCGCTAAGCTGCAAAGTTGTCAGACATCTTTAGTTTAATCGACCCCGAAATCAGAATACTACCACCTGCCACAGATGTACCACACTGCCACATTTTAACAAGACTGCCAGCACTGAGACAGTAAAACAAACCTGTTCTGCTAAAAACATTTAGACTTTTATGGAGTTTTTCCTGCTGGTTTACTCTGAGCTTCACACACATACAGCAAGTTAAAATATTAGGTAAATTCTCTTTTGCTGGTTCCCTTTACCAGCATACCCCTGCCCCAGATTACATCTTGATAAACTTGAATATTTAGGCTAATCAAATTGCATCCTTGTTTCTCTGAGGAAGGGAGGGGAGGAGGAAAGACAAATAAATAACTCAAAGTAAATTTTTGTTTTGTAATATTCTTCAGGCAGCAATGTAGTTTAAGGGTGTTTACATTCCACTTCTGCAGAGTGACTAATTCACACACACACACACACACACAGAAATAGAACGAGCTGGGAGGAAGTTGCACAAGAGCAACGAAACAGATCAAACTTTTTAAAGGAAGTATTATGGTGTCTTTACATCCTAGTAGACATACATGCAAAACCAAAATCCACCTCACACTACTATATTTTTCAGTCTGCAGTGCAAAGAGTTCCTCCATAGAACTGCAAGTAAAGACTTCACTCCCGGAAAGCAAGTCAAACAGGGAGGCCAAAAAAGGAAGAGAGAGGAGAATGACAGGGGTGGAAATGGGAACAGGAGAGGAAAAAAATTCACAGGCATTAGAATCAGAAAATGGGAAGGAAGAGGGGGGAAAAAAGGTCTTTCAAAAAGGTGATGTTTTAAGATCTTTTTACAAAAAATTACAAAAGTATAAGAGAAAATAAGCTATGAGAAAACTGCCTTGGCCTTTAAAAACAAAACAAAACAACCCCCCTACTTTATTCCTTTATGAGATTTTTCATGTAAAATCATGCAAAGTTCCAAATTTTAATCTGCTTTGTTACCAAAATGGTATCCATACATTTAAGATGTTTATGTACCTAATATGAGAAAATGCTAGGGTTTGGGGGAAAAAGTATCAGAATTTCATAAAGCCAAATGCTTCCTGCAGAAAATACAGGTAAACACTGTAAAATATTCACAGCTTCTCGTACTGCAAAGCTTGGTGTTTATTATGGCCAGTACTCACAAGAGCAAGCGAATGGATTTCTGTAACCCGTAGAAAGTAATAGCAAGCCTACTAGCAAAACCAAGTAACACTTCAAGGAAAATGCATAGGCTATTAATGCTTACAATGCTTATATTCATATATACTTACAGTAAATCTTTTTTTCTTCTCTCTGTGTTCATCAGAGCTGGGAATGCTAACGCTTGGGCAGCTTTCTTTGAGATCCATTGTATATATTCTTTTGACAAATTCGTCACAAGACTCTGCGTAGGGTGTCACAAACAGAAGACAGCTTCAACGGTACTGATCCAAGATATGCAACTTTTCTTGAAAAAACGTGAATTCCATCATGTAATCTTAAAATGAACATAAAAGCAAAATTAAGTACAGGAACACTTAACTCACAGTGCTCAAACCTGCAAGCCAAGGACTTTTCCTGACAGGAAATACAGTGTACTATGCATATGTACAGCTATAAATGTTATGATCTTGCAAACTGCTTCATGCTTGTGATCCTTTGTCCTTTTTCTAAAACCACTCAAGTTCTCTGAGGACACAAGTGCACCCAAAAAGCATTGTGTTCTGCAGACGTATTGGAAACAGATTTGAGGTCCACTGCAGAGAATACATTGAAGCCCAAAGCTAGGGCATGGAGAAATAATTAAAGACAACATCTGGGTATCACACGTCTCAGAAAAGCTACTAACATGTACATTCAGAACAGTTTATTTTAAAAGCAGAGGGTTTTCAATTGCATGAGCCTGTACTAGAGGGCATTTCAGATCTGTCAGAACATGCTGAGCATAGGCAATTATGACATGAGGGATGAAAGAAGACATGAGAAAAAACTATCTTTTCACGTGAATTTCAGAGAGGGACACAGGTTTTTCACATGTTTGTCCAAATGTTTAGTCTGTTTTTAGAGCAACACTGATGACTGCTGTAGCTGACACAGGGTCTGCGCTTGCACTCCTCTCCCGCTGCCACTTGGCACGCTTTGTGTTTGACAGCGCTGTGCCCAGGAAGGTTGCCCAGTCCTTTCAGCAGGACACTTCACTTCCCCATAGGACTTCTGAGAACAGGAGGAGAAGGGCAAAAGCCAGGAAAGAGGATGAAGTCATCAAAGAGAGATAACTCAGTACCAATGAAATGTCCTTTCACTCCCTGAGACAGCATTCTGCAGACCTGCCTGGAGCACACATGCCAAATGTTTCACTGGACCACACTGCAAATACAAGGAACTTTAGTGCTGCCTAAAAGCACCAGAAATTCATGCTAAATAGCCACAAAATCCTATTCAAGCCTGCATGGCCATTTGCAGTCTTTTAGTGAATGCAGCTCAGCTTTTAGTACAGTATGTGTCTGACCAACTTATAAACATGAGAAAACTTTTTAAAAAGAGAGGAGACCTCAGCTCTCTTCAAAACACGCAGAGGAAAAAGGAGGGCCCAGTTCAACATTTGACTCCTATTTTCTTAAAATAGGGAAGTATAAAAGTGAACTGCATATTTCATACCATAAATTTCCAAAAAGCACAAACTAATCTGATGTAATTCTGCTATTACAGAGACACCCATATTTGTGTTGGCAAGAAGGCCAAAGCCCCTGGAATCCAGTGAAAAGATTTGTTCTTGATACCCAACTAGTCTGAGTCGATTGACTACTTTTCTTGTTCTCAGAAGCCAGATCATCTACCCAGTGCAAACTTCGTTATTATTCCTTCTGCCTAATTTTAAATTATGCATTTTTTAAAGACCCATATAGTGACTGTAAACAAAAAGGAGCGTTTGAAACCACTGTAATCACAGCCATACTGCAACATATTCAATTACTTTCAGTTACGCCTGCATTTGCCTTAATTTGATTGTTCCCTACTTCACTGATTACGAAATTATAGGGTTGAGCTATTTTTTTCTTATTATTTGACTATAACACAGTTCATCTAAACCAGTTACACAGACCTAGAGCTTTGAAGGGAGTTTTCCTTTGGCAAGCCACTGTTAAAAGCCTTATTACAATAAATAACAGTTCCCATTTTACCCAATTTTATAAAAGCATGTGACTAAGACTGTTCTTCACCCAATCCCACACACTGCGTCTAAGATCTAAAGTGTAACTTCACTCTTTTCCATCGTAGGAGGCCCCCCCTCCCCCAAATAAAAAAAGTCAATGGGCGCAGCTTTCAGCAAGTGTTTTACTAGGCTTAGACTTTATTAAGCGCTTAGCCACTTTAGGTACAGCAAGAACTGAGCACAAGTCCTGGTGTTTATCTGTTTTTATGTGATGAGCAGGAAGACAAGCTGAGCTTTAAAAAGGACCTAGTGTTCCTTAATTAATATAATTCAATGTTCTTTGTAGGCTCACTTTCCTTCTGAAAGGCTCCTATCATGCTTGCATTCATTCTCACAATATAGGTTGTACTTCTCTCAACCCTTTCATTTTTGATTCTTGGTGTCCTAGTTTTAAATACCACTACAGGAGCAGTGTGGATTAAAAGCTGCAGTCCACAGAACATCACTGAACAGATGTGAAATACAGCTCATTCTTAAGTTAAAATTTCAAGGGGAAACAAGAGAAAGAAGTGTCACTCAGATTAATTCAGGATGAATGTATTCATCTTACTGGGGAGAAAATGAACAAATCACCTGAGAAGTTGAAACTGCAATATTCATGTTCCTTTTCTTAAGCTGCCTGTAAGACCACTAGCCACGATTATTTTTTTCCCTTGAGGCACCTCCTGACCCAGTCGTGCCTGGGTCACCAACACTATACCCAGCTTGCAAACTTGAGAGAAACACATTATCAGTCTGCCATGAAGATCTGGAAGATCAGAGCTTGCTTCAAACTTCTGTTTGCCATAAGCATATTAGCTCTCAAGAGTTCATTTAATCTGAACTACAGGTCTAACTAGAAAAAGAGAAACATTTGCTTTAATTCCTAAATCTTTGCCATGCTGTAGGTTAGGAACATAATCGCAGCTTTAGTAGTAGATAAAATCACTAATGCTTCGGTAACTACGTGAAATAATGACATAAAGCAATGACATCTTTTCATCCACACCCTCAGAAGTGCAAACTGCAGCTTCTTGAGGGTTGCCAGGTTTTGGCAGAAGGGCAGTACAGGTGGATTTAATAGACACTGTCAGTTGAGAAGTCTCTGCCTCTGGTTATAGCTTTTTCTGTAAGTAAGAACAAGTAACCCCCAGCCTCAACTTCCATGACAGGCAGAAAGGACAAGGAATACCAGAAAAAAAAGGTTACCAAATAAATACCCCTTAAATCACACTTGAGCAGTAGTGAAAGAGCATGTAGATAACGTAAAACATGTCAGCACTGATAGCACTGCTGTTCAGAAACATTTGCCACTAGTTAAACTTTTCAAGTCACTACAGTATCCAAGTCTGGAATAGCGGAAGGCACAAATGAACACATTAAAGAGAACAGAAAACGCACTCCTCTGCAGACCTAGATGGTAAGAAGCATTAAAGAAAGCTGCATATGTCTTGGTAACAGCAACGAATCTTAAAAAAGAACAGAAGTCATGCATCCTTCTGGCAAAATTTCAAGGCTATCAAACAGCTACACTGTTCACTCCCTCCATGGTGGCTGTCAAGAAGTAAACAGTATTTTCATTGTTTCCTGGGGGAAGCTGCAACAATGTCAAACTTCAGGCTGACCCTTGCCTCGGGTCAAGTAAGAACATGGCAATAACAGAACCCTGCCACTATGAAAACATACTCAGATCTACAGTACCCAGAAATGAAGAATTTATTGAAAGCCTTACACTAAAATACTTCAGGCGATCTCAGAAGAGCTACATGCAATGGACAAGTATGCCTAGTGACATACGGCAGCCTTTTCTCACTCCTTCCCACATAATCTAGGCCCTAACTGTATCACAAAAGGTTTCTAAAGTTTAATCAGATTATTTTAAAGAATTTTTAAAAAGTCTTTTCAGGAATAAGGCCTGAGGATGATACCGCTGCATGACCATAGACCCTTGTTCTGGGAACTTACGTACCAAGAATGTTCAAAACTAGATTAGGAAGCTAGGTACTCACCTGCTGCCTTTCTAGCTGCAGGTAATAGCCAAATTACCCTAAAATCCTCTGATTATACTGATGCCAGTGTAAATCAGCTATCTTGTTCACTCCAGTTCTTTGAGTAATATAAGTGAAGAGAGAGAACAGTCAATGGAGATGAGATAGTCTCCTTGCAAGCATACGTGAAGAATCAGCAGGATCATACTCTCCACAGCTACAGCACAGGCATGTGCCCTACACACTGATCATCCACCTTGAAAGACCTACTCTAGGACTGGCTCACAAGTAGAATCGGTTGCTGAAAGTCTCCACCTGAGTATGATTCCAATTACAAGAGGAACCCGCAGAAACCACAGCAAGATATAACACAGCAAGATATAACAGACAGTCCTATTATTTGCCCTATACTTTCCCTAAAGTATGAGAGGGCATAGTAAAGTGTCATCTTCGGTATGTTTTTCATAAATTCCTCAGCCTTCTCCAAAAATAGCTGATAGTTACTCAACATATCACTGGACATTGCACAATTTTTGAAAAAAAACAGAAAGTCAGCTTGTGCTCAGCTGCTGTATGATGAGAGGGGGAGTCCCACTCGCTTGTTACCAGACAAGCGGCTGACACGCAGGGAGTGGGATATTCGGCATCCAAGGCAATGGAAGTACAGGTGGAAGAGAGCCAGGGACTGCTAATCCGTAAAGAGAGACAGCTGGCCAGAAGCTGCTGAGTAACTGGGTTCTAAAGAAATCAGGTTTCACATAGGCCACCCTTTTAAATGCTGGATTTAATACAAGAACACTAGATAACACAATGTAGATCTCTAGAAATATCACAGCTGAAGAGAAAGGACAGCACACACCAAAACACTTTAGCCAATCATTGGCTTATTTCCACACTCCCTTCTACCTACAATCTAAGAGGAGAATTAAGAAGAATTCAGCCATTGATAGGAGGGAAAAGAAAGCCTGTTCCCTGTATACACACCTACCACCTTAGTCTTTTCTGTTTTTTCTTTTTTTCTTCCTTGTCTTTAGCAGCACCACTATGGAAAGCAAACCACTACTCAGCAACAATTTGGGCAGAGTCCAAAACAACTAGTCTCACTCCTTCTACTTGTAGAAGAAGATAGAAGATAAAAGTGAAAACTGAACAAATGGAAAGAAGTAAATAACTCCCCTTGTCCCTGCTACATCAAATTTACTTTGGAGAAGTCAAGCAAATATTTACTTCCCACGATCCTAGTGCACTCAAGAACACCTCCTTTTCCCTGCTCCACCTCTCAAAATTAGCTCCAATAAATTACTGTAACCGGAATATAACAAGATTCATGGTTTGGACTGGATCTGTTTGCATTCGTGTTTATTGGATGACAGATACAGATTCTTTGCTGTAGTAAGCAAACTCTGAATAACAAAATGGGCCTTCAAAGCAAATAATATTGTCAATAAAGGTGGTTATCTTTTAATCCTGAACATAGGTCCATAATAATTTCATCCTTAGCCTGAGTTCACAGCACCTGGAAAGGTCACTATGTGCCTCAAATGGTGTGACTTATATAAATGGCATATCAATAAAAATCAAGTTAGCATTACACATGCTACCTGCACATACTTCTGGCTTGCTTCCTCAGCCTTCCTACACAGCAGGTCCAATTAAAGTTAAATGTAGATGCCTATGGATAGCACAGATCAAAAGTTGTAGCAATAGCACCTTGAGCTACTTTCACAAGGTCTTGATCAGCCACTTGCAGCATATTCGGTTCTACATAAGAGGGCAGTCAGGCTCCAGTAAACACAGAGCAGATAATTCCAGCCTCATTTTGCCCCTCTTCATGAAGATTAAGTCAGAGAAACCCAAATTTCAACTCAAGATGTACTGCTCATTTTTTACACAACCTTGGACAAAAGTCACCAACTGTTCTCTCTGTTTCACTACACAAAAAAGGGAAAACTTTGATCTGTTTGAGACAGATGTTATCACTAGTGCTTTGAATATGGAGACAGTTACTGGATTTGACGTGCTAGAAGTGGAAAAAAGGTAAAATCTGCACAACATAATATCTCAGGATTAAAATAAATAAATAAATAAATGCAAATCAAAGCCACAGTTCTCAATCCAGAAAATGCAGTTTTGAAGTCTGTGCTCAGACTTCATGACTACCCTGCAGAACCACTAAAGCTGTTGGACAGTAAAAAGGTAACTATTTTATATCTGAATATAAAAGGCAAATAAGAAAGAGAGTCTTTAGCAATACCCAGACTGCATGCCCAGTTCACCACAACTTGATTCCTCATGTTACATTAATGCAGCTACAGTTAGTATTTTATATCCATTTTGCAAGGACAGATTACAAACTCCTACAGGTAAGAGTTTGGACCTCTCATATATTTTAGTCCTGCTGCACAGAGAAAAAGATGGTATTACAGTTCTACAAATATAAGGATATAGAAAGCATTTGCTTATGCACGTATAATACAATTCGATCCAATAATATCAGATGTGGCAAGGCTGTAATTTACAATCAAAGGTGCAAATTAAGGCTGGAAAACAGTCGTAAACAACACAATTGACCATCATCATACAAACACTGATGACTTTTTCAGCTTTGAAGTGTCAAGGCAGTAAAACAACTAGTACTCTTCTAGTTACTACACTGTTACTACATGCATGTTAAATGTGCCAAATTTCTGACCTAATCAGGTATCTCACAATATCTGTAAGAAACAACGAGGTCAGTTTTCTAGATTTAAGTTATTAGAAATACTACACATGTAGACCAACATGGACAATATTAATAGCAAACTTTTAAATATGCTCACCAAGAGCTAATGGCATTTCTTCCTGAAATCTAAACACATCTTAAAGGCTTCAGGAAAAAACATTCCTTCTCCTCCCACAACCTTCCTTATTTTAATTAGCACATGTTACAGTCATTAAAAAGACTGATGTTCAGGTGAACATGTTAAAAAAAAAAGTCAAAACTATATTTAGATACTCAGATTGAAACGGAACACTAGAGCAGCTATTAGTAAGTCAGGGTTTTTTAATATTAAAAGAATCGAAATGGAATAACAGCAGCCTGTAAAAATCCAAATTCATGCCTGTATGAGTCTATAAACTTACTAAATATCTGTTTGAAAGGAATTAATAAAAGACTCTTAGCTACAAGAATACTGCAGCAAGTGACATTCGCAGAATTCTTCAGAGCCACAGTAACTGCGAGAACCGTAACGGCATTCAAATTGCAGTACTGAGCCAAAATGAAATGCAGTGCAGGCAGTAAAGCAAATATAAAGGGGAATGAAAAATGTATTTTCCGTAGTGCAAAGTTACTGCACATCTAGGACAGAGCTATACCCTTCAGAGCTGCTAAAGGAGGAAAACGTGCATAAATCTTAAGCAAAAGATGAGCTGTTAAATAGTCTTTATCTTAATATTTTGTCTTTTTATTAACACTCACACAACTGAATTCCTCAAGGATATCTGAATTCCTGCAAACGCAGTAATGCCTAAAAAGCCCTAGTCGCTAGGACAAGCCCCTGACGGCATCCTCCTTCGGGCTGGCCACGCTTTCCCAAACTGCAACTACTCTTTCGGCCGCAGCCCCGCCTGCGCGGCGAGGCGGCCCCGCGGAGGCGCAGCCCCGGGCAGACCCCTCGCAGGCGGCCGCGGGGAGAAGCGCAGCAGCGCAGCGGCCCTGCGGCCAGCTACCGCGGGAGCGAGCTCAGGCGGTCTGCTGCGCGGCACCTCGCGAGGCAGAGAAACCAGGCTGCTCACCTCCACCTCGACGGCTGCTGCTTAGCTCCTTGATTTTCGGCCAGTTACGGTTTTCTGGAACTGGCTCTGCCCTCCCAGCTCCGCGGCGCGGCCCCCTGCGCCCGCCCGCGCACGTGCTGCGCTCTGCGGGCAGGAGGGGGCGGGTGGTGGGCGAAAACTGCGCGCGAGGGCGGGGGGGGATTAACCCCGAGAAATATCCAGCACGACCCCCCCCCCGCCTGGATGTTCTGTGTTCGGGTTATCTGCAAGCTTTTGCCCCGGCGCCGAGCCGGTCCCGCCCTCCAGCTTTAGGTGGCCACCCCGGAGCACCGCGCGGCCCCCGCCGCCTCCGACCTCCCGCGGCCGCCGCGTTGCTGCCTGCGCTGCCGGGCGGATCCCCGGGGACACCAACGGCAAGGCTGCCACTCCGCTAAAAAAGAAAAAAAAAAGTTAAAACAATTAAAAAAATAAAATGGTGCAGAAGGCACGCGAAGAGGATTTCCAGGTTAACTCTTCGGTGCGTTTATGGGTGCCTGCAATCCACCGGCAAGGTCATCATTAAACCCGCTGCAGCAGCTCTCCCTGTCCTTCTGTACATGCAGAAGGGGTAACGCAGGAAAATGCAACGGGTTATTATAATATCTAGCAGCGTTTAGGGCACATTCTTTCCAGGCCCTCTGAAATTAGAGGATAAGTTTTAATACCCTAGTTAAAATTCAACTGGACCTCTCAAAACAAAGTAACTTGGCAAGTTTTTCTGAGCAGATTCAGGGCTTATGAAAGTTATAAAAACACGAATTCCTGAAAAAGACTCTTTAGTGGCAACATCACTTGCAGTTTATTTCGTTCCGCAGACCCGGAAGGGCAGGAGAGCCAGCAGCTAGCGTGGATCCAGTTTAACCGAACAGGCTGCCGGGTCTGTTATGTTTAAACTTTGTGTTCATAGAGCATCTGCATATTGTCTCTAAACCACTACGGCCCGTTCATTGCTGAGACAAGGCTTAAGAGGCAAAGGATATCTACTGCAAAGGGTAATACTGAGCATGAGGCAAAAGACCATGACATTTTAGTTTCTTCCATCTAAATACCTGAAATGATTAGTGATTCTTTGGATTTCAACTGCAGTGTGAATAATGAAATGTGAAAACAGGTTAGTCTGTTCCACTGACTTAAATGATACAACACGAGTTCTGGTTTCATCACTCAGTTGAAACATGGAAGTGCCCAACAAAACACGAGTTTTCATCAGAAAATTGTTCTATTGATTATGGAAAAGCCCCATGTTCCAGAAGCATGTTTTCACAAGACCTATATTTGGGCCTGATGAGACATGACAAAGTTCATCTAAATGGAGTCACAGGTACTGGCAAGGATCTCGCAAGCAGCAATTCAGGAGATCCTGTTTCTGAACACTCCTGCTGCAAGTATTCCCAAATACTGCATGCATGTGTCAGACCCTGACAGCCATCCAAGAACTCTCCAAAAAGAAACCAGAGAAACAGTCTGGCATTGTTTAAAATTCATCAGTGTTTTGATTAGCATGTTGTAACTGTGTACACACAAGCTACAAGTCAACTCATCTGGATCATAATCTTCCATTTTAGTAGAGTTCTTACAGGAAGAAATGAGGAATTTTCTCATCCTAAGCTGCCCTTTTCCAATTTTGATGTTTCCTGTTTTTGAACAGGCATTGCTGTATACAGAGACTCTGCATCGTAGCAACAGCTGTCTTCTGCTTGTTCAAATGTGGCGAGATATTTACCGTATATTCATAGAGAGTTTTTAAACAAACTATACAGTACTAGCACTTCCAGTTCTGACCCCTAGCGCAGAAGGCTTTTGAACTTCAGTCAGTTAAAATACCTTGTTGGCGAAAATTTAATCAGGTAATCTGTATTCAACAGTTACTTTACTTAAAAGCTGTTTAGCAGTGTTCACCTAGCTGGTCAATAGTTTTCAGTTAATTATTCACTTGTCAGCAGATCAGTTGAATTAGACTTACTTACAGTAGAGGGGCCTCAGCCAAGGAAAGCAGGGAAGACCCTGGCCTGCAGATAATTTAATTCTGTCTACCTGATCCCACAGTCTTAACCTTAAATCTTAACCTTAAACCTTTGAATAAAAAGAAGTTAATTGTCCTTCACTGCAGTTAAAAACTCTCTGAAGAGGCTGACAGGGCTGTCAACCATTTAATTTTATGTAGTTAATCTCACTATTCTGAATCTGTACTGGGTCTAAAGGGTTAGACAGCAGCAGTGACCTGGTACATATCCTTGAATTGTAATTTGCCCCTGAGAATTACTCAGCATATTCATCTGCCTATTGCATCACACCATACAAAACACTGTTAAGGATTTTAAAATTCAAAGAAATCCTAATTTACAGATTTGCTTGACAAGCTTTTTAAGGGTAATAGTCTAATGTCAGTTTGCTTGGGACACTTAGTAGTTAATTGGATAGTAGATCTAGAAACACAGAGAACTGAACTTGCCTTTTAAGTAAAGTTACAAGGTCAGCATTCACTCTGACTTTTTTTGTCCACGGGAACTCCCTTGCATTCCTCATTTGTTTCCTAGGCAAGTAATATACACAAAGACTCCAGCTGCCACTACCTTGCAGTACTTAGCTTCTAAACACTGTTACAAATCTATTTTCTGTACTGTCTCCCACCTATTCCAGGTCTTTGTTGAAGAATGCCAGTGACTGGTGGGGGGGAGAGGAAAAAAAGAAAAAGTGGAGAAGAGAAATGAAGGACCAATCAAGCCGTCTCAAACACAAGAGATCACAGATATACACAGTACCTCTAATATGCTTCAGCAAGCCCAGTAAGAGCAGAAAGTAATAGCAAATAGTGGAAATATAGTGGAAATAGTGTAAAAGTAGTCTAATAGGTGTAAAGGAGAAACTATTTTTATTGAAAATGTGTTTAAACTAGTATGAACAAACCTTGTCACTGACCAAATATCACAAGTCTAATTTCATAATATCGAGAGAACTAAGCAGGCCAAAATACAATATAAAAAACATTGTAAGACAAAGCAGGAATGCAGAAGACTTGTTTAAACATAGCCAGGAGCTTTACTAGTGAACACTGTCGTGTATATATATTCTGTGGTACTTAAATATATATTCAAATATTCACATACCAAGCACAGCCCAAACCACTTGACAAGTACAGTCCAATATTTTTAGTTACTGTTTAAACACTGTGGGTCAACTGACTAACACCTCAAAATAATTCTCTCACTTTCAGCTTCAAACACTGACACAACAGCTTTCAGCTTCAGTTATTGTATCTTCAAAAGAATATCTTACCCTATCATTTTCAATACCAAGCTTTCTATCCTGCTCTTGCTGCTCGGGGATAACACAACCTCCTTGCCCCAGAACAGACAATGATGATGACTAGAGTCATCAAGTTTGGGCACTAAGGTGAGATGATCTCTGGAATTAAAAACTCATCTGTGATGCATATCAGCAACTCCAATTAAACCAAAGACGTCTATTTAAAACCCTCCAAAAGGTACTAATGGGACACTGCAATAGATGTAAGATGATCTTTGTTAATTATTGTTGCCCTTTAGTTTACAAGGCCCTAAACTTAAACGTCACTTGGAAAAAAACTGATGACCCTTGTAGTTAAACTTGCACTTGCCAAATGGCTTTAGCCCATTTTTTCCTTTAAGGCCACTCTGAATACTTTGCATCCAGCTACACAGTATATGAGCAGCCTGAGGGTGTAACCCTTCGGAAAGCAGCAAGCTGTAATGGACAGGCCTCATGATGACACAGATATAGCAACTCAGGGCAAATATCATGTAATACCTAGGATTCTAATGGCCACAAAGTCCCCACAAAAATACACGAAGACGGATATGCATCTGCCCTTTTCTAACATTTTATGCTCTGTGCTCATCAACTACACTCCTTCTGCTTCCCAGCCGCTTGTTTGGATACATCTAATTAATCCAAATCCATACCCCAATCTCTGCTTGGCATTGCCTGCTTAGGAATTGGACTTTACAGGTTTGGGAATGGGCCAGCTGGAACCAGGTGTTAAGCTCTGCTTAACATGACACCTAAGACTCACGTATTAGGGAAGACAGGCCTCTGACAGACTCCTTGGATACATGAGACTACTAAAAAACCCATGGGCTATCAAGGGTAAAGATCAAATAAAAGGTGACCCTAAGTGGAAAAGTGATTTAGCTGAAAGTCTGAGAGTTAAAACTGTGGAAAAAAAAATACAGTTGTACAAGATGTCAACTCCACAGTGCATGTGCAAGCAACAGTGTCACCAGGTAACTGCTCTTTGACAAAGCTGGTTTTGTAACACTTAATTTATGTATGCATATTAATAGCTTTCATTAACTCATTTTCATAGTTGCCTGCCTGTGCTTATTAGAGAAGTCTGAACAATGGTTTAGTTTTACATGAGCTGCAGGGAGAAGTGGTTTTTTCCCCCCTTCACTTTCTTTTTGTAATCTAGATCAACTGCAAAATTTCTTCAGATTAGAGGACAGTCTTTCAGTTTGGAGGAATTAAATTAATACATAAGAGACTGATTTGTAGCAAACATACTCCAACCCTTTCCTTCAAGCAAATGAGCCAATCCACACAAAACCACCACAAGCCACCTAGGAAGGTACAGAAAGATGCAGTATTTGCAGTGTTATCTCTTGATGAAACACAAGAACTTTGCAAGTAAAGGAGGCTTCCCAATACTGAATGACATTCACAGTGACCTGACAGTTCTCCAGCACTCCAGACATGAACAAAAAGATCCATATATTACAAGAAGAGAGTCCTGGAGCAGAGAGGATGGTGGAGATCAAACCAGAAGCTACAGCACTACATGGAACCACACTTAGTGTAGCAAACATGAAAAACCAAACCAATGGAAAGAGACAGAACAACTACAGTGGACTGCATCATTTCATGAACATCAGAGTATGCATAACAGGGACAAAAACAAAACAAAACAAAACAAAAAACCCAGGATGACAGCAGCACCAGATCAGAGAAATTCTTCACAGAAGCTAAGAAGCAAGCACTGCATTAAAGCACATGAAACATTTATTAAAGATGAATGCTAGTACACAAACAAGCATAGTGCCAGAAGCAGCAGCATCACCTCTAAAAGAAATGTCACAAGGAATTAAAGAAAAACAGGTAAAGCTGAATGATTACACAGGAGAGTTTATCCTTACCTAAGGGAACACGTAGGCCAAGTGTGTTATTCCATGCCCTGGAAATGCAGATTCCCTGCCAGGGCTCTTCAGAGTAATCATGTTTTTTTGTTAAAAGTACATTAAGCTCTCAGTCTTTTCATCAGTACATTTACCCACTGGAAGGATGAGACCAACAGTTGAGTTTCTCTATGCAAGAAAAGCTGTGGTAAAAAGCAAACACTCAGTCCCAGGGAAAAGTCCCACTAGCAAGGACTTACAGTGACACCTCTGTCTTAAGCGATCCGATCTTTACACTGAACAGCAATACAGCACACATGTACTATCTACCATTCTTCCTAGGAACAGCAGCCTCATGCTGCATGTTTAGCAGACATGTATGGGGCTTCTTAACATCTACAGTTTAGATCGAACAGCCATTCTTTACTTGGCTGCTGGGTATCCAGACAGCCCAAACAAACGTAGCCAGTGCTCAAGTTCTGTCCTGGTGGCACTTCGAAAAAGAAGACGAGAGGAGGCATCTTTGGGGAAAACTGGACATATGGCAGTTTTTACAGATCTCATCTCAGTCCATACCATAATCACTTTCACATTCTATCCAAACGCATAAACACTAGAGAGCACACATACATAGCAATCAATTCCCTAAGTCACAAGCACCAGA
The DNA here is from genome assembly GCF_036370855.1 of Dromaius novaehollandiae. Classification (NCBI taxonomy): domain Eukaryota; kingdom Metazoa; phylum Chordata; class Aves; order Casuariiformes; family Dromaiidae; genus Dromaius; species Dromaius novaehollandiae. Next base: position 130,841,686 of record NC_088099.1, read on the forward strand.
CAAGCTTTTAAAAGATGTAAAACAAATTGAAAACATCAAGAAAAATAAAGTCAAAAATTATCTTTTTCTTTAACACAGAAGTTCTACTTTTTTACATTTTGTGATATTACTCAAAGCCTCAGTATATTTTTATAAATGTATTAGGAAAACTCTTTCCTTTTGCTCAACAGTATGTTATAACTAACAAACCTCTGGGTAATTGGATATAGGCGAGCAATTTTTGGCAAAAACTGTCTTCAAAATCCATGATGCTTTTATGCAAAAAACAGTATCAGACAGTGAAATATCACATTTGCATTTAAAATATATGCATCTGTCTTCTTCACTTAATCCTCCTCATGTTCTTGATTTCACTCATATATTCATTGAAAGTCCATGTATTATTGCAATATCAGGCATTTTAGACTTCTTTTCAGTTAGGTGAGTTGAACAACATATTTTGCTAAAAACTAATCTTAACAGTTGTTTGTATTATAAAAATTACTTGCAATGCAATGCATTTAAAGTGAACAGTGAAGTGCACATAAAATGTCTCACAAAGCTCAATTCTAATCCAAAAATTACTGTTTACATCTTATTAGTGCAGCAGCAGACAGGGCCCCACCAGGATCTGTCATCCCCTTACAGCATAGTCCTTAGCAGAAGCATCACTAACACAAGGTGTGTGGATACACACCAGTATTTATTGCTCACCCAGCCCAAATCTTGTTTGCCTTGCATCTACTCCACTCTGTACAAGTGCACATATAAAACAGGTACCCAAGTTAAATCTCTATGAACCAGTTCAGTCACCAGAGGCAGCATAACGTAAACAAATGCTAAACTTCACATAGACTAGTTTAGCTTAGGTTTCAATTATTCTAGAGATGCACACTGTAGATGCACCTCAAGCCTTCTCCACTTGCTTAGATCCAAGCATTTTTGGTGCACTTCAGTCCAGACTTGGACTTTTGCATGGGTTCCAAGAAGATGGTGGGGGGGGGGGAAGTGCATTGAACCTGATCTTTATCACTTTATAACTCCTATAAATGCAGCACACACATATAACAAGGACAAAGGTAATGGATCACGTTAGAGATATGTAGCAAAATATGTGCTTGAATTATGTCCAACATGCAATTTATTGGTATACTCTAAAATGTTCTGGGACTAGTTTCAGTAGACATGCATGCAGCACAGTAGTAAATTACTGCACTGTTAAGCACTTTGAAGCTGAAGTTATTCAATATATCTGCTAGGTATCAGCATCAGTTGCTAAAAAAACTCCCACCTCATAGTACTATCAGATATTCATTTTGTTCTTCAAAAAGACTCTTTGGTATTCAGTTTGTAAATACAGTTTTATACAGTAGGTCAATTATCTGAGCTTTCAGGAGATTTGCGCAGTATGTACAGTAAGGTATACTAAAGCTAAGTATTAAAAAAAATGCTTGCTCTTAAAGTAATAATTCTGTATGGAGGCTCTTAGTTCAGCCTCCTGGATCTCAACTGCACCGCAATTCTACTAGAATGACAAATACAGGCTTGCTAAACAAGCATGCTTGGGTAAGCAGATGCTCCGGCATACAATGTTATGCAGATGAGGTCTACCCAGAATGTCAAGAGTTCTTCTCCAAATGGTAGAAATGACTGAGAACACAACCAACCACTCTACGTAAATTTTCAAGCTCTTTACTTGCAGTTCATCCATACAGGTATTCTATTCAAATGAAACGCCACAGGAGTGGGGGACTTGTTCTGGTCACTACTCTCACTAAGGGACAAGAGGTCAGCAAGATTCACGTACTAGCAGGTTTGTCCCCTCTGTGACAGTGTGCTCCTTCCCCCCCTGCCATGTGCTCTCTCTCCCTCAACCTGACCTCCGTGTAAACAGCAGGTAGACAGGGGCTAATTGGGCATGCACCAGCTAAGGCCCATCTAGCATGCAAATATGACTATGAGTCAATCATCTCTCTCCCCCCTCTCCCCCATAAATAGGGGGCAGCCCAGAGCCCATTGAGCTCTCCTGCATGAAGTGGGCTGCACTGTGGAAACTCTTCTTGAGCAGGAATGCCTCTCGAGGTTACTCCTCAAGGTTGAGAGATTCCTTACTCATGACAGAGGCTCAGTAAGTGATTAATAGCACGCTAAAACTTTGCAAACTTTGTGAAACTTTGCTAGGTTGTATCTTAGATTGACTGTGCACATAATCCTTTAGACATAAACAGTTGACCAATCTGCTCGCACACTTTACACATAATTCTTAGGCATAAACCGCTGACCAAGTCTGGGACTAGGACTGGATCCAGCCACACCTAGACTCCTCTCTGAAGGAGTCTGGAGAGCAAGCGGGTCCTTTCTGAACCTCGTGACTCAACGGGAGGGTCTCCCTGACACTTTCACTTGACCCTGTTCTCCCTGCAGTAAATAACTGAGTGAACCTTGCCACTGAACCTCGTTAAATCATTGCTTCATTTACCATGGCACTTTGTTAAGTCACTACCTCACCGCAATAAAACATAG